>NW_027363039.1:135000-1335000 GCF_046119375.1 Phyllobates terribilis
ATGAATTTATGACCTACTTAAACCTTCGAGGACCTTAAATTTTATTCAATCAAATTTTTTTCCAGTTTAAAACTATAGGACATATATGTGCCTTGGTCCTCAAAGGGTTTTTAAAGGGGCTGCAAACATAAATACGAAAAAAATAATTCAATTACTGCTTTATGTGTTCATTTAATTTTTTTTATATACCTTGAAATTAAGCCCTACCCCATGGAATGAAGCCCTACCTACATGACATCTGAGAGCTACATGGATCCCGCTTGTGAGGTGCCTGTCCGTCACTACTATTCAGTTTTAGGGTCCACTCCCTCAGCCATATATTCTCTCATGCAAGAGAATAGGGCCAATTATGCTAATGACACTCGGCTCAAACTCTGTCAGACCTTCAACTGAGTGTGATCCGGTTCTCTCACAGCACAGATATGGAGAAGATGGAGAACTTAATTTCTCTATCTTCTCCATAGTCTCTGTGAGTGTTCATCGGACTGCACTTGGATGACATCCGAGTGCAGTCCAATGTTTTACGTGCACCCATAGACTTGTATGGGTGCACATGGTCCGAATATCGAATGAGATTATTTTCTCATGCCAATAATCGCAGATCTGCACTGTCCCATAGTATAACATAGGGCCGAGTCCTATCCGATAAAACATCACATAGCATTCGGCCGTGTTATACGACAGTGTGAACGAGCCCTTAGAGTCAAGGAATATTTACATGCAGATGATGATATTACTCTCCCAGTGTATATTTTTTTAGGCGAGTTCATAGTAAATGCTTTGCCTTTTTGACATGTGATCAACTAAAGAACCAGAAAGATTTAGGACCTCCCCTATAGAGAAACGGAAAATAGTTTGGAGGACTTGCATGTCCTTTTTTATTTATTATGAGAAAATCATAAAAGATCCCGTTTTTTAACCATGCTGTGACTTTCTGCTGAGGGAGAGGGAGAGAGCTGCCCTATTCAGAGTCTGTAATAAGACCTGCTGACAAAAGGGTTGAAGATACAGTCTAATGTGAATTAACAATAAAAAAAAGTTCATTTCACAAATGGCTTGTATTTTTTTAATACAAACTTTTTTGTGTTTACAGCTCCTTTAAAGGGAATCTGTCATCAGGTTTTTGCCACCTAATCTGAGAGCAGCATAATGTAGGGTTAGAGGCACTGATTCCAGTAATGTGTCACTTACTGGGCTGCTTAGTGTTGTTTTGATAAAATCATTGATTTGTCAGAAGGTAATTATCACTAGATGACTAGTAAGTTCTGTAGGACCCCACCCCCATCACTGATCAGTAGATTTCTGTGTACACTGAGCATGGGCAGAAAGCGGCCAATCAGTGGTGTGGGCGGGGCTATACAGAGCGCAGCATTCAGAGAGCTGCTAGATCTGCAGCAGATAAAATGGTGATTTTCTCAAAATGACAACAAGCAGCTGAAAAAGTGACACATCGCTGGAATCAGGGTATCTGCCCCAATATTGTGCTGCTCTCAGATGAGGCAGCACAATTAATATTGTGCCAAATTAATTTCCCGTGAACTATCACATGATCTATCACAGGGGATCATGTGACATGTCACGTGATAAATCGGGGGGGGGGGGGGGGGGGGGAGCGCCTTCTAAACTGCCCGGGGCCCTTGCTACTCTTAATCCACCCCTGTATGCTGGAGATGGGAAAATCATACGGCCTCCTACCTCCACCTTTGGTGGTCATGTCAAATCTTACAAGAATTTTGGAAAATCGTTTCCCAAACCTTATACGAATTGCTCCACACCAACATAGCCCTAACCCCTAAACATGTTTTTCTAAACTTTCCAATTGATCCAGATAAAAAGTTCTTGTCTAAATTGGCCTCCTTCGTGTTTACTGCCGGCAAACGTCTCCTACCCCCACTTTGGCGCCCTTCAAATATCCCAAACAAGAAACAATTAATCCTCAGAATTGATCAACTGAACCATACTGAAGAACTGGCTGCTCTCTCCATACAAAACCTTACCTCCTCTCATTATGTCTGGAGTCCTCGGCAGATTTACAGGAATTCTACTCATTTTCTGTCCTCAACCATTTAATGTTTTATTAATATCTTGAAGATCTGACGTAGAATATACTGGACCCCCTCCCCCACTCCCTCCTTCCTTTTTCCTTCTATACCAAAGTCTGTCTCACCCCTCCCTCCCTCCATTTCTTATTCTCTGGTCCTGTATATACCTGAGACAATCTACTTTATTCCTTATACATTATGACACTAGTTTATGAATCTAAGAAAAAATTCTTCTTTTTGGAATCAGATATTTTATTCTTAAAGTTTATATCTGACACTTCCCCTCTTCTTGTGATGTCACAAGAATAATTCACTTGAATGTATAAATATCTATATTTTATGTTTCCTTGTTATAAACCTGCAAAGACTCTTCATGAAATCATCTGTTTGTCCCTACTTTATATTAGATTCTCAAGAAATAAAACATTGAAAATAAAATAAATATTGTTTCTTCTCTTTCCTCCTTTTCTGTCTGATGTTTCCTCACAGACTGTAATGATTCTATAAACTATAAAGTTATTATAATGGTGAAGGAGCTGTGATGAGGCTGCGGTCATGTGACAGTGATGATGTCACCGCAGCTCCTCCCCCTCAGGGGTCATTGCCCCGCCCAGATCTGCAGATGATCCCGGCGCAGTCGCTCCTCCGGCTCCTCCTCCCTCTGACGTCACATAGTGGCCGCTTTCTCCAGTGATGAGGATTTCTCTGCTCCCGGAGGTTCTGTAAGTCCAGTAGTCTCATCAGGTCCACATCTATAGTAAGTTCACCTGTTTCCCCAGTCAGGGCTCGCTCTCACTTCAATCTGATAAAACACCAGACTGCGTCCGGACCCAGTAATCCTCGGATTCTCTGCTCAGCGGCGTTTTGTTTTCCAGCTCCGATCGGATCGCACGCACCCATATAATCTACAGCTGCGTGTGAAACATCGCGCTGCACTCAGATACCACCCGAGTGCAGTGCGATTCCCGCCAATGCCAGCAACTGAGGAGATGGAGATAGTGATTTCCCCGTCCCCTCCGCAGCCGTGCGAGAGGATCAGAGCATGGAGCACTGACATTCGGCTCCCGCTCGCAGCAGAGCAGCAGCGAGTGTCATTAGCATATCGCATCGGGGGGTCTCGCATCGCATACCGTACGCTAGTGGGACCCCGGCCTAAGAGATACGTCTGTGTCTTGTATAGCAGAGCGGAGTTGTACAGATACCTGTCTTTACGTAGGCTCAGGTTCTTCCGGGTGCGACTCAGCCTCAGCATCCTCCCGCGCCATCTCCTCCTCTCCATGTTGTTGTGCAGAGTTCTCGGCGCCATCTTGTGATGAGGGTCTGGAGAATTTTTCATTTTTTTTTTTTTCTCCTATTTTTTTAATTTTAAAAAATGTTATTAAAATGTTCTAATGCTGATAATTTAGTCATCCGTTCAGATATTAAAATATTCACCCAATGAGAAATGAAAGCAATTCTAAACCCATAACCCTTCTATGACCTGATCACTGTCTACATACTGAAAACCAATGAGTATACCGACATTATCACAACATAAGAGCCGAAGCCACAAATAGTAATGTGAAAGCTTCTTCCCCGGAATCCAATGTTGCTCTATCCATAAAAAACCTTCATCAAATCTCAACCTCATTCCTGACCCCGATCATTTCTATAACCATAGATGTGTTAGTGCACAATGCGGTATCTGCGCTCCAGCGAGACCACCGTGTCTGTACTGTCTGCAAGAAGAAAGAAGAGAAAGGGAACATTTGTCCCCCAGCTCTACTGACGGACTCACATTATACTCTAGATTCAGGCCTTTAGGAGACAGACGATTTACAGTCAATATCCAGAAGGCTTCCCTCCTTAATAACCTTCTCTTAATACCGCCTCCTCTCCTAGGAGCACTCACTTGTTCTATCACCTGGTATTCTGTCTCAGACAACGATATCTACGGACTTTCTCAAAATATCCACAAGTGAATTCAGGAGACGTGACTGGGAAAAGAAACCAAAAGGTGAGTCTCCTATGAACTTCATGCTGCAACTGTAATGGAATACTGTGGAGAAAAACGCCTATCGCGAGGACTGCGAGTCCATCTGCGCCCCACTCTGTTTTTAGAGGATGGGACTTTCTGCGATCAATTGAGCAGATTAATAAGTGTTCCCTGGATTTAGCAGATTAATAAGTGTTCCCTGGATTTAGTCTTGGTGACTGCTGATAGACTGCAGGCGGCAGATACAGATTTAAAAGTGGAGATAGCGAAAAATGTAAACTAACAAATAATATATAAATTAGGTCAATAATTTTTCCTTCCCATTTATGATATACAGAGGAGAATTAGAATGTGTTGTGGGTGAATTATGATATATGTTTTTTAGACTTTGGTGCGTATAGTTAAATGGTACGATGATTATTATCTTACTTGTTTTAACTTCTGCTTTCTCACATCTCGCCCACCCTTTAACACATTCTGTGCACTCTCTCCATATCCACCCCTCCCTTCTCCCCTCTCTCATGTATACCTCTGAGGCTCTACTGACATTTCTCACCCACTCCAAACCATCCACTACCTCCATACAGCACTCAAAACGCTCATACAAATCATTGCACCACCTGCTCTTTCTCTTTTTTCTCCTTCTCCTAGTCGCTGGCAACATCTCTCCCAACCCTGGGCCTCCCACCACTAGCATACACCACTCTCCTCCAGCTGCATATAGAAACCCTGCTAATCTTATTAACATTCACTGCATGCCCTCTCCTATTGCTTTCATTGTGCTCTCTGGAACGCACAGTCTGTGTGTAACAAACTAACTTACATTCACGATTTTTTCCTCACTAATTCCCTTCACCTTCTGGCTATTACAAAAACCTGGATCCAGCATTCAGACACCACCGCAGCTGCTGCTCTCTCATTTGGTGGCCTGAAATTTTCACATACCACCAGACCTGAGAATAGACAGGGTGGAGGTGTTGGTTTGCTCCTTTCACCACAATGTGCTTTCCAGGTCACCCCCCCCCACCCCGCTTCCCTCACTTATGTTTCCTTCCTTTGAAGTCCACACCGTCAGACTCTACAAACCCTTCTCCCGGTGAGTGGCGGTTGTGTATCGCCCTCCAGGCTCCTCCCACCAGTTCTTGGATCACTTTGCCACCTGGCTTCCTCACTTTCTATCCTGTGACATCCCCACCCTCATCATGGGAGACTTTAACATCCCCATCAATGATCCCCTCTGTCAATCTGCCTCTCATCTACTTTCTCTAACCTCCTCATTCGGCCTCTCACAGGTTACTAACTCTCCCACGCATGAAGACGGGAATACTCTGGACCTGGTTTTCTCCCGTCTCTGCTCGCTGCATGAGTTTACTAACTCCCCTCTCCCGCTGTCGGACCACAACCTTGTTTCCTTCTCTGTCAAGATCTGTCTCCTCACCTGGGACACCCCCACTTACCACACTTATAGGAATACATGTACCATTAATACCCAGCAGCTTATGGACAATCTCCACACATCTTCAGCCCCCATCTCCTCCCTCTCCTGCCCGGACTTGGCATTGTCACACTACAATAATAGAGTGAAGAGCGCCCTAGATGAAGCAGCACCTTCTATATGCAGAAAGACCCGACACAGACAACGGCAGCCCTGGCACACAATGCAAACACGTTTTCTTCAGCGTTGCTCAAGTTGTGCTGAGCGTCAGTGGAGAAAATCTCTTTTAGCAGAGGACTTTATCCACTATGAATTCATGCTCTGAACCTATAACTCTGCCCTTCATCTGGCCAAACAATCCTACTTCACCCCCCTCATCACTTCAGTGTCCAACAATCCAAAATTACTTTTTGAAACCTTAAACTCTCTCCTGAAACCTAATGCACAGGCCCCCACCACCAACCTCAGCGGAGAGGATCTGGCCACTTATTTCCTAGAAAAAATCAACCACATCCATCAGGACATCTCAGCCCAATCTCCTCAGTGCCTGGATCCCCTTCCCTGCCGCACGTCAAGCACACGAGCCATCTTTGAGCCTGTTACAGAAGAAGAAGTTACCCAGCTTCTCACTTCTTCTTGACATACAACCTTCACATCTCCTGCAGTCTCTCTCACCGGTGGTCACCACTCACCTGACTAAAATATTTAACCTCTCTCTTTCTTCAGGTATCTTTCCTTCCTCATTTAAACATGGTATCATAACCCCTTTACTTAAAAAGCCATCCCTGGACCAGAACTGCACTGCTAACTACAGACCTGTCTCTAATCTTCCTTACATCTCTAAACTCCTGGAACGCTTGGTCCACTCCCGTCTAATCCGCTATCTCTCAGATAACTCTCTCCTCGACCCTCTACAATCTGGTTTCTGCTCCTTACACTCCACTGAAACTGCCCTCACTAAAGTCTCTAATGATCTACTAACATCTAAATCCAAAGGTCACTGCTCCCTGCTGATTCTCCTGGATCTCTCTGCTGCATATGACACTGTGGATCACCAGCTCCTTCTCACTATGCTCCGATCTATCGGGTTCAAGGACACTGTTCTCTCCTGGTTCTCCTCCTACCTCTCTGACCGCTCCTTCACTGTATCTTTTTCCGGCTCCTCTTCCTCTCCTCGTCCCCTTACTATCGGGGTCTCGCAGGGCTCAGTCCTAGGCCCCCTCCTCTTCTCTCTATACACTGCCCCTATTGGACAAACAATCAGCAGATTTGGTTTCCAGTATCATCTCTATGCTGACGACACCCAATTATACACCTCTTCCCATGACATCACCCCTACCCTAATACAAAATACCAAGGATTGTCTGTCCGCTGTCTCTAACATCATGTCCTCCCTCTATCTTAAACTGAATCTCTCTAAAACTGAACTTCTTTTGTTTCTTCCATCTACTAACCCAACTCTACCTAACATCGAAATTACCTTGGAGGGTTCAACCATAACTCCCAGCAGCACGGCCGCTGCCTTGGGGTCATATTCGACACTAACTTTTCCTTTACTCCCTATATCCGATCACTCACCCGCTCTTGTCACCTGCATCTTAAAAACATCTCCAGAATCCGACCTTTTCTCACCTTTGAAACTGATAAAACTCTGACTGTCGCTCTTCTTCACTCTCGTCTGGACTACTGCAACTCTCTTCTGATTGGTCTCCCTCTTACCAAACTGTCTCCTCTCCAATCCGTCCTGAATGCGGCAGCCAATGTCGTATTTCTGTCCAGCCGCTTCACCGATGCCTCCATCTTGTGCCAGTCATTACACAGGTTGCCCATTCGCTACAGGGTCCAATATAAACTCATCACTCTCACCCACAAAGCTCTCCACAGTTCTGCACCGCCTTATATCTCCTCTCTCATCTCTGTAAATCGCCCTACACGTGCCCTCCGTTCTACAAATGACCTAAGACTAACATCCCCCATAATCCGAACCTTGCACCTCTGTCTCCAAGACGTCTCTCGTGCTGCGCCAGTTCTCTGGAATGCTCTACCCCAGACGATCTGACTGATAATAATAATAATAATAATAGTTTATTTTTATAGCGCCAACATATTCCGCAGCACTTTACAAATTTTAGGGGGGACTTATACAGACAATACAGAATAAGCATATCTCATATCGAACGGAGTGAGGGCCCTGCTCGCGAGCTTACAGTCTATGAGGAAGTGGGGGAGACACAAAAGGTAAAAAGTACATATATTGTATAATGCAGCCTTGATATACTGAATAGGATAAATAATAATACATGGACTGGTCGCCAGCCAGTATGTGTGCAGTCCTGACAGAGGCTTTTATGTGCATGGTTGGTTTGAACCCGAAGTTGAAGAAGATTTTAATATGGGGGAAAGCTGGGATGGACAGAGTGTGTTTAGGTGATACGCCAGTCTAAAGAAATGTGTTTTTAGGGTTCGCTTGAAACTGTGGGTATTGGGAATTAATCGAACTGTCCTGGGTAGTGCATTCCAGAGAATTGGCGCAGCACGCGAGAAATCTTGGAGACGGGAGTGGGAAGTTCGGATTATGGAGGATTTTAGTTTCCAGTCATTTGCAGAACGGAGGGCACGTGTAGGGTGGTAGACTGAGACAAGGGAGGAGATGTAGGGGGGTACTGAAGCATGGAGCGCTTTGTGGGTAAGCGTGATAAGTTTAAAACGAACTCTATATTGGATGGGCAACCAATGCAATGACTGGCACAGGGAAGAGGCATCTGAGTAGCGGTTGGCGAGGAATATGATCCTGGCTGCTGCGTTCAGGACGGATTGGAGAGGGGAGAGTTTAGTAAGAGGGAGACCGATTAGTAGAGCGTTGCAATAGTCAAGACGAGAATGAATAAGAGCGACAGTAAGAGTTTTTGCCGAGTCAAAGGTGAGAAAAGTCCTGATTCTTGAGATGTTTTTGAGGTGTAGATGACATGAACGAGCGAGTGATTTGATGTGAGGAGTGAAAGAAAGATCTGAATCAAAAATGACCCCAAGACAGCGGGCTTGTAGCTGGGGAGTAATGGTTGAGCCACAAACGGAGATGGCAATATCGGGCACAGGTAGATTAATGGAGGGAGGAAAGACGAGTAGTTCAGTTTTTGACAGATTCAGTTTTAGGTAGAGGGAGGACATAATGTTAGACACAGCAGAAAGACAATCACTGGTCTTTTGTAGTAATGCAGGGGTGATGTCCGGAGCAGAGGTGTATAATTGGGTGTCATCAGCATAGAGATGGTACTGAAAACCGAATCTGCTGATTGTTTGTCCAATAGGAGCGGTGTATAAGGAGAAAAGAAGGGGGCCTAGGACTGATCCTTGAGGAACCCCGACAGTAAGAGGAAGTAGGGAGGAGGAGGAGCCGGCAAAAGACACAGAGAAGGAGCGGTCAGAGAGATAAGAGGAGAACCAGGAGAGAACCGTGTCCTTGAGGCCAATAGTGCGGAGCATAGTGAGGAGGAGCTGGTGATCCACAGTGTCAAATGCTGCAGAGAGATCCAGGAGAATCAGCAGGGAGTAGTGACCATTAGATTTAGCTGTTAGTAGATCATTAGAGACTTTAGTGAGGGCAGTTTCAGTAGAATGTAAAGAGCGGAAACCAGATTGTAAAGGGTCAAGAAGAGAGTTGTCTGAGAGATAGCGGATTAGACGGGAGTGGACCAGGCGTTCCAGGAGTTTAGAGATAAAGGGAAGATTGGAAACAGGTCTGTAGTTGGCCGTGCAGTTCTGGTCGAGGGATGGTTTTTTAAGTAATGGTTGTATGCTGGCGTGTTTAAAAGAAGAGGGAAAGATACCAGATGAGAGGGAAAGGTTGAAAATTTTAGTTAGGTGAGAGGTGACAGCTGGAGCAAGGGACTGAAGGAGATGTGAGGGAATAGGGTCGCTGGTGCAGGTGGTAGGGCGAGAAGATGCAAGGAGCCTGATCACTTCATCTTCTGTGACTGGTTCGAAGTCAGAAAATGAGCAAGATACAATGTGGCGGGGGGGAGCATGCATAACATTTGGGGATTGGGAGAAAATTTCCTGTCGGATATTGTCAATTTTTTCTTTGAAATAGTTAGCCAGATCGTCAGCGCTGAGGTCGGTGGTCGGGGCCTGTGCTGTTTGATTGAGGAGAGAATGAAACGTGTCAAAGAGTCGTTTAGGATTATTGGAAAGTGAGATGATGAGGTTGTTAAAGTAGGTTTGTTTGGAGAGGTGAAGGGCAGAGTTATATGTTTTCAGCATAAATTTATAGTGGAGGAAATCTTCGGGCAGATTTGATTTTCTCCACAGCCGTTCAGCGCACCTGGAGTACCTCTGGAGAAGACGTGTTTGAGGCGTGTGCCAGGGTTGTCGCCGTCTATGCCGAATTGTTCTTTGTGTAGGAGGTGCGGCTTCATCCAGGGCGCATAGCATTATTTTGTTATAATGCTTCAATGCAGATTCGGGACATGAGAGGGAGGAGATTGGGGCCAATGATGATTGCAACCTTTTTATAAATTTCTGGGTGTTAATGGCGCGTAAATTTCTATAAGTGTGGACGGTGGGAGTGTCTTGAGTAAAGTCACAGTTCTTGACAGAGAATGAAAGAAGATTATGGTCAGAGAGTGGAAGGGGAGAGTTAGTAAAGTCATGTACTGAGCAAAGCCGGGAGAAGATCAGGTCCAATGTGTTCCCGTCCTCATGTGTAGGAGAATTAGCAAGCTGTGAAAGGCCGAAGGAGGAGGTTAATGATAAAAGATGCGTGGCAGATGGGGAAAGAGGATCGCCAATTGGGATGTTAAAGTCTCCCATGATTATCGTGGGGATGTCGCAGGATAGAAAATTTGTAAGCCAGGCAGCAAAGTGATCCAGGAATTGACGGGGGGGACCTGGGGGGCGATAGACAACCGCCACTCGCAGGGAGAAGGGCCGGTAGAGTCTGACTGTGTGGGCCTCAAAGGACGGGAAGATAAGGGAGGGTACAGGGGGGATAACCTGAAAAGTACATTTTGTTGAAAGAAGCAGACCAACACCTCCACCTGATCTGTTGTCAGGTCGCGGGGTATGAGAGAAATGTAGGCCACCATAGGAGAGAGCTGCAGCGGCGGTGGTGTCCGACTGCTGGATCCAGGTTTCAGTGAGAGCCAGAAGGTTGAGGGAATTAGAGAGGAAAAAGTCATGGATGTAAGAGAGTTTATTACAAGCTGAGCGTGCATTCCAAAGGGCACAGTTGAATGAGACAGAAGATATGCAGGGAATATTAATGAGATTAGCAGGGTTTCTGAATGTAACAGGGAAAGAGTTAGTGTTATTATTACTGGAGGGTCCTGGGTTGGGAGAAATATCACCTGCGACTAATAGAAGGAAGATACAGAGAGTGAGCAGATGATTGAGTGATTTGTGAGAGCGTTTCCTGCGTTGTATGGTGGGAATGAATGGATCTGCGTGGTATAACATTGTGAAGAGAGCATGACAACTGTACATAGGAGAAGAGAGGAGTGAGGGATTAATATGGATGAAGTGTGCCGCATTTGTGGGTGAACGGTGAATGTGGATGATTGTAGCAACCAGAGTATAAATGGCACAGATACAAATGGTGAATACTGTTTGCCAAAAAGATGACCTGGAAGCAAGTTTGTTTAATTGTCTTGCATGTCTTACCTGTCTCCTGCCCTGTCCAACTGCCATTTTCTAACTGCCAGGGCACTTTGCTAAATTATGGCACTTCGATAAAGTATGCATAAATGCTATATGCATAAATGCCCCCGCATAAATGCCTCCCCTTAACTAAGTCTCAATATATAGGGACGTATCTGCTTAGATCTGCACAGATTTAACTCATTAACAATCAATCACTAGCTTAAAAGACAACAGGAGACCATAAAGTGCAGGAAAAAAAAACAAAAAAAAAACAGACTAGTAAACTCGGCATGGATCATAAACTCTTAAAGTAAGTGTGATGACCTTTAAGTATCATGGAATAAAAAAGCTAGAGGAGTGAAAAAATATATACCAGAAATTGATAGGCTGCAGAGCATTGCATGGAGATATAATGCAGTTTTCAGGACAGATCACACAAGCAGTGAAAAATATATACCAGAAATTGATAGGCTGATGCCTAGCCCCCATGTCTTCAAGCGCGCTTTAAAGACCCATCTCTTTAAACAAGCCGACCACCTTAACTACTCAGTAAATTAACTTTCCCCTGTTCCCTCCTTCTAAATATTATTCAGAATCTGTTCCCTACTCTTCATCTGTCTCCTCACCCTCCATGCACACGATAACTGAACTCGATACTTGATTATTACACTTATACATACGGGCTGATGACCGGATCATGCAGCTTTATATGAAAATCCCTATTTATTATAATTGTCAGACCTGAAATAACAAGCACTTTGCACCTACTGTGTCCCCCCATTCCCTTGTAGATTGTAAGCGGCCGGACCCTCGCTCCTAATGTAACTGTTTACACTGTCTTACCTTGTATTGAATTAATTGTCTGTACATGTCCCCGCTTAATTGTAAAGTGCTGCGGAATATGTTGGCGCTATATAAATGAAACGTATTATTGTGTTTTTTCTGCATTTCCTATATACGCCTATATATATATTTGTGGCGATGTGTATTGGTGTAAAATAAAATATTTTATTTGATAGTTATTATACTTTGTTATGGACGTTTTTTCATCTTTGTGTATATACACTGCTCAAAAAAATAAAGGGAACACTGAAATAACCCATCCTAGATCTGAATGAATGAAATATTCTCATTGAATACTTTGTTCTGTACAAAGTGGAAAACACACTACAGGCTGATCCAACTTTGATGTAATGTCCTGAAAACAAGTCAAAATGAGTCTCAGTATTGTGTGTGGCCTCCACGTGCCTGTATGACCTCCCTACAACGCCTGGGCATGCTCCTGATGAGGCTGAGTATTGTGTGTGGCCTTCACGTGCCTGTATGACCTCCCTACAATGCCTGGGCATGCTCCTGATGAGGCTGAGTATTGTGTGTGGCCTCCACGTGCCTGTATGACCTCCCTACAACGCCTGGGCGTGCTCCTGATGAGGCTGAGTATTGTGTGTGGCCTCCACGTGCCTGTATGACCTCCCTACAACGCCTGGGCATGCTCCTGATGAGGCTGAGTATTGTGTGTGGCCTCCACGTGCCTGTATGACCTCCCTACAACGCCTGGGCATGCTCCTGATGAGGCTGAGTATTGTGTGTGGCCTTCACGTGCCTGTATGACCTCCCTACAATGCCTGGGCATGCTCCTGATGAGGCTGAGTATTGTGTGTGGCCTCCACGTGCCTGTATGACCTCCCTACAACGCCTGGGCGTGCTCCTGATGAGGCTGAGTATTGTGTGTGGCCTCCACGTGCCTGTATGACCTCCCTACAACGCCTGGGCATGCTCCTGATGAGGCTGAGTATTGTGTGTGGCCTCCACGTGCCTGTATGACCTCCCTACAACGCCTGGGCATGCTCCTGATGAGGCTGAGTATTGTGCGTGGCCTCCAATGCCTGTATGACCTCCCTACAATGCCTGGGCATGCTCCTGATGAGGCTGAGTATTGTGTGTGGCCTCCACGTGCCTGTATGACCTACCTACAATGCCTGGGCATGCTCCTGATGAGGCTGAGTATAGTGTGTGGCCTCCACGTGCCTGTATGACCTCCCTACAATGCCTGGGCATGCTCCTGATGAGGCTGAGTATTGTGTGTGGCCTCCACGTGCCTGTATGACCTCCCTACAATGCCTGGGCATGCTCCTGATGAGGCTGAGTATAGTGTGTGGCCTCCACGTGCCTGTATGACCTCCCTACAACGCCTGGGCATGCTCCTGATGAGGCTGAGTATTGTGTGTGGCCTCCACGTGCCTGTATGACCTCCCTACAACGCCTGGGCATGCTCCTGATGAGGCTGAGTATTGTGTGTGGCCTCCACGTGCCTGTATGACCTCCCTACAACGCCTGGGCATGCTCCTGATGAGGCTGAGTATTGTGTGTGGCCTCCACGTGCCTGTATGACCTTCCTACAACGCCTGGGCATGCTCCTGATGAGGCTGAGTATTGTGTGTGGCCTCCACGTGCCTGTATGACCTCCCTACAATGCCTGGGCATGCTCCTGATGAGGCTCAGTATTGTGTGTGGCCTCCACGTGACTGTATGACCTCCCTACAATGCCTGGGCATGCTCCTGATTCGGTTGCGGATGGTCTCCTGTGGGATCTCCTCCCAGACCTGGACTAAAGCATCCGCCAACTCCTGGACAGTCTGTGGTGCAACGTGACGTTGGTGGATGGAGCAAGACATGATGTCCCAGATGTGCTCAATCGGATTCAGGTCTGGGGAACGGGCGGGCCAGTCCATAGCTTCAATGCCTTCATCTTGCAGGAACTGCTGACACACTCCAGCCACATGAGGTCTGGCATTGTCCTGCATTAGGAGGAACCCAGGGCAAACCGCACCTGCATATGGTCTCACAAGGGGTCTGAGGATCTCATCTTGGTACCTAATGGCAGTCAGGATACCTCTGGCGAGCACATGGAGGGCTGTGCGGCCCTCCAAAGAAATGCCACCCCACACCATTACTGACCCACTGCCAAACCGGTCATGCTGAAGGATGTTGCAGGCAGCAGGTCGCTCTCCACGGCATCTCCAGACTCTGTCACGTCTGTCACATGTGCTCAGTGTGAACCTGCTTTCATCTGTGAAGAGCACAGGGCGCCAGTGGCGACTTTGCCAATCCTGGTGTTCTGTGGCAAATGCCAAGCGCCCTGCACGGTGTTGGGCTGTGAGCACAACCCCCATCTGTGGACATTAGGCCCTCATATCACCCTCATGGAGTCGGTTTATAACCGTTTGTGCAGACACATGCATATTTGTGGCCTGCTGGAGGTCATTTTGCAGGGCTCTGGCAGTACTCCTACTGTTCCTCCTTGCACAAAGGCGGAGGTAGCGGTCCTGCTGCTGGGTTGTTGCCCTCCTATGGTCCCCCACATCTCCTGGTGTACTGACCTGTCTCCTGGTAGCGCCTCCAGCCTCTGGACACTACGCTGACAGACACAGCAAACCTTCTTGCCACAGCTCGCATTGATGTGCCATCCTGGATGAGCTGCACTACCTGAGCAACTTCTGTGGGTTGTAGAGTCAGTCTCATGCTACCATGAGTGTAAAAGCCCAACCAACATTCAAAAGTGACCAAAACATCAGCCAGAAAGCATTGGTACTGAGATGTGGTCTGTGGTCCCCACCTGCAGAACCACTCCTTTATTGAGTGTATCTTGATAATTGCCAATAATTTCCATCTATTGTCTATTTTATTTGCACAACACCATGTGAAATTGATTGTCAATCAGTGTTGCTTCCTAAGTGGACAGTTTGATGCCACAGAAGTTTGATTCACTTGGAGTTATATTCTGTTGTGTAAGTCTTCCCTTTATTTTTTTGAGCAGTGTAGATTTTATATAATGAGACTAATATGATTATATGAATGTTTGTGGTTTTCTTCATTTTTTATTTAATTGTGATGTCATTTCCTTGTTTTTTTTTCTATATAAATGTTGTATTTCTATGTGATTGTGTTAGCAGAGGATTAATCCGCGTGACATCCAGAGTTTAGAACACAGAATGTAGGTTTGTTCATATCCAGCATAGGCACAGCATGGAGTCTGGTGTTACAGCAGCATGAGGAGATCAAAACATATAACAACAATACAGGAAGAGAAGGAGGGGGCATCCTGTCTGTGTGAGTTGTTTTTTTTTTTTTTAAACACAACTTTGTTAACAACCTCACAATATGCACAACATATGAAACAGCACAGTAGTTGTTGCAATACACATACAGATTAATATGTATTATTCCAACACCCCCACTCAACAACTACTTATCCTCTTAGTCCCATTATGGTTCTCAATTCTTGGAACCTAGCTCGTGGCAATGGCTTTATCATAATGTCAGCTACCATCTTATCAGTTTCACAATAGACAAACTGAATTATGCCACGATCTATCAAATCACGTAGATGATGATGTCTGACGTCAATGTGCTTGGCTCTAGCACTGATCTTTTCACTGCATGCAAGTTTAATGCATCCTTGGTTGTCCTCATAAATCACCGTCGGCTGAGTTGTCGGTTTGCCAAGATCGTCCATCAATTGTCTTAGCCAAACAACCTCCTGGCTTGCATAGGCTGCGGACACATATTCCGCTTCTGTAGATGACAAGGCAACAGACACTTGTTTCCTACTAGACCAGGAGATTGAACTTTCGCCAACTTTAAACAAGTATCCACTTGTGGATTTACGATCACGCGAATCACCTGCCCAATCCGCATCTACATAGCCGGTAAGTTCTAGATCTCCTGCTGCAGATAGTTTTAAATTTACATCTTGCGTTTCTTTCAAATATCGGAGAAGTCTCTTAACAGCATTCCAGTCTCTTTGGCGCGGTTTTCCCACATATCTGCAAAGGATTCCAACTGTTGTTGTGATATCCGGTCGAGTCATAGTTGATATGTATAGAAGTGCCCCCACTGCCTGATGATATTTCTCATTGTTAGGCAACAGGTCATCTTCTCCTTCCAGCTTCAGGTAGGATGGTTCCATTGGGGTTGATATACCTTTGGCCTCTGACATTTTAAACTGATTCAGAATCAAATTAATTTTTGCACTTTGGTTTAGAAGAAAACTTCCATCTTCCTCTCTCTGGATTTGGATTCCTAGATAATATGTCACATTTCCAAGGTCTTTTGTTTCAAAGTGCTGATTCAGAATTTCAGTCATTTTTCCAATTTCTGCGTCGTCTTGATGAACAACAATCACGTCGTCCACATATAAGAGAATATACATCCACTTTCCATCTGTATATTTTGTGTATAAGCACGGATCTGCTTGACCTCTTTTAAATCCTTCTTCCAACAAGACTTTATTCATCTTGGTGTTCCATGCTCTTGCTGATTGCTTAAGACCATAGAGAGATTTTTGTAGTTTGCAAACAAGATTCTCTTCACCTCCTTTTACATAACCTTCAGATTGAGTCTTGTATAAGTCCTCCTCAATGTCACCATTTAAAAAGGCAGTTTTTATATCCAAATGTCTGACATACATCTTTTGTACAGCAGCTACAGCTAACAAAGCTCTGAACGTGGTCTGTTTAGCGACTGAAGCAAATGTAGCATCGTAATCTTCGCCATACTTTTGAGAATATCCTTTTGCGACCAACCTTGCTTTGAATCTGTGGACTTTACCTTCAGAGTCATATTTGGTTTTGAAGACCCACTTGCACTTGATTGCCTTTTTGCCCTGTGGTAGCTTGGTGAGTTTCCAAGTTTGGAGTTGATGAAGCGATTTGATTTCCTCATTAGCGGCATCGATCCACTTTGTTCTTTCATGGACAGGTAGTGCTTGCATTTCATCCCATAACTGCGGCTCTGACTCAGGTAGTGTCTTGACAATGTAGGATAGACGTTTAGCTGGTATACCTTTGTTTGATCTTGACGATCTCCTGATTTCAGATTCACCTGATTGTTCTGTTGTTCCTTCATTAGTTGAAGAATCCAGCCAGACCTCTACATCCTCCTTGTTGCTGTCTTGTAATTGTGACTTCAGCTGGACTACTGGCGTGATGTCACAAAACTTGGGTGATACAAAGTTCTCATCAATCACTACATCTCTACTTATTGTGACCTTGTTTGTTTCTGGGTGTAGAATCCTATAACCTTTCTGGGTTTCGCTGTAGCCTACCAGGATACCTTCCTTAGCGTGAGATTCCCACTTAGTTCGCTTTTCTTTGGGAACATGTACAAATGCTTTACTTCCGAATATTCTTATGTGATGTAGTTTTGGCTTTCTGCTATTCCATTGCTCAAATGGAGTTTTCTCTGTAGCTTTACCTGGTAGTCTGTTCTGAAGATAGCAAGCTGTCATGATTGCTTCACCCCAATATGCTGTGGGCAGATTTGCATCAAATAACATGCTTCTTCCACTTTCACATAGTGTTCGGTTCCTTCTTTCCGCGACACCATTTTGCTCTGGGTTGTACGGTACAGTGGTCTGAAATAGGATTCCATTTTTCTTTAAAATGCTCTGTGTCTCATTACTTGTATATTCAGTCCCATTATCTGCACGTAGAATCTTTGGCATTCTTCCAAATTTATTATATACTTCAGCTAGGTATATTTCAAGTTTCTCTGGAACTTCCTTCTTGCTGTGAAGCAGGTGGACAACTGTATATCTTGAATGATCATCAATAAATGTGAGAAAATATCTCTTCTTCCCTGGGGTCAGAGTGCTCATTGGACCACAGACATCTGTGTGTATTAAATCTAGTGGCTGTGCTGTTGTTGTACTAATTCTCTTAGGAAAAGCTTTCCAAGACATTTTCCCTTTGATGCAGCTAGTACACTTCATTGTCTGGTTACATAGATCAATTGTAATATCCTCAGCTAGTTGCTTTTGGACTAACTTTCTTATTGCTTCTGGGTCTCTGTGTGCCAGACGCCTATGCCACACATGAATACAGTTTTTATGCTCTTCTTGTTGCGCTGTATACACACACTCTTTGCATTTCAGCTGATAAAGTTCATCTGTGATGTTTCCCTCTGCTAGTGTGTGACCTTCCTTTGAGATGATGCAGCTATCATGCTTAAATGTAACTTAATTTCCTTGTTTTGCGAGTTTCTTCACAGATAGTAGATTACTTTCAAGACTAGGCACATACAGCACATCCTTTACTGGGATCTTCCTGCTTTGTTTTGGTGAGATTTGTGAATCAATATAAACATCTCCTATGCCTTCTGAAGTCATGTACTGACCATTAGCCATAATCACTTTCTCTGATTTACTTTGGTCAAGCTTAGAAAAGAAGTCTCTGTTATTAGTCATGTGACTAGTTGCTCCAGAGTCTATACACCATGCATGCTTTGATGTATTTGCACTGACAGTAAATGCAGTTTCAGTATTCACAGAATCATTTTCTCCAGATACAGCACTTTTAACCCTTTGATGACTGCTTTGCTTTTTCAGCTGATTCATTCTAGCTTTCCAGACTCTGCAGTCAGCTTTCAAATGTCCTGATTTCTTGCAAACAAAACATTCACGTGTTTCTTTTATGTGCTTCCTGTTATCAGTTAGGTTTTGTGTCTGTAAAGCAGATTCTGTGTTGCATGTCCTACTGTCTACACCTTCTGCCTTTCGCTTATATTCATCTATGAGCTTCCCCCTGACATACTCCAGTGTAAGCTCATCATCTGGACGCGCATCTAGTGCGGTTACAAGCGTATCATAGCTCTCTGGAAGGCCACTAAGCAGTAATGCGGCCACATGAAAGTCCTTTAGATCTTCCCCAATGCCTCTCAGGCGTTCTACAACTTCCAGAACACTTTTTATGTAATCCTGCATATCCTGGCCTTTCTGTAGCTTAGACTGGTACAGCTTTCTCGTGAGATAGAGCTTATTGCTTAAATTTATCCTCTCATGTACCTTTTGCAACTGCTCCCACATTTCCTTTGCAGTATTACATTTACACACATGCACAATCTGGTCCTCATCTATACTGAGTGATATGGTACTTTGTGCTTTCTGATCCATGTCTGTCCACTGCTGTGGCACTGGGTCAGGTTTAGGCTCCTGTGTGTATTTCCACGTACCTTCTCTTATCAGCAGCATTTTCACTTTGAATTTCCAGGATTGATAATTCTGGTTAGTGAGACTTGGCACTGTAAATTTCATGGAGCTGCTGCTGCTGGTGGCCATCTTTGCTTCTTCTCAGTTTACTGTCTTTCTTTCTTTTCTTTCCTCTGTGTTCTGGGGATCTGTGACTCTGGGACATCTGGGCCCATAACCTGTTAGCAGAGGATTAATCCGCGTGACATCCAGAGTTTAGAACACAGAATGTAGGTTTATTCATATCCAGCATAGGCACAGCATGGAGTCTGGTGTTACAGCAGCATGAGGAGATCAAAACATATAACAACAATACAGGAAGAGAAGGAGGGGGCATCCTGTCTGTGTGAGTTTTTATTTTTTTTTTTTAAAACACAACTTTGTTAACAACCTCACAATATGCACAACATATGAAACAGCAAAGTAGTTGTTGCAATACACATACAGATTAATATGCATTATTCCAACAGATTGGCCACAATTGACAAAAGCTCTGGAGGAGCTGAAGCGTTTTGCAGATTTGCTGATGTGAAATAAATGATTGATTGACTACAGGTGAGTGCCGGGATCTCTTTCCTTTCCCTCTCCATTACTAACCTGAGGCCTTGAAGACAGCTGGGTTTTTTGACAAATCACAGCGGTCATCAACCCTAACCACCATTAACCCGATTGCCACCGCACCAGGGCAATCGTGAAGAGCCGTGCAAAGTACCGGAATTGGTGCGCCATTTCTGAGGCGGCTGCGGGCTGGTAGTTTTAGGCTGGGAAGGGCCCAATAACCGAGGACCTTCCCACCCTGATAATATCCGCTCACAGCTGTCTGCTTTACCTTTGCTGGTTATCAAAAATAGGGAGGACTCCACATCTTTTTTAATTTATTAGCTAAACACAAGTACAGTAAACTCCACACACAGGGCACTAATTATATATCTCACGGATATCTATCATCTATCTCGATCTTTGCACATCTAACACCTAAATATCTGTCATTTCTATTCTGCACTCTCTTCCGGCACGTGTCACACAGACGTGTGTGCGGATGTCACACTTTATGTCATCTGTGTGCAGGACGTACTGACGTCCGAGCTGCCGGCAAAAAACGAACATGTCCGGTCCGTGTGACCATGTGCGCAGCCTATAGATTATAATGGGTGTACGTGTGTGTCTCCGGTACGTGTGAAGGGGGCCTAAAGGGTATGAGCACTTCTAGTATGAATTACCAGTAGGGGGCGTGACCACTTAAAGTGCCTAGGGCAGCATGAATGCCAGATACGGCCCTGAGCACAGCCCTAATAAAGCCATTAGAGCTGCAGATAAAGGGGGCTCGATCACAGCTCTGGATAGTGGGTTGTATGAGCCGGAGGTTATGAACATGGGTGACAATACTAATATATGCCGCACTCTAGATGGAGATCCTACTAATTCATACAATACCCCCTTACATTGTCTTTTGGAGGAGGGTTTGGTATCGGCTGTACTTAATCCCAAACAAATAGAACGATTAAAGGAAAATCACCCACAATGTCCAATATTTCATACATTACCGAAAACTCACAAAGAAGGAAACATCCATCAGTCTAGAGATACATTCAATACTGGCTGCAGAGAAGATTCCTATAATATAGTGAATATTACCAGAAAACATTTACCTATGTTATACACTGACAAGGATCCAGCAACAAGAAAGACAACTGACACGTGGAGGACAAACACCAAAGGTTTCATTGAATGTGGGAGAAATAAATGTGGTTTGTGCAAGTCTGTGCACAAAGCAAAAATGTCTGCATCTACTAACCATAATAAACCCTATAATATCCGATATCTCATTAGTTGTAGCTCCACACGTCATTGACACCATACACTGTGAAGCTTGTCTGCTGCAATATGTGGGGGGCACGGTCAGACCCTTACGTCACCGCATTGGGGGACACGTTAGGGACGTTCTTGGCCCCACAACACGTAATACATCTGCAGCATCACAACATCTCATACAACACAATAGGAATTAATCACTTTACAGTTGTGGGTATTGAATATGTCACCAGACCAGCTAAGGGGGAGATTGGTATAAAAAGTACACCCCAGAGAAGCCTTGTGGATTCTGGAATTGGACTCCAGATTCTCCAGTGATATGAAGCTTCGTTCAGACCTTGTATCCATTTACTGAATTGTGTTTTTCCCTCTTTTATAGTAATTATACATAATATACACATTATAGATGCAGACACTTCATTCTTCTATTGCACGGATGCTTTTTGCTGTGGATATATGATCGTCCATAGGGGTAATGTAGACATACTTGCACATGTCCATTTGGGTCTGGGGGTCTCCGCTGTGCATTAGACCCTATGATGTGTATAAGAAGCCGGTTACTGGTGATTTATTGTCATGAAGAAGAACTGACCACAAATACCAGGTAGAAACGCAGAGATGTTTTGCTCCTATCTGTTTTTTAATGTTTCTATGATTTTAATTTGATTTGTTCAATAAGTTTTTGGTTTTATTCACACTGGAAAACAAGTGCTGGATTATCAGTAACTTTCTTTGTCCCGTCCATTCCTTCCCAACTGTGATTTTTCATCCAAGCATTGAGAGATGAGCTGAAAGCAGACATATTTTTCTATAGAGGAATGGCAGACATGGGTGTTGTCCACATAGAAAGCCTCTCCTAAATCCCATACACAAAAAAGCCGCCCTACAATCTGCCAGGACACATGCGGAAACATATGAAGACTCCTGGGACTTTATACTCTGGAGTGATGAGACCAAGATAAATGTTTTTTTTTGGAACTGATGGCTTCAAAACTGTATGACATTGAAGAGGTGAGGAATACAATGAGAACGCATGGTGTCTACAGTGAGACCTGGTGGTGGCCGTGTCCTTATGTGCGGCTGCATGAGGGGCTACATTTCATTGATCATATCTTGAATTCACAGATGTTCTGCTCTATAGTGACAGAAAAGATGCTGCCATCACTCTGTTCCTTTGGTAGGCCACTGTTACATTTCTGAAGAACAGGGTGACAGTGATTCAGTGGCCAAGTGTCTCCTGATCTGAACCCAACCAAACACCTATGGGGGATTCTGTAGAGACAAGTTGTCATCGCTCCATCCAGCATCCAGGCTCTAAGAGCTCGTTATCAAAAAAGAGAATAAAGATAGATGTAGTATTGTCACTAACTTGTTCATTCCAGGCCTAGAAAACTTGGTGCCGTCCTTTAAAATTATGGAGGCCATACAAAATAATAGATGTAGTAGCTTTTGATGTGGGGTGTACTCATTTTTGCATCAACTAATTTGAGTAAAACTGAAGGTTTTGTAATGAGAGTTATATTATTACCCTTACTTTCATGTTTTGATTACACAAAAATGTTCTATGAAACTTAGTGTTGGCAAAATTTTAGAAATAAATCTTGTGTTCAGTGAGCTATTAAATAAAATCTTACTCATCAAAGGGGGTGTACTCATTTATGCTGAACAATGTTTATTAAACTTTATAAAACACAGTGAACATAATTACACTTTCTTTCCCATTTGACTTCTCTCATGTTTTACAAGGTGTGATTTATGTATAAAAGATTTCCCACATTCTGAACATGAATACGGCTTCTCTCCTGTGTGACTTCTCTCATGCTGCACAAGATAAGTTTTTTTTGTAAAGCATTTCTCACAGAATGAGCATGAATACGGCTTCTCTCCTGTGTGAATTTTCCGATGTGTAATAAGATTCCCTTTACCTGTAAAGCATTTCCCACATTCTGAACAAGAAAATGGCTTTTCTCCTGTGTGAATTCTTTGATGTATAACAAGTTCTGATTTACTTTTAAAACATTTCCCACATTCTGAACAAGAAAATGGCTTTTCTCCTGTGTGAATTCTGTTATGTGCAGCAAGAATTGATTTACGCATAAAAGATTTCCCACATTCTGAACATGAATACGGCTTCTCTCCTGTGTGAATTCTGTGATGTTTAACAAGATGTGATTTATAACTAAAACACTTCCCACATTCTGAGCATGAATATGGCGACTTTCCAGTATGAATGCTCTGATGTCTACTAAGATTCCCTTTATTTGTGAAGGACTTCTCACATAGTGAACATGAAAATGTTTTTTCTCCTGTGTGATTTCTCTGATGTCTAATAAGATTCCCTTTATTTTTAAAGCATTTCCCACATTCTGAACACGAATATGGCTTCTCTCCTGTGTGAATTCTCTGATGTGTAATAAGATTGCCTTTATCTGTAAAGGACTTCCCACATTCTGTACATGAATATGGCTTCTCTCCTGTGTGAATTCTCTGATGTGTAATAAGACTCCAGTTATTTGTGAACGACTTTCCACATTCTGAACATGAATACGGCTTCTCTCCTGTGTGACTTCTCTGATGTTTAACAAGATCTGATTTACCTGTAAAGCATTTTTCACATTGTAAACATGAAAACGGTTTCTCCCCGGTGTGATTTCTTTGATGTAAAACCAGCTCTGATTTACTTTTAAAACATTTCGCACATTCTGAACAAGAAAATGGCTTCTCTCCTGTGTGAATTCTCTGATGTATAATAAGACTTCCTTTACCTGTGAAGGACTTTCCACATTTTGAACATGAATACGGCTTTTCTCCTGTGTGATTTCTCTCATGTCTAACAAATTGTGATTTATATGTAAAGCATTTCCCACATTCTGAACAGGAGTATGGCTTTTTACCTTTGTGTTTTCTGTGTGTTAAAAAATCTGAGCTTTTTGTAAATTGCTTGTCACACTGAAATCTTGAATCCACTTTGCCCCCTGGACTTTTGGTAACAATGTGAGATTGCTCAGGAGATGATTCCTCATGATTAGGAGGATTATAAGAAAGTGAACTGCTGTGAAGTCCAGGAGGTGCAGGAAGGGTGATGAGGTTTCCTCCATTAGAGGGCTTCATGATATCTTCTTTTTTACAATTTAGTGATAACCCGTTATTCTCACAAGGATTTCCTGTAAGGAGGAAAGATAGATTACATGTGATTTTTTCAACAACACAAAAAGGATTTTTAAATGTTTTTTATGGCGCTCACAATGAAGACCCTCGTCAGTGAAAGTATCGGTAATAAGGAGGACAACTACATGCCATAACATTAACACAATGACAGGTAAAGTGAATGACACTTATAAACTATTGACATTGGCACAAGTGAGGGGTGGCAGAGATTAGATGGCAAATAGTTCTTTAAGTGGTAATTACTGATGACCGGTTCCCTTAATGTACCTCCAGTGCCATTTCACTCTCTCAAGCTTCATATCGTGGCCTTAATATAGAAAAGTGTCCACGTAATTAAAGAAGATGTCCACTACTATTAAAAATGCCCCCAATGTAATTAACCCATTGAGAGAAGATTTTATTTAATTACCTAGCTTTGTCTTTATTGCCTGTGAGCGGCGCTATCGCTGGCCACTCACCGGCATCACGCGACCCCCGGCCTCAGCCGGCTCTTGCTTCACCTGATGTCACGTCAAGTGAAACGTGACTCGGTGATACGATCCCCGCGGTGGACGCCGGGCTGTGGGTGGGTTTTCACCGTGCGTCACATCCAGCATCCACCGCGCACTTTCCCAATGAATGCAAGGTAATTGTGATTCACAAAATGTTATACAATTGAACGGTGAAGAAAAAAAAAATTACATTTTTACCACTATAATATTATTTTAGCCCCAGATTTTACATTTTCACAAGGGAAAATGGGTAAAAATGACCACATAATTTTATACAATTTCAGCTGAACGGGGCAATACCCCATATGTGGCTGTACAGTACTGCTTAGCCACATGGTGAGACTCGGGAGGGACGGAGCACTATTTGACTCTTGGAGAACAAACTTTAGTAGAACAGTTTGCAGACTCCATATACAGAGACCCTAAGTGGCAGAAGAGCAGAATCCCCCCTCAAGTGACACCAGTTTGGAAATTACACCCCTATGGAAATGTATCTACAGGTGTAGTGATGAATTTGACTCCATGGGTGCTTTCCAGAAACGAGCAGTAATGGATGTTGTGAAGTGAAAATGCAAATATTTCATTATAGTGGCCAGTACATTGTAGTGCCCTTACGTTGTAGCGCCCAGTACATGATTCCCAGCTAGTGCTTTCTGGAGAAATAAATTGTCTCTCCCCGCTACAGTAATGCCAAACATGTGGATGCTAACTGCACACGGTGGGGCCCAGGAGGAGGGGGCATTTGGATTTGGGAGCGCAGATGTCACTGGATTTCTTTAAGTGGGAGCCACGTCACTTTTCCAGAGCCTTTGTGCTACCAGTAATATGGACACCCCCTATATTACTGTTTACAGATGATGAACCCGAGTGGGGACTTGTTTTTTGTGGGTTGAGTAGAAGCTCTTAATAGTGGCATTTTGGGGTACAGAACATTTTGGATCATATTTATCCTGTGCTGTACGCTGAACACTTACAGTGGGTACGGGAAGTATTCAGACCCCTTTACATTTTTCACTCTTTGTTTCATTGCAGCCATTTGGTAAATTCTAAAAAGTTCATTTATTTTTCTCATTGAAGTACACTCTGCACCCCATCTTGACTGAAAAAAAAGCAGAAATGCAGACAATTTTGCAAATTTATTAAAAAAGAAAAACTGAAATATCACATGGTCATAAGTATTCAGACCCTTTGCTCAGACACTCATATTTAAGTCACATGCTGTCCATTTCCTTGTGATCCTCCTTGAGATGGTTCTACTCCTTCATTGGAGTCCAGCTGTGTTTAATTAAACTTATAGGACTTGATTTGGAAAGACACACACCTGTCTATATAAGACGTCACCGCTCACAGTGCATGTGAGACCAAATGAGAATCATGAGCTCAAAGGAACTGCCCAAGGAGCTCAGAGACAGAATTGTGGAAAGGCACAGATCTAGCCAAGGTTACAAAAGAATTTCTGCATTACTCAAGGTTCCTAAGAGCACAGTGGCCTTCATAATCCTTAAATGGAAGAAGTTTGGGACCACCAGAAGTCTTTCTAGACCTGGCCGTCCAGCCAAACTGAGCAATCGTGGGAGAAGAGCCTTGGTAGGAGAGGTAAAGAAAAACCCCAAGATCACTGTGGCTGAGCTCCAGCGATGCAGTAGGGAGATGGGAGAAAGCTCACAAAAGTCAACGATCACTGCAGCCCTCCACCAGTCGGGCCTTTATGGAACAGTGGCCAGATGGAAGGATCTACTCAGTGCAAGACATATGAAAGCCCGCATAGAGTTTGCTCAAAAACACATGAAGGACTCACAGATTATGAGAAGTAAGATTCTCTGGTCTGATGAGACGAAGATAGAACTTTTTGGTGATAATTCTAACCGGTATGTGTGGAGAAAACCTGGCACTGCTCATGACCTGCCCAATACAATCCCTACAGTGAAACATGGTGGTGGCAGCATCATGCTATGGGGGTATTTTTCAGCTGCACGGACAGGATGACTGGTTGCAAATGAAGGAAACATGAATGCAGCCAAGTACAGAGATATCCTGGATGAAAACCTCTTCCAGAGTGCTCTGGACCTCGGACTTGGCCGAAGGTTCACCTTCCAACAAGATAGTGACCCTAAGCACACATCTAAAATGACAAAAGGAGTGGCTTCAGAATAACTCTGTGACCATTCTTGACTGGCCCAGCCAGAGCCCTGACCTAAACCCAATTGAGCATCTCTGGAGAGACCTGAAAATGGCTGTCCACCAACGTTCACCATCCAACCTGATGGAACTGGAGAGGATCTGTAAGGAAGAATGGCAGAGGATCCCCAAATCCAGTTGTGAAAAACTTGTTGCATCATTCCGAAGAAGACTCATGGCTGTACTAGCTCAAAAAGGTGCTTCTACTCAATACTGAGCAAGGGGTCTGAATACTTATGACCATGTGATATTTCAGTTTTTCTTTTTTAATAAATTTGCAAAAATTTCTACATTTCTTGTTTTTTTCAGTCAAGATGGGGTGCAGAGTGTACTATAATGAGAAAAATAAATGAACTTTTTAGAACTTACTGAATAGCTGCAATAAAACAGAGAGTGAAAAATTTAAAGGGGTCTGAATACTTTCCGTACCCACTGTACATCGGGGTTTCCATCTAAATCTACAAAATATATGATTCAGATGACACCCCCGAGGGATCCATTCAGAATAATGAGGCAGCAAAGTTACACTGGACTCCGTCTAGCCTCTGGTCGACTGCGCTTTTATGCACGCTGAAAAAGATGGACATCACTGGATCATAGGCCAGACGGCGTCCACAGCGCCTCATTATACGGAATCTTCCCCCGGGGTTCTGTCCGAATCGCAAGCTCAGTCATTTATATGGCAGCATGAGACTTGTGCAAGAATAATATGAAAATAAAAGATGGAAGTAATATTAAAAAACACAATTAGGAAAAATAAAAATGTGCTTATTAAATCATTAAGAAGAGGTGTGAATGCGGCCCAGTTATTCATCGGTGCGCAACCGGACTCTGTACAGGAGCAGCTGCGCCATCACCGGACGCTTCTGCTGTGATGTGGACGGCGGATAAAGCTTCACTGCACCGGAGACTTCATACAATATCACACACCGGTCATCATCACACGCCGCTAATCATAGTCACATGCCAATCATCATCGTCATAAGCCAGTCATCATAATCACACGCCGCTAATCATAATCACATGCCAATCATCATCATCATACGCCAGTCATCATCATCACACGCCGCTAATCATAGTCACATGCCAATCGTCATCGTCATACGCCGGTCATCATCGTCATCATCACACGACGGTCATTATTACACACCTGTGGAAACATCTACAGGAATCTCCTCCTTCCCGTCGCTCACACACGGCTGATCCCCCCTCGTCATCGCTTCTTCTTCTGTCTCGTCCTCCTCTTTATTCTTAGTCGGATCTTCCTCCTGATATCAGATGTAACAATCAGCACAATACAAGAAACCACCAAAATCTGTGACATCTATGACCTCGATCAGAAATGTCCCCCCATATACAGATCCGGTACAGGGCTCAGCACCGTCTACCTGATGATCCTGCGGGATGTTGTGATTCTTCTCTGGACAGTCCTGGGGATACAGAGGACGGGGACATCTCTCTGGTGGATTTCTTTCCATGAGTCCATCTGTAGGAGACACATAGTGACAGAATACAGTGACATGTAAAAGTTTGGGCACCAATGGTCAAAATTACTGTTATTGTGAACAGTTAAGTTGAAGATGAAATAATCTCTAAACGGCCTAAAGTTAAAGATGCCATTTCCTTTGTATTTTAGGCAAAACAATAAATAATAAATTATATATATTTTCATCTTTTACATTTAAAAAAAAAATCAATAAGGGAAAATGGGCAAATGCAAAAGTGTTGGCACCCGGCAAGGTTAGTAGCTAGTAGCGCCCCCTTTTGAAAGTATCACAGCTTGTAAATGCTTTTTGTAGCCAGACAATAGTCTTTCAATTCTTGTTTGAGGGATTTTCATGCATTCATTCTTCTTTGGAGAATTCTTCCAGTTCTGTGAGATTCTTGGGTCATCTTGCATCGTCTGTTATTTTGAGGTCTAGCCACAGCTTTTCAATGATGTTCAAATCAGGGGACTATGAGGGCCATTGTAAAACCTTCAGCTTGCACCTTTTGACGTGTGTTTAGTAGTATCATTATCATTTGCCATCCTCTTTTCACCTCCAGCTTTTTTGCAGATGCTGTTATGCTTGCATCAAGAATTTGCTGAAATTTCATGGAATCCATTCTTCCCCCTACCTGTTCCCTGTGCCATTGGCTGCAACACAACCCCAAAGCAGGATTTATCCACCACCATGCTTAATGGTTGGCGAGATGTTCTTTTCCTAAAATTCTGTGCCCTTTTTTCTCCACACAACTTTGATCATTGCTCTATTTTAACCTCATCGGTCCACAAGACTTGTTTCCAAAATGCATCAGACCTTCTTAGATGTACTTTTGCATACTTCTGACGCTGAATTTCATGGTGAGGTCGCAGGAGAGGTTTTCTTCTGATGACTCTTCCATGAAGGCCATATTTGTGCAGGTGTCTCTGAACAGTACAACAATGTACCACAACTCCAGAGTCTGCTAAATCTTTCTGAAGGTCTTTTGCAGTCAGGCGGGGGTTCTGATTTGCCTCTCTAGCAATCCTACTGAAAATTTGCTTGGTCTTCCAGACCTTATCTTGCCCTCCACTGTTTCTGTTAACTGCCATTTCTTTATTACATTTTGAACAGAGGAAAGGGCAACTTGAAAACGCTTTGCTCATAGCCTCATCCTGCTTTGTGGGCCTCCACCATTTTCAGAGTGCTAGACAGCGGATACCTTGGTTGATGAAATCCGTCTTGTGGTTCTTGTGTAATCTTTACTTTCAGTTTGGAAATAATGATATGCTCGTTTTCCGGGGCAGCCTATGGGGGGCCCTCTATCTGGGTTTCTGCTTACATATTCATCTGTATGCTCTTATGACAGCTCACTTATCATTCACTGACCTGCCTCCTATTTTACATAATGCATCTAGTAGTGTGTGGCTAGGTAAAATAGGAGGCAGGTCAGTGAAGGCACAGTGAGCTGCCATAAGAGCATACAGGTGAATATGTAATCAGAGCACCAGATAGAGCGCCCCCCACAGGTCGCCCTGGAGCACGGGCATATCATTATCTCCAAACTGAAAGTAAAGATTACACAAGAACCACAGGACGGATTTCATCAAAAAAGGTATCATTTTAATCAGTGTAATGTCGCCTACCTGACAGTCTATGAAGTTTACTAAGCACAATCCTGCTGACAGGTGCGCTTTAAGTACATAATGTGGAATATCTCCTGAAAAAAATGAATAAAGTGAAACAGGTTTTTTTTGTATAGAGACTCATGTTAAATACAAAAGAGCAAATGATAATTTAAAACAAAAACCAATGGGAGGGAAAATAGAAAAATCTAAAGCTTTCTGTGTCACTGGTATTTCCACCTTTACCTTAATTTAGTATGGAAACACATTTTGACTCGCCTGTGGTAAATCACAAAAGAGATTCTCCTGTGATTGTCAGTGCCCATGTGACAAGAATTAGCCAATGAATGATGACTTCAGTGTTTTAAAAAGCCACATGGTAGGCCCCGTTCCTTTGTCACAATGGATTAGACAAAGGAGCTGCTTGAGGACATCAGAACTCCTATTAGGAAACACAAGACTTCCAAAGGGTAGAAGGCCATCTCCAAAAACCTTGGTATCCCAGTTTCAACAGGGCGCAATGTCATTAATAAGTTTGCCAAGCATGGAACAGTCAAGAACCTCCCTGGAAAGAGGAAAATTGGCAAAAGAGGTCTTCGAAGATTGGTGGAAATAGTGGAAAAAAAACATCATGTCAAACATCCAAAGACCTGAAGGCCAACCTGGAATAGTCTGGGGTCATGGTTTCAACAAGTACCATTCGCCGCACACTAAACCAAGGAGAACTTTATGTCCGAAGGCCAAGGAAGAAACCATTGCTGAATAAAAGACATAAAAAGGAATGACTGATCTTTGCCAAAGAGTACCTTGACAAGCCTCAATCCTTCTGGGAAAATGTTCTGTGGACAAATGAAACAAAAATAGAGCTTTTTGGCAATGCAAAGCAACAGTTTGTTTACAGACGGCGCAATGAAGGTTATATAAGGAAAGAAAACCTTACCAACACTTAAGCATGGTGGAGGATCCACAATGCTGTGGGGTTGCATTGCAGCATCTGGTACTGGAGGCCTTGACCATATCACAGGAATCATGAAATCAGAGCATTATCAAGAGGTTTTAGAGCGAAATGTCCTACCCAGTGAAAGAAAATTTAGTTTCAGTCAAAGATCATGGGTCCTCCAGCAAGACAATGACCCAAAGCACACATCCGAAAGTACACAGGAAAGGGTTGAAAAAGAAAAAACATGGACTGTTTTATAATGGCCAGCAATGAGTCCAGACCTCAATCCCACTGAAAATCTTTGGGGCGAGCTGAAATCTGCCGCTGGGAAAAAGAACCCTGGAAACATTCAAAAGCTCGAACAAACTGCAAAGGAAGAGTGGGAGAAAATCCCAGCTGAGAAGTGCAAGAAGCTTATAGATGGCTATAAGAAACGTGTGGAGGCTGTCAGCAATGCCAAAGGGTGGGCAACCATGTATTAATTACTTGAAGAACAGAGTGGAATGGGGTAAAGGAATAGTCAGCTCACCCAACGTTGATTAGCAGTCTTCATCTGTAAGGCAGTGCGCGGAGCCGTCCCAGTCTCGGACGTGGAGACAAACAGCAGAAAATACAATAGAATATCTATGGATCTCTTTTGGTGACTTGCTACTACAGTTTCTAATGTGATCAATAAACTTCGCTTTTTATATTTTTGGCTACCGCTGGAGGAGGTTCTTGTTTTTCTGCCAAGTATTAATCAGGGGTTTAGGGGGGCCTTTATTGCTGCACATGCTGCTTATTCGGTTTCATCTTTGAAATTGCCACAAGGAGGTTAAACAATGTTCTATTGCTGTATTACTTTGGACCACCAATTAAAAAAATCCTAAGGATATACTGTAACTTTCATTATTTCTGAAGATATTGTACAGGCCATGAAAAAAATGAAGGGATGCCAATAATGGTGATCAGCAGAGCACAGAAACCCAGTCACTGAGCAGCGGGAGAAGCAGGTCCTCCGAGCCGTCACCACATGGATTATAGGAGGATTCCCAACACAGATTTATGTCATAGTCACAGGATAATGAATAAGGGACAGATGCCGATTCCCCATGGGGGGTCGACTGAGGAGATTTTTTCCTTCTGAGAACTAGAAATAAGTAAACCTCCGGCTATTTAACCTCTTTATTGTTGAAAATAATAGCACCCGAGGAGTCTATGTGAGGGGGTCCCAGTATGAGCCCATCGGGGTCTTCACTTTATAGTTATTTTCAGATGGGATGACCGAAAAACATCTGTTCTAATAAAATATACATTTTCCTATAAAGTGAAAGCAAAAAATAGTATTCCAGCACACGATGTAGAAAAATTAAAAAAAGCCTTTATTTAATCCATCGTTAAAAAATACAATTCCAACAGAAATAAAAGCGTGTGTAGGCTTACGCGTTTCGGATCATATTTGACCCTTAGTCATAGCATAAAGTACTGAATAAATGTTGCACTTTTCAAGGAAAAACAGTCAAGGGAAGCTGCCAAGGGTAAGACCCCCCAAAATCAGCTGTGATATCAGCATCACTAATTCAAGGCTAGCAGTGATCTAAACACTAGTTTAACCCTATAGTACATTCATCTTCTACAAACATATAACAATGTGAACGGTCACTTAGTAATGCACTAATTATTTGATCACTTATTACCCAAGTTTTTTATATATGTGAATTCATTGAATAAACAATTGATGCACTATTTAAATATATATGTAACAATAAGAGCTTCTAAAGATATCTAACATTTGATTTCAAGAGCATACTTTTCCCAAAAGAAAAACAAAACAAAAAAAAAACTTCTCCACTTTAAAACCATATGAAAATGGCTGGAAATTATTACAAAACGTAATTAGCATGTTTTATTTTGTATACTATTAGTTATAGAGTCCCCTAGATTAATCACAAAAATAAAAAATACAATTTTTTCTCCTATGTTTTTTTTATTTATTTATTTTTTGTTTGTTTTTTTGTCCCTTTTTTTTCTCTGTCTTGAAAAAAAAAAAAGAAAAAAATGTATTTCCATTTGTTAAATGCCTCAATTTGTCCCAAAATTTTTAATATAGATACATCAATTCATGTTTTAGATTTAGTCCTGCTGGGTGTCTGGTATTTAGTTTTAGAATCCATCGAGCTTCAGTCATCTGGAGTAATTTAACCCTATCTCCACCTCGCCGGGGAGCAGAAACAAATTCCAAAGCACTTACTCGCAGGCTACTTAAATCCCCCTTGTGTTCATACAAAAAATGTTTGGAAGCCCCCGAGAGACTGCGGGTAGTGACATTATTAATGTCATAAATGTGCTCCGACAGTCTTTTTCTTACACTACGGCTTGTAGATCCCACATATTGTTTTCTGCATATTGTGCAAAAAATTATATAGACACAGTGGTCAGTGGCACAATTCATGAAAGTCTTAAGATTAAATACTTGACCCTCATTACTTATGACAGACTTGTTATTATTTATCATGAATTTGCATAAACCGCATGACTTCTGCCCGCATCTGAATGAGCCCTTAGTGGACAACCATGTGCGACCTACGTTACCCTGTGTTTTCTCGGAGGTCACTCGGGGAGATTACATTTCCTATTGTCAGGGATTTTTTTGGAACAAATTTACAACCATTTTTTAGAATTTCTCTAAGGGTACTGTCAGTAGTTAATAATGGTAGATGTTTTCTTAAAACATTAATTACTTTATAATAATTGCTATGATATGTGGTGGAGAAGATCATTTCTTTAGAGAAATCTTTCCGGTCTGATTTTTTTGTCTGGAGTAGATAGAGATCTCTGCTTTTTTCATTAGCTTTTATTTCAGCTTTTTCAATGGTTTTATGATTATAGCCCCTGTGCTGGAGTCTCTTTTTAATGTTGTCACATTCTTCCTTATATATACTATGGCCAGTACAACACCTCCGAGCTCTGATAAACTCCCCGGTGGGGATATTCCTGATTACATGTTGTGGGTGTTGACTGGAAGCAAAATAGAATTTCCTGAGATTTTTTTGCGGAAGAGCTGACAGTCTACTTTCCTATTCAACCTATCTCCACTCAGCTTTATATCCAGAAAGGAAATGGTATCTTTATTGGTATCTACTGTAAAAGACAGATTTAAATCATTATCATTAATGTAATCATTAAAACCAGGGACTAAATCATCTGATCCTTTCCACACTATCAAAATGTCATCTATAAAACACAGGTATTGTTCTATGCAGTCTGAATAAGGGTTAGATTCAGAGTAGATAAATTTGGACTCCCACTAGTTCATGTACAGATTTGCCAGGGACGGGGAGAATTTGGCTCCCATGGAACATCCCTGACACTGTACATAGAACTGGTGGGAGAATTTAAAGTAATTATTCTGAAGCAAAAATAGAGTGACATCCAGAATAAATTCTTTCATTACATCAGAATAATTGGAGTATGTGTTTAGTTGATCTGTCAATGCTTGCATAGCTAAACCATGTGGAATGCAAGAATATAATGTTTTTACATCACAGGTAATCCACATGAGATTTTCATCCCAGTTCTGATGTAGCATTACTGATAGTACATGTTTGCTGTCTTTCAAATAGCTGGGTGACATAACTACCAATGGTTGCAGTCTCCCATCTAGCCAGGAACCTAGTCTTTCCAATAGTGAATCCACACCCGACACTATAGGCCTAAATGGAGGAGGAAAAAGCCCTTTATGAGTTTTTGGTAGGGCATGAAAAATAGGAATTTTGGGATTTTCTGGTAATAGGAATTCTTTTTGTTTTAAATTAAGAATACCTAAATCTACCCCCTCTTGTAGGATTTTCCCCAATTTTTCCTCTATAGTTCGGGTTGGATCCCCATCAATTTTTCTGTATGAGTGGCTGTCATTTAAAATATTATTAACCTCTCTTACATATAGGGTCTTATCCAATATTACCACTGATCCCCCCTTATCAGCATTCTTCACTACAATGTTTGGGTTGTTTTGTATACTTTTTAGTGCTTGTCTTTCTCCCTTAGATAGATTATCCCCCTTATTACAATTAGAAAATATAGATTTTAATTCCCGTTCCACAGAAAGCTGAAACTCATCCATAATGGGGGCTCTTGATTGTAAGGGATAAAAATCTATGTTTGGCACTTTAGAAACAACACTTATCACCAACAAGATTGTCCCTTTGTGAAAAATCAGATAAGGAATTAAGTTCTGTCAGGGTAACTTGTTCTTTAAACGAAAGTCCTGCATACTCATTAACTGGCAAAAAAGAAGGATTAGTTTCAGCAGCTGATTGATCCTGGTCAAAAAAATGTTTCCTGATAGTCAGTCTTCTCACAAATTTGTTGACATCCAAGATTGTAGAAAAAAAGTCACCATTGTCCTTTGGCACAAAGTTAAGCCCTTTGCGCAATATTTTCAATTCATTGTTCGTAAGGATACATGCAGATTGATTTAGGACCGTAAACTGATTTATTTGCGGTATCTCGTCCTGTAGTTGTGTTTCTTGTGTTTTAGATCTGTGCTTACGCCCCGCTCTCCTGCAGGATTTTGATTTGGATCTGGGTTTGGAGCTACACCGTTTTTTGCCCCACTAGATCCTTCTCCTAAACCATAACAATCATTTTCATCTTCTTCCGTTTCCCCATCTGTCGTTTCTGGTTCAGAGGAGCTAAAAGTGACTCGTGGTGTCCCTCCACTGCCTGGGATCTTATTGCCACTTTGACCTTTTAAAATTGATTTTGGTTTCTTTGGAGATCTAGGATTTCTATAGGGTCTTTGCGGGGGTCACCAGTCATACACATGTCCGGTCTCATAATCTTTAACATCTTTCATATTTTTTTTTGTTTATTCTCAACAATAGTATCCTCTAATTTTTCCAATCTGTCCATAATGTCAGACCTCAGCTTCATATATGTGGCATTGTCTAAAAATTCTGTCAAAGAATTTTCTATTTCTTTGATTTTTAGATCCAGCTCTTTCACTTTTTTTTGTTCATAATCTATAAGAAGCTCCATAAGATTAAGGGAACATCCCGTCAAAATGTCATTCCATTATTTTTGGAAAACTTCATCAAATTGAACAGTAGACTGTTTTTGTATTCTTAGTCCTCTGGGAATCATCAAATTTTCTACATATTTTTCAAACATGGTATGATCCCACCAGGTTCTCAGGTGTGTAGACAGGAGTTTCTCCAATTGTTGCATGTTGTGTCTTAAATCTGCCTGACCTTTCTTTTGGGAAAAGTATGCCCTTGAAATCAAATGTTAGACATCTTTAGAAGCTCTTATTGTTACATATATATTTAAATAGTGTATCAATTGTTTATTCAATGAATTCACATATATAAAAAACTTGGGTAATAAGTGATCAAATAATTAGTGCATTACTAAGTGACAGTTCACATTGTTATATGTTTGTAGAGGATGAATGTACTATAGAGTTAAACTAGTGTTTAGATCACTGCTAGCCTTGAATTAGTGATGCTGATATCACAGCTGATTTTGGGGGGTCTTAAGCCCCCGTCTCACATAGCGATATCGCTAGCGAGATCGCTGCTGTGTCACGGTTTTGGTGACTCACCAGCGATGTCGCTGTGTGTAACACTTTGCAGCGATCAGGCCCCTGCTGTGAGGTCGCTGATCGCTGCAAAGTGTCCTGGACCATTTTTTGGTCGTTGGCCTCCCGCTGGCCAGCACACATCGCTGTGTGTGACCAGCGGGACCAACGATCTGGCTGGTATCCATGGTAAACATCGGGTAACTAGGGGCACGCGCGCACTTAGTAACCCGCTGTTTACCTTGGATACCACTCTGCTATGGTGCACGGGAGGTTACCGTTCACCTTAGCAGAGTAATATCCATGATAAACATTGGGTTACTAAGTGCGCGTGTGCCCCTAGTAACCCGATGTTTATCATGGATACGACTCTGCTAAGGTGAACGGTAACCTCCCGCGCACCATAGCAGAGTAGTATCCAAGGTAAACAGCGGGTTACTAGGGGCACACGCGCACTTAGTAACCCGATGTTTACCATAGTTACCAGCCTGCTCCTGCTTCAGCAGCAGGCTGGTAACGGGAGCAGGACATCGTGGAACGATTCTTTCCACGATATCGCTGCTCCCCTGATCGCTAGTGAGCCTGCCTGTTTGACAGCTCACCAGCGATGTATTAGCGATGCAGCAACCATCCCTGACAGGTCGTATCGTTGTCGGGATCGCTGCTGCATCGCTTAGTGTGACGGGGCCTTTACCCTTGGCAGCTTCCCTTGACAGTTTTTCCTTGAAAAGTGCAACATTTATTCAGTACTTTATGCTATGACTAAGGGTCAAATATGATCCGAAACGCGTAAGCCTACACACGCTTTTATTTCTGTTGGAATTGTATTTTTTAACGATGGATTAAATAAAGGCTTTTTTTAATTTTTCTACATCGTGTGCTGGAATACTATTTTTTGCTTTCACTGAAGATTTTTCTCCCAGATGGGGATGGACTAATTCCGAGCACCGAGATCATGGAAAGGAGGACTGGGCAAGCTGGGCCAGGTGAGCTGAAGATCTTTTTTTTATTTTCCTATAAAGTATTTAATCCCTTCCCAATATTCAGCATCTACCTGTACCTGCAGCGATCGGCGCTTAAACTCTGACCTTTGCGGTTAACCCCTTGAATACATAGTTATATAGGTTTAAATAAGACTCAGGTCCATCAAGTCCAACCGGTCTCCACAAGTTCTACATTCTTTATCAATTATTTTAACCTACAATGACATTCACTGTGAGAAAATCATCCGGCCCTTCTATAAATGCCATTCCTCTTGATTGAACAAATCTAATCGTCTGGAATAACTGAGAAGAAAAGCTGTATTGTCACAGGTAATACATTGGGATCACAGGTTTTTGTAGCATCGGCGTCTCTGCCTCCTGCCAGGCAGAGACGCCGTCCCTCTCACCTCCCCGCGCGGCGTCCTCCAGCGTTCCTCTTCCTGCAGCGGCCGGCGCGCGCTCCTTCCCGGGCACTGTGCTTAGGGCGCGCGCTCCCTCTCTCTTACAGGGGCCGCGTGTGCCGTCCTAAGGAGTCCCCGGCCAATTGCCGGAGGACCTCCCATATATAAGGCACCTCCTCCAAAATGGAGGTGTCCGAGCAAAAGTTGTTGCACAAGTATACTTACCTCTGCTTCAGCCCTCAGGTCCCGTTGCCAGCCTGACTACCAGTCCTGTCTGCCAGCTTGTCTACTCTCCAGCCCGACAGTCTGTCTCCGGTCATCCGCCAGTCTGTCTATGGGCAAGTCCACCTGCTTACCAGGAAGCACCTGCCTGTCACCTGCCTGCTACCTGCCGTGCTTGCTAACCCGCTCACCTGGGAGTGCTCGCCTGTTACCCGTCTGTTACCTGCTAGCCTACCTGGAGGCTCTGCCATCACTTACCGTGATGACCACCTGCCTGCTAGCCTAGAGACTTTACCCTGCTTGGCCGTCACTTGCCGTGACCACCTGATAGCCTACCTGGAGGCTCCTGCCGTCACTTGCCGTGACCACCCGGCTGGTAAACTTAGAGACTACTACCTGCTCTGCTGTCACGTACCGTGACCACCTGTCAGCTATACCAGAGACTTCAGCCTGATTGCTGTATCCATCCATCATACCGGTCAGTCCTAGCCATCTGACCCGTGGGAGCCACCTGATCTCTTACAAGGTCGTCCCCAGAGTAGCACCTGGTCCCTCTGCCCGGATCCTCCCTGGTCACGGAGTTGTTAGCCGCCATCCGACCAGGGTCGGTTCGGGTTGATACTTAGTTACGCCCCTCTGGGTCCCTCCTTGCACCGCGGCACAGAGGTTCCACCACCCGGACCCGTAACAGTTTTTATCTATTTACTACAGTCGTGAGGCAGTGAGGGGAATTATATGCGAGGGACGGTATGTATACCCTAGGATGCGCATAGAGGCACATTGAACCCGCTGGAGTGCACTGGAATCACAGAAACACCTGTGGTTGCAGAGCAAAATAAAAGTAAAGTTTGGACTTAAGAAAACCCAGCGTGGGCTTTTATTTTGGGAGTGATCTGCAGGTGGCAGTGGGGCGGTCCACTCCCTCCAGCCGAGTCTTACAAGTGGCTCATGGCCACAGAATCCATTAAAAAACCTTCAGCAAAGGTTTGGGTGTGTCAGTGGTTTGTTTGCTAAGCGGCAGAGCAGGAGGCTCTGTACAATGCAAGCCTGGGTGAAGGCGCAACAAAGGCTTTTGAAGGCAACGTAACTGGCGCACCTGAGTGAAACGGTGGCAGGTTTACATGTTCAAAAGTGACCAAAACATCAGCCAGAAAGCATTGGTACTGAGATGTGGTCTGTGGTCCCCACCTGCAGAACCACTCCTTTATTGAGGGTGTCTTGATAATTGCCAATAATTTCCATCTATTGTCTTTTCAATTTGCACAACAGCATGTGAAATTGATTGTCAATCAGTGTTGCTTCCTAAGTGGACAGTTTGATTTCACAGAAGTTTCATTCACTTGGAGTTATATTCTGTTAAGTGTTCCCTTTATTTTTTTGAGCAGTGTATATACCAGTGATTAGCTGCAGAGCATTGCAAGTAACATGGAAATACAATGCAGATTTCAGAAGAGATAACACGTAGCAGAGGAGTGAGATATTAATATCACGGGGGAGGAAATGTGTAAGAGGGTGACCAGGACGGTCATGCGCCTCTTCCCTCTTTCTGCACATATTGCTGTACCCTGTGTTTATATATGAGTATGTATGTGACCTAATGTCTGATGTGTTAGTTATAGGGTGAGTATATATAGATAGAGTATTAGATTAGGTGCTGCATGTTAGCAGACATTTCAATTCATATATATTCAGCTCTGGCTCAGGATAGCACGCATGTTGGGTCACGCGTGCAACAGACTAAGTGCAATAGCTTAAAGTGCTTTTATTAAGCAGTTATACCAAGGCAGTTGGACAGGGCAGGAGACAGGTAAGGTGCATAAGATATTCATACAAACATGCTGCTTCTTGGTCAGTTGTATTGCATTATGCATTAGTCATAGCAATCTGCCTCTTACTTGTTTTAACTTCTGCTTTCTCACATCTTGTCCGCCTTTTAACACATTCTATGCACTCTCTCCATATCCACCCCTCCCTTCTCCCCTCTCTCATGTATAACTCTGAGGCTCTACTGACATTTCTCACCCACTCCAAACCATCCACTACCTCCATACAGCACTCAAAACGTTCATACAAATCATTGCACCACCTGCTCTCTCTTTTTCTCTCCTTCTCCTAGTTGCAGGCGACATCTCCCCCAACCCTGGGCCTCCCTGCACTAGCATATACTCTCCTCCAGCTGCATATAGAAACCCTGCTAATCTTAGTAACATTCAGTGCTTTCCCTCTCCTATTGCTTTCATTGTGCTCTCTGGAACGCACGGTCTGTGTGTAACAAACTAACTTACATTCACGATTTTTTCCTCAGCAATTCCCTTCACCTTCTGGCTATTACAAAAATCTGGATCCAGCATTCAGACACCACCACAGCTGCTGCTCTCTCATTTGGTGGATTGAAATTTTCACATATGGCCAGACCTGAGAATAGACAGGGTGGAGGTGTTGGTTTGCTCCTTTCACCACAATGTGCTTTCCAGGTCACCCCCACCCCGGTTCACTCACTTATGTTTCCTTCCTTTGAAGTCCACACCGTCAGACTCTTCAAACCCTTCTCCCTGTGAGTGGTGGTTGTGTATCGCCCTCCAGGCCCCTCCCGCCAGTTCCTGGATCACTTTGCCACCTGGCTTCCTCACTTTCTATCCTGTGACATCCCCACCCTCATCATGGGAGACTTTAACATCCCCATCAATGATCTCCTCTCCCAATCTGCCTCTCATAGGTTACTAACTCTCCTACACATGAAGATGGGAATACTCTGGACCTGGTTTTCTTCCGTCTATGCTCGCTGCATGACTTTACTAACTCCCCTCTCCTGCTCTCAGACCACAACCTTCTTTCCTTCTCTGTCAAGAACTGTCTCCTCACCCGGGACACCCCCCACTTACCACACTTATAGGAAAACACGTGCCATTAATACCCAGCAGCTTATGGACAATCTCCACACATCTTCAGCCCCCATCTCCTGTCTAGACTTGCCATTGTCACACTACAATAATACAGTGAAGAGAACCCTAGATGAAGCAGCACCTTCTACACGCAGAAAGACCCGACACAGACAACGGCAGCCCTGGCACACAATGCAAATACGTTTTCTTCAGCGTTGCTCTAGGTGTGCTGAGCGGCAGTGAAGAAAATCTCTTTTAGCAGAGGACTTCATCCACTATAAATTCATGCTCAAAACCTATAACTCTGCCCTTCATATGGCCAAACAATCCTACTTCACCCCCCTCATCACTTCACTATCCAACAATCCAAAATGACTTTTTGAAACCTTAAACTGCCTCCTAAAACCTAATGCACAGGCTGCTACCACCAGCCTCAGCGGTGAGGATCTGGCCACTTATTTCCTAGAAAAAATCAACCACATCCATCAGGACATCTCAGCCCAATCTCCTCAGTGCCTGGATCCCCTTCCCTGCTGCACTTCAAGCTCACTAGCCATCTTTGAGCCTGTCACAGAAGAAGAAGTTACCCAGCTTCTCATTTCTTCTCGACCTACAACCAGCAACAGTGACCCCATTCCTTCACATCTGCTGCAGTCTCTCTCACCGGTGATCACCACTCACCTGACTAAAATATTTAACCTCTCTCTTTCTTCAGGTATTTTTCCCTCATTTAAACATGTCATCATAACCCCTTTACTTAAATAGCCATCCCTGGACCAGAACTGCACTGCTAACTACAGACCTGTCTCTAATCTTCCTTACATCTCTAAACTCCTGGAACGCTTGGTCCACTCCCGTCTAATCCGCTATATCTCAGATAACTCCTCGACCCTCTACAATCTGATTTCCGCTCCTTACACTCCACTGAAACTGCCCTCACTAAAGTCTCTAATGATCTACTAACAGCTAAATCCAAAGGTCACTGCTCCCTGCTGATTCTCCTGGATCTCTCTGCCACATTTGACACTGTGGATCACCAGCTCCTCCTCACTATGCTCCACTCTATAGGCCTCAGGGAAACCATTCTCTCCTGGTTCTTCTACCTCTCTGACCCTCCTTCACTGTATCTTTTGCCGGCTCCTCTTCCTCTCCTCATCCCCTTATAGTAGGAGTTCCGCAGGGCTCAGTCCTAGGCCCCCTCCTCTTCTCTCTATACACTGCCCCTTTTGGACAAACAATCAGCAGACTTGGGTTTCAGTGTCATCTCTATGCTGAAGACACCCAATTATACAGTTTTTCCCCTGACATCACCCCTACCCTAATACAAAATACCAAGGACTGTCTGTCTGCTGTCTCTAACATCATGTCTTCCCTCTATCTTAAACTGAATCTCTCCAAAACTGAACTCCTCGTGTTTCTCCCCTTTACTAACCCAACTCTGCCTAACATCGAAATTACCTTGGAGGGTTCAACCATAACTCCCAAGCAGCACGGCCGCTGCCTTGGGGTCATATTCGACACTAACCTTTCCTTTACTCCCTATATCCGATCACTCGCTCGCTCTTGTCACCTGCATCTTAAAAACATCTCCAGAATCCGACCTTTTCTCACCTTTGAAACTGCTAAAATTCTTACTGTCGCTCTTATTTACTCTCGTTTGGACTACTGCAACTCTCTTCTGATTGGTCTTCCGCTTACCAAACTTTCTCCTCTCCAATCCGTCCTGACTGTGGCAGCCAGGGTCGTATTTCTGTCCAGCCGCTTCACCGATGCTTCCATCTTGTGCCAGTCATTACACTGGTTGCCCATTCGCTACAGGGTCCAATATAAACTCATCGCTCTCACCCACAAAGTTCTCCACAGTTCTGTACCGCCTTACATCTCTTCTCTCATCTCTGCCTATCGCCCTACACGTGCCCTCCGTTCTACAAATAACCTAAGACTAACATCCCTCATAATCTGAACCTCGCACCTCCGTCTCCAAGACTTCTCTCGTGCTGCGCCAGTTCTCTGGAATGCTCTACCCCTGACGATCTGACTGATGCCTAGCCCCCATGTCTTCAAGTGCGCTTTAAAAACCCATCTCTTTAAACAAGCCGACCACCTCAACAACTCAGTAAACCAACTTTCCCTTGTCCCTCCTTCTAAATATTATTCAGAATCTGCTCCCTACTATTCATCTGTCTCCACACCCTCCATGCACAAGATAACTGCACTCGATACTTGATTATTGCACTTATACATACGGGCTGATGACCGGATCATGCAGCTTTATATGAAAATCCCTATTTATTATAATTGTCAGACCTGAAATAACAAGCACTTTGCACCTACTGTGTCCCCCCATTCCCTTGTAGAATGTAAGCGTGCGAGCGGCCGGACCCTCGCTCCTAATGTAACTGTTTAAACTGTCTTACCTTGTATTGAATTTATTGTCTGTACATGTCCCCGCTTAATTGTAAAGTGCTGCGGAATATGTTGGCACTATATAAATGAAACGTATTATTATTATTAGGAATTGGGTACAGTGTAGTGGTGAACGCAATAGTTTAGGATAGAAACAGTTACTGTGTTTAGCAATAGCTGCAGAGCAGGAGGAGCCGGGGTAGTTACCAGGAGGTTTAGTGACTGCAGCAGGGGAGTAACGGGGAAGTCTGCCCAGCAACCGAAGGAGGATTGGTGATCGGCCCAGTCAAAAGGGGAGGAGATTAGGCCAGGGCGGAGTAACGGTTTTTCCTGTCAGTTAGTTCTGAGGGAGGGATGTGACAGAGCAGTAGCTGGAGGTCCAGGGGGCACAGAAACCCGGTCCGACCAGCAGCAGAGAAACGTTAGTCAGGAACTCTAAAACGACTTTCCCTTAATGTTCGGGGCCTACGGTCCACAGGAGTCAGCAGAGTAACTTGTCTCAAAATCTTCCCAGAAGGGGAAGTCAGACGGGGAATAGTACAGAGGAAATGGAACGGGACTCTAAAAACTGCGAGGGTCTCAGAGGCCAAAGAGGTCGACTATGGAAGGGACATCTCAGGAGAAACAGACGGTGAATATTAACATATGCTGTGCAATGAACTGTGAACCTGGAAAAGGATGCGCCCAATACTGCGTGTTCCCTCATGGTGAAGTTGGACGGTTAAGTAAAGTTCTTTTTTATAAAACGGAGTGGAAGTCCCCTATCGTGTGTGCGGCGGTTACTGAAGAGGAAAACCGAAGACGGCAGAGATCTGCGACCAACACGTGAGTGTTCTGCACCACACGCACAGCACAGGAGAATTGGGACATTTGTCTTTGTCAGGGAGCCAGGGTGTAGGAACACAACAGTCCCTCGCCACTACTACCACCCTCACAAAAAATGCATAGGCCAGACTGTAATCCCAAGGAATCAAGAAGGTGTAGCTACAGTCACCACTGTGAGCGACAGCTGTAACTGTGCCCCGACACTGAGTGACGGTCGCTCTGTATTGATGCACTGCTGAGCCGGCTGCCAGTCTCAGTCCCGGGCGCAGTTACAGACGCCGCTCAGTGCTGCGTACGGTGACAGTAGGTGCGTTGGCGCCTGCATGACTGAAAGCCGGCGGCTTCCGGGTGCCGCACACTGAGTACAGCGGCCGGGCACCTCCCTAATGCTATTAACCAGCAGATTAACCCCATATGTGCATGTTATTGGCGATATCCAACCAGACAGGTTCCCTGTAAGGAACAATGCACAATAAATGTAAATCACTACAAATCTGAGACCTCAGAGACGTGTAACATCTTATTCTGGTCGTGTCCGATACAAAACTCCTTCTATTCCCCCCTAACATGTAGACTGTGAGCAGGGCCCTCCCTTATATTGTACCATACTGATACCGGGGGAGGGACGTCACCAGAGTAACCGCCCAGTGTGGGACTTCGGATCAGGGGACAAAGGACCCCATCAGTCACCAGAACAGGAGTCCTGAGACCCCAACAAGCTCAGGAGGAACGACCCTTCATAGCCCTCATTACTGATCGGCCATTATGTCATGAAGAGATGAATCTTCCTAATATTTCTTCTGCTGTCGCCTTATGAGGCTTCATTGTCCTCCAAACACAATCGGAAATCTGCTGATATATCCACAGAATCTAAAATCAAACGCTGCTGACAATCACTCTCCTGTGTGAGCGATGGGGGAGGGGAGAGGAGAAGACGAGACAGGGAGGGAGCGAGAACATCAGCGCAAGAGTCACATGTGCAAGGCAAAAAAAGAGAAAAGCCGAAAATGGGAGATTCATCATTACACGTCATCTACAGCGAACCTGGTTTAAGAGGCCGGAGCTCCTCCATCATCACCTCCTGATACCGATCCTGGTGTCCTTCTAGATACTCCCACTCCTCCATGGAGAGATAGACAGCGACGTCCTGACACCTTATAGGAACCTGACAACAACGACACCGTCATCACCCAGAATCCTCCAGTGCTGTCCTGTATAATGTCCCAGCAGTCACCTCTCCGCTCATCACCCAGAATCCTCCAGTGCCGTCCTGTATAATGTCCCAGCAGTCACCTCTCCGGACATCACCCAGAATCCTCCAGTGCCGTCCTGTATAATGTCCCAGCAGTCACCTCTCCGGACATCACCCAGAATCCTCCAGTGCTGTCCTGTATAATGTCCCAGCAGTCACCTCTCTGCTCATCACCCAGAATCCTCCAGTGCTCTCCTGTATAATGTCCCAGCAGTCACCTCTCTGCTCATCACCCAGAATCCTCCAGTGCTGTCCTGTATAATGTCCCAGCAGTCACCTCTCCGGTCATCGCCCAGAATCCTCCAGTGCTGCCCTGTATAATGTCCCAGCAATCACCTCTCCGGTCATCACCCAGAATCCTCCAGTGCTGTCCTGTATAATGTCCCAGCAGTCACCTCTCCGGTCATCACCCAGAATCCTCCAGTGCTGTTCTGTATAATGTCCCAGCAGTCACCTCTCCGTTCATCACCCAGAATCCTCCAGTGCCGTCCAGTATAATGTCCCAGCAGTCACCTCTCCGCTCAGCAGCTCAATCATCTTGTTGCTGAGCTCTAGGATCTTCCTCTTCCTCTCATGTATCGGGGGGTGCGGGGGAGGCTCTGTGATGGGGCCCGGGCTCCGCCCTCCTGACTCCTGGAGATGGATGATGGGAGTCACACCCTCCCCCGGTGTCTTCCTCACTATTGTGTAATCCTGTGTATGGAGAGAGACACTTAGGGAGAAGAATTCCTTCCCGACTCCAGATCTGACAATCAGTAGAAATCCCGGGATCAATAACCGTCTCCAGTAATCTGGGGCCATAACCTGGAATATTATTACACTCAGGACAGACATCCAGGCCCCTCTACAGCTCTTATAGGGAATCCCCATGACAACTCCTCCTGGCAGAGAGCTGCACGCAATCACTGCTCTTACAGTAAAGAATCCTTCTCTTCCTCTTCTGGATTTCCTCTTCCCGATGTCGGACTTGTTACATAACACAATAAAGCTGATAGGAATGTAGAGGAGTTACCTCTCCGCTCAGCAGGGAGATGATCTCCAGGGTGAAGTGTAATAATCTTCTGGTGGTCTCGTCCTCGTCCATCCTCGGGGGGTCATTCAGGAGAAGGAGGGATGAGCACTGGATCAGCTGGAGGGATCTCGTCCTGCCGGAGTCTTCATGATAAAGGAGAAGATGGAGATCACAGGGGACGATATAACGACAATCACTGAATTCTGCCCCAAATATCCGACATTTATCAGGAAGAATCAGGAGGAAAAGTCACAAACTCCACCGCGACCTCCTCCACCGATCTGACCGCTCATTATCAGCCTCGTAGGAGGACGGTCACCGTGGTAACCACACCGCCAGCGGGGGGATGGTCACCATGGTAACTACACCGCCAGCAAGGGGGGGGGGATGGTCACCATGGTAACTACACCGCCAGCGGGGGGATGGTCACCATGGTAACTACACCGCCAGCAAGGGGGGGGGGTGGTCACCATGGTAACTACACCGCCAGTGGGGGGGGGGGGTGGTCACCATGGTAACTACACCGCCAGCAGGGGGGGGCGGTCACCGTGGTAACCACATCGCCAGCGGGGGACGGTCACGGTGGTAACTACACCAGCAGCAGGGGGTCAGGGAGATTCCATGCAAGTAACAGGACCCCCTCCTCACCCACGCAGTCTCACACCTACAGAATCCCCCCCGCTCCCTGTGCAGCCCCCATACAGGAACAGCCACTTATCTGCGCCCCCAAATCACCTCAGCTCCTCGGTGTAATCACCACAGCCTCAGCAGCAGAGAGCAATAGAGAGCAAAGCCCCGCCCCTTCCGGTGACATCATCAAGTCACATGGGTATGACGTCATTTAGCCCAGGTGTATGTAGTCTCTACCTTTCCTGAGCTCCGCCCCTGATCACATGACGGTGACGTCACCACAGGTCCTCCGCTCTCAGTGCAGCAGCCTCTTCCTGTGGTGTCTCTCTCCCCCTCCGCCGTCTCTCTGTCTCATAGTCAGGATCACACGCTGTCTCTGTGTTGCTGCCCTCTGCTGGTTGTTGGAGGCAGCGCGCAGAAGCTATCTGTCCCGGCCTGTTGTCTCTGCTCTGATTGGCTCCGCAGTGTTTCCTCACAGACTGTAATGATTCTATAAACTATAAAGTTATTATAATGGTGAAGGAGCTGTGAGGAGGCTGCGGTCATGTGACAGTGATGACGTCACCGCAGCTCCTCCCCCTCAGGGGTCATTGCCCCGCCCAGATCTGCAGATGATCCCGGCGCAGTCGCTCCTCCGGCTCCTCCTCCCTCTGACGTCACATAGTGGCCGCTTTCTCCAGTGATGAGGATTTCTCTGCTCCCGGAGGTTCTGTAAGTCCAGTAGTCTCATCAGGTCCACATCTATAGTAAGTTCATCTGTTTCCCCAGTCAGGGCTCGCTCTCACTTCAATCCGATAAAACACCAGACTGCGTCCGTACCCAGTAATCCTCGGATTCTCTGCTCAGCGGCGTTTTGTTTTCCAGCTCCGATCGGATCGCACGCACCCATATAATCTACAGGTGCGTGTGAAACATCGCGCTGCACTCAGATACCACCCGAGTGCAGTGTGATTCCCGCCAATGCCAGCAGCAGAGGAGATGGAGACAGTGATTTCCCCGTCCCCTCCGCAGCCGTGCGAGAGGATCAGAGCATGGAGCACTGACATTCGGCTCCCGCTCGCAGCAGAGCAGCAGCGAGTGTCATTAGCATATCGCATCGGGGGGTCTCGCATCGCATACCGTACGCTAGTGGGACCCCGGCCTAAGAGATACGTCTGTGTCTTGTATAGCAGAGCGGAGTTGTACAGATACCTGTCTTTACGTAGGCTCAGGTTCTCCCGGGTGCGACTCAGCCTCAGCATCCTCCCGCGCCATCTCCTCCTCTCCATGTTGTTGTGCAGAGTTCTCGGCGCCATCTTGTGATCAGGATCTGGAGAATTTTTCATTTTTTTTTTTTTCTCCTATTTTTTTAATTTTAAAAAATGTTATTAAAATGTTCTAATGCTGATAATTTAGTCATCCGTTCAGATATTAAAATATTCATCCAATGAGAAATGAAAGCAATTCTAAACCCATAACCCTTCTATGACCTGATCACTGTCTACATACTGAAAAAACAATGAGTATACCGACATTATCACAACATAAGAGCCGAAGCCACAAATAGTAATGTGAAAGCTTCTTCCCCGGAATCCAATGTTGCTCTATCCATAAAAAACCTTCATCAAATCTCAACTTCATTCCTGACCCCGATCATTTCTATAACCATAGATGTGTTAGTGCACAATGCGGTATCTGCTCCAGCGAGACCACCGTGTCTGTACTGTCTGCAAGAAGAAAGAAGAGAAAGGGCACATTTGTCCCCCAGCTCTACTGACGGACTCACATTATACTCTAGATTCAGGCCTTTAGGAGACAGACGATTTACAGTCAATATCCAGAAGGCTTCGCTCCTTAATAACCTTCTCTTAATACCGCCTCCTCTCCTAGGAGCACTCACTTGTTCTATCACCTGGTATTCTGTCTCAGACAACGATATCTTCGGACTTTCTCAAAATATCCACAAGTGAATTCAGGAGACGTGACTGGGAAAAGAAACCAAAAGGTGAGTCTCCTATGAACTTCATGCTGCAACTGTAATGGAATACTGTGGAGAAAAACGCCTGTCGCGAGGACTGCGAGTCCATCTGCGCCCCACTCTGTTTTCAGAGGATGGGACTTTCTGCGATCAATTCGAGCAGATTAATAAGTGTTCCCTGGATTTAGTCTTGTTGACTGCTGATAGACTGCAGGCGGCAGATACAGATTTAAAAGTGGAGATTGCGAAAAATGTAAAATAAATAATATTTAAATTAGGTCAATAATTTTTCCTTCCCATTTATGATATACAGAGGAGAATTAGAATCTGTTGTGGGTGAATTATGATATATGTTTTTAGACTTTGGTGCGTATAGTTAAATGGTACGATGATTATTATCTTACTTGTTTTAACTTCTGCTTTCTCACATCTCGTCCGCCCTTTAACACATTCCCCCAACCCTGGTCCTCCCTCCACTAGCATACACCACTCTTCTCCAGCTGCATATGGAAACCCTGCTAATCTTAGTAACATTCAGTGCATGCCCTCTCTTATTGCTTTCTATTGTGCCCTCTGGAACGCACGGTCTGTGTGTAACAAACTAACTTACACTCACCATTTTTTCCTCTCTAATTCCCTTAACCTTCTGGCTATTACAAAAATCTGGATCCAGCATTCAGACACCACCGCAGCTGCTGCTCTCTCATTTGGTGGGCTGAAATTTACACATACAACCAGACCTGAGAATACACAAGGTGGAGGTGTTGGTTTGCTCCTTTCACCACAATGTGCTTTCCAGGTCATCCTCCCGGTTCCCTAACTTATATTTCCTTCCTTTGAAGTCCACATCGTCAGACTCTTCAAACCCTTCTCCCTGTGAGTGGCAGTTGTGTATCGCCCTCCAGGCTCCTGCCGCCAGTTCCTGGATCACATTGCCAACTGGCTTCCTCACTTTCTATCCTGTGACATCCCCACCCTCATCATGGGAGACTTTAACATCCCCATCAATGATCCCCTCTCCCAATCTGTCTCTCATCTACTTTCTCTAACCCCCTCATTCGGCCTCTCACAGGTTACTAATAGTGTTGAGCGAGTATGTTCTGTTAACCCTTTCGGCGAGTATGCTCGGGCCGAGCTCCGAGTATTTACAGCTGCTCGGTGATATGTTTGAATCGCTCCCGTGTGCATGATTTGCAACTGTTTGACAGCTTTATTATATGTAAGGAATGTCTATTTCTAACACATTCCTCACATGTAATAAAGCTGTCAAACAGTTGCAAATCATGCATACTCGGAAGAGAACATATTCGCTCAACACTAGATAATGTATGTAAAGCGCTGCGGAATATGTTAGCGCTATATAAAAATAAAGATTATTATTATATTATAGTTACTAACTCTCCTACACATGAAGACGGGAATACTCTGGACCTGGTTTTCTCCCGTCTATGCTCGCTGCATGACTTTACTAACTCCCCTCTCCCGCTCTCGGACCACAACCTTCTTTCCTTCTCTGTCAAGAATTGTCTCCTCACCCGGGACACCCCCACTTACCACACTTCTAGGAATACAGGTACCATTAATACCCAGCAGCTTATGGACAATCTCCACACGTCTTCAGCCCCCATCTCCCCCCTCCTTCTCCTGTCCAGACTTAGCATTGTCACACTACAATAATAGAGTGAAGAGCGCCCTAGATGAAGCGGCTACTTCTACTCTCAGAAAGATCCGACACAGACAACGGCAGCCCTGGCACACGATGCAAACACGTTTTCTTCAGCGTTGCTCTAGGTGTGCTGAGCGTCAGTGGAGAAAATCGCTTTTAGCAGAGGACTTCATCCACTATAAATTCATGCTCAAAACCTATAACTCTGCCCTTCATCTGGCCAAACAATCCTACTTCACCCCCCTCATCACTTCACTGTCCAACAATCCAAAACGACTTTTTGAAACCTTAAACTCCCTCCTGAAACCTAATGCACAGGCCCCCACCACCAACCTCAGCGGTGAGGATCTGGCCACTTATTTCCTAGAAAAAATCAACCACATCCATAAGGACATCTCAGCCCAATCTCCTCAGTGCCTGGATCCCCTTCCCTGCCGCACTTCAAGCTCACTAGCCATCTTTGAGCCTGTTACAGAAGAAGTTACCCTGCTCCTCACTTCTTCTCGACCTACAACCTTCACATCTCCTGCAGTCTCTCTCACCGGTGGTCACCACTCACCTGACTAAAATATTTAACCTCTCTCTTTCTTCAGGTATTTTTGCCTCCTCATTTAAACATGCCATCATAACCCCTTTACTTAAAAAGCCATCCCTGGACCAGAACTGTGCTGCTAACTACAGACCTGTCTCTAACCTTCCTTACATCTCTAAACTCCTGGAACGCTTGTTCCACTCCCATCTAATCCGCTATCTCTCAGATAACTCTCTCCTCGACCCTCTACATTCTGGTTTCCGCTCCTTACACTCCACTGAAACTGCCCTCACTAAAGTCTCTAATGATCTACTAACATCTAAATCCAAAGGTCACTGCTCCCTGCTGATTCTCCTGGATCTCTCTGCAGCATTTGACACTGTGGATCACTAGCTCCTCCTCACTATGCTCCGCTCTATAGGCCTCAAGGAAACCGTTCTCTCCTGGTTCTCCTCCTACCTCTCTGACAGCTCCTTCACTGTATCTTTTGCTGGCTCCTCTTCCTCTCCTCATCCCCTTACTATCGGGGTCCCGCAGGGCTCAGTCCTAGGCCCCCTCCTCTTCTCTCTATACACTGCCCCTATTGGACAAACAATCAGCAGATTTGGGTTCCAGTATCATCTCTATGCTGACGACACCCAACTATACACCTCTTCACCTGACATCACCCCTACCCTAATACAAAATACCAAGGATTGTCTGTCCGCTGTCTCTAACATCATGTCCTCCCTCTATCTTAAACTGAATCTCTCCAAAACTGAACTTCTTGTGTTTCCCCCCTCTACTAACCCAACACTACCTAACATCGAAATTACCTTGGAGGGTTCAACCATAACCCCCAAGCAGCACGGCCGCTGCCTTGGGGTCATATTCGACACTAACCTCTCCTTTACTCCCTATATCCGATCATTCACCGTCTTGTCACCTGCATCTTAAAAACATCTCCAGAATCCGACCTTTTCTCACCTTTGAAACTGCTAAAACTCTGACTGTTGCTCTTATTCACTCTCGTCTGGACTACTGCAACTCTCTTCTGATCGGTCTCCCTCTTACCAAACTTTCTCCTCTCCAATCCGTCCTGAATGCAGCAGCCAGGGTCGTATTTCTGTCCAGCCGCTTCACCGATGCCTCCATCTTGTGCCAGTCATTACACTGGTTGCCCATTCGCTACAGGGTCCAATATAAACTCATCGCTCTCACCCACAAAGCTCTCCACAGTTCTGCACCGCCTTATATCTCCTCTCTCATCCCTGTCTATCACCCTACACGTGCCCTCCGTTCTACAAATGACCTAAGACTAACATCCCCCATAATCCGAACCTCGCACCTCCGTCTCCAAGACTTCTCTCGTGCTGCGCCAGTTCTCTGGAATGCTCTACCCCAGACGATCTGACTGATGCCTAGACCCCATGTCTTCAAGAGCGCTTTAAAAACCCATCTCTTTAAACAAGTCGACCACCTCAACTACTCAGTAAACCAACTTTCCCCTGTTCCCTCCTTCTAAATATTATTCAGAATCTGTTCCCTACTGTTCATCTGTCTTCACACCCTCCATGCACACGATAACTGCACTCGATACTTGATTATTGCACTTATACATACGGGCTGATGACCGGATCATGCAGCTTTATATGAAAATCCCTATTTATTAGAATTGTCAGACCTGAAATAACAAGCACTTTGCACCTATTGTGTCCCCCCATTTCCTTGTAGATTGTAAGCGTGCGAGCGGCCGGACCCTCGCTCCTAATGTAACTGTTTAAACTGTCTTACCTTGTATTGAATTTATTGTCTGTACATGTCCCCGCTTAATTGTAAAGCGCTGCGGAATATGTTGGCGCTATATAAATAAAAATGATTGTTTTTTTGCATTTCCTATCTACGCCTATATATATACAGGGTGGTCCAAAAGTAGATGGACAGAAAGTGTAATAAGTTTATGAAGGGGGAGATTTATCAAACATGGTGTAAAGTGATTATGTGGAGTGATGAAGCTTCTTTCAAATTATCCGGCCATATTAACAGACATAATTGTATTTACTGGTATAATGATAACATGCATTTAACATTAGAGCAACAACTAAATGAGCCTGGTGTCAATGTTTGGGGTGGTATTTCAAGTTTTGCTGTTTTAGGACCAATATTTTTTGATGGAACAGTCACAGGAGATAAGTATCTCAAAATTCTAATGAATCAAGTTGTTCCCCAGTTACAGCAACAGCCTAATTCACATGACCTTTATTTCCAACAAGATGGGGCCCCTCCACATTATTCAAGAGTGGTCCGCGAGGATCTTGATGAAACATTTCCTAATAAATGGATTGGCTGAAGAGGTCCACTTGATTGGCCAGCACGTTCACCAGACTTGACCCCAATGGATTTTTTCTTTTGGGGAGTACTCAAGGACAAAGTTTATAGTCGAAAACCAAAAAGTGTCAGTGATTTGAAAAATTACATAAGAGATGAATTTCAAGAAATTATTACCCAAATTGACTTGTGCAAAAAAGTTTCTGTCCACCTACTTTTGGACCACCCTGTATATTTGTGGCAATGTGTATTGGTGTAAAATTAAATATTTTATTTGATGGTTAATATATTTTGTTATGGACGTTTTTTCATTTTTGTGTATATACACTGCTCAAAAAATAAAGGGAACACTGAAATAACCCATCCTAGATCTGAATGAATGAAATCTTCTCATTGAATACTTTGTTCTGTACAAAGTTGAATGTGCTGAGAACAAAATCACACACAAATCATTAATGGAAATCACATTTATTAACCAATGGAGGCCTGGATTTGGAGTCACCCCCAAAATTAAAGTGGAAAAACACACTACAGGCTGATCCAACTTTGATGTAATGTCCTTAAAACAAGTCAAAATAAGGTACAGTATTGTGTGTGGCCTCCACGTGCCTGTATGACCTCCCTACAATGCCTGGGCATGCTCCTGATGAGGCTCAGTATTGTGTGTGGCCTCCACGTGCCTGTATGACCTCCCTACAACGCCTGGGCATGCTCCTGATGAGGCTGAGTATTGTGTGTGGCCTCCACGTGCCTGTATGACCTCCCTACAACACCTGGGCATGCTCCTGATGAGGCTCAGTATTGTGTGTGGCCTCCACGTGCCTGTATGACCTCCCTACAATGCCTGGGCATGCTCCTGATGAGGCTCAGTATTGTGTGTGGCCTCCACGTGCCTGTATGACCTCCCTACAACACCTGGGCATGCTCCTGATGAGGCTCAGTATTGTGCGTGGCCTCCACGTGCCTGTATGACCTCCCTACAGCACCTGGGCATGCTCCTGATGAGGTTGCGGATGGTCTCCTGTGGGATCTCCTCCCAGACCTGGACTAAAGCATCCACCAACTCCTGGACAGTCTGTGGTGCAACGTGACGTTGGTGGATGGAGCGAGACATCATGTCCCAGATGTGCTCAATCGGATTCAGGTCTGGGGAACGGGCGGCCAGTCCATAGCTTCAATGCCTTCATCTTGCAGGACCTGCTGACACACTCCAGCCACATGAGGTCTGGCATTGTCCTGCATTAGGAGGACCCCAAGACCAACCGCACCAGCATATGGTCTCACACGGGGTCTGAGGATCTCATCTTGATACCTAATGGCAGTCAGGCTACATCTGGCGAGCACATGGAGGGCTGTGCGGCCCTCCAAAGAAATGCCACCCCACACCATTACTGACCCACTGCCAGCCGGTCATGCTGAAGGATGTTGCAGGCAGCAGATCGCTCTGCACGGCGTCTCCAGACTCTGTCACGTCTGTCACATGTGCTCACTGTGAACCTGCTTTCATCTGTGAAGAGCAGAGGGCGCCAGTGGCGACTTTGCCAATCCTGGTGTTCTGTGGCAAATGCCAAGCGTCCTGCACGGTGTTGGGCTGTGAGCACAACCCCCATCTGTGGACGTCGGGCCCTCATACCACCCTCATGGAGTCGGTTTCTAACCGTTTGTTCAGACACATGCACATTTGTGGCCTGCCGGAGGTCATTTTGCAGGGCTCTGGCAGTGCTCCTCCTGTTCCTCCTTGCACAAAGGCGGAGGTAGCGGTCCTGCTGCTGGGTTGTTGCCCTCCTACGGCCCCCTCCACGTCTCCTGGTGTACTGGCCTGTCTTCTGGTAGCGCCTCCAGCCTCTGGACACTACGCTGACAGACACAGCAAACCTTCTTGCCACAGCTCGCATTGATGTGCCATCCTGGATAAGCTGCAGTACCTGAGCAACTTCTGTGGGTTGTAGAGTCCGTCTCATGCTACCACGAGTGTGAAAGCCCAACCAACATTCAAAAGTGACCAAAACATCAGCCAGAAAGCATTGGTACTGAGATGTGGTCTGTGGTCCCCACCTGCAGAACCACTCCTTTATTGAGGGTGTCTTGATAATTGCCAATAATTTCCATCTATTGTCTATTCCATTTGCACAACAGCATGTGAAATTGATTGTCAATCAGTGTTGCTTCCTAAGTGGACAGTTTGATTTCACAGAAGTTTGATTTACTTGGAGTTATATTCTGTTGTGTAAGTGTTCCCTTTATTTTTTTGAGCAGTGTATATTTTATATAATGAGACTAATATGATTATATGAATGTTTGTGGTTTTCTTCATTTTTTATTTCATTGTGATGTCATTTCCTTGTTTTTTTTCTGTATAAATGTTGTATTTCTATGTGATTGGCCACAATTGACAAAAGCTCAGGAGGAGCTGAAACGTTTTGCAGATCTGTGGATGTGGAATAAATGATTGACTACAGGTGAGTGCCGGGATCTCTTTCCTTTCCCTCTCCATTACTAACCTGAGGGCTTGAAGACAGCTGTGTTTTTTGACAAATCACAGCTGTCATCAACCCTAACCACCATTACCCCGATCGCCACCGCACCAGGGCAATCGTGAAGAGCCGTGCAAAGCACCGGAATTGGTGCGCCATTTCTGAGGCGGCTGAGGGCTTGTATTTTTAGGTTGGGAAGGGCCCAGTAACCGAGGACCTTCCCACCCTGATAATATCCGCTCACAGCTGTCTGCTTTACCTTTGCTGGTTATCAAAAATAGGGAGGACTCCACATCTCTTTTTTAATTTATTAGCTAAACACAAGTACAGTAAACTCCACACACAGGGCACTAATTATATATCTCACGGATATCTATCATCTATCTCGATCTTTGCACATCTAACACCTAAATATCTGTCATTTCTATTCTGCACTCTCTTCCGGCACGTGTCACACAGACGTGTGTGCGGATGTCACACTTTATGTCATTTTTGTGCAGGGCGTACTGACGTCCGAGCTGCCGGCAAATAAAGGAAATGTCCGGTCCGTGTGAACATGTGCGCAGCCCATCTATATATATAATTGTCTTATCCCGTCCGTCTGTCTAACTGTCTTTCTGTCTGTCTGTCCAGGAAATCCCCCGTCGCTCATTGGTCCGGCAGCGGCCAATCAGCGCCGCGGGATTTCTGAAAAAAGATGGCCGTTAGCGGCTCATCTGGCGGACGGAGGTCAGCGGCGATGCAGCGGGGAGATGAGCGCCGCTAGCAGCACAACTACCCCGACCGGCGCTGCTGACCTCCATGCGGCTAACGTCGGAAGATCAGCGGCTTGGCCCGCTGATCTCCCGACAGCAGGTGTGAACGGAGGACCGGGGAGCGGCGCCGCCGGTCGGGATGCTTCTGCTGCGAGTAGCCGCTCATCTCCCGGTTTCTCGCAGCAGAAGGAGACGCACAGGCAGCGCCGCTCCCCGGTCCTCGCTAATACGGAGCCGCACAAGCAGCGCCGCTCCTGGGCCCACACTAATACGACGCTGATTGGTCGCGGTGGCCGGCCGCGACCAATCAGCGAGATGGGCGGCAAATTTAAACGCCGCTCTGCTGATTAATCGCGGCCGGCCACCGCGACCAATCAGCGAGATGGGCGGCAAATTTAAACGCCGCTCTGCTGATTAATCGCGGCCGGCCACCGCGACCAATGAGCGAGATGGGCGGCAAATTTAAACGGCACTCTGCTGATTAATCGCGGCCGGCCACGACCAATCAGCGAGATGTCCACCAAATTTAAACGCCGCTCTGCTGATTAATCGCGGCCGGCCACCGCGACCAATCAGCGAGATGGGCAGCAAATTTAAATGCCGCTGTGCTGATTGGTCGCCGACGCTGGGCGCAACCAGTCATCGATTTTGGCGCCACATTTAAATAGCATCCGTGACCAATCAGTACAGCGGTGTTTAAATGTGGAGCCAAGATCGGTGATTGGTCGCGGCCGATATTTAAATTTGGCGCCCAAATCGGTGATAGGTCGCGGGCAGCGTCCGCGACCAATCAGCACAGTCACAGTAGTGTTTAACTTTTGTGCGGCACATTTAAATAGCGGCCGCGACCAATTGGATGTCAGCACCGCTCCCCGGTCCTCCCTTGACACCCTATAGCCGCTGATGTCCACACAGTATCCGCATGGTGTTACAAAGGTCCGGACATTTGTGTTAAAAATCGCTGATTGGTCGCCGACGCTGGGCGCGACCAATCACCGATTTTGGCGCCACATTTAAATAGCGTCGGCGACCAATCAGCGATTTTTAACACAAATGTCCGGACCTTTGTAACACCATGCGGATACTGTGGGGACATCAGCGGCTAGGGTGTGAAGGGAGGACCGGGGAGCGGCGCTGCAGGTCGGGATACTTCTGCTCCAAGCGCCCGCTCATGTCCCGGGTTCTCTCAGCGGAAGTATCCGCACAGGCAGCGGCGCTGACATCCATGCGGCTAGGGTGTGAAGGGAGGACCGGGGAGCGGCGCTGATATCCAATTGGTCGCGGCCGCTATTTAAATGTACTGCACAAATCGGTGATTGGTCGCGGTCTTGGCCCGCGACCAATCACTGATCTTGCCGCAAAAGTTAAACACTACTGTGACTGTGCTGATTGGTCGCGGACACTGCCCGCGACCAATCACCGATTTGGGCGCCAAATTTAAATATCGGCCGTGACCAATCACCACTCTTGGCTCCACATTTAAACACCGCTGTGCTGATTGGTCGCCGACGCTGGGCGCGACCAATCATCGATTTTGGCACCACATTTAAATAGCGTCCGCGACCAATCAGCACAGCGGTGTTTAAATGTGGAGCCAAGATCGGTGATTGGTCGCGGCCGATATTTAAATTTGGCGCCCAAATCGGTGATTGGTCGCGGGCAGCGCCAGCGACCAATCAGCGATTTTTAACACAAATGTCCGGACCTTAGTAACACCATGCGGATACTGTGGGGACATCAGCGGCTAGCGTGTCAAGGGAGGACCGGGGAGCGGCGCTGCGGGTCGGGATACTTCTGCTGCGAGCAGTCGCTCATGTCCCGGGCTTCTCGCAGCGGAAGTAGCCGCACAGGCAGCGGCGCTCCCCGGTCCTCACTAATACGATTCCGCTCCCCGGTCCTCACCAATACGATTCGCTGATTGGTCGCGCTCTCCGCACGCGACCAATCAGTGATCTTGGCGCTAAAGTTAAACACCGCTCTGCTGATTGGTCGCGGCCGCTGCCCGCGACCAATCACCTATTTGGGCGCCACATTTAAATAGCAGCCGCGACCAATCACCGATCTTGCCGCCACATTTAAACACTACTGTGATGATTGGTCGCGGACGGAATGCTAGACGCGTCCAATCAGCGATTTTGGCGCCAAATTTAAACCCCGCTCTGCTAAATGGTCGCGGATGCCGGCCGCGACTAATCAGCATTATTGGCGCCAAATTTAAACCCCGCTCTGCTGATTGGTCGCGGTTGACGTCCGCGACCAATCAGCAATATTGGCGCAAAATTTAAACCCCGCTCTGCTGATTGGTCACGGTTGCCAGCCGCGACCAATCAGCGATTTTGGCGCCAAATTTAAACACCGCTCTGCTGATTGGTCGCAATCGCCGGCCGCGACCAATCAGCATTATTGATGCCAAATTTAAACCCCGCTCTGCTGATTGGTCGCGGTTGCCGGCCGACATCAATCAGAAGTATTGGGGCCAAATTTAAACACCGCTCTGCTGATTAGTCGCGGTCGCCGTCCGCGACCAATCAGCAGTATTGGCGCCAAATTTAAACCCCGCTCTGCTGATTGGTCACGGCCGGCAACCGTGACCAATCAGCAGTATTGGCACCAAATTTAAACCCCGCTCTGCTGATTGGTCACGGTTGCCGGCCGCGACTAATCAGCATTGTTGGCGCCAAATTGCCGGCCGCGACTAATCAGCATTATTGCCGCAAAATTTAAACACCGCTATGCTGAATGGTCGCGGCCGTGACCAATCACCATTATTGCCGCAAAATTTAAACCCCGCTCCGCTGATTGGTCACGTTCGCTGGCCGCGACCAATCAGCGGAGCGGGGTTTAAATTTTGCGCCAATAATGCTGATTGGTCGCGGCCAGCGAACGTGACCAATCAGCATTATTGGCGCAAAATTTAAACCCCGCTCTGCTGATTAGTCGCGACCGCCCGCCGTGACCAATCAGCGATATAGTCGCCAAATTACAACACCGCTTTGCTGATTGGTCGCAGTTGCCGGCCGCGACCAATCAGCGATTTTGGCGCCAAATTTAAACACCGCTCTGCTGATTGGTTGCGACCGCCGGCCGTGACCAATCAGCATTATTGGCGGCAAATTTAAACCCTGCTCTGCTGATTAGTCGCGACCGCCGGCCGTGACCAATCTGCGATATAGCCGCCAAATTTAAACACCGCTCTGCTGATTGCGCCCTGTCGGCCGCATACATATTCTAGAATACCCGATGCATTAGAATCGGGCCACCATCTAGTAGATTATAATGGGTGTACGTGTGTGTCTCCGGTACGTGTGACGGGGGCCTAAAGGGTATGAGCACTTCTAGTATGAATTACCAGTAGGGGGCGTGACCACTTAAAGTGCCTAGGGCAGCATGAATGCCAGATACGGCCCTGAGCACAGCCCTAATAAAGTCATTAGAGCTGCAGATAAAGGGGGTTCGATTACAGCTCTGGATAGTGGGTTGTATGAGCCAGAGGTTATGAACATGGATGACGATACTAATATATGCCGCACTCTAGATGGAGATCCTACTAATTCATACAATACCCCCTTACATTGTCTTTTGGAGGAGGGTTTGGTATCGGCTGTACTTAATGTCAAATAGAACGATTAAAGGAAAATCACCCACAATGTCCAATATTTCATACATTACTAAAAATACACAAAGAAGGAAACATCCATCAGTCTAGAGTTACATTCAATACTGGCTGCAGAGAAAATTCCTATAATATAGTGAATATTACCAGAAAACATTTACCTATGTGTTACGCACGCACCCGGACTGACTGGCGTGTGCGTGATTAGTGATCCCACTGGACCATCAACCGAGGAGTGCCTGGAGGGGTGTAACTAAGTATCAACCCGCTCCGACCAAGGTCACACGGCGGCTCAGTCAACTACGTGAACCAGGGAGGAACCGAGCAGAGGGACCAGGTGCTACTCCAGGTCAGACCCCGGTCACAGCTGTTGACCCACACCAGGGAATGCAGGAACAGGCAGGTTAGCTGGTATGCAGACAGGTGGGTACTGGCAGGCACGGCTGGTATGACTGCAGATGGATACTTAGCAGGCACGGCTGGTATGCAGACAGGCGGGTGCTGACAGGCACGGCTGGAATGCAGACAGGCAGATACTGGCAGGTATGAACGCAGGCTGGATAGGGACCAGTACAGACTGGGATACAGGAACAGTGCCGCAGGTGCACTGGACTAGCAGAGCAAAACCGCAGGAGTGGTGAACAAGCAGAGCAGAGCAAAACTGCAGGTGCGGTGAACAAGCAGAGCGGAGCAAACCCGCAGGTGCGGTGAACAAGCAGAACGGAGCAAAACCGCATGAGCGGTGAACAAGCAGAGCGGAGCAAAACCACAGGTGCGGTGAACAAGCAGAGCGGAGCAAAACCGCAGGTGCGGTGATCAAGCAGAGCAGAACGGAACCGCAGGTGCGGTAAACAAGCAGAGCGGAACCGCCGGAGCGGTGAACAAGCAGAACAGAACTGCAGGTGAGGTAAACAAGTGGGAAGAGCGGAACCGCCGGAGCGGTGAACAAGCAGAACAGAGCAGAAGGTGAAGGCAGACAGGACAGGGCTCTGTTCACATGGAACAGACTGGAAAATACAGGAAGATGGTTAGAACACAGGAGGTAGATACAGAGGCAGGGAAAGGGGACAAGCAGAACCAGATACACACAAGGTACTTACAATGATGTAGCGAGTGGACACAAAACTCACAAATAGAAGTATAGAGACAACGAGTTGCAGTTATGTGCAGGTTCAGATACTGCAGGAAAGAGGGAAGATACAGACATATAGACAAACAAGTAACGGACTAGGACACTGTTCAGACAGGATCTGAACCAGGAACAAGATACAGGAACGAGCCTGGGAACTCAGCCCCCAGGGTGGCAGAAACTGACAAGTCACAGGTACAGGTAGAGGCCCTGGGTACTCAGCCCCCAGGGTGGCGGACAGACTAGAGTCAGGACAGGACCTGGCAACTCACAGTTGCACAGAACAGACTATAAGAAAGTTGCTCAGGCACCTCCTATTGGGTGGAGGGGGTTTAAGTGTCCAGTGACTCATATCAATAGGCTGGGGACGCATTAGGACTGCGCACACTGTAGCTTTAAGAATCAGAAAGCAACAGCGCCGACGCCCTAAGCCAGCAGACAAGAGACATACAAACAGCAGGTACTGGAGCAAAAGTGTGCAGCCTAGCCTGAAAGGTAAGATTGCGGTCTTGCATGGTGGGAGATGGTAAGCTATGAATGCACGCCGCCAGGGATGTTACACTATGTTATACACTGACAAGGATCTAACAAGAAAGACAACTGACACGTGGATGACAAACACCAAAGGTTTCATTGAATGTGGGAGAAACAAATGTGGTTTGTGCAAGTCTGTGCACAAAGCAAAAATGTCTGCATCTACTAACCATAATAAACCCTATAATATCCGACATTTCATTAGTTGTAGCTCCACACGTCATTGACACCATACAATGTGAAGCTTGTCTGCTGCAATATGTGGGGGGCACGGTCAGACCCTTACGTCACCGCATTGGGGGACACGTTAGGGACGTTCTTGGCCCCACAACACGTAATACATCTGCAGCATCACAACATCTCATACAACACAATAGGGATTAATCACTTTACAGTTGTGGGTATTGAATATGTCACCAGACCAGCTAAGGGGGGAGATTGGTATAAAAAGTACACCCCAGAGAAGCCTTGTGGATTCTGGAATTGGACTCCAGATTCCCCAGTGATATGAAGCTTCGTTCAGACCTTCTATCCATTTACTGAATTGTGTTTTTCCTCTTTTATAGTAATTATACATAATATACACATTATAGATGCAGACACTTCATTCTTCTATTGCACGGATGCTTTTTGTTGTGGACATATGATCGTCCATAGGGGTAATGTAGACATACTTGCACATGTCCATTTGGGGCTGGGGGTCTCCGCTGTGCATTAGACACTATGATGTGTATAAGAAGCCGGTTACTGGTGATTTATTATGTCATGAAGAAGAACTGAACACAAATACCAGGTAGAAACGCAGAGATGTTTTGCTCCTATCTGTTTTTTAATGTTTCTATGATTTTAATTTGATTTGTTCAATAAAAGTTTTTGGTTTTATTCACACTGGAAAACAAGTGCTGGATTATCAGTAACTTTCTGTGTCCCGTCCATTCCTTCCCAACTGTGATTTTTCATCCAAGCACTGAGAGATGAGCTGAAAGCAGACAATGTTTTCTATAGAGGAATGGCAGACATGGGTGTTGTCCACATAGAAAGCCTCTCCTAAATCCCATACACAAAAAAGCCGCCCTACAATCTGCCAGGACACATGCGGAAACATATGAAGACTCCTGGGGCTTTATACTCTGGAGTGATGACACCAAGATAAAGGTTTTTTTTGGAACTGATGGATTCAAAACTGTATAACATTGAAGAGGTGAGGAATACAATGAGAATGCATGGGGTCTACAGTGAGACCTGGTGGTGGCCGTGTCCTTATGTGGGGCTGCATGAGGAGCTACATTTCATTGATGGTATCTTGAATTCACAGATGTTCTGCTCTATAGTGACAGAAAAGATGCTGCCATCACTCTGTTCCCTTGGTAGGCCACTGTTACATTTCTGAAGAACAGGGTGACAGTGATTCAGTGGCCAAGTGTCTCCTGATCTGAACCCAACCAAACACCTATGGGGGATTCTGAAGAGACAAGTTGTCATCGCTCCATCCAGTATCCAGGCTCTAAGAGCTCGTTATCGAAAAAGAGAAAAAAAGATAGATATAGTATTGTCACTAACTTGTTCATTCCAGGCCTAGAAAACTTGGTGCCGTCCTTTAAAATTATGGAGGCCATACAAAATAATAGATGTAGTAGCTTTTGATGTGGGGTGTACTCATTTTTGCATCAACTAATTTGAGTAAAACTGAAGGTTTTGTAATGAGAGTTATATTATTACTTTCATGTTTTGATTACAAAAAAATGTTCTATGAAACTTAGTGTTGGCAAAATTTTAGAAATTGATCTTGTGTTCAGTGAGCTATTAAATAAAATCTTACTCATCAAAGGGGGTGTACTTATTTATGCTGAACAATGTTTATTAAACTTTATAAAACACAGTGAACATAATTACACTTTCTTTCCCATATGACTTCTCTCATGTTTTACAAGGTGTGATTTATGCATAAAAGATTTCCCACATTCTGAACATGAATACGGCTTCTCTCCTGTGTGACTTCTCTCATGCTGCACAAGATAAGGTTTTTTTGTAAAGCATTTCTCACAGAATGAACATAAATACGGCTTCTCTCCTGTGTGAATTCTGTGATGTTTAACAAGTTCCGATTTATATATAAAACATTTCCCACATTCTGAGCATGAATATGGCGACTTTCCAGTATGAATGCTCTGATGTCTACTAAGATGCCCTTTAGCTGTGAAGGTCTTCCCACATAGCGAACACAAAAATGGTTTTTCTCCTGTGTGAATTTTCTGATGTGTTATAAGACTCCCTTTATTTGTGAAGGACTTCTCACATAGTGAACATGAAAATGTTTTTTCTCCTGTGTGATTTCTCTGATGTGTAATAAGATTCCATTTATTTGTAAAGCATTTCCCACAATCTGAACATGAATATGGCTTCTCTCCTGTGTGAATTCGCTGATGTGGAATAAGACTCCTTTTATCTGTAAAGGACTTCCCACATTCTGAACATGAATATGGCTTCTCTCCTGTGTGAATTTTATGATGTGTAATAAGACTCCATTTAAATGTAAAACATTTCCCACATTCCGAACATGAATACAGCTTCTCTCCAGTGTGAATTCTCTCATGTGTAGTAAGACTTGATTTACAAGTAAAATATTTTCCACATTCTGAACATGAATACGGCTTTTCTCCTGTGTGAATTCTCTGATGTGTAACAAGCTGTGATTTATCTGGAAAGCACCTTCTACATTGTAAACATGAAAAAGGTGTTTCCCCTGTGTGAATTCTTTGATGTTTAACAAGGTCTGATTTACTACTAAAACATTTCCCACATTCTGAACATGAATACGGCTTCTCTCCTGTGTGAATTCTCTGATGTGTAATAAGATTCCCTTTATATTTAAAGGACTTCCCACATTCTGAACATGAATACGGCTTTTCTCCTGTGTGAATTCTCTCATGTATAACAAATTGTGATATGTAAAGCATTTCCCACATTCTGAACAGGAGTATGGCTTTTTTCCTTTGTGTTTTCTGTGTGTTAAAAAATCTGAGCTTTTTGTAAATTTCTTGTCACACTGAAATCTTGAATCCACTTTGCCCCCTGGACTTTTGGTAATAATGCAAGATTGCTCAGGAGATGATTCCTCATGATTAGGAGGATTATAAGAAAGTGAAGTGCTGTGAAGTCCAGGAGGTGCAGGAAGGATGATGAGGTTTTCTCCATTAGACTGCTTCTTGAGATCTTCTTTTTTACAATTTAGTGATGAACCGTTATTCTCACAAGGATTTCCTATAAGGATGAAAGATAAATTAGATGTGATTTTTTCTTCAACACAAAAGAGATTTCTGAATGTATTTTCTGGATCTCACAATGAAGACCCTCGTCAGTTAAAGTACCGGTAATAAGGAGGACAACTACATGCCATAACATTAACACAATGACGGGTAAAGTGAATGACACTTATAAACTGGTGACATTGGCACAAGTCAGGGGTGGCAGAGATTAGACAGCAAATAGTTCTTTAAGTGGTAATTACTGATGACAGGTTCCCTTAATGTACCTCCAGTGCCATTTCACTCTCTCAAGCTTCGTATCTTGGCCTTAATATAGAAAAGAGTCCACGTAATTAAAGAAGATGTCCACTACTATTAAAAATGCCCCCAATGTAATTAACCCGTTGAGAGAAGATTTTTTCTAATTACCTAGCTTTGTCTTTAGTGCCTGTGAGCGGCGCTATCGCTGGCCACTCACCGGCATCACGCGACCCCGGCTGCAGCCGACTCTTGCTTCCCCTGATGTCACGTCAAGTGAGGCGTGACTCGGTGATGCGATCCCCGCGGTGGACGCCGGGCTGTGGGTGGGGTTACCCCGCGCGTCACACCCAGCATCCACCGCGTACTTTCCCAATGAATGCAAGGTAATTGTGATTCACAAAATGTTATACAATTGAACGGTGCAGAAAAAAAAATTACATTTTTACCACTATAATATTATTTTAGCCCCAGATTTTACATTTTCACAAGGGAAAATGGGTAAAAATGACCACATAACTTTATACAATTTCTGCTGAACGGGGCAATACCCCATATGTGGCTGTACTGTACCGCTTAGCCACATGGCGAGACTCGGGAGGGAAGGAGCGCTATTTGACTCTTGGAGAACAAACTTTAGTAGAACAGTTTGCAGACTCCATATACAGAGCCCCGAAGTGGCAAAAGAGCAGAATCCCCCCTCAAGTGACACCAGTTTGGAAATTACACCCCTATGGAAATGTATCTACAGGTGTAGTGATGAATTTGACTCCATGGGTGCTTTCCAGAAACGAGCAGTAATGGATGTTGTGAAGTGAAAATGCAAATATTTCATTATAGTGGCCAGTACATTGTAGTGTCCGGTACATTGCAGTGCCCTTACGTTGTAGCGCCCAGTACATGATTCACAGCTAGTGCTTTCTGGAGAAATAAATTGTCTCTCCTCGCTACATTAATGCCAAACATGTGGATGCTAACTGCACACTGTGGGGCTCAGGAGGAGGGGGCATTTGGATTTGGGAGCGCAGATGTCACTGGATTTCTTTAAGTGGGAGCCAAGTCACTTTTCCAGAGCCTTTGTGCTACCAGTGATATGGACACCCCCTATATTACTGTTTACAGATGATGAACCTGAGTGGGGACTTGTTTTTTGTGGGTTGAGTAGAAGCTCTTAATGGTGGCATTTTTGGGTACAGAACATTTTGGATCATATTTATCCTGTGCTGTACGCTGAACACTTACAGTGGGTACGGGAAGTATTCAGACCCCTTTACATTTTTCACTCTGTTTCATTGCAGCCATTTGGTAAATTCTAAAAAGTTTTTTTTTTCTCATTAAAGTACACTCTGCACCCCATCTTGACTGAACAAAAAGCAGAAATGCAGACAATTTTGCAAATTTATTAAAAAAGAAAAATCTAAATATCCCATGGTCATAAGTATTCAGACCCTTTGCTCAGACACTCATATTTAAGTCACATGCTGTCCATTTCCTTGTGATCCTCCTTGAGATGGTTCTACTCCAGCTGTGTTTAATTAAACTGATACGCCTTGATTTGGAAAGACACACACCTGTCTGTATAAGACCTCACCGCTCACAGTGCATGTCAGACCAAATGACAATCATGAGCTCAAAGGAACTGCCCAAGGAGCTCAGAGACAGAATTGTGACAAGGCACAGATCTGGCCAAGGTTACAAAAGAATTTCTGCATTACTCAAGGTTCCTAAGAGCACAGTGGCCTTCATAATCCTTAAATGGAAGAAGTTTGGGACCACCAGAAGTCTTCCTAGACCTGGCCGTCCAGCCAAACTGAGCAATCGTGGGAGAAGAGCCTTGGTAGGAGAGGTAAAGAAGAACCCCAAGATCACTGTGGCTGAGCTCCAGCGATGCAGTAGGGAGATGGGAGAAAGTTCCACAAAGTCAACTATCACTGCAGCCCTCCACCAGTCGGGCCTTTATGGCAGAGTGGCCCGACGGAAGCCTCTCCTCAATGCAAGACATATGAAAGCCTGCATAGAGTTTGCTCAAAAACACATGAAGGACTCCCAGACTATGAGAAATAAGATTCTCTGGTCTGATGAGACGAAGATACAACTTTTTGGTGATAATTCTAAGCGGTATGTGTGGAGAAAACCAGGCACTGCTCATCACCTGCCCAATACAATCCCAACAGTGAAACATGGTGGTGGCAGCATCATGCTGTGGGGCTGTTCTTCAGCTGCAGGGACAGGACGACTGGTTGTAATTGAAGGAAATATGAATGCAGCCAAGTACAGAGATATCCTGGATGAAAACCTCTTCCAGAGTGTTCTGGACCTCAGACTTGGCCGAAGGTTCACCTTCCAACAAGACAATGACCCTAAGCACACAGCTAAAATAACAAAGGAGTGGCTTCAGAACAACTCTGTGACCATTCTTGACTGGCCCAGCCATAGCCTTGACCTAAACCCAATTGAGCATCTCTGGAGAGACCTGAAAATGTCTGTCCACCAACGTTCACCATCCAACCTGATGGAACTGGAGAGGATCTGCAAGGAAGAATGGCAGAGGACCCCCAAATCCAGGGGTGAAAAACTTGTTGCATCATTCCCAAGAAGACTCATGGCTGTACTAGCTCAAAAGGGGCTTCTACTCAACACTGAGCAAAGGGTCTGAATACTTATGACCATGTGATATTTCAGTTTTTCTTCTTTAATAAATTTGCAAAAATGTCTACATTTCTTGTTTTTTTCAGTCCAGATGGGGTGCAGAGTGGACTATAATGAGAAAAAAATGACCTTTTTACAATTTACAAAATGGCTGCAATGAAACAAAGAGTGAAAAATGTAAAGGGGTCTGAATACTTCCCGTACCCACTGTATATCGGGGTTTCCATCTAAATCTACAAAATACATGATTCAGATGACACCCCCGAGGGATCCATTCAGAATAATGAGGCAGCAGAGTTACACCGGACTCCGTCTAGCCTCTGGTCGACTGCGCTTTTATGCACGCTGAAAAAGATGGACATCACTGGATCATAGGCCAGACGGCGTCCACAGCGCCTCATTATACGGAATCTTCCCCCGGGGTTCTGTCCGAATCGCAAGCTCAGTCATTTATATGGCAGCATGAGACTTGTGTAAGAATAATATGAAAATAAAAGATGGAAGTAATATTAAAAAACACAATTAGGAAAATTAAAAATGTGCTTATTAAATCATTAAGACGAGGTGTGAATGCGGCCCAGTTATTCATCGGTGCGCAACCGGACTCTGTAGAAGAGCAGCCGCGCCATCACCGGACGCTTCTGCTGTGATGTGGACGGCGGATAAAGCTTCACTGCACCGGAGACTTCATACAATATCACACACCGGTCATCATCACACGCCGCTAATCATAGTCACATGCCAATCATCATCATCATACACCAGTCATCATCATCACACGCCGCTAATCATAGTCACATGCCAATCATCATCGTCATACGCCAGTCATCATCATCACACGCCACTAATCATAGTCACATGCCAGTCATCATCATCATACGCCGGTCATCATCATCACACGCCGCTAATCATCGTCACATGCCAATCATCATCGTCATACGCCAGTCATCATCATCACACGCCGCTAATCATAGTCACATGCCAATCATCATCATCATACGCCAGTCATCGTCATCACACGCCACTAATCATAGTCACATGCCAATCATCATCATCATACACCAGTCATCATCATCACACGCCGCTAATCATAGTCACATGCCAATCATCATCGTCATACGCCAGTCATCATCATCACACGCCGCTAATCATAGTCACATGCCAATCATCATCATCATACGCCAGTCATCATCATCACATGACGCTAATCATAGTCACATGCCAATCATCACCATCATACGCCAGTCATCATCATCACACGTCACTAATCATAGTCACATGCCAATCATCGTCATACGCCAGTCATCATCATCACACGCCGCTAATCATAGTCACATGCCAATCATCATCGTCATACGCCAGTCATCATCATCACACGCCGCTAATCATAGTCACATGCCAATCATCATCGTCATACGCCAGTCATCATCATCACACGTCACTAATCATAGTCACATGCCAATTATCATCATACGCCAGTCATCATCATCACACGCCGCTAATCATAGTCACATGCCAATCATCATCATCATACGCCGCTAATCATAGTCACATGCCAATCATCATCATCATACGCCAGTCATCATCATCACATGACGCTAATCATAGTCACATGCCAATCATCATCATCATACGCCGCTAATCATAGTCACATGCCAATCATCATCGTCATACGCCAGTCATCATCGTCAGGCGCCGCTAATCATAGTCACATGCCAATCATCATCATCATATGCCAGTCATCATCATCACATGCCGCTAATCATAGTCACATGCCAATCATCATCATCACACGCCGCTAATCATAGTCACATGCCAGTCATCATCATCACACGCCGCTAATCATAGTCACATGCCAAACATCATCATCATACACCGGTCATCATCATCATCATACGCCAGTCATCATCATCACACGCCGGTCATTATTACACACCTGTGGAAACATCTACAGGAATCTCCTCCTTCCCGTCACTCACACACGGCTGATCCCCCCTCGTCATCGCTTCTTCTTCTGTCTCGTCCTTCACTTTATTCTTAGTTGGATCTTCCTCCTGATATATCAGATGTAACAATCAGCACAATACAAGAAACCACCAAAATCTGTGACATCTATGACCTCGATCAGAAATGTCCCCCCATATATAGATCCGGTACAGGGCTCAGCACCTGATGACTCTCCGGGATGTTGTGATTCTCCTCTGGACAGTCCTGGGGATACAGAGGACGGGGACATCTCTCTGGTGGATTTCTTTCCATGAGTCCATCTGTAGGAAACACATAGTGACAGAATACAGTGACATGTAAAAGTTTGGGCACCAATGGTCAAAATTACTGTTATTGTGAACAGTTAAGTTGAAGATGAAATAATCTCTAAACGGCCTAAAGTTAAAGATGACATTTTCTTTGTATTTTAGGCAAAACAATAAATAATAAACTATATATACAGTGGTGGCCAAAAGTATTGGCACCCCTGCAATTCTGTCAGATAATACTCTGTTTCTTCCTGAAAATGATTGCAATTACAAATTCTTTGGTATTATTATCTTCATTTAATTTGTCTTCAATGAAAAAAACAGAAAAAGAATTGTCCTAAAGCCAAATTGGATATAATTCCACACCAAACCTAAAAAAGGGGGTGGACAAAAGTATTGGCACCCTTTGAAAAATCATGTGATGCTTCTCTAATTCGTGTAATTAACAGCACCTGTAACTTACCTGTGGCACCTAACAGGTGTTGGCAATAACTAAATCACACTTGCAGCCAGTTAACATGGATTAAAGTTGACTCAACCTCTGTCCTGTGTCCTTCTGTGTACCACATTGAGTATGGAGAAAAGAAAGAAGACCAAAGAACTGTCTGAGGACTTGAGAAACCAAATTGTGAGGAAGCATGAGCAATCTCAAGTCTACAAGTCCATCTCCAAAGACCTGAATGTTCCTGTGTCTTCCGTGCGCAGTGTCATCAAGAAGTGTAAAGCCCATGGCACTGTGGCTAACCTCCCTAGATGTGGACGGAAAAGAAAAATTGACGAGAGATTTCAACGCAAGATTGTGCGGATGGTGGATAAAGAACCTCGACTAACATCCAAACAAGTTCAAGCTGCCCTGCAGTCCGAGGGTACAACAGTGTCAACCCGTACTATCCGTCGGCGTCTGAATGAAAAGGGACTGTATGGTAGGATACCCAGGAAGACCCCACTTCTTACCCCGAGACATAAAAAAGCCAGGCTGGAGTTTGCCAAAACTTACCTGAGAAAGCCTAAAACGTTTTGGAAGAATGTTCTCTGGTCAGATGAGACAAAAGTAGAGCTTTTTGGGAAAAAGCATCAACATAGAGTGTACAGGGAAAAAAAAAGAGGCATTCAAACAAAAGAACACGGTCCCTACAGTCAAACATAGCGGAGGTTCCCTGATGTTTTGGGGTTGCTTTGCTGCCTCTGGCACTGGACTGCTTGACCGTGTGCATGGCATATGAAGTCTGAAGACTACCAACAAATTTTGCAGCATAATGTAGGGCCCAGTATGAGAAAGCTGGGTCTCCCTCAGAGGTCATGGGTCTTCCAGCAGGACAATCACCCAAAACACACTTCCAAAAGCACTATAAAATGGTTTGAGAGGAAGCACTGGAGACTTCTAAGGTGGCCAGCAATGAGTCCAGACCTAAATCCCATAGAACACCTGTGGAGAGATCTCAAAATGGCAGTTTGGAGAAGGCACCCTTCAAATATCAGGGACCTGGAGCAGTTTGCCAAAGAAGAATGGTCTACAATTCCAGCAGAGCATTGTAAGAAACTCATTGATGGTTACCGGAAGCGGTTGTTCGCAGTTATTTTGGCTAAAGGTTCATAGAATCATAGAATGGTAGAGTTGGAAGGGACCTCCTGGGTCATCTGGTCCAACCCCCTGCTCAAAGCAGGATTCACTAGATCATCTCAGACAGATGTCTGTCCAGCCTCTGTTTGAAGACGTCCATTGAAGGGGAACTCACCACCTCTCGTGGCAGCCTGTTCCACTCATTAATCACCCTAACTGTCAAAAAGTTTTTTCTAATATCTAATCTGTGTCTCCTCCCATTTAGTTTCATCCCATTGCTTCTAGTCTTTCCTTGAGCAAATGAGAATAAAGATGATCCTTCTACAATGTGACAGCCCTTGACATATTTGTAGACAGCTATTAAGTCTCCTCTCAGTCTTCTTTTTTGCAAGCTAAACATTCCCAAATCCTGCAACCGTTCCTCATAGGACATGGTTTGCAGACCAGTCACCATTCTGGTCGCTCTTCTCTGAACTTGCTCCAGTTTGTCTATGTCTTTTTTAAAATGTGGTGCCCAAAACTGTACACAGTATTCCAGATGAGGTCTGACCAAAGAGGAGTAAAGACCGATAATGACTTCACGTGATCTAGACTGTATGCTTCTGTTAATACATCCCAGAATTGTATTTGCCTTTTTTGCTGCTGCATCACACTGTTGACTCATGTTCAGTCTATGATCTATTAGTATACCTAAGTCTGTTTCACATGTACTGTTGCTTAGCTCTATTCCTCCCATTCTGTATATGCTTTTTTCATTTTTATTGCCCAGATGTAGTACTTTGCATTTTTCCCTGTTAAAAACCATTCTGTTGGTTGCTGCCCACTGCTCCAGTTTATTTAGGTCTTTTTGAATCCTCTCTCTCTCTTCTCTAGTATTAGCTATCCCTCCTAGCTTTGTGTCATCAGCAAATTTAATCAGTTTACCCTCAATTCCTTCATCTAAATCATTGATAAAGATGTTGAACAATACAGGTCCCAGGACGGAGCCCTGTGGTACCCCACTTGAGACATTCATCCAGCTGGATGTGAAGCCATTTACAACCACCCTTTGAGTCCGATCACTAAGCCAGTTATGAATCCACCTAACAGTTGCCTGGTCCATTGCATACTTGGTCATTTTTTCAATAAGGATGGTGTGAGATACTTGTGCAACCAAGTATTAGGCTGAGGGTGCCAATACTTTTGTCCGGCCCTTTTTTGGAGTTTTGTGTGAAATGATCAATGATTTGATTTTTGCTTCATTCTCTTTTGTGTTTTTTCCTTGCAAGCAAATTAAATGAAGAGAATAAGACCAAAGAATTTGTGATTGCAATCATTTTCAGGAAGAAACTGAATATTATCTGACAGAATTGCAGGGGTGCCAATACTTTTGGCCAGCACTGTAAATCACACCTTGTTGCACATGAGAAAATTCATACACGAGAAAAATCATTTTCCTGTTCAGAATGTAGGAAATGTTTCATATATAAATCAAATCTTGTAAAACATGAGAGAAGTCATACAGGAAAGAAAGTGTAATTATGTTCACTGTGTTTCATAAATTTAATAAACATTGTTCAGCATAAATAAGTACACCCCCTTTGATAAGTAAGATTTTATTTAATATCTCACTGAATAAATTTCTAAAATTTTGCCAACACTGAGTTTCATAGAACATTTTTTTGTAATCAAAACATGAAAGTAATAATATAACTCTCATTACAAAATCTTCAGTGTTACTCAAATTAGTTGGTGCAAAAATGAGTACACCCCACATCAAAAGCTACTACATCTAGTATTTTGTATGGCCTCCATAATTTTAAAGGACGGCACCAAGTTTTCTAGGCCTGGAATGAACAAGTTAGTGACAATACTACATCTATCTTTTTTGTCTTTTTCGATAACGAGCTCTTAGAGCCTGGATGCTGGATGGAGCGATGACAACTTGTCTCTTCAGAATCCCCCATAGGTGTTTGGTTGGGTTCAGATCAGGAGACACTTGGCCACTGAATCACTGTCACCCTGTTCTTCAGAAATGTAACAGTGGCCTTTGATGTGTGTTTTGGATCATTGTCATGTTGGAGAAGTTCAGGTCTACCAATGGCATGGAGTGATGGCAGCATCTTTTCTTCCACTATAGAGTAACGCTGATGCCGGCGCCCTCGCATGGTGTCCCCTTCTCCCTCCATGCAAAGACGCTTTCTCACCGCTCCGGCCGTGGACTTGGTTCCTGGCGCTCTCCTTGTCCTCTGTTCCTGTGACTGCATTGCAGCTCCCGGCGGCGTCTAGTACACGCGTGTTTCCCTGTTCTTAAAGGGGCAGCGTGCGCCTTATTCTAAATGCCTCAGCTGGTTGCTGAGAGGCATTTAGCATACGTAGTACACCTGCAAGATGGCTCCCAACCAATAGCTGGGAGGCATCTTGTATAAAAGACTCTCTCTCCCCTTACTAAGGTGTACTGCTTGTGACTTGTGAGGTCCTCTGGTCTTGGTGTGGCCAGGGTCCTGAGTCCGTAAACCCTTGGTCCCACTGTGGCCAGAGTCCTGTTCCTGAATCCCTGCTCTTAGAGTAGCCCATGCCGAAAACCTTGTCCCCTGGTCCAGGAGCAGCCAGTGCCTGAACCCTTACCCCCTGGTCCTGGAGCGGCCAGTGCCTGAACCCTCATCCCCTGGTCCTGGAGCAGCCAGTGCCTGAACCCTTGCCCCCTGGTCCTGGAGCGGCCAGTGCCTGAACCCTCATCCCCTGGTTCTGGAGTGGCCAGTGCCTGTACCATCGTCCCTTGGTCCTGGAGAGATCAATGCCTGTACTGTACCCTTGTCCCCTGGTTCTGGAGAGACCAGTGCTGGTACCCTCATCCCCTGGACCTGGAGAGGCCAGTGTCTGTACCCTCGTCCCGTGGTCCTATAGCGGCCAGTGCCTGAACCCTCATCCCCTGGTTCCAGAGCGGCCAGTGCCTGTACCCTCGTCCCTTGGTCCCGGAGCAGTCAGTGCCTGAACCCTTGTCAAATGGTCCTGGTTCGGCCAGAGCCCTGAACATTGTCCCCTGGTCCTAGTGTGGCCATTCCTTTTCCTGAAGTCCCCTGGTCACAGTGCATCGAGTGTCTGAACATTCCCCTAAGTCTCTGTGTCAGTGATCCTGGACTATATTTACTGAGTCTGAATGGAGCCGTAATCAGTGTCAGCTAACCTGACCCCTGGGGTCAGCAGCTACTGCCGGACACCACCCTGGAGTTGTACTTGGCAGCTACCTGCCGCACAAGCCTGACCTCACCACTAGAGGCTCCAGTGAACACCAAAGTAGCTGCTTAGTTACGCCCCTCCAGGGTCGGGCCGGTGGGTCCAGAAGTCCACTTGCGCCACCAGTGGGCGTAACAAAGCAGAACATCTGTGAATTCATGATGTCATCAATGACCTGTAGCTCCCCGACACCAGCAGCGCTCATGCAGCCCCACATGAGGACACGGCCACCACCAGGTCTCTCTGTAGACACCATGCATTCTCATTGTATTCCTCACCTTTGAGACAGTTTTGAGGCCATCAGTTCCAAAAAAACCTTTATCTTGGTCTGATCACTCCAGAGTATAAAGTCCCAGGAGTCTTCATATGTTTCCGCATGTGTCCTGGCAGATTGTAGGGCGGCTTTTTTGTGTATGGGATTTAGGAGAGGCTTTCTATGTGGACAACACCCATGTCTGCCATTCCTCTATAGAAAAATATGTCTGCTTTCAGCTCATCTCTCAGTGATTGGTGAGATCTGTGGGAAGTGCTCAGAGGGAAAATCACGGTTGGGAAGGAATGGATGGGATTTATTAAGTTACTGATAATCCAGCACCTGTTTTCCAGTGTGAATAAAAACAAAAACTTATATGGAAACACACAAATTAAAATTGTAGAAACATTAAAAAGCAATGTGCACACTGTACGTTTTTGATGTGTTTTCGCTGCGTTTTTTCCGGTCGGAAATGCACCAAAAACGCTAGGTAATCCGTGTGCCAGCTAATGCAATGACAATCCTGAAGTGCCGTGCACATGAGCAGGAATTATCTTGACCGGATTGTCATTGCGTTTAAATCTGCAGCATGTCAATTCTTTGTGCGTTTCTGCAGCGTTTTTCACCCACAGACTTGAATTGAGTCAGTCAAATCCGCAGCAAAAAAATTCATCTACACTGTTCCAAATTATTATGCAAATAATATTTTCTCAGATTTTCCCAAATTACCTATATGAATTGCAGTCATTGTAATTTTCCAGTCAAATAACTATTCGAGTACAATTGAAAGGTTTTGGTACAAACTGCCTATGAGAACAGTATATTTTTAAAAAAATAAAAAACTCAAACTGCACTCAAAATGCATGTTCCACATTATAATGCACAGCAGAGTTTTCAACCTTTTCATTTTAATAAAGAACAAAAAAATGGTCTTTTTTGAAATTATAAGCATTTTCATGCATGATAATGCCCCGTCTCATGCTGCACATAACACATCTGCATCTCTGGCTGCTATGGGCATAAAAGGGGACAAACTTATGGTGTGACCCCCATGCTCCCCTGACCTCAACCCCATTGAGAACCTCTGGAGCATCATCAAAAGGAGTGTCTATGATGGCGGGAGGCAGTTCACATCTAAGCAACAGCTCTGGGAGGGTATTCTGTCCTCATGCAAAACAATTGAAGCAGAAACCATCCAAAACCTGACAAATTCAATGGACGAGAGAGTACAGAAGCTCCTTTCGGACAAGGGGTCCTATGTGCAAATGTAACATCACCTAGAATAAAGTTTTGAGTTGAAAACTGTTTGATTTCAGTTTGTAATAACCTGCTAATGCTTATAATTTGAAAAATGACCATTTTTTTGTTCTTTATTAAAATGAAAAGGTTGAAAACTCTGCTGTGCATAATAATTTGGAACATGCATTTTGAGTGCAATTTGAGTTTTTTATTTTTTTTAAAATATCCTGTTATCATAGGCAGTTTGTACCAAAACCTTTCAATTGTACTCGAATAGTTATTTGACTGGAAAATTACAATGACTGCAATTCATATAGGTAATTTGGGAAAATCTGAGAAAATATTATTTGCATAATAATTTGGAACACAGTGTATAAATATATTTGCGGATTTACTGCGAATGTTTGCTGCATATTTGACTGACTCAATTTAAGTCAATGAGTCAAAAACGCCGCAAAACCGCACAAAGAATGGACCGCGGAAGACTACTCCTCCCATCATCCGATGGCTGATCCCGCTGATAACAGCGGGAGCAGGCGCAGCTGAGGGGAGAAGTAGTCTGTGCGCAGTGTAAAAAAAAAAAGTAAAAAATCAATATTAAAATAAAAACACTGTATTCTCACCTGTCCGCCATCCTCCCGATGTCTCACGGCAACCCGACCACCCGACAATCGCTCCCGGCAGTGTACATCGCTGCGCTTCTGGGAATGAGTTCACCAGAGTTCATCAGCTGAGATCATCTGACGAGCTCCGGTGACCTCACATACGGCATCAGTGCTGCTTGGGAATTTTCCCACGCAACACTGATGCAGTGTATGAGGGCACCAGGGCTTATCAGCTGATCTTCAGCTGATGAAATCCGGTGAACTCAGTCCCAGCAGCGCAGCGATGTACACTGACAGGAGTGATTACACTCCTGTCGGTGTATACAGAGCTGTCTTCTACAACAGTCACATCAGTGATTGATGTGGATGCTGTAGAAGTTAACCAGATTGCCATGGGACACTGGGATTAAATCATGAAGGCAGGTAAGGGATATGGTTGTTTTTTATTTTTGGTTACTTACAGGAGACGAGGGCTTCAGGGACTGGGCGTTAGGTGAGTATACACTGTTTTTTTATTTTCAAATAAAAGATTAAAACCGTGTATAATTTTATTTCAATAAAACACTTTATTCTAGCTGTGTCTTTATTGTAAAATGACAAAAACATTACTACGGGGATAGTAATGGGGGCGTCTATAACCTGGGCTTCATGTCAGCTGTCAATACAAGACTGACATGAACCCCGCGCCAGTTCTGGGGCAGCTGAGAGCTGATATTATTAACCGCAGAGGGGGCCAGGATCCATGGTCCCTTCCCTGGCTTTTAGTATTAACCCGCAGATGTCTGTATAGCCTTTGCTGGTTAGATTTTATAGGGAACCCTACATCAATTTTTTTCTGGGGTCCCCCTGTAATCTAGCCAGTAAAGGCTAAGCAAACAGCTGTGTGCTGTTAATAGCCAGGAAACATTTTTGGCTAATGGCCCCTTCCCCGGCTACTAATATCACCTCACAGTAGTTGGCTTTCCCTTTGCTGATAATGAAAATAATGGAGCCCACGCCATTTTTTTTTTTTTTTATATAAGGCTATGTGCCCACGATCCGGACGTGGCAACGCTTTGGACGCAGCATATGTTTGCTGCGTCCAAAACACTGTTTCTATTTAACGCAGGTAAGTCCGCATGTGTTCACTGAATACAATACAATACATTCTAGTGGTCAAATTTATGTTGCGGAGACAAGCGACTCCACAGGATAATTTGACATGCTGCGGTCCTCAAAAACGCACCGCATGTCAGTGTCCGCGGGTGATCCGCAGCCTCAGATGCACACATAGTGGAAATAGGATTTCTGGAAATCCCATCCACTATGCTGTAACATCTGAACACTGCGGGTTTGACACTGCATAAATACACAGCTCCAAACCCACAGCAGCTCCTGATCATGGGCATACCCAAATTCACCTGCAGAAAATCAATTTCTGGGTCTCCGCTGCAGATTTTGACTGATTGAAATGTCATTATATGCGGTGGATCCGCCTGTATTAACAACAAAAGTGCGGCATTAGAACACAGCGTTTTGGGGGACGTAGCGGCTAAACAAACAACTGTGAGCTGTTATTAATAGCCAGGGAACATGGTTGCCTAATGGCACCTTCCTAGGCTAAAAAGAGCAGCTCTCAGCTGCCCCAGAAATGACATGAATGGGAATACTAATGGGATTAACCCCTATGGGATTAGCTGACACCTAGCCCTTTTGTTTCGTGATGAAAAGGTGTCAATCAGGCCATCTCATTACTAAACCTAAGTAAAGAGCTAAATAAACCCACACACTGAGACTAAAACACTTTATTTGAACTACAACTGACACATTCTTTAATCATTTAAATTAACCAATATACAGGTCTGACAGTAATCCAAGGGTTAAAGCGATGTCCCACGTTTCTTTTTTCAAATATATTTATTTGGCTCCAAAAAGGATTCATTGCTGTACAAAACGCATCAAAATTGCTGTAAAACGCATGTTTTTTCTGCAGTGTTTTTCCTGCCAAGAGATGCAGAAACCTGAAGGAATTTTCTGCATTCAAATCCTGAACGTGCGCACATAGCCAAGAACAGGATCTCCTGGGGAAAGTCGCAAAAGCTATGCGTTTCAAACTGTTATATGTGTTTGATTCATAGTCATGGAAAAAAATAACCAGTTGTAGCATCGGGGTCTCTGCCTTCTTCCAGGCAGAGACGCCGTCCCTCTCACCTCCTCGCTCCCCGCTCTCCTTCCTAGCCTGCTGTCGGCGCGCGTAGCCCTGTAGCTTCGGCATCTCTGCCTCCTGCCGGGCAGAGACGCCGTCCCTCTCACCACGCTCCAAGCTCTGCTTCTCAGCCTGCTGTCTGCGCACGCAGTCCCCCGGGCACTGTACTTAGGGCGCGCGCGCTCCCCCCCTCTTAAAGGAGTCCCCGGCCAATAGCCGAGGGTCCTCCCATATATAGGGCACCTCCTCCAAAATGGAGGTGCCCGAGCAAAGTTGTAGAACAGTTTCTGATCTCTGCTTCAGCCCTCAGGTCCCGCTGCTTGCCTGACTCCTCGCCCTGCCTGCCAGTCTGTTATCTGCCCGTTACCTGCCGAGCCTGCCCACCTGTTACCTGCCTGTTACCTGCCCTGTCTGCTAGTCCGCTCACCTGGGAGCATCCGCCTGTTACCTGACCTGTCTGCCAGTCCGCTCACCTGGGAGCATCCGCCTGTTACCTGCCCTGTCTGTCAGTCCACTCACCTGGGAGCATCCGTCTGTTACCTGCCCTGTCTGTCAGTCCACTCACCTGGGAGCATCCGTCTGTTACCTGCAGAGTCCATCAGCCCGATCACCTGGGAGCGCTCACCTGTTACCTGCCCTGTCTGTCAGTCCACTCACCTGGGAGCATCCGTCTGTTACCTGCCCTGTCTGTCAGTCCACTCACCTGGGAGCATCCGTCTGTTACCTGCAGAGTCCATCAGCCCGCTCACCTGGGAGCGCTCACCTGTTACCTGCCTGTTTCCTGCCTTGTCGGTCTGCCCGCTCACCTGGGAGCGCCCGCCTGTTTCCTGCCAGCCTGCCTGGAGGCTCTGCCGTCACTTGCTGTGGCCACCTGCCTGGTAAAACTAGAGACTACCACCTGTCAGCCACCAGAGACTTCTGCCTGCTTGCCGTGTCCATCCGTCATACCGGTCAGTCCCAGCCATCTGACCCGTTGGAGCCACCTGCTCTCTTACAAGGTCGTCCCCAGAGTAGCACCTGGTCCCTCAGCCCGAATCCTCCCTGGTCACGGTGTCGTTAGCTGCCGTCTGACCAGGGTCGGATCGGGTTGATACTTAGTCACGCCCCTCTGGGTCCCTCCTTGCACCTCGGCACAGAGGTTCCACCACCCGGATCCGTAACACCAGTAACCGGCTTCTTATACACATCATAGTGTCTAATGCACAGCTGACACCCTCAACCCAAAATGTGCAAGTATGTCTACATTACCCCTATGGATGATCATATGTCCACAACAAAAAGCATCCGTGCAATAGAAGAATGAAGTGTCTGCATCTATAATGTGTATATTATGTATAATTACTATAAAAGAGGAAAAAACACAATTCAGTAAATGGATACAAGGTCTGAAGGAAGATTCATATCACTGGGGAATCTGGAGTCCAATTCCAGAATCCACAAGGCTTCTCTGGGGTGTACTTTTTATACCAATCTCCCCCTTAGCTGGTCTGGTGACATATTCAATACCCACAACTGTAAAGTGATTAATCCCTATTGTGTTGTATGAGATGTTGTGATGTTGCAGATGTATTACGTGTTGTGGGGCCAAGAACGTCCCTAACGTGTCCCCCAATGCGGTGACGTAAGGGTCTGACCGTGCCCCCCACATATTGCAGCAGACAAGCTTCACAGTGTATGGTGTCAATGACGTGTGGAGCTACAACTAATGAGATGTCGGATATTATAGGGTTTATTATGGTTAGTAGATGCAGACATTTTTGCTTTGTGCACAGACTTGCACAAACCACATTTATTTCTCCCACATTCAATGAAACCTTTGGTGTTTGTCCTCCACGTGTCAGTTGTCTTTCTTGTTGCTGGATCCTTGTCGGTGTATAACATAGGTAAATGTTTTCTGGTAATATTCTCTATATTATAGGAATCTTCTCTGCAGCCAGTATTGAATGTATCTCTAGACTGATGGATGTTTCCTTCTTTGTGGGTTTTCGGTAATGTATGAAATATTGGACATTGTGGGTGATTTTCCTTTAATCGTTCTATTTGTTTGGCATTAAGTACAGCCGATACCAAACCCTCCTCCAAAAGACAATGTAAGGGGGTATTGTATGAATTAGTAGGATCTCCATCTAGAGTGCGGCATATATTAGTATCGTCGTCCATGTTCATAACCTCCGGCTCATATAACCCACTATTAGAGATGAGCGAATGTTTCAATATTCGGTTTGGATTGCATTTGCCGAATCAACAATATTCACAGATTTATTCGTTGAATATTCTCTGAAAATTACCGAACGCCATAGGTTTCAATGGGGGGCAAAAACAAACGCATATACAACACCTCCAAACGGGCCCAAAAGCTGCCAAAACACAACAAATTAGGGGTAGACACCAAGAAAGTGCCATCAATTGTCCCAGAGTACAAGTACTATAATTATTATTATTACAGCAACATTTATTCCGTGGCGCTTTACATGTGAAAAGGGGTCACCGACTGGTACAAGAGGATAGAGGACCCTGCCCGCGAGGGCGCACAAACAATCTAAAAGGGATTGGTGAGGATACAGTAGGACGGGGGTACAGCTAGTCGTGCAGCGGTATGGTGGAGCGGTGGTTACTGCAGATTGTACGCTTGTCAGAAGAAGTGGGTCTTCAGCTTGCTTTTCAAGGTTTCCAAGGTAGGCGACAGTCTGATGTGTTGGGGTACAGAGTTACACAGTGAGATGCACGGCACAAATCTGCTGAGAGCCTAAATCACGGTAAGCTTCCAAGAGCTCACAACTGAGCAGATTAACCCCTGCACCGATTAATATGAAGGTGAAAGGCTTCTAATGAGTGCAGGAGTGGGAGGAACCAGACGCTGCGGTCTTCTGGCTCCTCTCTGTCACGGTAAACCCGTGACACCTTGAAAGCTTCAACACAATGATCACAAGGTAGACAGCCACTACAGCCAAACCAGCAAATGGAGTCCCAACCAATAATGTTCACATTTCAAAAAATTAGGGCCTGACACCACCATTTCCATGGCCAACAGATTGGAGATGGTGGAGTTCAATCTCTTAGCTTTGTCATGTGTAGGAGGAAACAATCTTTTACATGACAACTAAGGGACCGAGGGTTGGCTGCCGTGCTGAGAGAGGGTGGAGTACGGTGAACCGGACAAACTGCAGGACCGTGAGTGAGGTACAGGCGGAGATGCTACGATGGATTGATAAAGTTGTGGTCTGCTCATTCTGTTAGATCGGTCAAAACCAGCAGGCATGTCTACTTCCGTTACAGCTGACGGGCTCTCACTCAGCCTGACTGGGGCGGGTAAAGAACCAGAGATTCTGCGGTGGGAGACCTGCGTGACAATACTTTGCACGGTAACAGAAGAGGAGGAGGAAGCAGCAGATGTGGTTAATGGGGTGGATGATGGTTGTTGAGGCCGGCAGTTTATCGCAGTGAGATTGCCAGAGTAACGCATGTTGATTGGGCATGTGAAGGTTCATGCATGTACTAGTAAAATTATTGCACTTTTTCACTCTACTGAGTTTTTTCTTGCAAAGTTGCCAGATAATGGGAGTTGGCTCATCCCTTGCAGTGTCAAAAAAGGCCCAGGCAAGGCTACCCTTGCCACCCCTGCGAGCTGCAGACCCGCGAATGGTTCTGGTCACTGCCACAGTTGTGGGAAAGGATGCAGTGCTCTTCACAGTTGCATCACTCCGTGTCTGCGCCGGAGGAAGCAACGTAACCTCCTCTTCTTCCTCCTCCACCTCCTCAGATGAGCTACTCAGCTGCATGCCTCTGGGTTCACACCAAGTGGGATACACAACCTCATCATCATCCAATGTGTTATCCCTCCTCCTCTTTTTGCCCTGACAGCACAGTACAGTCCGCGTGACCCTAGGGTATCTGAGTCTCATCAGGATCACCTCCACCCTTCCCCCCCGGGAGTAAACGTCTGGTGATGAGGGTCAGGAAGCTGCTCGGACCCAAGTTGTTTTTTTTCCCTGTATGGAGAACAATATTTGCCCCAAAGAATTTTAAGCTGAGATGTAGCCTGCTTTATATACCAATTTTGAGTTTATCTTGTCTGAGTACCCCTGTGTGGAGTACAACATCTGCAACCAAAAATTTATTTCACTAGGATATAACTATTGTAATGGAGACCAAAACCTCTTGCACTACAGCCAACCCAGCAGATGGAGACCCAATCAGGATTCTCCACATTTCCAAAAATTATTGGCAGATACCAGCGAAGTGGCATCAATTTCACTAGAGTAAAAAATTGTATAATGGAGACCGAAACCTATTCATAGAATCATAGAATCATAGAATGGTAGAGTTGGAAGGGACCTCCTGGGTCATCTGGTCCAACCCCCTGCTCAAAGCAGGATTCACTAGATCATCTCAGACAGATGTCTGTCCAGCCTCTGTTTGAAGACGTCCATTGAAGGGGAACTCACCACCTTTCGTGGCAGCCTGTTCCACTCATTAATCACCCTAACTGTCAAAAAGTTTTTTCTAATATCTAATCTGTGTCTCCTCCCATTTAGTTTCATCCCATTGCTTCTAGTCTTTCCTTGTGCAAATGAGAATAAAGATGATCCTTCTACAATGTGACAGCCCTTGACATATTTGTAGACAGCTATTAAGTCTCCTCTCAGTCTTCTTTTTTGCAAGCTAAACATTCCCAAATCCTGCAACCGTTCCTCATAGGACATGGTTTGCAGACCAGTCACCATTCTGGTCGCTCTTCTCTGAACTTGCTCCAGTTTGTCTATGTCTTTTTTAAAATGTGGTGCCCAAAACTGTACACAGTATTCCAGATGAGGTCTGACCAAAGAGGAGTAAAGACCGATAATGACTTCACGTGATCTAGACTGTATGCTTCTGTTAATACATCCCAGAATTGTATTTGCCTTTTTTGCTGCTGCATCACACTGTTGACTCATGTTCAGTCTATGATCTATTAGTATACCTAAGTCTTTTTCACATGTACTGTTGCTTAGCTCTATTCCTCCCATTCTGTATATGCTTTTTTCATTTTTATTGCCCAGATGTAGTACTTTGCATTTTTCCCTGTTAAAAACCATTCTGTTGGTTGCTGCCCACTGCTCCAGTTTATTTAGGTCTTTTTGAATCCTCTCTCTCTCTTCTCTAGTATTAGCTATCCCTCCTAGCTTTGTGTCATCAGCAAATTTAATCAGTTTACCCTCAATTCCTTCATCTAAATCATTGATAAAGATGTTGAACAATACAGGTCCCAGGACGGAGCCCTGTGGTACCCCACTTGAGACATTCATCCAGCTGGATGTGAAGCCATTTACAACCACCCTTTGAGTCCGATCACTAAGCCAGTTATGAATCCACCTAACAGTTGCCTGGTCCATTGCATACTTGGTCATTTTTTCAATAAGGATGATGTGAGATACTTTGTCAAATGCTTTGCTGAAGTCAAGATATACTATAACTACAGCATTTCCCTGATCCACCCAGTCAGTGATTCTGTCATAGAAGGAAATTAAGTTAGTCTGACATGACTTGTTAGTTACAAACCCATGCTGACTCTGGTTAATCACTTCATTCTTATCCATGTACTTACATACATGTTGTTTAATAATTTGTTCAAAGATCTTTCCTGGTATAGAAGTCAGACTCACCGGCCTATAGTTCCCTGGGTCCACCTTCTTCCCCTTTTTGAAGATAGGAACAACATTTGCTCTTCTCCAGTCTTCTGGGACTTCTCCTGTTCTCCAAGAATTTTCAAAGATTATGGAGAGTGGTTCTAAAATTTCTTCTACAATCTCCTTCAGTACTCTGGGGTGTAATTCATCTGGACCTGGAGACTTGAACTCATTTATGTTAGCTAAATATTCCCTCACAATCTTTCTGTTTACTGATAACTTGGATTCCTCTATTCCTTTAAAAGGTCAGTGAACATCAGTTGATGTTACATTTTCTTTCTGAGAGAAAACAGATGCAAAATAGGAATTAAAAAGTTCGGCCTTCTCAACATCCTCTCTTACCATTTCTCCATTTTCATCCTGTAAAAATCCTATAGCATCTTTGACTTTTCTTTTACTTTTGACATACCCCCAAAATCCTTTTTTATTGCTTTTGACATCTCTTGCAAGCCTTAATTTATTGTCAGCTTTAGCTAACCTGATACGTGCCCTGCAGGATCTGCAGACTGCATTATAATCTTCTTTAGATATGCCTCCCTCTTTCCATTTAATAAACATTTCTTTCTTTCTTTTTAGCATGTGTTTAAGTTCTGTGTTCATCCATCCTGGTTTCCTTAAATGCTTCCCATTCTTCCTACTTTTCGGGATTGTTAACGATTGTGCTTTGAGAATCTCATTTTTAAAAATTTCCCATCCTTCCTGGACATTTTTGTCCTTAAGGACATCCAGCCATTGGATCCCTCCTATTCTCTTTCTGAGTCTCTTAAAATCTGCCTTTCTAAAATCTAACCTTGAAGTTTGAGTCTTCACATGTCTTCCTCCTCTAGTTATCCAAAATTCTATAATAGCATGATCGCTGCCTCCTAGGGTCCCAGCCACCTTTACCTCCTCAACCATTTCCTCCCTGTTTATAAGAATTAGATCCAAAGTAGCAGATCCCCTTGTTTTCTCCCCTACCTTTTGGAAGATAAAGTCAGCAAGAGAGGATAAGAATTTGCTTGACCTGTTAGTTTTACTTGAGAGAGATTCCCAACAAATGTCTGGATAGTTGAAATCTCCCATGACCACTACGTCATATTTTTTGGAGAACTTGGTCATTTGATACATAAAGAGTTCATCCATATATTCAGCTTGCCCAGGTGGCCTGTAGTAAATGCCTACAATGGTGTCCTTTCCGTTGTTCTCTCCTTGTATTCTTACCCAAACAGTTTCCACAGAACTCCCAGTCTCTGAAGCTTCAATCTCTGTGCAGATATACGCTTTTCTAACATACAATGCAACACCTCCTCCTCGTTTATCAAGTCTGTTTCTTGCAAATAAGTTGTATCCTTTTAGCCTTTTATTCCAATCATGTGTATGGTCCCACCAAGTTTCAGTGATTCCAATGACATCATATTCCTTTTCCTGCATTAGTAGTTCCAATTCTCCTTGTTTGTTGCCCATGCTTTGTGCATTTGTATAAAAACATTTTAGTTTGTGATTGGTTTCTCTTCCTCCCATATTTTTATTATTTAGATTTTTTTGTCTTTGTTCTTCTTTTCCACTTCCAGTAGCAGAGATCTCAATAGTATTTGTCAGCTGTATGGCTTTTTCTGGCCTTTTGCTTCCCTTCCCACATTGTTCTAGTTTAAAGCTCTTCTGATGAGTGTAGCAAGGCGACTTCCAAATACATGTTTTCCAGTCTTCGTAAGGTGCACCCCATCTCTAGCAAGTAGTCCATCGTATAGGTAATTCATTCCGTGATCCAGAAATCCAAATCCTTGTTGACGGCACCATCGACGTAGCCAGTTGTTCACCTGTAGAATCTTATTCCACCTCATTGTTCCATGGCCATCCACTGGGAGGATGGATGAGAAGACCACCTGCGCTCCCAATTCTTTCACTTTCTTGCCTAAGTCTTCAAAGTCACTGCAGATGGTTTCCAGGTCCTTTCTTGCGGTGTCATTTGTCCCCACATGTATTAGCAGGAATGGGTAGTGATCTGTAGGTCTGAAGAGTCTTGATATCCTGTCAGACACATCTTTAATTTTTGCTCCTGGAAGACAGCACATTTCTCTTGAGGTTATGTCTGGTCTGCAGATAGCGGCCTCTGTTCCTCTTAACAGGGAATCCCCCATGACCACCACTCTCCGTTTTTTCTTCACAGCATTCTTCTTTCTCCATCCAGGAGGATTCTGAGGGCTTACAAGGTTATTCATTGCTGGCAAAGTCTTATCTTGCTGTATTTCTTCATGGTTCTCCTGTGTGAGAGCCTGGTACTGGTTCCTGAGCAGTATGGGTGCTGACTGCCTCTCGATCCTCCTGCTTCTCTGGGTCACAGGCTTCCATTCCTCTGTTTCGTCAGGTGCAGTTCGAATTTCTTCTCTTTCTGAATCATGAAGAGATAATTCTGCTCTGTCTAAGAACTCTTCACCTTCCTTAATGATTTTCAAGGTAGTTAACCTCTCTTCTAGATTTCGCAACTTTTCCTCCAACAGGGACACAAGCTTGCATTTCTGGCATGTGAAGTTTGGCTTTTCCACTGGCAAGTCTGTGAACATGTAGCAGGAATGCAGCTCACCAAATGGCTCCTGGACTCTTCCATGTTCTTATTGTTAATGTTCTGAAAACAGTGAAAAAAGCTTAAAAAAAAAGCTTCAAAATGTTTACCGATGTCCTCTTTTCAGCTCCAACAGCCAAAATCCAGTGTTCTTTGAGCTCGCGGAGACTCTTCACTTACCCCAAAATGCAGTGGGAATATGCAAATTATCTCCTCAGGACTCCTCCCCTGGTTTACCGATGTCCTCTTTTCAGCTCCAACAGCCAAAATCCAGTGTTCTTTGAGCTCGCGGAGACTCTTCACTTACCCCAAAATGCAGTGGGGATATGCAAATTATCTCCTCAGGACTCCTCCCCTGGCTTACCGATGTCCTCTTTTCAGCTCCAACAGCCAAAATCCAGTGTTCTTTGAGCTCGCGGAGACTCTTCACTTACCCCAAAATGCAGTGGGAATATGCAAATTATCTCCTCAGGACTCCTCCCCTGGTTTACCGATGTCCTCTTTTCAGCTCCAACAGCCAAAATCCAGTGTTCTTTGAGCTCGCGGAGACTCTTCACTTACCCCAAAATGCAGTGGGGATATGCAAATTATCTCCTCAGGACTCCTCCCCTGGCTTACCGATGTCCTCTTTTCAGCTCAAACAGCCAAAATCCAGTGTTCTTTGAGCTCGCGGAGACTCTTCACTTACCCCAAAATGCAGTGGGAATATGCAAATTATCTCCTCAGGACTCCTCCCCTGGTTTACCGATGTCCTCTTTTCAGCTCCAACAGCCAAAATCCAGTGTTCTTTGAGCTCGCGGAGACTCTTCACTTACCCCAAAATGCAGTGGGAATATGCAAATTATCTCCTCAGGACTTCTCCCCTGGTTTACCGATGTCCTCTTTTCAGCTCCAACAGCCAAAATCCAGTGTTCTTTGAGCTCGCGGAGACTCTTCACTTACCCCAAAATGCAGTGGGAATATGCAAATTATCTCCTCAGGACTCCTCCCCTGGTTTCATTACAGCTAACCCAATAGATGGAGACCCAATCAGGAGTGTTCACATTTCTCTAAATTAGGGTCTAACACCAAGGAAATGGCATCAATTTCACGAGAGTAGAAGTAGCATAATGGGGACCGACAACTCTCCCACTACAACCAACCGATGGAGAGACCCAATCAGGATTCTCCACATTTCCAAAAATGTGAACATGCCGTGTTATCGCTTTTATGAATAACACTTATAAGGCTAATAATAAAATATTACATTATCAAAGATATATAGGTAGTGTGAGGCAGTGACCGGGATCATATACGAGGGACATTATATATCCCCCAGAATGTGTACAGAGACCTATTAAATCCATTGGAGTGCATTGCAGTCACAGACACAGCTGCAATGCAGGAATGAAGGTGAGCAATCACCTGGTCAGACTACCTGGCTAAGGCAGATTAAGTAAAACCCAGCAGGGCCTTCATTTCTTGGAGGAGGTCACAGGAGGCAGTGGGGCGGCCTCCTCCCTCCAACCCGGGTTTTCCAGTGGCTCTTGCCACAGGTCCTTTAAAATCCCTGCACTAAGGATTAGTGTTGTTCTATGTTGGAACCTGCTAGGAGCACAGCAGGTTAGCTCAGCAGGACTGAGGGTGGCTGAACCCACGCCTGGGAAGGCTCTGCACCTGTCAGGCTCTGCGCGGCCCGGCGCGGCCGTTGTCCCCGGTAACCGTTGTTTATGGACTCATGTTAACCCGGCTGCGAACCGGAGGACTTTCTGTTTACCCGTGAGTTGCTGAATAAAAGCTATTATGTTGGACTTGCTTGGGTCACTGCCTCAGTTACTGCACGGTGTGAACACCGCCGCCTTACAGTAGATTCAATTGTCTAAAATAATAATCAAAGCAAAGTATAAATATTTACCATAACAATTCCTCCCTTTTAATTATTTACAGACAGTTTATTCATCAGCTACTTCCCCATGCTATGGGAGCCTGGAGGGGATGAGTCCCGTTCACCGTCAGATATCTTGTTTGTAAATCTCGTCATATATGTTTTCTGGAGGAGCGCTATGATATTTTGCAGATGTGATAACTGACGGTCTATGATGTCTGATCTTGTGCATCTCTCTGCATAGCATCGTCATAACAAATGTACCAGTTCTAGCAGTTACATACACTAGTAATACCAACATTTATGTAATGAAAAGGGTAAATGAATATACTCTTATTCCCTATCCCCATTTCCACTATATGAGGTCTACCATTCGGTCTGGGGCGATTGTCTGCAGCTTGTTTATATAGGGAATGTTTGAGGACAGAATTTATATCTAGGTTACCATGCAGAAGTATGAAGGTGGCAGGTGTAAGGCGTGCTAAGGTGCAGGTTCCCTGTGCACCTGGGAGAAGCCATTTATAGGCCTGATGACCACATACTAGATATAAATCATTGGCAATATGCAGGGTATGATGTCAGTGAGTCTCCCAAGACAACGTATACAAGTCAAAAGTCCTTGCATCGGAGGTTTGCCATCATGAAGTTCGGTTGTTTTGGAAACCAACCTCATTTCTTTGGCAAGTATTCAAATGGGTCAAGTTGTTGACAAGTCTGTGCAGAATCTATAAACCACATTTCGCTATTGTATCGCTATACTGGTATGTATGGCCCCCCTCATCCCTCTTCCCGGTATGCTTGGAACCATCTGATCCCCAACACGCTGCACACAAAAAAATAAACAATTATACTCACCTCCTCTCTCCTCCAGCGCTGCGTCCTGCTCTGTTGCTGACAGGTATCTCACTGAGGCGCGCATGGCGTAACTGCCAAGCGCCCGCACACTGAGATGCTGTGCCGGAATAGTCACTGCTCCCCACGCCGGGACTGTGCGTGGGGAGCAGTGACCATTCACTATCAACAGCGCACACACTGTACCCGCAGCATAGCTCCTGCTGCCGATTTGCGGTCTGTGTGCTCGCTATTAAAGACCATTCAAATTCATATTCACTACAACCCATGGGAATATTTTTTTTACTGTGGATACAGCTGAATTTCACCCACCAAAAAAATGACAAAGTGGGCTACTATAACTTGCAATGTCACATTAGCAAATGAAAAAAAAAGTTTTGTTGTGCTCTGCACTGAGAATCTCTGCAGAGTCTGCATACGGCTGAATTTCAACCCCACAAAATCAAAAGGTGGGCTGCAAGGGCTTGCTAGCTTTATCACATTAGCAAGTGAAAAAAATAGATTGAAGGGATACTGGTGCATACAGCACAATACAAGCCGTGCACAACGCTGTTCTGTGGCACGGGCCCTGCTGATTCTGTCTGAATCTCAGTAATTGCACAATAAAAATAAAAATGTGCTGCAAGGTCGATTTCACAGGTACACAGCAGAGGACTTATCTACACTATCTGACTTCCAAACAAGCGCCCATCTATCTAGCTAATATCTCTCATTAGGAGCAGCGTCTATCACCGGCAGTGTGACATGCATAAAATGGCGCTGAGGGAACATGACCGCTCTTTATATAGAGAGGATATGTGATTTCAGCAGCCAATGGTGGAAATGGCAGGAGCCCTTGTGTCTAGACAGTGTGGATGCTTCCTGCGCTCTGATTGGCTAGCCGCGCTTTCCTCACTTAAAGTTACAGGAAAAAAAAAATTACAAGCGCGCCGCTGATCTGACCTGTTCTGAGCTCTCCCCAGCCCCTCCACTCATCTAACACGTCCCCCTGCTCATCATACACAGGCACTATGCTAGACAAACTGTTAAAAACGCTGTAGTTGCCCCGCAATCACGTTCCCGAACTTTGCCGATTTTCCTGAATTTAAGTAAAAATGCTCGCCTTTCCGATCACGAATCCGAATGTGCCACATTTGGGCCAAATTTAACTTTTGAGATCGGATTTCGAACATATTCACTCATCACTTTAAGTGGTCACGCCCCCTTCTGGTAAGTCAGACTAAAAGTGCCCATACCCTTTAGGTCCCCTCCACCGGATACACTTAAACACATACACCCATTAAAATCTATGGTGCTGAGCACATGTCCGTGTGACCCACCTGTGGACATGTCTGTTTTTTTCCGGCAGCACAGACGTCAATACGTCCTGCACACAGATGACAAAGTGTGACATCCATGTGCCTGTCCGTGTGACACATACCGGAATAGAGTGCAGAATAGAAATGACAGATATTTAGGTGTTAGATGTACAAAGATCGAGATAGATGAAAGATATCGGTGAGATATATAATTAGTGCCGTGTGTGTAGTTTACTGTACTTATATTTAGCTAAAAAATAAATGAAAAAAGCAACGTGGGGTCCCTCTTATTTTTGATAACCAGCAAAGGTAAAGCAGACAGCTGCTGGCTGATATTATCAGGCTGGGAAGGTCCTCAGTTGTTGAGCCCTTTCCAGCCTAAAAATACCAGCCCGCAGCCACCCCAGAATTTGTGCATCTAATGTGATTAATAAAGACTTCCCCACACTATAGTTCACCAATTTATTGAACAAAAAAAATCCCATGCAGGTCCGCAGGAATCCATCGAATCCGATATAGTCCAGAAATGGAAACCTGAAAAACATAAAACTAGAGAAATAAAAATAAGAGACAGTCCCTCATTCACCAATTTATTACCAAACATTTCCCCAAAGAGCTCGGATGTCGTCCACGCTCCCTGAAACTGGCTCTGGCGTCTGTGCATAGACAAAGTGACCGCTATCCACATGCGCCAGGTGCAGACTACAACTCTCATCAGAGCCGGTGGGTCTCACTGAGCGCAGTGTGAGCCAGTGACTCTTTAAGGTGCTTCTACACCGGCCAATAATCGGATACTGATCGGCAGATCTAAACAGGCTGACAGTCACCCGATGTACAAGCAAAACATTAGTTTGTCAGGGGAATTCATTAACCTTAAATATCACTCTTCTGGGCAGCAGGTCATCCTGTGTAAACGTGCTGCCGAGAACGGCTCACCAGGATAAAGATCCACTTACCCAGTCCTGTCCCAGCGCTGAAAGAGCAGGGCTGGTGTTCCATGGCGCTGGCCTTCAGGTCCTGGTAGTGCCATCCACAGGTTCCCTGGGGATCTGCTGCACGTGGGGGCAGAGGTCCTGGGCTTCTGTGCACCACGGCGCCACCCTCCCCCTGCCGCGCACGTGACCAGGAGTGAATGGTCACGTGCCTCTGACGTCGTGGGACACGCTGGGTAGGGAGTGCCCTGGTGACGTTGGCGCCAGCAGTAAAGCCCAATGGCTGAAATTGGCAGCGGCATGGGGGGGGGATTAACCAGAGGAGATTGCAGGGATTTGGTGGCTGACTCCGCCCACCTCTCTATATAAAAGTGCACCTATGCTCAGAACACTGCTCAAGGAGTCTGCCATAATGTCAGACATGGAGCAGCAGCAGCTGTCGCCACAGCCACAGTCGCTACCAACCTCATCACCACCTCCATCTGCTCGCCGGTCTAGAGGGTCCAGCGGTAAAAGCGGCAGCTGTCCCAGTCAGAGAAGTAAAGCTTCACAGGACTCCACGGTCTCCAGGAAGGATGCGTTGCGTATCCTGAAACAGTCTTCAATTCCGGTATCCGCAATGGCGGGGTGAGTGATCTTCGTGAATGTCACTATATATATTTGCTAATGGGCCTCCTGTTGTGTGTTTAATCACCAGGAGCATCCCAGGAAAGTTACCGACGAGAAGCGGAACAAGGAATGTGCAATATGCAAATGACTGACAGAAGGAGCTCTGCTCGGACTGCATTCAGAGAACCATTTGTGAGGGTACACCAGATTTTGCTGCTAGTCTCAGGTCTGTCATCAGATCAGAGGTAGAGGGTTCCCTTAAAACAATTTTAAGGAAAAGATGGAAGGTCATATCCGATTCTTCTTCTGGTTCTGATTCTTCGGTGTTGTCAGGGGGACAGTATTGTAGTGAAGCTTCATCCTCATCCTCCTCAGACAGTGACAGGGGAGGGGGGAGACCATGCTTTCCTATAGAAGACACCGATAAATTGATAAAAGTCATCAGAAGCACTGTGGGGTTAAAGGAGGATAAATCTGTAAAATCTATAGAAGACATTATGTTTCGAGTGTTAGAAGAGAAGGAAAAACGCACCTTTCCGGTAAATGCCAAGGTCCAGGCACTTATTAATAGAGAATGGAGGAAGCCGGAGAAAGTAGGGGCCTTGCCTTCATCCTCAAAAAGGAAATATCCCTTTGAGTTTAAGGACTCTGAAAATTGCGACAAGGTGCCAAAAATTGACGGTGTTGTATCTAGGTCATCTAAGAGATCAGCACTCCCCTTTGAGGACTCAGGGGTGCTTAGAGATCCCTTGGATAAGTAGGCATATACTTTCCTAAAACATACTTGGGAATCAGCAGCAGGTGGCCTAAAACCAGCTATTGCAGGAACATGTACTGCCTGTTCCCTAATAGTCTGGTTGCAGCAGTTGGAAAATCAACTAAAAGACAAAAAAAACCTCAAGAGACAAAATTCTAGCCAACCAGCCCATTACATGGTGCGACAGCCTTCCTGGCAGATATTTCTGCAGATTCTGTTAAATCTCGCAGCTAGGTCAGCCGGTCTGTCAAACGCGGCGAGACGAGCTCTGTTGCCCAAGGGATGTCCTGGAGACTTACAATCAAAGTCTAGGCTGTCTTCCATACCTTGTGGTGGTCAATTTCTCTTTGGGAAGAAGTTGGAAGACGTCCTTGAGAAGGCGAGCGACAAAAAAGGAAGATTCCCTGGGTTTTCAGCAGACACCAGGAGAACCTATTTCCAGAGGGGGAAATTTAATAGAGGTTGCCCCTCGGGGGAGAAAAGGAAATGGGATTTCAAGAACAGAAAAGAGTCCGAATATATGTTCGGTGGTACCTCCTCCACCTCCAAAAAGCCTACACAATGACGCCAGGCCACATTTTGTTCAGGCCTGGAAAAATATCTCCTCCAGTTCCTGGGTCCTCAACATATTAAGGGATGGACTGGACAATCAATTCCTTCAACAACCACGGCAAATATTTGCGGTGACCCCGGTAAGGAAGTTCCCGGACGAACAGCTGGCTCTGGAATCAGAGATCCTTACCCTTTTGGAGAAGCAAGTGGTATGCGAAGCTCCGGTCAGTCAGAAAGGAAGGGGATTTTATTCCCCTCTCTTTCTAATAAAAAAAACGGACGGTTCTTTCAGGACTATTATAAATTTAAAAGGCCTCAACCGTTTCATAAACAACCATACATTCAAGATGGAATCGGTAAATTCAGCAATAAAGCTTCAGTTTCAAAATTGTTTTATGGCAGTGATAGATCTGAAAGACGCGTATAATCACGTCCCCATTCACCCAAATGACCAACAGTATCTAAGGGTTGCGCTTTACATCCAAGGAAGGTGCAGGCACTTCCAGTTCCGAGCTCTCCTCTTCGGGTTGTCGATTGCCCCAAGGGTGTTCACCAAACTAATAGCCGAAGTAACGGCCTTTCTTCGCATTCAAAACGCGGTCATAATACCATATCTGGACGACTTCCTTAGGGAATTCAGAGAGCCATTGTGTTTCTCAGCTGAAAGAAGTCATGATGACCTTGCAGAACCTGGTCTGGATGGTGAACACCCAAAAATCAAGACTAGAACCCACTGGACCCCTAAAGTTAAATTTGACCTGTCCGTCCACCACAAGAGGGAGTTTCTGGTATGTAAGGAGAGATGTAACTTTCCTTCTAAATACCCTTTTAAAATTTTTATGCTGACAAGATTTCCCACTGAAGTGCTCGTGTGTGAAATTGAGCCCACTTGACTGCTGGAATGCACAACGTTAGAGTACCTAGCAGGGACAGTGCTTTCCTCAAGGACATATCTGGGGTTGGTATAGCTGCCGAGACCAACTTTGTGACTTTGTCTATCTTGCTGTCGGGTAGAAGACAAGTCTGACACTTGGAGTCTAGAGAAAACCATAGAAAGGTCTGGACCCTTGTTGGACACAACAGTGCAAAACATCACGGCCGAGGCAAGCAACTAAGGGTGGGGGGCACACCTGGGAAACCACATAATTCAGGGCTCTTGGTCAGTCCTAGAGGAAAAAGGGTCATCAAACTTAAAAGAGCTATGGGCAGTGAGGAACGCTTTGAGGGCTTCCTGCCTTTACTCCAGGCCAGTCATGTTCGGGAAATGTCGGACAACAGAACCACCGTGGCTTACATAAACCACCAGGGGAGAACAAGATCTCATTCCCTTCTGGAAGCAGCAAGCAGACCTTTTCAAGTAGCGGAGCAAAATCTCCTATCTCTTTCAGCACTACACATACAGTGCTGGCCAAAAGTATTGGCACCCCTGCAATTCTGTCAGATAATACTCAGTTTCTTCCTGAAAATGATTGCAATCACAAATTCTTTGGTATTATTCTCTTCATTTAATTTGTCTTCAATGAGAAAAACACAAAAAGAATTGTCCTAAAGCCAAATTGGATATAATTCCACACCAAACCTAAAAAAGGGGGTGGACAAAAGTATTGGCACCCTTTGAAAAATCATGTGGTGCTTCTCTAATTCGTGTAATTAACAGCACCTGTAACTTACCTGTGGGACCTAACAGGTGTTGGCAATAACTAAATCACACTTGCAGCCAGTTAACATGGATTAAAGTTGACTCAACCTCTGTCCTGTGTCCTTGTGTGTACCACATTGAGCATGGAGAAAGGAAAAAAGACCAAAGAACTGTCTGAGGACTTGAGAAACCAAATTGTGAGGAAGCATGAGCAATCTCAAGGCTACAAGTCCATCTCCAAAGACCTGAATGTTCCTGCGTCTTCCGTGCGCAGTGTCATCAAGAAGTGTAAAGCCCATGGCACTGTGGCTAACCTCCCTAGATGTGGACAGAAAAGAAAAATTGACGAGAGATTTCAACGCAAGATTGTGCGGATGGTGGATAAAGAACCTCGACTAACATCCAAACAAGTTCAAGCTGCCCTGCAGTCCGAGGGTACACCAGTGTCAGCCCGTACTATCCGTCGACGTCTGAATGAAAAGGGACTGTATGGTAGGATACCCAGGAAGACCCCACTTCTTACCCCGAGACATAAAAAAGCCAGGCTGGAGTTTGCCAAAACTTACCTGAGAAAGCCTAAAACGTTTTGGAAGAATGTTCTCTGGTCAGATGAGACAAAAGTAGAGCTTTTTGGGAAAAATCATCAACATAGAGTGTACAGGAAAAAAAAAGAGGCATTCAAAGAAAAGAACACGGTCCCTACAGTCAAACATGGCGGAGGTTCCCTGATGTTTTGGGGTTGCTTTGCTGCCTCTGGCACTGGACTGCTTGACCGTGTGCATGGCGTTATGAAGTCTGAAGACTACCAACAAATTTTGCAGCATAATGTAGGGCCCAGTGTGAGAAAGCTGGGTCTCCCTCAGAGGTCATGGGTCTTCCAGCAGGACAATGACCCAAAACACTTCCAAAAGCAATATAAAATGGTTTTAGAGAAAGCACTGGAGACTTCTAAGGTGGCCAGCAATGAGTCCAGACCTAAATCCCATAGAACACCTGTGGAGAGATCTCAAAATGGCAGATTGGAGAAGGCACCCTTCAAATATCAGGGACCTGGAGCAGTTTGCCAAAGAAGAATGGTCTACAATTCCAGCAGAGCATTGTAAGAAACTCATTGGTTACGGGAAGCGGTTGTTCGCAGTTATTTTGGCTAAAGGTTGTGCAACCAAGTATTAGGCTGAGGGTGCCAATACTTTTGTCTGGCTCATTTTTGGAGTTTTGTGTGAAATGATCAATGATTTGATTTTTGCTTCATTCTCTTTTGTGTTTTTTCCTTGCAAGCAAATTAAATGAAGAGAATAATACCAAAGAATTTGTGATTGCAATCATTTTCAGGAAGAAACTGAGTATTATCTGACAGAATTGCATGGGTGCCAATACTTTTGGCCAGCACTGTATGTGGCATAGAAAATACAAGAGCAGACTTCCTAAGCCATAACAATTTAAGACAGGGGGAATGGGCCCTGAACCCGAGTATTCCGGCAGATAGTACAGCTATGGGGTCTGCCAGAAATAGATTTGTTCGCCGACAAAAACAACAGAAAGGTAGAGAAATTCTGCTCACTAGATCCAAGGGGAAACCCATTGGTGATAGACGCCCTCCAAATCCCCTGGGGTTTCAAGTTGGCCTACGCCTTCCATCCAATTGCTAAGATACCTCTTGTAGTGAGGAAGATCAGGAAGGATCGAGCAAGAGTGATTCTCATTGCCCCCTTTTGGCCAAAGAGACCATGGTTCTCCCTCCTGAGAATGATGTCCCTATCAGACCCACGGATCCTTACGGAAATCCCGGACCTTCTGGCACAGGACCAATATTCCACTCTCAAGTAAAGGGTTTCCACCTTGCAGCGTGGAATTTGAGAGGGCAATATTGAGGGGTAGAGGTTTTCGTCAGTATTAGTTTCTACTCTGTTGAGGAGTAGGAAGCCCATAACCACCAAAATCTATGGTAGAACATGGAGGAAATTTTTAGATTTCCTAGGGAAGCCGTTAAGCAAAAAACCTCCAATTATTTCCATCCTGGAGTTCTTACAAAAGGGGTTTGAGTTGGGTCTAGCTGCCAGTACGCTCAAAGTCCAGGTTTCAGCCCTAGGAGCGTTGTATAACTGCAAACTCGCAGCCAATAAATGGGTTGCAAGGTTCATTAAATCTTGTGATAGATCTAGGCCGGTCTCAATACCCAAAGTTCCCCCATGTAACCTGAATTTGGAGCTTGAAGCTCTAACTGAGGAACCTTTTGAACCAATCCAGGAGATGTCTGCAAAATACATTACTCTCAAAACAATTCTTTTGGTGGCTTTGACATCTGCCCGTAGAGTAAGCGATTTACAAGCCTGATCCATAAATTCTCCATATACACAAATATTTGACGATAGAGTAGTATTGAGGCCTGACCCAGCTTACCTCCCTAAGGTAGTGCTCAAATTTCATAGATCTCAGGAAATTGTTCTGCCCTCCTTTTGTGATAACCCAAAGACCCTAGGGGAACAAAAGTTTCATAACCTTGATGTTAGAAGGGCCCTATTACAATATATACATGTAACTAGCCAGTGGAGGTGAGGCCAATCCCTGTTTGTAGATTTCCAGAGGAGTAGGAAGGGTTACGGGGTGACCAAAGGGACTATAGCCAGATGGATTAGGGAGGCCACTTCATTAGCCTATTCGGCTAGTGACACCCCGATCCCTGACGGCATCAAGGCTCACTCCACCAGAGCCATCGCTACCTCTTGGGCGGAGAAGGCAGAGGTATCGATAGATCAAATCTGTAAGGCCACTACCTGATCGTCACCATCTACCTTCTTCAAACACTATCGGTTGGATCTATCCTACCTTACTGACTTAACCTTTGGTAGAAGGGTGCTGCAAGCGGTGGTCCCTCCCTAATAATAAAATAATTTTTATAGCGCCAACATATTCCGCAGCAGTTTACAATTTTAGGGGGGGGGGTTGAACAGACAAAAAGACATTACCAAATAAGAGTAACTCAGATATTAAAAGTAGTGCGGGACCTGCTTGCAAGCTTACAGTCTATGAGGAAATAGAGGGGGGGGGGGACACAAAATGTAAAATGTATAATACAGCCATAATATGCTAAATAGGGTAAGTACAAAGCACTACATGAACTGGTCGCCAGCCAGTGTGTGTACAGTACAGACAGAGGCTATTCAGTGCATGGATGGTATGAACATGAGTTTGAAGAGAATTTTGATATGGGCCAAACTGGGACAGTTAGACAAGTGTGTTAAGGCGATACGCCAGCCTAACGAAATGGGTTTTTAGGGCACGCTTAAAGCTGTGGGTATTGGGAATTAATCGAATTGTCCTGGGTAGTGCATTCCAAAGAATTGGCGCAGCACGTGAGAAATCTTGGAGATGGGAGTGGGAGATTCGGATTAAGGAGGATTTTAGTTTGAAGTCATTAGCAGAACGGAGGGCACGTGTAGGGTGGTAGACTGAGATGAGGGAGATGTAGAGTGATGCTGAATCGTGGAGAGCTTTGTGGGTAAGAGTGATAAGTTTATATTGAACTCTGAATTGGAGGGGCAACCAGTGCAATGACTGGCACAGGGAAGAGGCATCGGTGTAGCGGTTGGCGAGGAATATGATCCTGGCTGCTGCATTCAGGATGGATTGGAAAGAGGGAGACTGATTAGTAAAGAGTTGCAATAGTTCAGATGAGAATGAATAAGAGCTACAGTAAGAGATTTTTCTAAGTCAAAGGGAAGAAAAGTTCTGATTCTAGAGATGTCTTTGAGGTGTAGATGACACGAGAGAGCAAGTGATTTGATGTGAGGAGTGAAGGAAAGATCTGAATAGAGTATGACCCCAAGACAGCGGGCTTGTTGCAGGGGAGTAACGGTGGAGCCACAAACGGGAATGGCGTTTCTTTCACCAAAAGTCTCTCAGGTGTGCCATCATGGGTGAAGGGAAAACACCAAGGTTACTTACCGGTAGCCGTTTTTTCCAGAACCCATGACGGCACCAGTATATTCCCCTCCTTCTTTCTTTCTCACCATATGGGTGTGCACGTTTGTTGGGTGTTATATAATGTGGTGTTGGATTTTGTGTATAACTCTTTCTATGAAGGTCCTCTCAATGCTCTGTAACCAACTGATTCGGGGGAGAGGAACCGCCCCTTTTATTTCAGATGGTTTCCTGTCCTTGCTGGGCGGATCCTCTCTCTCAGGTGTGCCGTCATGGGTTCTGGTAAAACTGACTACCGGTAAGTAACCTTGGTGTTTCTTCTTCAGCTGCCCCTGATTCCAGGGTAAGTTTTCACATCCGCAGCTCGTCTCCACACACATCCCTTTTCTTCGGTCTTCTGCAGCACATGCTGACACTGCCCGTAAAAATAAGAGTCATTATAATGCCGCCTGAATAAAAATAGCTGCCCCTGCTGTGCCCTAAATAATCCTGTGCTGTGCCCCTGAATAAATAATGAATCCATACACAAAAGATAATATCCACTGTCCCTCTTATGATACATGACCTCCTCTTCTATAAAATATTGCCTCCACACCGTCCTCCCTTATATACTATATCCAACACACCGTCCCTCCCCCATAAACTATGGCCGCCACACTGTCCTTGCTCATGAATAATAACTGTCAAACCATCACCCTTTAACAACTATGACCTATACACTGTCCATCCTACACACTACACCTACATTATGTCCTATAGCCTCCACACTGTCCCCATCTGCAGTGTCCCTCCCCACAATGCCCCCTCTCCATACTGTGCCCCCTCTTCACACTATACTCCCTCCATACTGTGCCTACACAATGTCCATCCGTATACACTGCCTCCCATACTGTGCCCCATCTCCACACTGTACTCCCTCCATACTGTGCCTACACAATGTCCCTCCATATACACTGCCTCCCATACTGTGCCCCATCTCCACACTGTACCCCCTCCATACTGTGCCTACACAATGTCCCTCCGTATACACTGCCTCCCATACTGTGCCCCCTCTCCACACTGTACTCCCTCCATACTGTGCCTACACAATGTCCCTTCATATACACTGCCTCCCATACTGTGCCCCATCTCCACACTGTACTCCCTCCATACTGTGCCTACACAATGTCCCTCCGTATACACTGCCTCCCATACTGTGCCCCCTCTCCACACTGTGCTCCCTCCATACTGTGCCTACACAATGTCCCTCCGTATACACTGCCTCCCATACTGTGCCCCATCTCCACACTGTACTCCCTCCATACTGTGCCTACACAATGTCCCTCCGTATACACCGCCTCCCATACTGTGCCCCATCTCCACACTGTACTCCCTCCATACTGTGCCTACACAATGTCCCTCCGTATACACTGCCTCCCATACTGTGCCCCACCTCCACACTGTACTCCCTCCATACTGTGCCTACACAATGTCCCTCCATATACACTGCCTCCCATACTGTGCCCCATCTCCACACTGTACCCCTTCCATACTGTGCCTACACAATGTCCCTCCGTATACACTGCCTCCCATACTGTGCCCCCTCTCCACACTGTGCCTACACAATGTCCCTCCATATACACTGCCTCCCATACTGTGCCCCATCTCCACACTGTACTCCCTCCATACTGTGCCTACACAATGTCCCTCCGTATACACTGCCTCCCATACTGTGCCCCATCTCCACACTGTGCTCCCTCCATACTGTGCCTACACAATGTCCCTCCGTATACACTGCCTCCCATACTGTGCCCCATCTCCACACTGCACTCCCTCCATACTGTGCCTACACAATGTCCCTCCGTATACACCGCCTCCCATACTGTGCCCCATCTCCACACTGTACTCCCTCCATACTGTGCCTACACAATGTCCCTCCGTATACACTGCCTCCCATACTGTGCCCCATCTCCACACTGTACTCCCTCCATACTGTGCCTACACAATGTCCCTCCGTATACACTGCCTCCCATACTGTGCCCCATCTCCACACTGTCCTCCCTCCATACTGTGCCTACACAATGTCCCTCCGTATGCACCGCCTCCCATACTGTGCCCCATCTCCACACTGTACCCCCTCCATACTGTGCCTACACAATGTCCCTCCGTATACACTGCCTCCCATACTGTGCCCTCTCCACACTGTACTCCCTCCATACTGTGCCTACACAATGTCCCTCCGTATACACTGCCTCCCATACTGTGACCCATCTCCACACTGTACTCCCTCCATACTGTGCCTACACAATGTCCCTCCGTATACACTGCCTCCCATACTGTGCCCCCACTCTACACTGTACTCCCTCCATACTGTGCCTACACAATGTCCCTCCGTATACACTGCCTCCCATACTGTGCCCCATCTCCACACCGTACTCCCTCCATACTGTGCCTACACAATGTCCCTCCGTATACACTGCCTCCCATACTGTGCCCCATCTCCACACTGTACTCCCTCCATACTGTGCCTACACAATGTCCCTCCGTATACACTGCCTCCCATACTGTGCCCCCTCTCCACACTGTACTCCCTCCATACTGTGCCTACACAATGTCCCTCCGTATACACTGCCTCCCATACTGTGCCCCCTCTCCACACTGTACTCCCTCCATACTGTGCCTACACAATGTCCCTCCGTATACACTGCCTCCCATACTGTGCCCCATCTCCACACTGTACTCCCTCCATACTGTGCCTACACAATGTCCCTCCGTATACACTGCCTCCCATACTGTGCCTCATCTCCACACTGTACCCCCTCCATACTGTGCCTACACAATGTCCCTCCGTATACACTGCCTCCCATACTGTGCCCCCTCTCCACACTGTACTCCCTCCATACTGTGGCTACACAATGTCCCTCCGTATACACTGCCTCCCATACTGTGCCCCATCTCCACACTGTACTCCCTCCATACTGTGCCTACACAATGTCCCTCTGTATACACTGCCTCCCATACTGTGCCCCATCTCCACACTGTACTCCCTCCATACTGTGCCTACACAATGTCCCTCCATATACACTGCCTCCCATACTGTGCCCCATCTCCACACTGTACTCCCTCCATACTGTGCCTACACAATGTCCCTCCATATACACTGCCTCCCATACTGTGCCCTTACTGAACCTTCAGCTCCACTAAGGAGCACTTACTTTCCCCTACTTTTGTGGTGCTCTATCACACAGCCAGCACCCCGTGTACCTCCCAAATACAGCCAGCAGCCCATGTACCTCCCAGATACAGCCAGCACCACATGTACCTCCCAAATACAGCCAGCACCCCATGTACCTCCCAAATACAGCCAGCACCCCATGTACCTCCCAAATACAACCAGCACCCCATGTACCTCCCAAATACAGCCAGCACCCCATGTACCTCCCAAATACAGCCAACACCCCATGTACCTCCCAAATACAGCCAGCACCCCATGTACCTCCCAAATACAGCCAGCACCCCATGTACCCCCCAAATACAGCCAGCACCCCATGTACCTCCCAAATACAGCCAGCACCCCATGTACCTCCCGCATACAGCCAGCACCCCATGTACCCACCACTGAGCCAGCACCCCATGTACCTCCCAAATACAGCCAGCACCCCATGTACCTCCCAAATACAGCCAGCACCCCATGTACCTCCCATATACAGCCAGCACCCCATGTACCTCCCATATACAGCCAGCACCCCATGTACCTCCCATATACAGCCAGCACCCCATGTACCTCCCAAATACAGCCAGCACCCCATGTACCTCCCAAATACAGCCAGCACCCCGTGTACCGCCCATATACAGCCAGCACCCCCATGTACCTCCCATATACAGCCAGCACCCCGTGTACCTCCCATATACAGCCAGCACCCCATGTACCCCCTATACAGCCAGCACCCCATGTACCTCCCAAATACAGCCAGCACCCCATGTACCTCCCAAATACAGCCAGCACCCATGTACCTCCCATATACAGCCAGCACCCCATGTACCCCCCAAATACAGCCAGCACCCCGTGTACCTCCCAAATACAGCCAGCACCCTGTGTACCTCCCAAATACAGCCAGCACCTCGTGTACCTCCCAAATACAGCCAGCACCCCGTGTACCCCCAAAATCAGCCAGCACCCCGTGTACCTCCCAAATACAGCCAGCACCCCGTGTACCTCCCAAATACAGCCAGCACCCCGTGTACCTCCCAAATACAGCCAGCACCCCGTGTACCCCCCAAATACAGCCAGCACCCATGTACCTCCCAAATACAGCAAACACCCCATGTACCTCCCAAATACAGCCAGCACCCCATGTACCTCCCAAATACAGCCAGCACCCCATGTACCTCCCATATACAGCCAGCACCCCGTGCACCCCCCAAATACAGCCAGCACCCCATGTACCTCCCAAATACAGCCAGCACCCCATGTACCTCCAAAATACAGCCAGCACCCCATGTACCTCCCAAATACAGCCAGCACCCCATGTACCTCCCAAATACAGCCAACACCCCATGTACCTCCCAAATACAGCCTGCACCCCCATGTACCCCCCCAAATACAGCCAACACCCCATGTACCTCCCAAATACAGCCAGCACCCCATGTACCTCCCAAATACAGCCAGCACCCCATGTACCTCCCAAATACAGCCAACACCCCATGTACCTCCCAAATACAGCCAGCACCCCATGTACCTCCCAAATACAGCCAGCACCCCATGTACCCCCCAAATACAGCCAGCACCCCATGTACCTCCCAAATACAGCCAGCACCCCATGTACCTCCCGCATACAGCCAGCACCCCATGTACCCACCACTGAGCCAGCACCCCATGTACCTCCCAAATACAGCCAGCACCCCATGTACCTCCCAAATACAGCCAGCACCCCATGTACCTCCCATATACAGCCAGCACCCCATGTACCTCCCATATACAGCCAGCACCCCATGTACCTCCCATATACAGCCAGCACCCCATGTACCTCCCAAATACAGCCAGCACCCCATGTACCTCCCAAATACAGCCAGCACCCCGTGTACCTCCCAAATACAGCCAGCACCCCGTGTACCGCCCATATACAGCCAGCACCCCCATGTACCTCCCATATACAGCCAGCACCCCATGTACCTCCCATATACAGCCAGCACCCCATGTACCCCCTATACAGCCAGCACCCCATGTACCTGCCAAATACAGCCAGCACCCCATGTACCTCCCAAATACAGCCAGCACCCCATGTACCTCCCATATACAGCCAGCACCCCATGTACCTCCCATATACAGCCAGCACCCCATGTACCCCCTATACAGCCAGCACCCCATGTACCTCCCAAATACAGCCAGCACCCCATGTACCTCCCAAATACAGCCAGCACCCCATGTACCTCCCATATACAGCCAGCACCCCATGTACCCCCCAAATACAGCCAGCACCCCGTGTACCTCCCAAATACAGCCAGCACCCCGTGTACCTCCCAAATACAGCCAGCACCCCGTGTACCTCCCAAATACAGCCAGCACCCCGTGTACCTCCCAAAATCAGCCAGCACCCCGTGTACCTCCCAAATACAGCCAGCACCCCGTGTACCTCCCAAATACAGCCAGCACCCCGTGTACCTCCCAAATACAGCCAGCACCCCGTGTACCCCCCAAATACAGCCAGCAACCATGTACCTCCCAAATACAGCAAACACCCCATGTACCTCCCAAATACAGCCAGCACCCCATGTACCTCCCAAATACAGCCAGCACCCCATGTACCTCCCATATACAGCCAGCACCCCGTGCACCCCCCAAATACAGCCAGCACCCCATGTACCTCCCAAATACAGCCAGCACCCCATGTACCTCCCAAATACAGCCAGCATCCCATGTACCTCCCAAATACAGCCAGCACCCCATGTACCTCCCAAATACAGCCAACACCCCATGTACCTCCCAAATACAGCCAACACCCCATGTACCTCCCAAATACAGCCTGCACCCCCATGTACCCCCCAAATACAGCCAACACCCCATGTACCTCCCAAATACAGCCAGCACCCCATGTACCTCCCAAATACAGCCAGCACCCCATGTACCCCCCAAATACAGCCAGCACCCCGTGTACCTCCCAAATACAGCCAGCACCCCGTGTACCTCCCAAATACAGCCAGCACCCCGTGTACCCCCCAAGTACAGCCAGCACCCATGTACCTCCCAAATACAGCAAACACCCCATGTACCTCCCAAATACAGCCAGCACCCCATGTACCTCCCAAATACAGCCAGCACCCCATGTACCTCCCAAATACAGCCAACACCCCGTGCACCTCCCATATACAGCCAGCACCCCGTGCACCCCCCAAATACAGCCAGCACCCCATGTACCTCCCAAATACAGCCAGCACCCCATGTACCTCCCAAATACAGCCAGCACCCCATGTACCTCCCAAATACAGCCAGCACCCCATGTACCTCCCAAATACAGCCAGCACCCCATGTACCTCCCAAATACAGCCAGCACCCCGTGTACCTCCCAAATACAGCCAGCACCCCGTGTACCGCCCATATACAGCCAGCACCCCCATGTACCTCCCATATACAGCCAGCACCCCGTGTACCTCCCATATACAGCCAGCACCCCATGTACCCCCTATACAGCCAGCACCCCATGTACCTCCCAAATACAGCCAGCACCCCATGTACCTCCCAAATACAGCCAGCACCCATGTACCTCCCATATACAGCCAGCACCCCATGTACCCCCCAAATACAGCCAGCACCCCGTGTACCTCCCAAATACAGCCAGCACCCTGTGTACCTCCCAAATACAGCCAGCACCTCGTGTACCTCCCAAATACAGCCAGCACCCCGTGTACCCCCAAAATCAGCCAGCACCCCGTGTACCTCCCAAATACAGCCAGCACCCCGTGTACCTCCCAAATACAGCCAGCACCCCGTGTACCTCCCAAATACAGCCAGCACCCCGTGTACCCCCCAAATACAGCCAGCACCCATGTACCTCCCAAATACAGCAAACACCCCATGTACCTCCCAAATACAGCCAGCACCCCATGTACCTCCCAAATACAGCCAGCACCCCATGTACCTCCCATATACAGCCAGCACCCCGTGCACCCCCCAAATACAGCCAGCACCCCATGTACCTCCCAAATACAGCCAGCACCCCATGTACCTCCAAAATACAGCCAGCACCCCATGTACCTCCCAAATACAGCCAGCACCCCATGTACCTCCCAAATACAGCCAACACCCCATGTACCTCCCAAATACAGCCTGCACCCCCATGTACCCCCCCAAATACAGCCAACACCCCATGTACCTCCCAAATACAGCCAGCACCCCATGTACCTCCCAAATACAACCAGCACCCCATGTACCTCCCAAATACAGCCAACACCCCATGTACCTCCCAAATACAGCCAGCACCCCATGTACCTCCCAAATACAGCCAGCACCCCATGTACCCCCCAAATACAGCCAGCACCCCATGTACCTCCCAAATACAGCCAGCACCCCATGTACCTCCCGCATACAGCCAGCACCCCATGTACCCACCACTGAGCCAGCACCCCATGTACCTCCCAAATACAGCCAGCACCCCATGTACCTCCCAAATACAGCCAGCACCCCATGTACCTCCCATATACAGCCAGCACCCCATGTACCTCCCATATACAGCCAGCACCCCATGTACCTCCCATATACAGCCAGCACCCCATGTACCTCCCAAATACAGCCAGCACCCCATGTACCTCCCAAATACAGCCAGCACCCCGTGTACCTCCCAAATACAGCCAGCACCCCGTGTACCGCCCATATACAGCCAGCACCCCCATGTACCTCCCATATACAGCCAGCACCCCATGTACCTCCCATATACAGCCAGCACCCCATGTACCCCCTATACAGCCAGCACCCCATGTACCTCCCAAATACAGCCAGCACCCCATGTACCTCCCAAATACAGCCAGCACCCCATGTACCTCCCATATACAGCCAGCACCCCATGTACCCCCCAAATACAGCCAGCACCCCGTGTACCTCCCAAATACAGCCAGCACCCCGTGTACCTCCCAAATACAGCCAGCACCCCGTGTACCTCCCAAATACAGCCAGCACCCCGTGTACCCCCAAAATCAGCCAGCACCCCGTGTACCTCCCAAAATCAGCCAGCACCCCGTGTACCTCCCAAATACAGCCAGCACCCCGTGTACCTCCCAAATACAGCCAGCACCCCGTGTACCTCCCAAATACAGCCAGCACCCCGTGTACCCCCCAAATACAGCCAGCAACCATGTACCTCCCAAATACAGCAAACACCCCATGTACCTCCCAAATACAGCCAGCACCCCATGTACCTCCCAAATACAGCCAGCACCCCATGTACCTCCCATATACAGCCAGCACCCCGTGCACCCCCCAAATACAGCCAGCACCCCATGTACCTCCCAAATACAGCCAGCACCCCATGTACCTCCCAAATACAGCCAGCACCCCATGTACCTCCCAAATACAGCCAACACCCCATGTACCTCCCAAATACAGCCAACACCCCATGTACCTCCCAAATACAGCCTGCACCCCCATGTACCCCCCCAAATACAGCCAACACCCCATGTACCTCCCAAATACAGCCAGCACCCCATGTACCTCCCAAATACAGCCAGCACCCCATGTACCCCCCAAATACAGCCAGCACCCCGTGTACCTCCCAAATACAGCCAGCACCCCGTGTACCTCCCAAATACAGCCAGCACCCCGTGTACCCCCCAAATACAGCCAGCACCCATGTACCTCCCAAATACAGCAAACACCCCATGTACCTCCCAAATACAGCCAGCACCCCATGTACCTCCCAAATACAGCCAGCACCCCATGTACCTCCCATATACAGCCAGCACCCCGTGCACCCCCCAAATACAGCCAGCACCCCATGTACCTCCCAAATACAGCCAGCACCCCATGTACCTCCCAAATACAGCCAGCACCCCATGTACTTCCCAAATACAGCCAGCACCCCATGTACCTCCCAAATACAGCCTGCACCCCCATGTACCCCCCCAAATACAGCCAACACCCCATGTACCTCCCAAATACAGCCAGCACCCCATGTACCTCCCAAATACAGCCAGCACCCCATGTACCCCCCAAATACAGCCAGCACCCCATGTACCTCCCAAATACAGCCAGCACCCCATGTACCCCCAAATACAGCCAGCACCCCATGTACCTCCAAAATCAGCCAGCACCCCGTGTACCTCCCAAATACAGCCAGCACCCCGTGTACCTCCCAAATACAGCCAGCACCCCGTGTACCTCCCAAATACAGCCAGCACCCCGTGTACCCCCCAAATACAGCCAGCACACATGTACCTCCCAAATACAGCAAACACCCCATGTACCTCCCAAATACAGCCAGCACCCCATGTACCTCCCAAATACAGCCAGCACCCCATGTACCTCCCATATACAGCCAGCACCCCGTGCACCCCCCAAATACAGCCAGCACCCCATGTACCTCCCAAATACAGCCAGCACCCCATGTACCTCCCTGTTTCAGCCAGCACCCCATGTACCTCCCAAATACAGCCAGCACCCCATGTACCTCCCAAATACAGCCAACACCCCATGTACCTCCCAAATACAGCCTGCACCCCCATGTACCCCCCCAAATACAGCCAACACCCCATGTACCTCCCAAATACAGCCAGCACCCCATGTACCTCCCAAATACAGCCAGCACCCCATGTACCCCCCAAATACAGCCAGCACCCCATGTACCTCCCAAATACAGCCAGCACCCCATGTACCCCCTAATACAGCCAGCACCCCATGTACCTCCCAAATACAGCCAACACCCCATGTACCTCCCAAATACAGCCAGCACCCCATGTACCTCCCAAATACAGCCAGCACCCCATGTACCTCCCAAATACAGCCAGCACCCCATGTACCTCCCAAATACAGCCAGCACCCCATGTACCCCCAAATACAGCCAGCACCCCATGTACCCCCCAAATACAGCCAGCACCCCATGTACCTCCCAAATACAGCCAGCACCCCATGTACCTCCCAAATACAGCCAACACCCCATGTACCTCCCAAATACAGCCAGCACCCCATGTACCTCCCAAATACAGCCAGCACCCCATGTACCTCCCAAATACAGCCAGCACCCCGTGTACCCCCAAATACAGCCAGCGCCCCATGTACCTCCCATATACAGCCAGCACCCCATGTACCCCCAAATACAGCCAGTGCCCCATGTACCCCCCAAATACAGCCAGCACCCCATGTACCCCCCAAATACAGCCAGCACCCCATGTACCTCCCAAATACAGCCAGCACCCCATGTACCCCCCAAATACAGCCAGCACCCCATGTACCCCCCAAATACAGCCAGCACCCCATGTACCCCCCAAATACAGCCAGCACCCCATGTATCCCCCAAATACAGCCAGCACCCCATGTACCCCCCAAATACAGCCAGCACCCCATGTACCTCCCAAATACAGCCAGCACCCCATGTACCCCCCAAATACAGCCAGCACCCCATGTACCCCCCAAATACAGCCAGCACCCCATGTACCCCCCAAATACAGCCAGCACCCCATGTACCTCCCATATACAGCCTGCACCCCATGTACCTCCCAAATACAGCCAGCACCCCATGTACCTCCCAAATACAGCCAGCACCCCATGTACCCCCCAAATACAGCCAGCACCCCATGTACCCCCCAAATACAGCCTGCACCCCATATCCCTCCCACATGCCGCCATTACTGCCCGTGTGCACAGCCCCTTATACAGCCGCACAGTATGTCCTCCAGAGAGATAGATAGAGTGAGCAATCGCCTTAGAAGCCCCCTGATTAGTGCCGGCCCCCTGTGTGACGCCCCCTCAGTGTAACCAGTATGGAGCGGCTGTAGGACTCGTCCTTATAGACCGCGCTGTGTGTACAGGAGCCTCAGTGCAGGAACTCCATCTCCTCACCTCTGCACTGACACCGAGGAATGGGCGGAGCTCTGAGGAGGGGGCGGGGCTCTGAGGAGGGGGCGGAGCTCTGAGGAGGCGGAGCTCTGAGGAGTGAGCGGAGCTCTGAGGAGGGGGCGTGGGCGGAGTTCTGAAGAGGGGCGCCTTATTCGTGTCCCGGGGCCCCACATGCTGAGGGCTCAGTGCTGGAGTCCCCGCCCTGTACACAGACAGCAGCCTCCGCTGTGACTCCATCCAGCTCTCAGTGCAGCAGCTCCGTCCTGGGTGTGCGCAGCTCTTGCTCTCTGGTATCAGCCAGCAGCAGGTTTCCGCTTCCCGCCATTCCGGTGAGATTACAGGGAGGGTTTGTGGTGAATCTGTGAGAGGAGAGTGTGGGGTGAGATCAGAGCTGTTCCTGTGGAGGCTCCTGCTCCATGTGACTGCGGCTCCTCAGTGTTGTATGGGGGATGTGCAGCGGCTCCTCCTCACCTCACCGCCCCCGCTGGAGGTGGAGTTACCACGGTGACCGTCCCCCGCTGGAGGTGGAGTTACCACGGTGACCGCCCCCGCTGGAGGTGGAGTTACCACGGTGACCGTCCCCTGCTGGAGGTCTAATTACCACGGTGACCGTCCCCTGCTGGCGGTGTAGTTACCACGATGACCGTCCCCCGCTGGCTGTGTAGTTACCACGGTGACCGTCCTCCTACGAGGCTGATAATGAGCGGTCAGGTCGGTGGAGTTTGTGGCTTTTCCTCCAGATTCTTCCTGATAAATGTCGGATATTTGGGGCAGAATTCAGTGATTGTCGTTATATCGTCCCCTGTGATCTCCATCTTCTCCTTTATCATGAAGACGCCGGCAGGACGAGATCCCTCCAGCTGATCCAGTGTTCATCCCTCCTTCTCCTGAATGACCCCGAGGATGGACGAGGACGAGACCACCAGAAGATTATTACACTTCACCCTGGAGATCATCTCCCTGCTGAGCGGAGAGGTAACTCCTCTACATTTCTATCAGCTTTATAGTGTTATGTAACAAGTCCGACATCGGGAAGAGGAAATCCAGAAGAGGAAGAGAAGGATTCTTTACTGTAAGAGCAGTGATTGTGTGCAGCTCTCTGCCAGGAGGAGTTGTCATGGGGATTCCCTATAAGAGCTGTAGAGGGGCCTGGATGTCTGTCCTGAGTGTAATAATATTCCAGGTTATGGCCCCAGATTACTGGAGACGGTTATTGATCCCGGGATTTCTACTGATTGTCAGATCTGGAGTCGGGAAGGAATTCTTCTCCCTAAGTGTCTCTCTCCATACACAGGATTACACAATAGTGAGGAAGACACCGGGGGAGGGTGTGACTCCCATCATCCATCACCAGGAGTCAGGAGGGCGGAGCCCGGGCCCGATCACAGAGCCTCCCCCGCACCCCCCGATACATGAGAGGAAGAAGAAGAAGATCCTAGAGCTCAGCAACAAGATGATTGAGCTGCTGAGCGGAGAGGTGACTGCTGGGATATTATACAGGACAGCACTGGAGGATTCTGGGTGATGAGCGGAGAGGTGACTGCTGGGACATTATACAGGACGGCACTGGAGGATTCTGGGTGATGACCGGAGAGGTGACTGCTGGGACATTATACAGGACAACACTGGAGGATTCTGGGTGATGACCGGAGAGGTGACTGCTGGGACATTATACAGGGCAATGTGACACCCCAGGGGTCTGGTTGCCACAGTAACGTAATGTTATGTCTGAGAGCAGGTGGGAGGTCCTTTAGTCAAGGGTCCTGTGCATGCCACACCTCCTGCCCAGTCTTGGGAGGGGAAGAACTTCCCCTATATAAACCTGGGGCTGAGGCAGGGTGAGTGAGTAGAAGAAGAGAAGAAGTAGAGACAGCATAGGAAGAAACAGCAGTTACAAGGAGTCAGGGGCTGGCAGCTGCAGAGTTCGCCCTGACTAAGAAGACTTTTTACCGGACCCGGAGTCCGAGGCTGTGGGGACTAATTCCTGCCCAGCAGCAGAATCCGTCAGGCAGGGGATTTCAGGTCCTCTGGCCCAGAAGCCCGAAGGCACGGTCACACGCGTGGGACCAGCACCGCCATCGTGGAGCGGAAGCCATTAGAAGGCCCCGAGTCACCGGCCATACGGGTGAGCACCACACGGTACACTCAGGGACGTGGGCTACTTACATCAGCTCCTAGCAAGGTAGCCAGAAGAGTACAGTCAGTTTGGGAGGCCTACAACTACGCCTGGCCAGGGGAGATCCCATCTGCTCAAGGACTGACCAGGCCCCATCCGCTAGCAAGTACTCCGGGAGGGTCTTTTGTTGTTACCAGTAAAGACCCTGAACTACACCGTACCGTCTCTGAGTGGTTCCTGCTACCCCCATCATCCACGTCGGCTGCCCTGAGGCCATACCCCTCCCGTTGGGGGTTATACTATCACGCTGCACAATCCCACCATCGGCCTCAGCGGTCTGCCCTGCAGCAGCAGCCCCCTGGCTGCACTCAACGGGTGGCGTAGTCATCAACCATTTACTACTAATGGACTGCCGTCTAGTTTGACTCCCTGGGCACGGACCGGGTCACCGCCACGAGACTACAACCCTCCACAGATCCGGCTCCGGGTAAGCTCCCGCATGCGCAGCGCAGTGCGACACAGGCCCAGGGGCGCGTCAACTTTGGCGTAGTCGGCAGGATTTCGTGCCCGCAACCACCGGGTACTGCGTGCCTGAAAAGCAAAGACTGTTCAAACTTACCAGTGGTGAAGATTCCCGCTATCCGTGGAGGTTTCCCGCCATCCGGCGCCATCTTCTACCTTCTTCCCGCCATCGGTGAAGTTTCCCGCCATCCGGCGCCATCTTCGGCCTTCTTCCCGCCATCCGTGGAGTTTTCCCGCCGTTGGACGCCATCTTGGGGACGCCGCGCGGGAAGAAGAGGGGCGTGGACTCTGAAAGCGCGCGAGAACTGAAGCCCCGCCTCACGTCCGGACGTTGCGTAAGGTCCTGGAAGGAGCCCAGTAGACGCCGACGTCACAGGAGCGCGACGGAAGGTCCTCAACCCTGACGATCCACTGCGGAGCCGCGGCCTACGGAAGAGGATCATCGCAAGGTAGGCCACGGTCCACTAGGGGGGAGGAAGATGTCGGATACGGAGGAGAGCTTCACTGCCCCAACCCCCGCCAGCGCTACCGCTGCTGCAGTTATGCCCTTCACCATGCCCTATATCCCGGGAGCAGCTTGGCTACCCCAGTACTCAGGGGAGTCACATACCCTGCATGACTTTAGAGAAAAGCTGGATAGCCTCTTCCAGGTGTACCCCCTCACAGAAGAGCAAAAAGTGAGCATCCTGGTGGCCCAACTAACCGGGGCAGCCAAAAGGGAAGTAAAATCCTGGCCACCTGGGAGGAAGACTGTCGCAGGGATACTAACCCGGCTGAAGGACACCTTTGATACCCGCACCTCAGCCGAGATTAAGCTTAGATTCTACGGGTGCAAGCAGCGAGCGCATGAGAGTATAAGGGACTATGCACTAAACCTACAAGAGGCCCTGAGGGCCATAAAGCAGACCGACCCTGATGGGGTGGGAAACGAGGACAGGCTGTTGACTGAACAATTTATAGAGGGTTTATATTGCAATGCCCACCGAACCCAGTTGCGGGCAATGGCCTTACAGGATCCCCATCTGGACTTTGCACAGTTCAAGGACAGAGCCATCCGGGTGCTCCGAGAACCGGCACCAGGTGGCGTTGTGACCCACAGACGCCCCACTACCACTTACTACCAGGAGGCGGCGCCCTTGTCAGCAGGGCCTGTGGGAGCTGATGCGCAGGCTTTGGACAATGACCCGGCTCCAGACCTACACCATCAGGTCCAAGAGCTAGCTAAGAGCGTTGCTGCGCTAACCCGAACTGTGCAGTCTTTACAGGTTTCCACCCCAGGGAAGATCCAGCTGGCATCCGGACCGGAGGACATCCCGTGGCGTCGACCAAGGAGGACCCCACCGGCCAGAGGAAGACCCAGTGACCGATACAGCGAGGACGGACGACCCATCTGCCGCCACTGCAATCAATCCGGACATATGGAAAGGTACTGTTCTTTAAACGGGCACAACCTGGGGTAGAGGGCCAACCCCCAGGAAAAAGATCACCAGGCCCATCGAACTGGCGCGACAGATATGTGGGAGGACGTCCAGTCTTGCCTGTGGTACTGGATGGCATTCCCATGAGTGCCCTACTGGATACCGGGTCACAGGTCACCACCATCCCGTACGTGCTCTTCAAGCAGTACTGGAATGACTCGGATATTACCCACTACCCTGACGACGACTTGAGTATCATCGCCAGCAATGGCCAGCCCGTGCCACAGATCGGATTTAAAGAGGTGGCCCTCAAAATCGGTAGAGTCGAACTGGCCGCACAGGGACTGATCATTGTAGATATTGATAAACATGAGAGTCACCCAAAAATAACTCTAGGAACTAACGTAATTGAAAATTGTCTTGCAGAGGTGATTTTCCTTTTACAGCAGGTTGCCAAGAACGCCAGCTCCGGCGAGCAGCGGGTGCTCCAGAAAGAGATCCGGGCACTGATGCAACGGCAACAAGTGGAACTCTCCGGCGGTGAGATTGGTAGCGTAAGAATGTGTGACCCTTTTCCTATTGCCATGCCCCCAAAAAGTGAAATGATGATTTGGTGCCGGGCAGCTATTGGTCTGAGAGGAAGAGATTACCAGGCAATGGTAGAACCAGTTTACTCAGACAGTAGGCCCACCATTTTGACAGCACGGGGGGTGGTCAATGTACGCCATGGGAGGGTGCCCATTCGCATAATAAATATCGGGGAGAGGGAAGTGTACCTGCCCCGGTATGCCACGCTAGCCAAATTATATACCACTAATCAAAATTCTATACAATCTGTGGAACCCTTGCCTCCATCTCACCCGGAGGAAGGTAACGGCTCTAAGAAAGACATGGAGGACTGGTGTCAGCAACTACATTTGGGTACTGATTCCACTCCCTCACATCAGAAACAAGGAGTCTATCGGGTGGTTCAAGAGTATGAGAGAGTGTTTAGTAAACACCCGTTAGACTTTGGGCGGGTCAAGGGGGTAGAACACCGCATCCCCACGGGAGATCATCCTCCCATAAAAGAGAGGTATCGACCCGTACCCCCTGCACACTACCAACACGCCAAGGGGATGCTTCGAGACATGAAGGAGGCTGGGGTAATCCGGGATAGCTGTAGCCCCTGGGCAGCCCCACTAGTTTTAGTCAAAAAGAAAGACAACACCATGAGGATGTGTGTAGATTACCGGAAAATCAACCGTATCACACACAAGGATGCGTACCCCTTACCAAGGATAGAGGAGTCATTGGCTGCTTTAAGATCTGCTAACTTCTTCTCTACCTTGGATCTCACTAGCGGGTACTGGCAGGTTCCTGTAGCAGAGGCGGACCGGGAGAAGACCGCATTCACCACCCCGATGGGACTTAGCGAGTTCACCTGCATGCCGTTCGGACTCTGCAACGCCCCAGGAACCTTCCAACGATTAATGGAGTGCTGTCTGGGCCACAGAAACTTCGAGACGGTCCTGTTGTACCTGGACGATGTCATCGTATACTCCAAAACTTATGAGGACCACCTGAAACACCTGGCGGAGGTGTTCGAAGCTCTGGCGAGTTACGGCCTAAAGGTGAAACCCTCCAAGTGTCACCTCCTGAAACCAAAGGTGCAATACCTGGGACACGTGGTGAGCGCTGACGGAGTGGCTCCCGACCCCGATAAGATCACCGCAATTAAGGGATGGCCAAGCCCCTCCAGCGTAAAAGAAGTGCGGCAGTTCCTAGGGTTGGTAGGCTACTACCGAAGGTTTATTCCCGGTTTCACCAAAAAGGCAGCGCCTATGCAGGACCTCCTGATAGGCCAGTCCCGGAAGGCCAAGAACCAGAAGCCGCCCTTCAAATGGGAAGAGCTAGAAGAAGAGTCCTTCCGCCAGCTGAAGATGGCCCTCACGGGGGATGAAATCTTGGCGTACCCGGACTATAGCCAGCCCTTCATCCTCTACACCGACGCCAGTAACATCGGGCTAGGAGCCGTACTGTCCCAGATTCAACAGGGGAGAGAACGAGTAATCTCCTATGCCAGCCGAAAACTGCGACCCACCGAAAGGAACCCCGAGAATTACAGCTCATTTAAGTTAGAGTTCCTGGCCGTGGTATGGGCAGTCACCGAGCGCTTTAGGCATTACCTCGCTTCTTCCCGGTTCACCGTATACACGGATAACAACCCGTTGATACACCTGGACACGGCAAGACTCGGTGCCCTGGAGCAGAGGTGGATGGCCCGTCTGTCCAACTACGAGTTCACAATCAAATACCGGGCAGGACGCTCCAATACTAACGCGGATGCCCTGTCCAGGATGCCCAACCTGCCGGACGAAGGAGAAGATCCGGAGGGACTGGAAGAAGTTGAACTCCCTGCGTTCCACCGTCATGGGACTATCCAGTATTCCCACCGGGTAAGGGGTAAGCAGGCTGCTACGTTGAACCCCTTACCCCACTACAACTGGGCGGAAACGCAAGACAGCGACCCTGCCGTCCGACTGGTGAAGGAGATGCTGACTCGGCCGGAGGCTCGCCTTGAACCAGACGCTCCGGAGGAAGCCAAACAACTATGGGCAGAGAAGAGTCGACTGTTCCTTTACAAAGGGAAGTTGTGCCGCAGAATGGTTAACTCCCGGACGCATGAATTACTCTGGCAAGTAGTGGTGCCACGAAGAGACGCAGCCATGGTGATGGAGGCATACCACGACGGAGCTGGACACTTTGGGTGGAAAAAGCTGGAGTTCCTGCTGCGCGAGCGGTTCCACTGGGTAGGCATGAGGGGAACCATCGAGAAGTGGTGCAGAGATTGTGGCCCGTGCAACCTGAGAAGGAAGGACCGAGCCAGCCAGAAGACTCCCCTGCAGTCCATCGTCACCAGGCAACCGTTGGAACTGGTAGCCTTGGATCATGTAAAACTGACCCCAAGCAGAAGTGGCTACGTCTACGCGTTAACCATCGTGGATCATTACTCCCGGTTCTTGGTTGTCGTCCCCGTCAAGGACTTAACGGCTCAAACAGCAGCTAGAGCCTTCCAGCAGCACTTCTGCCGTCCACACGGGTACCCGGACCAAGTGCTGACGGACCAGGGACCTGCCTTTGAAGCGGAGGTCTTTCAGGAATTCTGCAATCTGTATGGCTGCCGGAAGATAAGGACGACACCCTACCATCCGCAAACTAATGGACTTTGTGAAAAAATGAACCAGGTGGTAATGGATCTTCTAAAAACATTGCCCCTGGAAGAACGCAGTCTGTGGCCTGAGAAGTTGCCCGATCTGGTGGACCTATACAACCACATCCCGGTAGGTTCCACCAACTGTACCCCGGCTTACCTAATGAGGGCGAGACCTGGTAAGTTACCTGTTGACCTGGAAATGGGAGTCCTGACACCTGAGGACACTTCACCAGAAACAGACTGGGACACAGAGAGGCAGCAGCAGTACCGGAGAGTACAGGAGAGCGTGGAGCGAAGTCTCTGTCAGGCTAGGGAAAGACAAGAGAAGACTTACAACCAGTATGCTCCCGCTGTTCCCCTGGTACCCGGAGAGCAGGTCTTGAAGAGGAAAAGACGGCTCCACAAGTTGGATGACCAGTGGGAGAAGGACCCGTACACCGTACTGCCCTCAAGCCACGAGAACCCGAAGGTCTGTACCATCAGTAAAGACGGAGGGGAAACCACAGCCATTGTATCCCGGGACCACCTGAAGAAGTGTCCCGAACAACTGAGGAACCCTGAAGAGGAACAAGAAGACCATCGACCCGTGGGAGAAAGGGAAGATATGGTTAGTACCGTGCTCGGGGACTTCCCTCGGTCTTGGACTCAAGTCAATGGTGCAGTTGTGGTACCCGTACTCACCTTCCTCCAACCATCATCCCAAGAACCTACGGAGCAACGGGTAGAGCTGGAAGAACAGCCGGTCCAGGAGGCAGAAGACTCCACACAAGTAGAACAGGAGAATCAACCCTCTGCTTATAGTGAGCCTGCCGTACCCCTAGTGAGACAAAGAGCCGGTAGACAGCTGCCCAGTTTACCCTTGACAGCTCCTACACCCTGTAGTTCAGGGCCAGACAGTCAGCTCCGTAGGTCCACTAGGGCCACTAGAGGCCAGTTACCCGCACGTTGGAGGATCTAAATGTTTAAGCTATTTTATAATGTTTACCTGTCTATAGTTGCTTGTGTGTAATTTTGTATTTCTAGTTGTTTTTAGGAATCCTTGGTGGATTTACCGGGAATCCTTGTATATAGTTGGAGCGTAACCCAGGATGGACTAAAGACTGTCAAGGACTCGGGGTAGAACAGACCCCTACCTGGTTACGTCTCCCTGTGTTGGTGAAATGGACACCTTGCTTTCTTTAGAGACTGCACACGGTTGCGGACACGCCGTAACCATCTTTATGTGTTTTCTTATTGTATTATTAATGTTTTGCCTTGTTATGTTTTCTAAATGTGTTTAGTCCCGGAGTACTAAATTTTACTAGGGGGGAATGTGACACCCCAGGGGTCTGGTTGCCACAGTAACGTAATGTTATGTCTGAGAGCAGGTGGGAGGTCCTTTAGTCAAGGGTCCTGTGCATGCCACACCTCCTGCCCAGTCTTGGGAGGGGAAGAACTTCCCCTATATAAACCTGGGGCTGAGGCAGGGTGAGTGAGTAGAAGAAGAGAAGAAGTAGAGACAGCATAGGAAGAAACAGCAGTTACAAGGAGTCAGGGGCTGGCAGCTGCAGAGTTCGCCCTGACTAAGAAGACTTTTTACCGGACCCGGAGTCCGAGGCTGTGGGGACTAATTCCTGCCCAGCAGCAGAATCCGTCAGGCAGGGGATTTCAGGTCCTCTGGCCCAGAAGCCCGAAGGCACGGTCACACGCGTGGGACCAGCACCGCCATCGTGGAGCGGAAGCCATTAGAAGGCCCCGAGTCACCGGCCATACGGGTGAGCACCACACGGTACACTCAGGGACGTGGGCTACTTACATCAGCTCCTAGCAAGGTAGCCAGAAGAGTACAGTCAGTTTGGGAGGCCTACAACTACGCCTGGCCAGGGGAGATCCCATCTGCTCAAGGACTGACCAGGCCCCATCCGCTAGCAAGTACTCCGGGAGGGTCTTTTGTTGTTACCAGTAAAGACCCTGAACTACACCGTACCGTCTCTGAGTGGTTCCTGCTACCCCCATCATCCACGTCGGCTGCCCTGAGGCCATACCCCTCCCGTTGGGGGTTATACTATCACGCTGCACAATCCCACCATCGGCCTCAGCGGTCTGCCCTGCAGCAGCAGCCCCCTGGCTGCACTCAACGGGTGGCGTAGTCATCAACCATTTACTACTAATGGACTGCCGTCTAGTTTGACTCCCTGGGCACGGACCGGGTCACCGCCACGAGACTACAACCCTCCACAGATCCGGCTCCGGGTAAGCTCCCGCATGCGCAGCGCAGTGCGACACAGGCCCAGGGGCGCGTCAGCAGCACTGGAGGATTCTGGGTGATGAGCGGAGAGGTGACTGCTGGGACATTATACAGGACAGCACTGGAGGATTCTGGGTGATGAGCGGAGAGGTGACTGCTGGGACTTTATACAGGACAGCACTGGAGGATTCTGGGTGATGAGCGGAGAGGTGACTGCAGGGACATTATACAGGACAGCACTGGAGGATTCTGGGTGATGAGCGGAGAGGTGACTGCTGGGACATTATATAGGAGAGCACTGGAGGATTCTGGGTGATGAGTGGAGAGGTGACTGCTGGGACATTATACAGGACAGCACTGGAGGATTCTGGGTGATAACCGAAGAGGTGACTGCTGGGACATTATACAGGACAGCACTGGAGGATTCTGGATGATGAGCGGAGAGGTGACTGCTGGGACATTATACAGGACAGCACCGGAGTATTCTGGGTGATGACCGGAGAGGTGACTGCTGGGACATTATACAGGACAGCACTGGAGGATTCTGGGTGATGAGCGGAGAGGTGTCTGCTGGGACATTATGCAGGACAGCACTGGAGGATTCTGGGTGATGACCTGAGAGGTGACTGCTGGGACATTATACAGGACAGCACTGGAGGATTCTGGGTGATGATCGGAGAGGTGACTGCTGGGACATTATACAGGACAGCACTGGAGGATTCTGGGTGATGACCGGAGAGGTGACTGCTGGGACATTATACAGGACAGCACTGGAGGATTCTGGGTGATGACTGCAGAGGTGACTGCTCGGACATTATACAGGACAGCACTGGAGGATTCTGGGTGATGACCGGAGAGGTGACTGCTGGGACATTATACAGGACAGCACTGGAGGATTCTGGGTGATGCCCGGAGAGGTGACTGCTGGGACATTATACAGGACAGCACTGGAGGATTCTGGGTGATGACCGGAGAGGTGACTGCTGGGACATTATACAGGACAGCACTGGAGGATTCTGGGTGATGAGCGGAGAGGTGACTGCTGGGACATTATACAAGACAGCACTGGAGGATTCTGGGTGATGAGCGGAGAGGTGACTGCTGAGACATTATACAGGACAGCACTGGAGGATTCTGGGTGATGAGCGGCGAGGTGACTGCTGAGACATTATACAGGACAGCACTGGAGGATTCTGGGTGATGACCGGAGAGGTGACTGCTGGGACATTATACAGGACAGCACTGGAGGATTCTGGGTGATGACCGGAGAGGTGACTGCTGGGACATTATACAGGACAGCACTGGAGGATTCTGGGTGATGACCGGAGAGGTGACTGCTGGGACATTATACAGGACAGCACTGGAGGATTCTGGGTGATGACCGGAGAGGTGACTGCTGGGACATTATACAGGACAGCACTGGATGATTCTGGGTGATGACCGGAGAGGTGACTGCTGGGACATTATACAGGACAGCACTGGTGGATTCTGGGTGATGAGCGGCGAGGTGACTGCTGGGATATTATACAGGACAGCACTGGAGGATTCTGGGTGATGACCGGAGAGGTGACTGCTGGGACATTATACAGGACAGCACTGGAGTATTCTGGGTGATGACCCGAGAGGTGACTGCTGGGACATTATACAGGACAGCACTGGAGGATTCTGGGTGATGAGCGGAGATGTGACTGCTGGGACATTATACAGGACAGCACTGGAGGATTCTGGGTGATGAGCGGAGAGGTGACTGCTGGGACATTATACAGGACAGCACTGGAGGATTCTGGGTGATGAGCGGAGAGGTGACTACTGGGACATTATACTGGACGGCACTGGAGCATTCTGGGTGATGACCGGAGAGGTGACTGCTGGGACATTATACAGGACGGCACTGGAGGATTCTGGGTGATGACGGTGTCGTTGTTGTCAGGTTCCTATAAGGTGTCAGGACGTCGCTGTCTATCTCTCCATGGAGGAGTGGGAGTATCTAGAAGGACACCAGGATCGGTACCAGGAGGTGATGATGGAGGAGCTCCGGCCTCTGACATCACCAGGTGAGAGGAGACTCTTGTTTGCTCCGGGGGATGTGATGACGTCTCTCGGCCTCGTCCTATAATAGATGATTTTTCTCCAGACTTGCTCTGGTTTTCTCTACATTTTCTCACAGCTTTCATTCCCTGATTATTCTCTTCTGATCTGTGAGTCGCGGTTTCTCCGCTGTCGTCTTCATCAGTCTTTAGTCTTCGTCCTCGGCGGCTTCTTTCAGAATCTTTCACCTTCCTTAGAGCATCGGTCACATTTTGTCTGCAGATGTCCCAGCGCTTCTGTCCGTTCTCTCCTGTGAGATCTTTCGGTTCCTGAGTCTGTCGTGGATTGTTACTCAGCTGAGTCGGGGTTAATTTACTGATGATTTTCCCCCTAATCCGCTGTCCCTCATAATCGGTACCGGCTCAATGTCGTCATCAGTCGTGGTCGGGCGTCCGGCTCCTCCCTCTTGGCTGACACTTGTGTGACCTTCCTTGGTCTCCTCCGTTCATTCTTCTTCTTTGTGACAAATCACTTTCTCCGTACTGAGCACAAAGTCCTGGATAAATATCGGCACCGGACCGTCCCTCAGACCCCGAAACACGAGTCCTGACATGAAGATGGAGCGTGGTGGAGCCGATCCCCCCCCCCCAGAGCCGGACATGGAGGCTCCAGCAGTTCTCGGCCCCCGCGTCTATTCACCACTCGCTCTGCAGGCGGAGAAGCACAGAACTTTCCGCACTGGAGGAGAAGATCGGATCACCGCGCACTCCTCTCTACAGGGGGAATGTGTCTCCTGGAGGAGAAGATCGGATCACCGCGCACTCCTCTCTATAGGGGGAATGTGTCTCCTGGAGGAGAAGGTCTGATCACCGCGCACTCCTCTCTATAGGGGGAATGTGTCTCCTGGAGGAGAGCGGAGATTCTGAGTATGGAGAGTTATAGACCATGCAATTCCCCATGGGAAATAAGATATGCAGAGAACGGGGTCTCTAGCGCCACCTACAGGAGGCTGCAATCATAGGAGTCAATAGCAAAGTTTCAACCCCATCCTGTTGGGGAAAATTTCCATTTTTTTCATTTTTTTTTTCCTCTCCTTCCATCAGCCAGAACATTTCTATTTTCTAAGCACAGATGTTTGACATCTTCTGTGTTTTTTTTGCAGCACAAATTGTGCATTTTACCATATAATGTGCTGAAAACGGGAAAAAAAAATCCAGCTGAGGTGAGACAGTTAGTAAAAAAAAAAAATGCAATTCCACATTTATATTTTGTTTTTTGTTTCTCTGCATTTATTGGGCGGTAAGAACGACCTTGTGGCGATTTTCCAGGTCAGAACAGGTACAGCGATTCCAAACTTCTGGGTTTGTTTTTTGAATATATTTTTTGGGTTAAAAAGATTCTGTGGCATTGGACCAGACAATCTCTCCTTGGCTCCCCGTGTGCATCAGTAAGCGCCCATGACCCCGGTGCCTGCTCTCTAGTTGTCCTTTCTACACATTGATAGACGCTAACCGCTGCGTACCGGGTGCTCCCCACAACACCGTCCTTCCGGGTGCGGAGACTTCATCCGTCAGCCGTACATGTGCCCTTTTTTCCTCCTTCAGAGACAAACACAGAACTTTTCAGCACTTGTTGCCTATTTTAGTGTTTATATCGAGGTGGATGTGGAGATTTAGGTCTATTTAAAAAGGAATAAAAACACATTAACTCGTGGGTTTTTTTTGGCTCTCAAAATACAATCACTGGTAAATGGTCACCGTCCTTCCCCCAATCTCCATACAGTGAATTAGGAGAGAAGAAACCGATGGATGGAAATGTGGAGCTTTCTCCAGCTCCTCTGTGGTTCCATCCCTGGTGGAGATGAAACTTGGAGAAGTTGTGTTTCTTAGTACGGCTCCTCCATCTGGTCTTCTCTGTCCCTCTCCTCAGGGTCCTCATCCTCCGAGTGCAGAGCAGAGAGCATTAGGCTTTGGTCTCGCTCATTATCACTTCATACTTGAGGCCCACAATGTGCTGGGACCTCGGTACCGGGGATGAGGACCACAACAATGTAATTTATTCCCTGATACATAAACATAGAATTACCGGTTCTGAGAGACGAGTCTCATATATAGACAGATACACGGCAGGTCATGTATTCAGTCTCTGTGTCTCCACAGGTGGATCCAGGAGGAGAAATCCACCAGAGAGATGTCCCCGTCCTCTGTATCCCCAGGACTGTCCAGAGGAGAATCACAACATCCCGGAGGATCATCAGGTAGACGGTGCTGAGCCCTGTACTGGATCTGTATATGGGGGGACATTTCTGATCGAGGTCATTGATGTCACAGATTTTGGTGGTTTCTTGTATTGTGCTGATTGTTACATCTGATATATCAGGAGGAAGATCCGACTAAGAATAAAGTGAAGAACGAGACAGAAGAAGAAGCGATGACGAGGGGGGATCAGCCGTGTGTGAGTGACGGGAAGGAGGAGATTCCTGTAGATGTTTCCACAGGTGTGTAATAATGACCGGCGTGTGATGATGATGATGACCGGTGTGTGAGTCCCTGTTGCAGTGAAGCTTTATCCTCTGTCCACATCACAGCAGAAGAGTCCGGTGATGGCGCGGCTGCTCCTGTAGAGTCTGGATGCGCACAGATGACTAACGGGGCCGCCTCCACACCTGTTTTTGATGATTTAGGAATCAAATTCTTAATTTTCCTAATTATATGACTTCTAATATTACTTCCATATTTTTATTACACAAGTCCCGTGCTGCCATATAAATGACTGAGCTTGTGATCCAGACAGAACCTTTGGCAGAAGATTCCCTGTAATGAGGCAGATGGAGGCATTGTGGACCCCGTCTGACCTGGATTTGGCATTCTCCGCCTTTTTCAGCGTGCGTAAAAGAGCCGTTAGCACAGTTTTGTGCATCTCTGAAAAGAAGGACACAGCTGAACAGAGGTCTGACGGAGTCCGGTGTAACTCTGCTGCCACATTATAGTGAATGGATCCCTTGGGGGTGTCATCTGAATCACGTATTTTGAAGATTTAGATGGAAACCCTGATGTAAGTGCTCAGCGTAGAGCGCAGGATAAATGTGATCTAAAATGTTCTGTACCCCAGAATGCCACCAATAAAAGCTTCTACTCAACCCACGAAAAACAAGTCCCCACTCTGGTTCATCATATTAACAAAAGCATAGGGTGTCCACATTATGTGACGTGGCTCCCACCTAATGAAATCCAGCAAAATCTGCTCATCTAAATATCCTCTCCTCCTGTGCCCCACAGTATGCTTAAACCACAAGTTAGCGTCCACATGTTTTGCATTATTGTAGCAAGGAGAGCCCACTTAATTTACAGGGTGCGTGTCTCCAGAAGCACAAGCTGAGCATAATGTACTAGGCACTGCAGTATACCGGGCGCTACTGTGTACTGGGCACTACATTGTATGGGCGCTGTGACGATACAGCTTAAAATTTTAATTACCAGATGATTAGATTTGTTAAGTCACAGTGTCTCAGTGGTTAGCACTGCTGCCTTGCAGCGCTGGGGCCCTGGGGTCAAATCCCACCAAGGACAACATCTGCAAATAGTTTGTATGTTCTCCCCGTGTTTGCTTGGGTTTACTCCAGGTTCTCTGGTTTCCTCCCACATTCCAAAGACATCCTGATAGGGAATTTATATTATGAGCCCCAATGGGGACAGTGCCCATAATGTCTGTAAAGCGCTGTGGAATTAATGGAACTATATAAGTGAGTAAAATAAATAAATGAATACACTATTATCTTGGTGTTGACTTGTAAATGTTTGTGTATTTATGTGCCTGGTCAATTAGAACAGACCAGTATTTGTATAACCCTGAATATTAACTTCTATTCGTTTGGAAACAAGGATGTTTACTATGCTAAAGACATGTTGCACTAAAAGGCAACTAGATGTTTATTTACAAGACCCGCCTGTGATACCAACTATGTAAATTGATTAGCTCAAACAATGCCCTCCGTAACACCTTACCTGTGAATGTGTACTTGCACAGACAACTGTAGCTATTGTTAAGGGACATGTGCTTCTGTAGTAGTTAGTCTTGAAGCAGAGAATCAGAAATGAGAATGAGAGACATCCTTCAGGACAGTAGATGGGTAGCATGGCAGCTCCATTTAAAGCGACACAGATTTGGATTCTACATGACTCCGGCATAAGGGTATCATCCCTGACTGGAAAGATACGGATCTCTGCTCCATTGACCATCAGAGAACAAGGATACATTTGGGGAGACCAGGTTGGGAAGATGAAGTCACTTGGCCCCATGGATATGTTGTTTGGGGTTACCAGGAGGGACCCACCAGTCGCCTGGAACCCATGGAGCCATTCAAAGAAGCCAGATTGGGACCCACCGCTCATCTGGCCTAATGGAAACTCTCAGAAAAGTCAGGGTGGGACCCTCGGGTCACCTGGCCTTGTACCTTGATGGACTACTAGCTTCCTAAGCTTACCGCTACCTTCTCTCTGTGGAGACCCGCCAGAAACGGGAAGCCACTGGTTGAGGTAGTCGGCCCTGGAAGTTTCCAAAGTCGCAGCTGTTCTATCCCAGGAGGGGTGAGTGAAGGGTGAGACTGTGTAATGTTGTCTCAAACAAGGATAGAAGGAAAGGCAGCACTCACCCAGTCTTCTTTAAAACGTTCCTTTATTTTTGTGTGCGGAGCATTTCAGCATGCAGCATTGGACTGAGACCCCGGAGGGTGTGCGGGGGAGAGGAAAAAAGGGGGGACGACGGCCGTTTCGCTGCCTTCCGGCGCTTCACCCGGTCCAAAGTAAGTGACACACCTGTTCACTTCCTTTTAAACCAATACAAACACATATGTGAATAAATTAAAACATAATGATATGCATAAAAACATTTTCCATCATTAAGCTGAAAACACATTATAAGATGAAACAAACAAAAAAATAGCGGTATCATAAGAAAACTGACAGATCTACCTTCTCATTCAATCCTAATGGGCCCTGGGCTTCAGAATTTAATAGCCATCTAGCCTCATGTTGCAATAGTATTTTTTTGCGGTCTCCCCCTTCCCTTGGCGGTCTAACATGTTCTAACCCTGCAAAACGTAGCACAGTCGGGTCGGCATTATGGCATTCAGAGATTTGCTGGATTAATCTAGGGGAACCTTTCTTTGATACTGTAGAATTATAGTGTTCCCTGAACCAAACAAATAAAGGTCTAATGGTTTTGCCAATATAATAAAACTGGCAGGGACATGTAATTATGTAAACTACATAATTCGTTCTACAAGAAATAAAGTCCTTGACTGTGTGTGTAAAGGTCCTATTCTAAAAGATTTATCGATTCTATGAAATTTACAGAAGGAGTAATGCCCACACTTACAGTTCCCTTTGGAGAAACCACTTTCCAACCAGTTAACAGAATCCTCCTGGAATCTGTTGTGCACCAGGAGGTCTCAGATTGCAGCTCCGTCTATAGGAAACTATTGTTTTTTTTGCTGGCTCTTTCCGTCAGATCTTTATCACTCTCCAGAAGATGCCAATTATTATTAATAGCTTTTTTTAATTATATCTGACATTGGACTAAATTTGAAGGTTAGAATGAATTTTTGATCTTTTTTGTCCTTTTAATAATTCTTTTTGAGTTTTTTTATCGGCTTTCGCGCGAGCTGAATTTACTTCTTGCATGGGATAACCTCTATCAAGAAATCTTTTTGATAGGTCATCTGATTGTTCTTCAAATTTTTTATTAGAGTTATTAATTTTTCGAAGTCTTAAAAATTGACTGTTAGGCAGTCCGCGTTTTGCATAGCTGCCTAAAGTCCATAAAAATTGTGGTGTTAATCCTTACCTGAGATATATTAAGGCATGCCATAGATATGTCGATGACATTTTCTTGGTATGGGCTGGGACAAGAGTGCAATTTGAAGAATTCGTGACGCTCCTTAACTCAGAGAATTTAGAAAATATGAGGTTCACCTCTACTTTTGGAGGTCATGAGTTACATTTTTTAGACATGCATGTATCCATTCAGGAAGGTACTATTGTGACAGAATCGTTTCGGAAAGACACTGCCACTAATATGTTATTACATTTTAATAGTTATCATCCGTATCATGCAAAACGCGGACTGCCTTACAGTCAATTTTTAAGACTTCGAAAAATTAATAACTCTAATAAAAAATTTGAAGAACAATCAGATGACCTATCTAACCTTACAACCTCCCCCCTTCCCCTATCTGACCACCATCTCACTTTCTCATCCCTGTCCTCGTCACCTGTCACCCTTGTCCAGCAACTAGCACACCCCCTCAGAAACCTTGTACATCTAGACACTCACACACTCTCTGACTCTATTCTACCACTGACATCCATATCTTCACTCCATAACACAAACAGCGCCACCGCTTTCTACAATGCCACTCTCGCATCAGCTATTGACTCGGTTGCCCCTCTTATGCATGGCAGAGCATGACAAGTCAATAGGCAACCCTGGCATAAAAACCTCACTAAACAGCTCCAATCAAGCGTGCAGGGTAGCAGAGCAGTGTTGAAAAAAAAAACACATTCTCAAGATGACTTCACTGCATTCAAACAAGCAACACTCGCATTCAAATCAGCACTCACCTCTGCTAAACAGGCCTACTTCACAACCCTCATATTTTCCCTGTTCTACAACCCCAAACAGTTATTCAACACTTTTAACTCTCTCCTCTGCCCTCCACTTCCCCCTCCGACCTCCGTCATCTCTGCTGAGGAGTTTGCCACACACTTCAAAAACAAGATTGACCAAACACGGCAAGTCTTTACTGCCCAACCACCACAATCCATTTGTTTTCCACACCATTGTTCTTCCCCCATAACCTCCCTTTCCAACATCACGGAAAGAGACCTTACTCGTCTCCTCTCCAAATCACACCTCACCACATGTGCACTCAACCCCATCCCTTCCCACCTCCTCCCTAACCCATCTCTTCAACCTATCACTAACTTCTGGTACCTTCCCCGCTGCCTCCAAACATGCCACAATCATGCCCATCCTCAAAAAGCCATCCCTCGACCCAACCGCCTTGTCCAGCTATCGCCCCACATCGCTCCTCTCATTTGCCTCCAAACTTCTTCAGCAACTTGTTCACGCTAAACTTTCCTCCCACTTCTCATCTAACTCTCTCTTCGACAATCCGGCTTCCACCCCACCATTCCACAGAAACTGCTTTTACCAAAATCACCAATGGCTTACAGCCAAAGCTAACAGACAATTCTCTGTACTCCTTCTTCTTAACCTGTCCTCTGCTTTCGATACAGTTGACCACTGCCTCCTACTACAGATCCTCTCTTCCTTTGGCGTCAAAGACCTTGCCCTATCTTGGATCTCCTAATACCTTTCTAACTGCATATTTAGCGTCTCCCACTCACAAACTACCTCCTCATCCCGCCCCCTCTCTTCTCAATCTTTACTCTTGGCCTGGGACAGCTCATAAAATCCCATGGCTTCCAGTACCATCTGTACGCTGATGACACCCAGACGTCACCTCTCTGGCCCAGACGTCACCTCTCTGCTGTCCAGAATCCCAGCGTGTCTATCAGCCATATCCTCCTTCTTCTCCTCTCGCTTCCTCAAGCTCAGTGTGGACAAAACTGAACTCATCATCTTTCCCCCAACTCGCATATCTTTCCCACTTGATCTTTCTATCACAATAAAGGACATCACGCTTCCCCTGTACCGACAATCCGCTGCCTCGGAGTAACCTTTGACTCTGCCCTGTCCTTCAAACCCCACATCCAAGCTCTCGCCACCTCCTGTCGCCTCCAGCTCAAAAATATTTCCAGAATCCGTCCTTTCCTCAACCCTCAATCTACTAAACTGCTTGTGCATGCCCTCATCATCTCCCGCCTCGACTACTGCAACATCCTCCTCTGTGGCCTACCTGCCAACACTCTCGCACCCCTCCAGTCCATCCTTAACTCTGCTGCGCGACTGGTCCATCTCTCGCCTCATCACCCCTCTGCTACCCCCCTTTGCAAATCCCTTCATTGGCTCCCAATTGCCCAACGTATCCAGTTCAAGCTATTAACACTGACCTACAAAGCCATCCATAACCTCTCTCCTCCGTACATCTCTGAACTAATCTCCCGATACATTCCCTTACCCCTAATCTCCCGATACATTCCCTTACGTAATCTCCGGTCCTCGCAAGACCTCCTTCTCTTCTCCACACTTATTCTTTCCTCGCCAAATCGCCTCCAAGATTTCTCCCGAATATCCCCCATCCTATGGAAGTCTGTGCCTCAACACGTCTGATTATCCGCCACATTTGGACCCTTCAGACGGAACCTGAAAACCCATCTCTTCAAACAAGCTTACAGCCTGCCATGACCCGCTGCCTCCTCAACAACACCGAAGCTACTGCAACCCCCCAACCTACTGTCTCCTTCCCCGCTCCTGTAGAATGTAAGCCCACAAGGGCAGGGTCCTCTTCCCTCTGTACCAGTCTATCATTGTTAGTTTGTTTACTGTAAGTGATATCTGTATTTGGTATGTAACCCCTTCTTATGTACAGCACCATGGAATCAATGGCGCTATATAAATAAATAATAATAGCGCTCCTCCCCTCCCGAGTCTCGCCATGTGGCTAAGCAGTACTGTACAGCCACATATAGTTCAGCAGAAATTGTGTAACAAATTATGTGGTCATTTTTACCCATTTCACCTTGTGAAAATGTAAAATGTGGGCCTAAAACAACATTATAGTGGTAAAAATAATTTTTTTGTGTCTTCTCCGTTCAATGGTATAACATTTTGTGAAACACATATGGCGTCAAAACGCTCACTACACCCCTAGATAATGTATTTGTGAAAATGATTAATTTGTGGCCAAAATAAAATTTTTTGGAGAAAAAATTTTTTTTTTAACTTTCACGGTCCAATTTTTTAAAATTCTGTGAAACTCCTGTGGTTTCAAAATGCTCACCATACATTTTAGATAAATTCCTTGAGGGGTCTAGTTTCCAAAATGGGGTCAGTTGTGTGAGGTTCCTTCTGTTTAGGCACATCAAGGACTCTAAATGCGATATGGCGTCCGCTATCTACATCAGCCACTCCAAACTTCAAATGGCGCTCCCTCCCTTCTGAGTCCTGCTGTGCACCCAAACAGTAGTTTTCCTCCACATATGGGGCATTGACATACTCAGGGGAAAGTGTACAACAAATGTTATGGTCCATTTTCTCCTGCTACCTTTCTGAAAATTAAAAATTTGGAGCTAAAATAACATTTTTGTGGAAAAAATTTTCCCTTCCACATTGCTTTAATTCCTGTTAAGCCCCTAAAGGGTTAATAAACTTCTTGAATGTGGTTTTGAGGACTGTGAGGGGTGCAGTTTTTAAAATGGTGTCACTTTTGGGTATTTTCTATCACAGGACCCTCAGTCACTTTAAATGTGATGTTTTCCCTAAAAAATATGGTTTTGTAAATTTTGTTGGAAAAAAATGAGAAATGATAAACTTTTAACTCTTCTAACTTCCTAACAAGTTTCATCAATGATGCTGATGTAAAGTAGACATGTGGAAAATGTTATTTATTAACTATTTTGTGTGATATAACTCTCTGGTTTAAGGGCATAAAAATTCACAGGTTGAAAATTACAAATTACTAAAAAAAACTTGCCAGTTTTTTTTTTATATTTTCATAATTAAAGGCAAATAATAACGACCAAAATTTACCACTAACATAAAGTGCAATCTATCACGAAAAAAACAGTCTCAGAATCAGTGGGATACAGTGAATTACCACATAAAGTGATGCTGGTCAGAATTGTAAAATGAGGCCGGGTCTTTAACCCACATAACGAGCAAAGTATCTTGGTCCTTTAGGGGTTAATGTACCTTCAGCACTATTGCAGTCTTCTGAGGTTTCCTATTATGCTCTTATGCATGCTGTGGACATGATTACGGTGGCCGGAGCTCGACTGCTCCTGGATGTACGGCCACCTTTGTGACTAATCAATCTCATTTGCATTCGGTACTGAAATATTAAAACTCCATTGAGTGGACACTTTTCTACACTGAGGGCATGATAGGAAGCTTGCTACGAGAGGGAAATGGCACTGGTGCTACATTAAGGGGTTAATTCCTGATGACAGGTTCTCTTTATGACCTGTCTATTTGCTGTCTAATCTATGGCACCCCTGACTTGTGCCAATGTCACCAGATTATAAGTGTCATTTACTTTACCCGTCATTGTGTTAATGTTATGGCATGTAGTTGTCCTCCTTATTACCGGTACTTTCACTGACGAGGGTCTTCACTGTGAGCTCCAGAAAATACATTTAGAAATCTCTTTGGATATGATTTTTTTCTTTAACACAAATCTATGTTTCATCCTTATAGGAAATCTTTGTGAGAATAACGGTTTATCACTAAATTGTAAAAAAGAAGATATCAGGAAGCACTCTAATGGAGGAAACCTCATCACCCTTCCTGTACCTCCTGGACTTCACAGCACTTCACTTTCTTATAATCCTCCTAATCATGAGGAACCCTCTCCTGAGCAATCTCACATTATTACCACAATTCCTGGTGAGAAAGTGGATATAAGACTTCAGTGTGACAAGCAACTTACTAAAAGCTCAGCTCAGACACAAAGAAAACACAAAGGAGAAAAGCCATACTCCTGTCCAGAATGTGGGAAATGCTTTACATATAAATCACAATTTGTTATACATGAGAGAATTCACACAGGAGGAAAGCCATATTCATGTTCAGAATGTGGGAAGTCCTTCATCGATAAAGGGAGCCTTATTAGACATCATAAAATTCACACAGGAGAGAAGCCATATTCATGTTCAGAATGTGGGAAATGCTTTAGACATAAAGGGAATCTTATTAAACATCAGAAAATTCACACAGGAGAGAAGTCATATTCATGTTCAGAATGTGGGAAATGTTTTATAGACAATTCAGTGTTTGTTCAACATCAAAGAATTCACACAGGAGAAAAGCCTTTTTCATGTTTAGTATGTGGAAGGTGCTTTACAAATAAATCACATCTTGTTAGACATCAGAAAATCCACACAGGAGAGAAGCCATATTCATGTTCAGAATGTGGGAAATGCTTTTCAGATAAAGGGAGTTTTATTATACATCAGAAAATCCACACAGGACAGAAGCCGTATTCATGTTCAGAATGTGGGAAATCTTTTATGCGTAAATCAAATCTTTCTGCTCATAAGAGAATTCATACAGGAGAAAAGCCGTATTCATGTCCAGAATGTGGGAAATGCTTTACAGAGAAATCAAAACTTGTGAGACACGAGAAAATTCACACAGGAGAGAAGACGTATTCATGTTCAGAATGTGGGAAATGCTTTACAGATAAAAAGAGTCTTATTAGACATCAAAAAATTCACACAGGAGAGAAGCCGTATTCATGTTCAGAATGTGGAAAATGCTTTACAGACAAAGGGAATCTTATTAGACATCAAAGAATTCACACAGGAGAGAAGCCATATTCATGTTCAGAATGTGGGAAATGTTCTAGAAATATATCAGATCTTGTTAAACATCAAAGAATTCACACAGAAGAGAAGCCATATTCGTGTTCAGAATGTGGGAAATGTTTTAGAAGTAAATCAGATCTTGTTAGACATCAAAGAATTCACACCGGGGAGAAACCGTTTTCTTGTTTACAATGTGGAAGAAGCTTTAGAGATGAATCAATACTTCTTGTACATCAGAGAATTCACACAGGAGAGAAGCCGTATTCATGTTGACTTTGAGAAATGCTTTACAAAAAAAAATCAAGTCTTTTGAGCCACGAGAGAAGTCACACAGGAGAGAAGCCGTATTCATGTTCAGAATGTGGGAAATCTTTTACACATAAATCATATCTTGTAAAACATGAGTAGTCAAACAGGAAAGAAACTGTAATTATGTTCTCTGTGTTTCATCAATTTTAATAAACATTGCTCAGCATAAATGAGTACACCCCTTTTGATAAATTTTATTTAATATCTCACTGAACACAAGAACAATTTCTAAAATTTTGCCAACACTGAATTTCATAGAAAATTTTGTAGAATCAAAACCTGAAAGTAAGGTTAATTAGTGATGAGTGAGCATGCTCGCCACTATTCGCTACTAGCCAGAGAATCTCAGTACTCGAGATGTTTGGTACTCGGCGAGCATATTTTGAATGCTCAGGCTGGAGCCTGAGTCCTCTCCCTGCATGTTTGGTGTTAGACAGCCAATTAACATGCAGAGATTGCCTGCCAGCCACGGTAATGCCTCAGCCATGTTGGTTGTGGCATTACAGTGATTGGCTGGCCGCATAGTGTCATTGGGTCTATATAAGACCTGGCGCCGCCATGCTCGACACAGTTACTGTGGAATCAGACAGTGTAGGGAGAGGTGCTGCTGAGCGAGGGAGAGAATTGGCGGTTGTTTTAGTGAGGTATTCCACAGCATTACAAATCCACACTAACAGTCCTTCTAAAGACTAATGCTACTGAATATTAATCCTGGTAATAGCAGGAGTTAGGCAGGCAGAGTTTGTGGAGAGCGTATACAACACAATAGGATCCTTTGCATGTTCTTTCTGCTGCTGTTACTCATATCCATAGTCCTAGATATCAGGGCTAATATTCTTATTGCTCTTAATCCTGATAATTTTGGTGAAAGCAATATAATACACCATTTTTACTGCTCCATTTGCTTGTTAGCAGCATACAGCCAGATTTGGTTGATTTGAATAGCATTGCTGTATTGTGGAAGAACAGAAACTTGTCCATCATCTCAGGTGGTCAGATATTACTGCTGTAATAATCCAGACATTTTTGGGAACGTGACAGATATTATACTCCATTTAAAGTCTGCCAGTTGTGTGTTCAAACCTATTCACACTTGGTCGCTGACCAATAGCTTATCTATTAGGGCAGTGTTCCCCAACTCCAGGCCTCAAGGCCCACCAACAGGCCATGTTTTCAGGATTTCCTTAGTATTGCACAGGTGAGTGAGCATGCATGATTATATATAAAAGACCCACCAATATAATTCAAGATTGACATCACATGATTAAACTACCAATACAAAAGACAATCAAGATAACGTCACATAATAAAGTCATCAATAGAAAAACCCCAATATAAAACTACACAAGTAAGTACAATAATATATATATATTTTTGTACTTTCTTATTTGTGTAGTTTTATATTGGGGTTTATCTATTGATGACTTTATTATGTGACGTTATCTTGATTGAAATCACACGATTAAACTACCAATACAAAAGACAATCTTGAATTGTATTGGAGGGCCTTTTATATGTAATCACGCATGTTAATTCCAGGTATAGCTTTGACTAAGAACGCAGGCTTGCGTTTGAAACGCGTTTCTTTGCCTTTTTTCATGATGGAATTTCCATTTTACCATTAAAATCTTTTTGCGCATGACAGAAGCTGGAATATTTTGTATTTTTCCTTCTAACGCAAGTGGTCCCTTGAGGTCCATGCTTCAGGACGCCAGGAAGTGTGGGTAAACTGGTTTCTTTTTTCTCCTGTTTGACAGATATTATACTCCATTTAAAGCCTGCCAGTTGTGTGTTCAAACCTATTCACACTTGGTCGCTGACCATTAGCATATCTATTAGGCCACTACCTAAAACTGTGGTCATTAGACATGATCCTATATTACTGCAGTAATAATACAGACATTTTTTGGAATGTGACAAATATTATACTCCATTTAAAGTTGGCAAGGCGTGTGGCAAGGGACGGGGAAGTGGATTTTGCCAGTCCAACTGCTAGGTCTTCCTGAGTCTTGCTCTTTTTTTAAAGACTGTCCAGTTAACCCAAAAAAGGCCATTTGCAACATCTGCAATGCCAGCATCAGCAGGGGCAGCAAAACTACCAGCCTGACTACCACCAGCATGCTCAGGCACATGACAGCAAAGCACCCGACTAGTTGGGCAGAGCGCCAGGGTCCAGCAACAGTGTCTGCGGGTGACACCACTACCTGTTCCACTGTTGTGCGTGCATGACAATCCCCTGTCTATGGACCAGGCGAAGATGTCTCCCGCCCTGCACCTGTCGTTGCACACTTGCAACCACCACCATCAGCAACCACGTTCTTGTCCCAGTGCAGCGTTCAGTTGTCCCTACCCCAGCCCTTGGAACGCAAGCACAAATACGCAGCCAACCACCCTCAGGCCACAATGCTAAACTGCCACATTTCTCGACTGCTTGCACTGGAAATGTTGCCTTTTAGGCTCGTGGAGACGGAAGCTTTCCGCAACCTCATGGCTGTGGCCATCCCTCGGTACTTGGTCCCCACCCGCCACTATTTCTCCCAGTTTGTGGTCCCGGCCTTACACAAGCACGTGTCCCAGAATATTACCCGTGCCCTCACCAACGCAGTTACTGGGAAGGTCCACCTAACCACAGACACATAGACAAGTGCTTGTGGCCAGGGACGGTACATCTCACTGACTGCACTCTAGGTTAATACTGTGGAAGCCAGGACCCAGTCGGACCCTGGGATGGAATGCGTCCTCCCGACGCTGAGGATTGCGAGCCCTGGGGCAATCAGGGTTGCCCACACATTCTACAGCTCCTCCACCTATTCCTTCTCTTCAGCCTGCATATCCGAAATGACCACATCAGTCGTAAGCTGGAAGCACTGCCACGGCCAAGCGGCAACATGCTCTGCTGAAGCTAATATGCTTAGGTGACAAACGGCACACTGCTGCAGAGTTGTTGAAAGCTGTAACAGAGCAGGCAGATCTGTGGGTCTCACCACTGAACCTACAGCCAGGCATGGTCATGTGTTACAATGGCCAGAACCTGATGGCGGATCTGAGGCTTGGCAATCTCACACACGTACCATGCCTGGCCCATGTGCTCAAATTAGTGGTTCAGTGGTTTCTCAAAACCTACCAAGATCTGCCAGAGCTCCTTGTGAAAGTACACTGCGTGTGCCCATTTTAGAAAGTCAGCTACAGCTTGCACTGCCCACGCATTGGAACTCAACGTTGCAGATGTTGGGAAAGATTTGTGAGCAACAGAGGGCAGTTGTTGAGTACCAGCTTCAACACGCCCGTCGGTATTCAGGTCAGCCTCCGCACATAAGAGCTGATGAGTGGGCATGGATGTCTGACATCTGTGGCGTCCTCCAAAACTGAGGACTCAACCAAGATGGTGAGCAGTGATGACTCCATAATTAGCATCACCATCCCGCTTCTCTGCTTCCTGAAACACTCGCTCACAATTAAAGAGGAGGCTTTGCAGGCAGAGCACAATGAGATGGAGCAAGGAACTATACAGGGTGATGCTACACAGCCCAGCCTTATCTCATCTCAATGTGGATTGGGTGATAATAAGGAGAAAGAAGAAGATCAGGAGCTGGGTTTCAGTGCTCAGACGGTACTACCCACACCACATTCGTACCGTCTATTCAACTTGGATGGCCCGAGAAGAGGGAGAGTGATGAGGAGAACATGGACAGTCGTCCTCTTGGTGAGGACAGGGAAGTCTTGACTGTTGGCAGTCTGGCACACATGGCTGACTTTATGTTCTGCTGCCTTTCCCGTGACCCTCTCGTTATATGCATTTTGAGCAACAGTAATCACTGGTTGGTCACACTTCTACACTGTGTTCCAAATTATTATGCAAATAATATTTTCTCAGATTTTCCCAAATTACCTATATGAATTGCAGTCATTGTAATTTTCCAGTCAAATAACTATTAGAGTACAATTGAAAGGTTTTTGTACAAACTTCCTATGATAACAGGATATTTTTTAAAAAATAAAACACTCAAACTGCACTCAAAATGCATGTTCCAAATTATTAGGCACAGCAGAGTTTTCAACCTTTTCATTTTAATAAAGAACAAAAAAATGGTCATTTTTGAAATTATAAGCATTAGCAGGTTATTACAAACTGAAATCAAACAGTTTTCACCTCCAAACTTTATTCTAGGTGACGTTACATTTGCACATAGGACCGCTTGTTCGAAAGGAGCTTCTGAACTCTCTCGTCCATTGAATTTGTCAGGTTTTGGATGAAATGCTCTCGATGGTCCAGATGGATGGAGTGGAGGATGGCTGGTTGATGGACACCCCATGCAAACACGGCTACGGCGCTAACAAGGAGGAGGTGGAGTAATGTTTTGGGCTGAAATCATGGGGAGAGAGATTGTCGGCCCTTTTAGGATCCCTGAAGGGGTAAAGATGAACTCCATAATGTATGTTGAGTTGCTCAAACAGCACTTCCTGTCATGGTTCAAGAAGAAGAACCGTGCATTCTGCAGCAAGATCATTTTCATGCATGATAATGCCCCGTCTCATGCTGCACATAACACATCTGCATCTCTGGCTGCTATGGGCATAAAAGGGGACAAACTTATGGTGTGGCACCCATGCTCCCCTGACCTCAACCCCATTGAAAACCTCTGGAGCTTCATCAAAAGGAGTGTCTATGATGGCGGGAGGCAGTTCACATCTAAGCAACAGCTCTGGGAGGGTATTCTGTCCTCATGCAAAACAATTGAAGCAGAAACCATCCAAAACCTGACAAATTCAATTGATGAGAGAGTTCAGAAGCTCCTTTCGAACAAGGGGTCCTATGTGCAAATGTAACATCACCTAGAATAAAGTTTTGAGTTGAAAACTGTTTGATTTCAGTGTGTAATAACCTGCTAATGCTTATAATTTCAAAAATGACCATTTTTTTGTTCTTTATTAAAATGAAGGTTGAAAACTCTGCTGTGTATAATAATTTGGAACATGCATTTTGAGTGCAGTTTGAGTGTTTTATTTTTTAAAAAATATCCTGTTATCATAGGCAGTTTGTACAAAAACCTTTCAATTGTACTCTAATAGTTATTTGACTGGAAAATTACAATTACTGCAATTCATATAGGAAATTTGGGAAAATCTGAGAAAATATTATTTGCATAATAATTTGGAACACAGTGTAGACCCGCGCTACAAGGAGAACGTTCTAGTCTGGCAGAGAAGTCTATTAAAATGTTGCAGTACCAGAAGGCCCTTGATGAAGAATTATCTGACAACGCTGGTAGCAGAGGTCACATTTTGTTGGATAACCAAGGAGTACAGGTGAGGGAGACACAAACCAGAGACAGGGAAACACTGTCAAAGGTCTGGAACAGTTTTCTCAGACCCTCCGAGCGCCTAGGCCCTGATTCGTGAGGTACTCTGACAAGAAGGGAAAAGTTTTGGAAGATGCTGAAGGAGTACCTTGCCGACCGTACCAACGTCCTCTGTGATTCCTCTGTGCCTTACAGCTATTGGGTATCCAAGCTACACAAGTGGCATGAACTGGCTCTCTACGCCTTGGAGGTCCAGGCCGCTGGCGTTTTGTCAGAGATGGTTTTTAGTGCCACCGGGGGTATTATAACATATACACAATAAATGTGGAGGAGACCCACTCCTTAATAATGGGAATGATATATGCAGGGAGGAGGGGGAATGGAAGATGAGCTCAGCAGTAAGTAGTATCCAGGACACAGCTGCAGGGATCCGCTCAGAAGTCCCGGGACCGGCCTGAACAGCAAATGTAACAATACAAGTTCCAGCAGAGATCCAAAAGTAACAGAAGATGAAGTTTATTCACAAAGTAGTTACAATACACGGCAGCAACACGACCAGCTAGTGTGAACACCAAAGTGTTCCCACCCCCTGAGGGGTCTTACTCAGGGCTCTCTGCTGAAAACACAGTGGTGCTATTTACAAGGAACAAATACACAAGTCCCATGTTAATGGCGACCAATGAATGTAACAGGTTAATTATGATAATTACATCACACCTGTACTTAGCTGAGGAGCCAGGAAACTGTTACCATCAGGGTCTGCATACAAATCTCATGAGTCCTATAGGAAAAAAAGAGTCCTGCATGGAAAGAGTTAAATGGAGCCGGAGTATAGTATCTGCGGGAAGGAAGCATACAACATATAATATCCCATATTCACACATAATATAATGCACGACAGCCGCTACCAATAATGTCATTACATTATCCACGGAGTATAGTCCCAGTTATTATAATGGGGTTAGAATAATGAAGAAATATTTACCGGTACGAGAACAAGATGAAACATTGTCACGTGTCCTAAAAGAGAATCACATGAGATCTACCCCCAGGAGACCCCACTACTAGTGTTGAGCATTCCGATACTGAAATATCGGGTATCGGCCGATATTCGCGGTATCGGAATTCCGATACTTAATTCCGATACTATTGCAATATCGTATACCGGAATCGGAAGTTCCCATAATGCAATGAGACATTTTCATTTTATTCAGCCAATGAGGATCCTAAGAAGTGTGGGCACATCCTGTTAGGCATGTAGGCATCTTAACTAATGGCATGGCTGTGATTGGCTGCTGAAATGATGTCATGATGCACTATAAAAGCCACCGCCGCCATTTTGAGCTCACTCTGCTGTGAATTCAGTTAGGGATAGGACGCTGTTGTTCTGAGGGACAGTTTTAGCTACCTATTTGCTCTATACTGCTTTACCCAAGCTACTTTCTAAATCACTGTGCCTTGCAGTGCTAGTGCACAGTTCCCTGTGCTGTTCACCGCTATCTGCAAGGTCTGTGTGTGTGAGTGCAGCTCACCCTGTAGTGTGTGCTTCAGCCAAGTCTGGTTGTAGTGCACTCAGTGTGTGTCACTGCCTCATACATTGTCCTTTTTTGCCAATTCATAATTTTTCCTGATATCTCCTATTAGTGTGGTGGTTCCATCTGTATTCAGCTAAATTGGTTCCAAACACACTATATAGGAGTAGATAGAGAAATTTTTTTCCGTCTTGCAGCACTAGTGCACAGTGCTCTGCATCTGTACTGTTCACCGCTGTCTGCAAGGTCTGGTGTGTGAGTGCAGCTCACCCTGTAGTGTGTGCTTCAACCCCGTCTGGTTGTAGTGCACTCAGTGTGTGTCACTGCCTCATACATTGTCCTTTATTGCCAATTCATAATTTTTCCTGATATCTCCTATTAGTGTGGTGGTTCCATCTGTATTCAGCTAAATTGGTTCCAAACACACTATATAGGAGTAGATAGAGAAATTTTTTTCCGTCTTGCAGCACTAGTGCACAGTGCTCTGCATCTGTACTGTTCACCGCTGTCTGCAAGGTCTGGTGTGTGAGTGCAGCTCACCCTGTAGTGTGTGCTTCAACCCCGTCTGGTTGTAGTGCACTCAGTGTGTGTCACTGCCTCATACATTGTCCTTTATTGCCAATTCATAATTTTTCCTGATATCTCCTATTAGTGTGGTGGTTCCATCCATATTCAGCTAAATTGATTCCAAACACACTATATAGGAGTAGATAGAGGAGCCTTTCTGCAGCATTGGGCCCTGCAGCCCCAGCCAGATTAGTATTAGCCTATTTTTTGCAGCCTCATCTATTGCATTGTAGGTTACCTTCCTACATTGTAATAGCTACAAAAAGTTTGTGATACTATCGTTATTACATCTTTAGGCACATCCAGTGTCTTTTTGTGACAAAAAAAACCTAAATAAAGTTCACCAAACACTCCACTTTACAGTTGTGTAGGCCACATTAGCTCATATTAAAGTCTAGTCCACACTTTATAAAATTCGTGTTTCTTATACCTGTTAGCAGCTGTTCAGGAATAAGCACACTAAGCCCTTAGTACTTTTCTGCCTATCTTTATCAGTCTACCAAGATGAAGAAGGCAGGGAGTAAGGCATGTGGTCGTGGTCGTGGGCGTGGGCGTGGAGTTTCTGCAGGGAGAGGACGTGAGGATTCTGTGCCTGCAGGGAGAGGACGTGGGGATTCTGTGCCTGCTGCGGGCACCAGTGACTCAGCATCCCCCAGTTTTACCAGGGAACAGTCCTTTATGCGCAGCTTTGTAGGAGCTAGCCGTACCCCACTGCTGCGCGAGGACCAAATTGAAGCCGTTGTCGGATGGATGGCAGCTAACGCATCGACTTCAATTAGTTCCAGATCCTCTCAGGTCCTGAGCACTGAAGAGCACCCATCTGTCTCTTCACCACCTGCCAAATTGCCCAGGCAGTCAGAGAGCCCTGGACAGGAGCCATCTCTACTTCTGTTCTCTGAATCTCTTGGCTTGGAAAGAGGGGGCCAGCCAAGCAGAATTCGAGAATTTGAAGAAGAGGTAGTATGCAGTGATGCGCAACCGTTTTGTCTCTCTGAATCTGAAGAGGCGGGTGGGCCAGTGCCTATGGTCAGCAGCACACCTCAGTACGCATCTGATGATGAGACTCAGGTGCCACTTTCTGGTGCGTACTGTGCTGTCGAGACTACCCAGGAGAAGCAGTTGTTTGAAGAGGGTGGTGTAGATGATGAGGTCCTTGACCCATCATGGCGTGAGGGACAGGAAGGTGGTGGGAGCAGCTCTGAGGAAGAGATTCCCCGAACGGCCCAAAAAGGAGGGAGAGGGAGGGGGCAGACTTGGTTGCCTGTAGCCTCCACTTCGGCACCCATTAGGAGCATGGCTCTTCCAAAATCCAAAGCGGGCGCTCCCAAGACTTGCAGTGCCTGGTCCTTTTTTGACACAGTTGCAGATGACATTTGCTTTGTCAAATGCAAGCTGTGTAATCAGAAGGTGAAAAGAGGGAAAAGTGTCAGCAACCTCAATACCACAAATATGTGGAAACATGTGCGGACCAAGCACGTGGTGGAGTTACACAAACACACTGAAGACCTAGGCCAACCTACAGCGCCACCTACCACCTCTTCAGCTCGTGTTGTAGCCTCTTCCTCCAGCTCACACACAGCTGGTTCGGCTTCCTCACAGGATCGCCATGGAAGAATCTCTGGCACTGTTGTACAGAGACACAGTGTAATTCCACCCACAGCACCACTTTCCCAGTCATCCTCACACTCCCAGGCCAGTCTACAGCCATCGTTAGCACAGGCATGGGAGAAAAGGCGCCCATACTCGGCAAACCACCCCCGAGCACAGGCTCTGAATGCTGGCATTGCTAAACTACTGGCCCTTGAAATGCTATCATTCAGGCTGGTGGAGACTGACACATTCCGTAACTTTATGGCATTGGCAGTCCCACAATACAACGTGCCCAGCCGCTTTTATTTCAGCAGGCAAGCCGTCCCTGCCCTGCAACATCATGTGGAGGGAAAAATTAAACATGCGCTACAAAACGCCGTCAGTAGCAAGGTCCACCTGACCACTGATGCGTGGACCAGTAAGCATGGACAGGGACGATACCTTTCCCTCACTGCCCATTGGGTAAATGTTGTGGAGCCGGGTACAGATCTTGAGAGTGGCGCTGTACGTGTTCTGCCAACTCCAAGGATTGCAGGAATCCAGTCTGTACACATTGACTCCTCCTCATACTCCAGTTCCTCTGAATCAACGCTGCAGGAGCCGTCACGGTCTACCTCCACATCGACCCGTGAACGGTTACCTGTTATGATGACCGATATGAGCACAGCCGTGGCCAAACGTCAACAGGCCGTATTAAAATTAATTTCTTTGGGGAATCGAAGCCACACAGCGCAGGAGCTCTGGAATGCCATCAAGCAGCAGAGTGACGTGTGGTTTGTGCCAGCGAATCTCCAGCCAGGCATGGTAGTGTGTGACAATGGCCGAAATCTGGTGGCAGCTCTGGGCCTAGGCAACCTCACTCACATCCCATGTCTGGCACATGTGCTCAACTTGGTCGTGCAGAGTTTTTTGAGGGACTATCCGGATCTTGATGCACTGCTTCACAAGGTCCGCATAGAGTGCGCTCACTTGCGGCGTTCCAGCAATGCAAGATCACGCATTGCAGCTCTGCAGCGCCGATTATGTCTTCCGGAACATCGCATCATATGTGACCTACCCACCAGGTGGAATTCAACGTTACATATGTTGGAGAGGTTGTGTGAGCAGCAGGCAGCAGTAATGGAGTACCAGCTGCAGCAGGCGCAAACAAGTCGCAGTGCGCGCCGTTCACACTTCACCACCACTGAGTGGGCCTCTATGAAGGACATTTGCCACGTTTTGCGTGCCTTCGATTATTCCACGCAGATGGCGAGTGCAGATGATGCACTAGTCAGCATGACTATCCCCCTTATCTGCCTGCTTGAAAAAACACTGCAAGCACTAAGGGACGAGGTTTTGGAAGAGGTGGAGGATGAGGAGTCACAAATGCCATCTGCTTCTCTACAGTCTGCGCAACGTGGTTCCTCACAAAGGCCTAGGCAGGGGACACTTTGTGAGGAGGATGAGGAGGAGTCAATGGATGAGGAAGACATCTGTCCAGAGGAGGGAGGTACACAATGCTCTAGTAGTCAGTATCTAGAGCGAGGGTGGGGTGATGCAGAGCAGGCAGAGATCACGCCTCAAGCAGGGGACAGCGTTTCTTGGCCAGTTGGCAGTCTGCAGCACATGGTTGATTTCATGCTGCAGTGCCTCAGAAACGACCGCCGCATCGCCCACATTCTCAACACGGCTGATTATTGGGTGTCCACCCTCCTAGATCCTCGCTACCGGGACAACTTACAAAGCCTCATAACACCATTGAACCGGGAGCGTAAAATGCGGGAGTACCAAGACGCACTGGTGCATTCCATCATGTTCTCCATTCCAACCGAGAGCAGTGCTGCTAGTGCTTTACAAAGCAGCTCAGTGCGTCGAGGCAGTGGAGGAAGCTCTGCACAAAGAGGGAGCAGAAGCAGCGCCTCAGCACAAGGCAAGACCAGTATGGCCGAAATGTGGCAAAGTTTTGTGTCCCCGCCGCCACAAATGTCTACACCATCACAGACAGCTCCAGTCAGCAGGAGGCAACGTTTCCGTCAGATGGTGACAGACTACATGTCTTGCCCTCTTAGTGTACTCCCAGACGGCTCTTCTCCCTTCAAGTTTTGGGTCTGTAAGCTGGATACATGGCCAGAGCTTAGTCAGTATGCACTGGAGGTGCTAGCTTGCCCTGCTGCTAGTGTATTATCGGAACGCGTCTTTAGTGCCGCAGGTGGTGTACTAACAGACCGTCGCATGCGACTATCCTCCGATAACGTTGACCGGCTTACTTTTCTCAAAATGAACAAGGCCTGGATCTCTCATGAATTTGCCAGTCCTCTTCCAGAATAAATAATTGGTTGGCAACAGTATCCAGGTCTCCTGTTCTGTTCATGTTTCTACCACCTGAACTGTAATCCCTGAGCTCCAACACCGCCAGTTGGCGCTCGGAAGTGCCGTCTGCACAGTCAACACTTGCTGCCGTGTTATTGGGGTTCAGTAACGTCAGCTGTTCTCCTGCTGTGCGGACGGCAATTTCTCCTGATTTGTCCACATCCACTGTACTACACATTTTAAAGTTGCTCCAATTACTCCTCTGGCTCCTCTGTTTTCATTCTTATCCCTGGGCTCCAGCACCGCCAGTTGGCGCTCGGAAGTGCTGTCTGCACAGTCAACACTTGCTACCATGTTATTGGGGTTCAGTAACGTCAGCTGTTCCCCTGCTGTGCGGACGGCAATTTCTCCTGCTCTGTCCACATTCTCACTACTACAGATTTTAAAGTTGCTCCAATTACACCTCTGGCTCCTCTGTTTTCAGTATTATCCCTGAGCTCCAACACCGCCAGTTGGCGCACGGAAGTGCCGTCTGCACAGTCAACACTTGCTGCCGTGTTATTGGGGTTCAGTAACGTCAGCTGTTCTCCTGCTGTGCGGACGGCAATTTCTCCTGCTTTGTCCAAATCCACTGTACTACACATTTTAAAGTTGCTCGAATTACACCTCTGGCTCCTCTGTTTTCATTCTTATCCCTGGGCTCCAGCACCGCCAGTTGGCGCTCGGAAGTGCCGTCTGCACAGTCAACACTTGCTGCCGTGTTATTGGGGTTCAGTAACGTCAGCTGTTCCCCTGCTGTGCGGACGGCAATTTCTCCTGCTCTGTCCACATTCTCACTACTACAGATTTTAAAGTTGCTCCAATTACACCTCTGGCTCCTCTGTTTTCATTCTTATCCCTGGGCTCCAGCACCGCCAGTTGGCGCTCGGAAGTGCTGTCTGCACAGTCAACACTTGCTACCATGTTATTGGGGTTCAGTAACGTCAGCTGTTCCCCTGCTGTGCGGACGGCAATTTCTCCTGCTCTGTCCACATTCTCACTACTACAGATTTTAAAGTTGCTCCAATTACACCTCTGGCTCCTCTGTTTTCATTCTTATCCCTGGGCTCCAGCACCGCCAGTTGGCGCTCGGAAGTGCCGTCTGCACAGTCAACACTTGCTGCCGTGTTATTGGGGTTCAGTAACGTCAGCTGTTCTCCTGCTGTGCGGACGGCAATTTCTCCTGATTTGTCCACATCCACTGTACTACACATTTTAAAGTTGCTCCAATTACTCCTCTGGCTCCTCTGTTTTCATTCTTATCCCTGGGCTCCAGCACCGCCAGTTGGCGCTCGGAAGTGCTGTCTGCACAGTCAACACTTGCTACCATGTTATTGGGGTTCAGTAACGTCAGCTGTTCCCCTGCTGTGCGGACGGCAATTTCTCCTGCTCTGTCCACATTCTCACTACTACAGATTTTAAAGTTGCTCCAATTACACCTCTGGCTCCTCTGTTTTCAGTATTATCCCTGAGCTCCAACACCGCCAGTTGGCGCACGGAAGTGCCGTCTGCACAGTCAACACTTGCTGCCGTGTTATTGGGGTTCAGTAACGTCAGCTGTTCTCCTGCTGTGCGGACGGCAATTTCTCCTGCTTTGTCCAAATCCACTGTACTACACATTTTAAAGTTGCTCGAATTACACCTCTGGCTCCTCTGTTTTCATTCTTATCCCTGGGCTCCAGCACCGCCAGTTGGCGCTCGGAAGTGCCGTCTGCACAGTCAACACTTGCTACCATGTTATTGGGGTTCAGTAACGTCAGCTGTTCCCCTGCTGTGTTCACGGCAATTTCTCCTGCTCTGTCCATATTCACTGTGCTACTTATTTAAAACTTGCTCCAATTACACCTCTGGCTCCTCCGTTTTTAGTATTTACCCTGGGCTCCAACACCGCCAGTTGGCGCTCGGAAGTGCTGTCTGCACAGTCAACACTTGCTGCCGTGTTATTGGGGTTCAGTAACGTCAGCTGTTCTCCTGCTGTGCGGACGGCAATTTCTCCTGCTTTGTCCAAATCCACTGTACTACACATTTTAAAGTTGCTCGAATTACACCTCTGGCTCCTCTGTTTTCATTCTTATCCCTGGGCTCCAGCACCGCCAGTTGGCGCTCGGAAGTGCCATCTGCACAGTCAACACTTGCTGCCGTGTTATTGGGGTTCAGTAACGTCAGCTGTTCCCCTGCTGTGTTCACGGCAATTTCTCCTGCTCTGTCCATATTCACTGTGCTACTTATTTAAAACTTGCTCCAATTACACCTCTGGCTCCTCCGTTTTTAGTATTTACCCTGGGCTCCAACACCGCCAGTTGGCGCTCGGAAGTGCTGTCTGCACAGTCAACACTTGCTGCCGTGTTATTGGGGTTCAGTAACGTCAGTTGTTCCCCTGCTGTGCGGACGGCAATTTCTCCTGCTCTGTCCACATTCTCACTACTACAGATTTTAAAGTTGCTCGAATTACACCTCTGGCTCCTCTGTTTTCATTCTTATCCCTGGGCTCCAGCACCGCCAGTTGGCGCTCGGAAGTGCTGTCTGCACAGTCAACACTTGCTACCATGTTATTGGGGTTCAGTAACGTCAGCTGTTCCCCTGCTGTGCGGACGGCAATTTCTCCTGCTCTGTCCACATTCTCACTACTACAGATTTTAAAGTTGCTCCAATTACACCTCTGGCTCCTCTGTTTTCAGTATTATCCCTGAGCTCCAACACCGCCAGTTGGCGCACGGAAGTGCCGTCTGCACAGTCAACACTTGCTGCCGTGTTATTGGGGTTCAGTAACGTCAGCTGTTCTCCTGCTGTGCGGACGGCAATTTCTCCTGCTTTGTCCAAATCCACTGTACTACACATTTTAAAGTTGCTCGAATTACACCTCTGGCTCCTCTGTTTTCATTCTTATCCCTGGGCTCCAGCACCGCCAGTTGGCGCTCGGAAGTGCCGTCTGCACAGTCAACACTTGCTACCATGTTATTGGGGTTCAGTAACGTCAGCTGTTCCCCTGCTGTGTTCACGGCAATTTCTCCTGCTCTGTCCATATTCACTGTGCTACTTATTTAAAACTTGCTCCAATTACACCTCTGGCTCCTCCGTTTTTAGTATTTACCCTGGGCTCCAACACCGCCAGTTGGCGCTCGGAAGTGCTGTCTGCACAGTCAACACTTGCTGCCGTGTTATTGGGGTTCAGTAACGTCAGCTGTTCTCCTGCTGTGCGGACGGCAATTTCTCCTGCTTTGTCCAAATCCACTGTACTACACATTTTAAAGTTGCTCGAATTACACCTCTGGCTCCTCTGTTTTCATTCTTATCCCTGGGCTCCAGCACCGCCAGTTGGCGCTCGGAAGTGCCGTCTGCACAGTCAACACTTGCTGCCGTGTTATTGGGGTTCAGTAACGTCAGCTGTTCCCCTGCTGTGTTCACGGCAATTTCTCCTGCTCTGTCCATATTCACTGTGCTACTTATTTAAAACTTGCTCCAATTACACCTCTGGCTCCTCCGTTTTTAGTATTTACCCTGGGCTCCAACACCGCCAGTTGGCGCTCGGAAGTGCTGTCTGCACAGTCAACACTTGCTGCCGTGTTATTGGGGTTCAGTAACGTCAGCTGTTCCCCTGCTGTGCGGACGGCAATTTCTCCTGCTCTGTCCACATTCTCACTACTACAGATTTTAAAGTTGCTCGAATTACACCTCTGGCTCCTCTGTTTTCATTCTTATCCCTGGGCTCCAGCACCGCCAGTTGGCGCTCGGAAGTGCTGTCTGCACAGTCAACACTTGCTACCATGTTATTGGGGTTCAGTAACGTCAGCTGTTCCCCTGCTGTGCGGACGGCAATTTCTCCTGCTCTGTCCACATTCTCACTACTACAGATTTTAAAGTTGCTCCAATTACACCTCTGGCTCCTCTGTTTTCATTCTTATCCCTGGGCTCCAGCACCGCCAGTTGGCGCTCGGAAGTGCCGTCTGCACAGTCAACACTTGCTGCGGTGTTATTGGGGTTCGGTAACGTCAGCTGTTCCCCTGCTGTGTTCACGGCAATTTCTCCTGCTCTGTCCATATTCACTGTGCTACTTATTTAAAACTTGCTCCAATTACACCTCTGGCTCCTCCGTTTTTAGTATTTACCCTGGGCTCCAATACCGCTAGTTGCTGCTCAGAAGTGCCGTCTGCACAGTCAACGCTTGCTCCAGTGTTATTGGGATTCAGTAACGTCAGCTGATCCCCAGCTGTGTGTCCGGCAAATTCTCCTGCTTTGTCCACATCCACTGTAGTACGGATTTAAAACCTCCTCCAAATACACCTCTGGCTCTTCTGTTTTTAGTATTTACCCTGGGCTCCAGCACCGCCAGCTGGTTCTCGGCAGTTCCATTGGCTCTTGTACCTTCTGCTACCCATCCGGGTTCCAGTACCGTCAGCTGGTCCTCGGTAGTTCCATTTGCTCTTGTATCTTCTGCTACCCATCCGGGTTCCAGTACCGTCAGCTGGTTCTCGGCAGTGTCTTTGGCACGGGTACTCCCTCCTGCCCAGCCTGGTTCCAGCACGCCAGCTGTTTCCGGGTAGTGTCAACGTCACTTTGCCTCCAATGCGTTGTCCTGTCGTGTTGCGGTCGGGTTAGCCGACTCTATGGTGCCTGCAGTTTAGGTGACTCCTATGTGGGCTGCGGGATCTGGCAATGAAGGCTGGTTCCATAGTGCCAATAGGACAAGCACCCTCTGTAGGACTGTGGGTTTTGGTAACTGCGGCCGGCTCGCGGCCTTGAACTTTTTTTTTACATGGGTACCTTCTGCTACCCATCCGGGTTCCAGTACCGTCAGCTGGTTCTCGGCAGTGCCTTTGGATTAGGTGCCTCCTTCTCGGTATCCAAGTTCCACCAACGTCTGCTGGTCCTTGGTAGTGCTTTCTGGCACAGGTACCTCCTGCTTAGTAACCGAGTTCCAGTAACATCAGCTGGTCCTCGGTAGTTCCATTGGCTCTTGTACCTTCTGCTACCCATCCGGGTTCCAGTACCGTCAGCTGGTCCTCGGTAGTTCCATTTGCTCTTGTATCTTCTGCTACCCATCCGGGTTCCAGTACCGTCAGCTGGTTCTCGGCAGTGTCTTTGGCACGGGTACTCCCTCCTGCCCAGCCTGGTTCCAGCACGCCAGCTGTTTCCGGGTAGTGTCAACGTCACTTTGCCTCCAATGCGTTGTCCTGTCGTGTTGCGGTCGGGTTAGCCGACTCTATGGTGCCTGCAGTTTAGGTGACTCCTATGTGGGCTGCGGGATCTGGCAATGAAGGCTGGTTCCATAGTGCCAATAGGACAAGCACCCTCTGTAGGACTGTGGGTTTTGGTAACTGCGGCCGGCTCGCGGCCTTGAACTTTTTTTTTACATGGGTACCTTCTGCTACCCATCCGGGTTCCAGTACCGTCAGCTGGTTCTCGGCAGTGCCTTTGGATTAGGTGCCTCCTTCTCGGTATCCAAGTTCCACCAACGTCTGCTGGTCCTTGGTAGTGCTTTCTGGCACAGGTACCTCCTGCTTAGTAACCGAGTTCCAGTAACATCAGCTGGTCCTCGGTAGTTCCATTGGCTCTTGTACCTTCTGCTACCCATCCGGGTTCCAGTACCGTCAGCTGGTCCTCGGTAGTTCCATTTGCTCTTGTATCTTCTGCTACCCATCCGGGTTCCAGTACCGTCAGCTGGTTCTCGGCAGTGTCTTTGGCACGGGTACTCCCTCCTGCCCAGCCTGGTTCCAGCACGCCAGCTGTTTCCGGGTAGTGTCAACGTCACTTTGCCTCCAATGCGTTGTCCTGTCGTGTTGCGGTCGGGTTAGCCGACTCTATGGTGCCTGCAGTTTAGGTGACTCCTATGTGGGCTGCGGGATCTGGCAATGAAGGCTGGTTCCATAGTGCCAATAGGACAAGCACCCTCTGTAGGACTGTGGGTTTTGGTAACTGCGGCCGGCTCGCGGCCTTGAACTTTTTTTTTACATGGGTACCTTCTGCTACCCATCCGGGTTCCAGTACCGTCAGCTGGTTCTCGGCAGTGCCTTTGGATTAGGTGCCTCCTTCTCGGTATCCAAGTTCCACCAACGTCTGCTGGTCCTTGGTAGTGCTTTCTGGCACAGGTACCTCCTGCTTAGTAACCGAGTTCCAGTAACATCAGCTGGTCCTCGGTAGTTCCATTGGCTCTTGTACCTTCTGCTACCCATCCGGGTTCCAGTAACATCAGCTGGTCCTCGGTAGTTCCATTGGCTCTTGTACCTTCTGCTACCCATCCGGGTTCCAGTACCGTCAGCTGGTTCTCGGCAGTGCCTTTGGATTAGGTGCCTCCTTCTCGGTATCCAAGTTCCACCAACGTCTGCTGGTCCTTGGTAGTGCTTTCTGGCACAGGTACCTCCTGCTTAGTAACCGAGTTCCAGTAACATCAGCTGGTCCTCGGTAGTTCCATTGGCTCTTGTACCTTCTGCTATCCATCCGGGTTCCAGTACCGTCAGCTGGTCCTCGGTAGTTCCTCAGCTTTCTTGTACCTTCTGCTACATTTCCAAGTTCAAGCTTTTTGAAATGGTTCTTGGTAATCACTCTGGATCTCCCTGACGAGGACCCTGAAGACGAGGACCCTGAAGACCAACCCTAAGAAGACGAGGACCCCGAAGACAATGACCCTGAAGACGAGGACCCTGAAGACCACCCCGAAGACGAGGACCCTGAAGACCACCCCGAAGAAGACGAGGACCCTGAAGACCACCCCGAAGAAGACGAGGACCCCGAAGACGAGGACCCAGAAGACCAACCCGAAGAAGACGAGGACCCCGAAGACGAGGACCCCCGAAGACGACGACCCTGAAGACCACCCCGAAGAAGACCAAGAAGATGACCCTGAAGAAGTTGACCAAGAAGACAAAGAAGAGAAGACAAGCACCAAGATACAGAAAAACAAGAGACAGAAAACCAAGAAGCAGAAATACAAGAAGCTGCAGAACAAAAAGCGGAAGAACATTAAGCATAAGACTAAAAATCAGAGCAAAAGATAATATCTAAATTATAAGCAGAAGATGACTAAGCAGTGTATGGGGGTGAGTCCGTTCCTCCTCGTGGTGCCCCTGGAAAAGACCTGCTGCTGCAGGCCAAACTGAACGCGGACAAATCCTGTTGTAAATCTTTTGTGACGGGCAGAACGAAAGGTGTAATGTCCAACCTTTTATAGATAACAACTACAGGAATGCCTGTCACAAATAAGAATATGATGAAGAAGAAGAATATGAAGAAGATGAAGAAGTAGAATATGAAGAATGTAAAAAAAAGAATAATACGAAGAAGGTGAAGAAGAAGAAGGTGAAGAAGAAGTGGATGAAAAAGATGCTGAGGATGATGAAGGAGAAAGTGTGGGAGAAGTAAAAAAGAAGGTGAAGAGCATGGAAGTAGTGAAACATAAATATCTGACAAAATATAAAAATACTTAACATAGTTAATATTTCCGTAACTCAGAACATAATAAAAAAATATTAATTCCTGCTATTCCATTTGACTGGGCTAAACCTCTATGCCTTTATTGTCTCCCCCACCTCCCCCAATACATTCTACATTATTCTTAGTTGTTTTCCTTCATGTAGAAATAACCTACAAGGAAAGAAAGGGTTTATTTTAATTCCGATATTTATGTCCCATTGACTTGCATTGGTTTCCGGTATCGGAATCGGCGATATCCGATACTTTTTCGGTATCGGTCCGATCCAATCCGATCCGATATTTCCCGATATCGGAAGGTATCGCTCAACACTACCCACTACTGACTCTGTATTGGCTCCTAGCACGGATCCATCAATTCAGCTGCAGATCTCAGAGACATGGCTGTGCTTAAAAGGATATTTCCAGTGCGGCCGGACTAGATGTATTAAAAGGTAACGAATCCACTTCCTTTTCCACTAATAAAACGCACCATATTCAGCAGTTTATGAATTACACCGGGTGTGGTTCACTTAGGCTGTGTGCTCACGATGCGGTTTTTAAGCGTTTCCGCAGGGGCAAAAACGCTGCAGAAACGCTTAAAAAAACACTTGGTAGAAGGTCCGCCATGTTCCCCAATGATAATCCGCGTGTGCTGTGCACATGATGCGGAAATTTCCACTGCGGATTATCATTGTGGAAAAATACGCAGCACTAACAATTATTTTGCGGAAGAGCTGCATTTTTGCCGCCATTGATTTGCATTAGAACGCGTGGAATCCGCTTCACTAGATAAGGACATGCGGAATACATGTGTTCAATGTGCGGATGGTACCCGGGTATAGAGGACAGGAGATTCTCCTCCGGACCCGGGTACCATAGAACCTGTAAAAGAAAGAATAAAATAAAAAATAAATGTTATATTTACCTTCTGACGGCCCCCGCTGCGCTCCTCCTCTCATGCCGGCACATCGCGGTGGACTGGAGGACCTGCGCTGACGTCATAGTCATGTGACGGGTCACGCGACGCTGACGTCGGCAGGTCCTTCAGTGTACCGCGATGTGCCGGCAAGGGAGAACGGAGAGAAGCAAGACTGCGGGGGCCATCAGAGGGAAGTATAGATTTATTTTTCATTTTTAAACATTCTTTTACGGTCACATTATATAAATGGATTTCTATAGTGTGACCAAGTTAACAAGCACTTTCCAAGTGATGCTACAATCGCTTGTCAACCCGCAAGCAGAAATGCATGTGAAGAACGCTTCACATCCGCATGTCCCTGGCAGGAAAAACGCATGTACAATCCGCATGTACAATCCGCACGTACAATCCGCATGTACAATCCGCATGTACAATCCACATGTACAATCCACATGTACAATCCGCATGTATAATCCTCATGTACAATCCGCATGTACAATCCGCATGTACAATCCTCATGTATAATCCGCATGTACAATCCGCATGTACAATCCTCATGTACAATCCGCATGTACAATCCTCATGTACAATCCACATGTACAATCCACATGTACAATCCGCATGTATAATCCGCATGTATAATCCTCATGTACAATCCTCATGTATAATCCGCATGTACAATCCGCATGTACAATCCTCATGTACAATCCGCATGTACAATCCGCATGCGTTTTTTCTGCCAGGGAGATGCAGAAACGCTCAGGAAAACTCCGGAGCATTTCTGCATGGTGGGCACATAGTCTTAGTCGATTGTGTTCAGGGCCGCGTTCAGTATGTTGGATGCAACCAGCACAACAGCTATTAACATCTCTCTGATCTCTGCAGTATCTCGTCATTTTGTTAATATACTGTACATAAGGGTGATTTGTCAGGACTCAAATTTAGAGCTATTGATAAAGTCCATAAATCTAGCAGAGGTGGCAATTACAGAAGAATGGTATTAAACCGAGAATCCTATTGGATCTTCCAACTCGGCACCAGGGTGCTGCTAGGTCTGAACGTGAGGCAGGATTTAATCTAAAATATTTATCACTGCAGTCAGGTATTATTCCCCATACTATTAGTTATTGCATGCACATGACGATAAATACATGATTCCCCTTAGGTGGTGGAAACGCGTTGGTATTCACACTAGCTGGTCGTGTTGCTGCCGTTTAACTACTTTGTGAATAAACTTAATCTTCATTTACTGTTGGATCTCCACTGGAACTTCTATTTTTACATTTATGTAAACCAAACAGAAAAAAATACCCAGTAAAATGTAACTTTTAATAATTACCATTAAAAGTGTACTAAATAGTCCAAATGGGACAAAAACATAACTACACCTATCAATATGGGGCCGTTACATTGACGATATCCTCGTCCTCTGGACTGGGGACCAAGCGTCCTTCATTAGGTTTATACAGCGTCTTAATATAAATAATCTTGGCCTAAAATTCACCTATGAGATTGGTGGCAATAAAATTGCCTTTTTGGATGTTATTATTTCAGTTGATGGATCTGGTTCCCTGAGGTCATCTATCTTTAGGAAGCCGACAGCGGCACATAGTCTACTAAGATGGGGGAGTTATCATCCTACCCCCTTAAAACAGGGAATCCCTAAAGGTCAATTTTTAAGACTGAGGAGAAATTGTTCCTCTGAGTCAGACTTTCTCCATAGAGCAAAGGACTTGAAGGAACGATTCATTGATCGAAACTATCCGATTAAGGTGGTTAATGAAGCATATAATCATGCTTTGAAACAGGATAGGTCTAAACTGCTGGTACCCCGAGCCAGGTCTGAACAGACTCCTCTGACTAGATTAATCAGGACGTATGATGATCAACATCCAAGGATTATGACAATTTTGAGAAAACACTGGGCCATTTTAAGGACTGACCCTGATGTATCTAAGTGGATTACGGACTATCCATCAGTGACCTGTAGGAGAGGCAGATCAGTTATAGACCATCTTGTACATAGCCACTTTGTTCCACCTAAAAAAGAGGGCACCTGGCTGGATAGAAGGTCAGTGGGCACTTTTAGGTGTGGCCAATGTAGTTTCTGTAGATACGTCTCGCCTTCAGATACCTTTCAGAGTGCGGTAACCAGACGCACGTATAGGAACAAACATTCTGCCAATTGCAAAACTATGGGCGTTGTCTACATGTGCACATGCACCTGTCCAAAAGACTATGTGGGAATAACTAAGAGACAATTTAAAGTTCACATTGGTGAACATCTGGGGGATATTAGAAATAAAAGAGACACACCCCGAGCGAAACATGTGAACATTGCTCATGGAGGAGATCTTAAATCTATTACGTTCCGCTCAATCGAAGTTGTTAGCCCCTCAGTTCGCCAGGGCGACTGGAATAGGAGGATTTTATAGCGGGAATCCAGATGGATTTTCTGGCTTGAATCTTTGAACCCTGGAGGCATTAATGAACACCTGAATTTCTCTAGCTTTGTTTAGCCTCTTTTTCTGACTAGCCCTAACGGATGAAATCATTTTTGGCCTCTTGAATGGATTTCTATTTGTATTCGATCCCAGTAACTGTATCTTTTTTACTGATTGATTGGGACTATTTATTCATACTCCATATGTTATGATTGACATTGGGTTAAAACTGCATTTTCTTACAACACGCTGCCTATTGACAGTGGATGGTCTACTATATAGGTACTCATGTACATGTGCTTTATTGTGATGGACTTGTCAGTACTTATTATGGTATATTTAATACCTCCCTCTTGGGGGTAGGATTGACTCCCCCTTATGATACAAGCGTTTCGAAGATTTTTCTATTGAGAAGTTTTACACTTGCAACTTTGTGCGCTCTGCCATCTTTATGATGGGAATGTCTGCTGTTCTGTTATTGCAGCGAATACTGCCATATCGAGAAAGAGAGAGTCTATTAGACATAGACTGACATCTTTATGTAGAACGCTGTGTGCGTCCAATTCCCGTGGTTACCGTGGTCTCGTGGTTGAATGAGGCTTGCGGTTCATCACCATGGTATTACCGGAAGTGACGCGATATACGTCACAATGTGAGTCATGTGGCATTAGCTTTAAGTGCGCCCTACGATGTACTGCGCAACTGTGGAATCATATAAACTATGGCACGCAGCTTGCGTTCCACCTCCAGGGTAACACCAGAGGTGACCGCAATTACGCAACCGGAAGTTACGTAATATACACCAACGCGCGACTATAGGACTATACAAATTATGGAACGCAGCTTTGCGGTTCACCTCCAGGGTATACCGGAAGAGACCGCAATCAATGGAGATCTTCTTCCGGGGGAATTTTGAATGAATTGGCACACATTATCTTGAGAGGAGGTATAAATATATGGTGTTGTTTGTTGTTCCAGGCACGGCTATATTCCAGCATGGAAGCACTTATTATCAGTGCAACAACTATGGTCTTTCTCCTCTAACATTTGGTTTGTCCCCTGATGAACCCTGGATCGAGGAGGGGGCGAAACGCATTGGGACTACTTTAAAAGGGACATTGTTTGCTGCTGGGTCTATATCACCCTGAGTGACCAAGAAAGTGGATGCCCGGCTCGACTGAAAATTTTGTGTGAAGTCCACAAGTGTGAATTTATCCTGTGATTGGGACTATATAGTCACCTATCAAAGGGCCTAAAGAACTATCTTCTAAGACATCTGTCGGGACCCCCAGATGGACTAGAGACCAGATAAGTCCATTTACTTGTCTTTGACCAGTGTATTTCTGTCTAATTGTGTGGGATCCTGTGAGTGGCTATTGTGGGGCTCCCACTTATATATACTAGTGTTGGGAGGCTAGGTCCTGTTCCCTGTTATATTTAGGGGATAACATTTCCTCTGTCTTTGCATTTTTTTTTTTTTTTTCCCTATTTACATACATGTTGTGTGATATTTAGCATGTCAATTATGACATGATTGTATTCGATGCTGGTCAAACTTTGTCATCTGTGTGTTTGTTTAGGGAGATCTAGGGACAGGTTAGGGACAGCCTCCATGAAGCGGTGACACCAACTCGTATCGTTAGGGTGAAAATACTCCGCTGGTAGGTAGGGTATTCCATCCCACAAGGGTTATTTAGGGTAAGTCTGATTGCATACATATTTTTTCTACCCTGACTATCCTTCCCCATATATGTTTTTATTGATAGGTGTAGTTATGTTTTTGTCCCATTTGGACTATTTAGTACACCTTTAATGTTAATTATTAAAAGTTAAATTTTACTGGGTATTTTTTTCTGTTTGGTTTACATAATAATATATATACCCTCTTTTTCTTGCCAACTTTGTTTGGCTTGTTTTGTCTTGTTTTTTTCACTATTTTTATATTTAATAATGGAAAGGCCAATTCAAATTGATTCCATATTCTACAAAATTACCTCTCTTATCTGAAATTTGTTTATGGGTGAGCTATCGCAGTATGGATAGCATATTACACCGATACAGCCAGGTGTTATTACCTTATACTGCGTGCTGCAAAATATTTGTAAAAATCTATCTTATTCCCTATTGATACCGCTGTTAGCTCCATTTGCAATATGGACAGGTGCAAGGTATCATCATCTGGAGATGAGTGTTCATTGTTGTTGAATACATCAGTTTGTTGTTGCCACGTCCGAAAAAAACTCTCCAGGGCCGATTAAAATGTATTTTTTACTGTACAATATTACCTCTCTTTTCTGCGATTTGTGTACGGGTAGCATCCGCATTGCATTTTCCTGGCCTGTACTTGATGCTGAAATTGAAGTCAGCTAGTTCAGCGACCCATCTCTGACCCGTTGCATTCAGTTTGGCTGTAGTAAGGACATAGGTCAAAGGGTTGTTGTCAGTGTATACCTCATACTCTTTGCTATAGTAGAGATAATCTCTAAATTGTTTACAGATAGCCCATTTCAATGCCAGGAACTCCAATTTTCCGGAATTTAGATGGTAATTCTTCTCGGCGTCTGTCAACGTTTTAGAACCGTAACCAGTCACTCTCATTTTTCCATCTTGATGCTGATACAGGGTAGCTCCCAGTCCAACTTGAGAGGCGTCACAATGAAGAACAAATGGTAAATTGAAATCAGGATATCCCAAGATGGGTGGTTTTACCAGGTAGTCTACTAGTTCTTCCAATACCTGTAGTTCAGTCTGCGGACAGAGATTCCCGCTTTTGGTATTTGGTGCTGTCCCTCCATCCTCCAACTTCAACCTGGTTAGAAACTGTGTTAGTTCCTGGAGGACAGTCCCCATGACGTCTTCAGCTTCTTTCTCCCCCAGCTCATCCATTTTTTAATTAATGGCAGCTAACAGTTGTCTGCGGTTGTGTGCTTTAGAAATCTGTTCTTCTGACATCTTTATATGTTCTGCTACTGTTCTCAATTTTTCACAGGTTAACTGAAAAAGCAGCTCACTAATTCTGTCCATTTGTATTTCCACATCCATTGCTGCTAGTGAGTTTTCTTTAGGGCTGGTCCCCTTTAACTGGTGTAGCAGAGTAGAGTTGAGCTGCTGTGCTGCTGTTTTTTTCCAGTTTTCCTCTTCTCCCTCTACACGCTAATTCCTGCTCAGGACTCCCCGTACGGGCCACCAATGTTACACGCACGCCGCTAGGTTCAGATAGGGGCGAGGCTGGTTACATGGATTCTTTGGAATTCTGGGGGAACCGTTGCTCAGGGCGACTCTTTAAGGTGCATCTACACCGGCCAATAATCGGATACTGATCGGCCGATCTAAACCGGCTGACAGTCACCCGATGTACGAGCAAAACATTAGTTCATCAGGTGAAATCATTAAGCTTAAATATTCCTGTTCTGGGCAGCAGATCATCCTGTGTAAACGTGCTGCCGAGGACAATGCTATTCTGGGCGCACAGAACCATCATAATAAGGTTCACAGGCGATTAAACGACTGCTGATCGGCTCAATATAACCAGTCAGGGGGCATTTAGGTGCCGCGTTTGTCCATTGTAAATGCAGCCTTAGATCCCGGTACCTTATAGGAGACGTCTTCTCTGGTTGCTCACATCCTTTTCTTCTTCATCTGACCCTGATTCCAGGGTAAGTTTTTACATCTGCAGCTCGTCTCAACAGATGTTCTTTTCTTCAGTCTTCGGCAGCACATGTCGACACAGTGCCCTTAATAATAAAAGTGTCATTATAATGCCGCCTGAATAAAAATAGCTGCCCCTGCTGTGCCGTAATTAAGCCTGTGCTGTGCCCCTGAATAAATAATAGCGCCTCCCTGTGCTCCATACACAAAAAATGACATCCACACTGTCCCTCTTATGATACATGGCCTCCTCTCCTATAAAATATTGCCTCCACACCATCCTCCCTTATATACTACTAGCTATTGAACCTGTTCTACGCCCAGGTGGCGAGCATTTTTATAGGTATATGGTCTCCCATGCAGGTATGTGCTGCCCCCCTCCTGGTATTTGTGCTTCCCCCCTCCTGTCCCCTCCATCCTATCCTGGTATGCATGGCACCCCTCATCCCTATCCTGGTATGCATGGCACCCCTCATCCCTATCCTGGTTTGCATGGCACCCCTCATCCTTATCCTGTAATGCATGGCACCCTTCATCCCCAATCCTGGAATGCATGGCACCCCTCACCCCCAATCCTGGTATGCATGGCACCCCTCACCCCCAATCCTGGTATGCATGGCACCCCTCACCCCCAATTCTGGTATGCATGGCACCCCTCACCCCCAATCCTGGTATGCGTGGCACCCCTCATCCCCAATCCTGGTATGCGTGGCACCCCTCATCCCCAATCCTGGTATGTGTGGTACTCCTCATCCCTATCCTGGTATGCATGGTACCCCATCCCTCTTCCCTATCCTGGTATGTATGATATCCCTCATCCTGGTATGCATGGGCCCCTCACCCACATCCTAGTATGCATGGTACCCCTTATCCTTATCCTGGTATGCATGGCCCCTCATCTGAATCCTGGTATGCATGGCCCCCCCCCACATCCCTATCCTGGTATGCGTTGCACCCCTCATCCCCAATCCTGGTATGCATGGTACCCCTCATTCCTATCCTGGTATGCATCGCCCCTCATCTGAATCCTGGTATGCATGGCACCCCTCATCCCCAATTCTGGTATGCATGGCACCCCTCATTCTTAATCCTGGTATGTATGGCACCCCTCATTCCAAATCTGGTATACATTGCACCCCTCATCCCAATCCTGGTATGCATGGCACCCCATCCCTTATCCTGGTATGCATGGCACCCCTCATCCCAATTCTGGTATGTATAGCACCCCTCATCCCCCAATCCTGGTATGTATGGTACCCAGTCCTTCATCCTGGTATGCATGGCACCACTCATCCCCCAATCCTGATATGTATGGTACCCCTCATCCTGGTATGCATAGCACCCCATTTCTCATCCTGGTATGCATGGCACCCAATCCCTCATCCTAGTATGCATGGCACCCCTCATCCCTATCCTGGTATGCATGGTACCCTGCATTCCTATCCTGGTATGTATGGTACCCCTCATCCCTATTCTGGTATGCATGGCACCCCTCACCCCCCAATCCTGGTATGCATGGTCCCCTCACCCCCCAGTCCTGGTATGCATGGTCCCCTCACCCCCCAATCCTGGTATGCATGGTCCCCTCACCTCCCAATCCTGGTATTTGTGGTACCCCTCATCCTGGTATGCATGGTCCCCTCACCCGCCAGTCCTGGTATGCATGGAACCCCTTATCCCCCAATCCTGGTATGCATGGAACCCCTCATCCCCCAATCATGGTTTGCATGGTCCCCTCACCCCCCAATTCTTGTATGCATGGTCCCTTCACCCCCCAATCCTGGTATTTGTGGTACCCCTCATCCTGGTATGCATGGTCCCCTCACCCCCCAGTCCAGGTATGTGTGGTACCCCTCACCCCCAAATCCTGGTATGGGTGGTACCCCTCACCCCCCAATCCTGGTATGCATTGTCCCCTCACCCCCCAATCCTGGTATGCACGGTCCCCTCACCCCCCAATCCTGGTATGTGTGGTACCCCTCATCCTGGTATGCATGGTCCCCTCACCCCCCGATCCTGGTATGTATGGTCCCCTTACCCCATAATCCTGGTATGCATGGTACCCCTCATCCTCCCAATCCTGGTATGTGTGGCCCCCTCACACCCCAATCCTGGTATGTATGGTACCCCTCATCCCTTTCACGCTGCACACATACAAAAAATAAACACTTGTACTCACCTTTCTTCCCTGTGCTCCAGCGCTGAGGTGTCCTGTTCTGCCGGAGGCCGGGGTAGGAGTGTGGCACCGGAGTACGCGCGTGCCCATACCCCGCTGTCTGGCGCCATTTTGTTGAAGACACACTGCAAATGTGTCTTCAGTAAAATGGCGCCGGATAGCGCTATGCGCATGCGCCGATTCCGACGCCTCACTCCTGCACCAGTCTCCGGCAAAGAGAGGCGCCGCGGCAACACTCCTACTGGTCAGGTAAGTATGTAAGTATGGCGCCGGAGATCGCGGTATGCATTCAGTGTCTACGCATACCGTGATCTCCGACGCCACACACTCTTCTTACCTGTAACGGCTCCATGCGGTCTTCTGTCTGGAGCCAGATTGCACAGGCGTGTCGCGCTTGCGCAGTCTATAAAGGCTTCAGACAGAGACACGCATCTCCCGTTATATTATAGATATCCACCACACCATCGCCCCTTAACAACTATGACCTATACACTGTCCATCCTACACACTATACCTACGTTATGACCTATAGCCTCCACTCTGTCCCATCTTCAGTGCCCCTCCCCACAATGCGCCCTCTCCATACTGTGCCCCATCTTCACACTGTACTCCCTCCATATTGTGCCTACATAATGTCCCTCCTATATACAGCCTCCCATACTGTGCCCTTACTGAATATTCAGCTCCACTTAGGAGCACTTAGCTTCCCCTCATTTATGTCGCTATATCACACAGCTAGTAACACATGTACCTCCCAAATACAGCCAGCACCCCATGTACTCCCCATGCAGCCAGCACCCCATGTACCAACCATAACAGCAAACATCCCATGTACCCCCACACAGCAAACACCCTATGTAGTCACTACCCAGTTAACACCCTATGTAGCCAGCACCCCATGAGAAGCCAACGTGCCATGTACTCACAACACAGCCAGCGCACCATGTACCCCCCACACAGCCAACGTGCCATGTATTCACCACACAGCCAACATCCTCATTTACTCACCACCCCAATGTACTCCCCATACAGGCAGCACCCCATATACAGCCTGCACTCCATGTATCCCCCACATGCAGCGTATAGCCCAACATGCCCTGCCCATATACAGCCTGCACCCCATGTACCCCCAGTGTTTGTTTTCCACCACACATAGCAGTTAGTCCAAAAAATTTTACAGTCTTGTGAAAAGTATTTGCCCCCTTCCTGATTTCTTTTTTTTTTTGCATGTTTGTCAAACTTAAATGTTTCAGATCACAAAACAATTTTAAATAAAAGACAAAGATAACACAAGTAAACACAAAATTAAGTTTTCAAATGAAGATCTTTATTATTAAGGGTCAAAGAAATCCAAACCTACAGGGCCCTGTGTGAAAAAGCGATTGCCCCCATAAAACATAAGTTAACTGTGGTTTATAACATCTTTGGGAAGCTGAGTACAATTTCTCTAGCCACACACAGGGCTGATTACTGCCACACCTTGCTTCAGTTAAGGTCAGTGTTCACTCCACCATTAGAAAGAGACTGGGCAAAAATGGCATGCATGGCAGAGTTCCAAGACGAAAACCATTGCTAAGAAAAAAGAACATAAAGGCTCATTTCAGTTTTGCCAGAAAACATCTTGATGATCGCCAAGACTTTTGGGAGAATACTCTGTGCCCTGACGAGACAAAAATGTAACATTTTAGAAGGTGTATGTCCTATTACATCTGGCGTAGAAGTAACACAGCATTTCAGAAAAGTAACATCATTCCAACAGTAAAATATGGTGGTGGTAGTGTGATGGTCTGGGGCTGTTTTGCTACTTCTGGACCTGGAAGACTTGCTGTGATAAATGGAACCATGAATTCTGCTGTCTACCAAAAATTCCAGAAGGAGAATGTCCGGCCATCTGTTTGTAACCTCAAGCTGAAGCAAACTTGGGTTATGCAGCAGGACAATGATCCAAAACACACCAGCAAGTCTACCTCTTATAGGGGTTTTACTCACTTGGATGCGAAGGGAGGAAAACAGTGAGCATGTTCCTTTAAGAGTCCATGTCGGTTTATTGCTTCATAAACAGACAAGCAAGAAAAAGAAAACAAACAGCCTTTAGTTCAGACAAAGTAAAGTGTCCTTAGCAGGTCTCTGCTTAATCAGTCCTGTGGGCACAAAGGTTGTGTAATGTCCAGTATCCTGGCTCGGTCAGGAGCCAACCACACACAGAAGGCCTTCTCCCTCCAAACACACAGACAATGTGCCAAATAGCCTCCATTTTATAGGCTGTTAACCACACCCAGAGGTGAGGTATGTGGGTTGTTGGACCCGTCCATTCTCTCCTAACAACCCGTAAGCCGGCTCCCAGGTGCACCAATTAGTCCTCTTAGTGCGTGGGTACACTAGAGAAACACTCCGGGCTGCATCACAGAGACCAGCCATCTCTGTGACACATACTTCCCATAGATTATGTGACCATTAGCCACCTTACATACCTCCCCCCTCTGCCTAAAGCCGTGGGGCTTGGCACCTTCTACCACTAGACAGGGGATTCTCGAGAGGGCATCAGCATTACCATGTAGCTTCCCTGCTCTATGTTCTACATGATCGTTGAAATACTGTAGGGCTAAAAACCAGCGGGTGACCTTGGCATTTTTCCTTTTTGTTTCCCTCATCCGAGTGAGGCTTGGTCGGATACCAGTCTAAATTTTCGACCTAGCAGATAGTACCACAACGTTTACACCACCCACTTTATGGTCAAGCACTCCTACTCTATGACCGCATAATTTTTCTCGCAGGAGGACAGCTTCCTACTCAGGTAGAGGACAGGGTGCTCCTCCCCGTGTATCTCTTGGGAAAGGACAGCTCCTAAACCCACATCTGAGGCATCTGTCTGGAGTAAAAACTCTCTTGAAGTCAGAGGCAACAATGACCGGTTGCCTACACAGACCCACTTTCATTTCTTTAAAGGTCGTCTCCGCCTTTGCAGTCCATGGCTGATTTTGTCCCCTTAAGAAGGTCATTCAGGGGTATGGCCATCATGGCGAAGTTTGGGATGAACCTTCTGTAGTATCCCACGATCCCCAGGAAGGCTCTAACCTGTTTTTTTGACAGGGGTCTCGGCCAGGTTTAGATTGCCTCCACTTTACTGATTTGGTTGGCTTCTTCTTTCCCCATAGCACATTTCTTCGGGTTTATTCAAAACCCCGCCTTCAAACACCACCTGGACTTTTTCCAGATGACTCTGCCAGTCCAAGCTGACGATAACAATATTGTCCAGGTATGCCGCAGCGTATTGTTTATGGGGTGCAAGAATTCAATCCATAACTCTCTGGAAGGTTGCAGGGGCCCCTTGCAGTCCAAACAGCATCTGGATATACTGGAAGCATCCATCCGGCGTGGAAAACACAGTCTTCTCCTTGGCTCCCTGTGCCATGGGGATCTGCAATATCCCTTCATCAAATCCAAGGTGGTTATGTACCTTGCTGTCCCAAGCCTCTCGATCAGCTCGTCGACGCGTGGCATGGGATATTCATCGAATTTGGAGACTTCATTCAACTTCCGATAGTCGTTGCAAAATCTCCACTCACCATCGGGCTTTGGGACCAAGATGATCGGGCTCGACCAACCGCTCTTGGATTCTTCAATGACACCGAGTTTCAGCGTACCAGCCACCTCTTTGGAGATCAACTCTCGTTGGGCCTCAGGAATCAGATAGGGCTTCAAGTTCACCCGCACAGGTGGCTCTGTCAGAACCTTGTGTTCTATGACCCTTGTGCAGCCCGGCAATTCCGATAACAGATCCCGGTTCTTCTGCAATAACTCCCGACACTGCTGTTTGTGGGCCTTCGTTAGCGTTTCCGCTATTGCGACTCCTCCAACGTCACCTTCAGGCTTGCCCAGCAAGCTTAGAGCTTCCACAGCCTCCCTGTCTTGCCACGGCTTGATGAAGTTGAAGTGGTATATCTGGTACTGCTTACGTCGTCCTGGTTGATGAACCTTGTATTTCACATAACCAAGCTTCTCCACCACCTCATACAGCCCTTGCCATTTGGCCAAGAACTTACTCTCTACAGTAGGAATTAACACGAGCACTTGGTCTCTGGTACTGAATTTCCTCACTCTGGCTGACCGGTTGTAGAACCTGGCCTGAGCTTCTTGTGCCTGCAAGAGATGACCTTTTACGATGGGCATCACCTTCTCGGTCCTCTGCTGCATCAGTGTCACATGCTCGATGATGCTTCTGTGGGGCGTGACCTCAGCTTCCCTGGTTTTCTTGGCTATATCCAGGAGATCTCGTGGATGTCGGCCATACAGAAGTTCGAATGGCGAGAACCTCGTAGATGACTGTGGAACATCTCGGATGGAGAACAACAGATACTGTAAGAGACAGTCCCAGTCTCTACCATCCTGTTCTATGGCCTTCCTTAGCATACTCTTCAATGTTTTATTAAATCTTTCCACCAGGCCATCTGTCTGAGAATGGTACACTGAAGTTCTCAGTTGGGAGATTTGTAGGACCTTGCGGAACTCCCTCATCACCTTACTCATAAAAGGTGTTCCCTAGTCGGTCGGGATCTTGTATTTCCAGCAGCAGCTGCCGATCTCATACAGGTCACTCACTGAATATGTCGTGGAGTTGCACAAACATCTGACTGTTACTCACAACCGTGTTTTTTCCTCCATCCCAGACCTCAACTGTATAAATGGCACACACACTGGTACCAGGAGACTGGGTCGTGGTCAAGAGACATATGAGGAGACTAATGAACCCAGATACAGTGAGCCATTTTAAGTACTGACCACTGCTATTTCTGTCAACCTCCAAAGCAAAGATACTTGGATCAATGCCAGCCACTGGAAAATGGTCTTGATCCCCGGCAGCAGCAAAGATGATGACCCTGCCCCTTTGGACCATTCTGATGGCAATTGCATCCCTTGCCCTAACTCTCAATGACGTAAAAAAAGAGGAGAGGACTGGGACAACAAACTCATAAGTATCACCAAGTCCTGCTTTGAGACACAGTTTATAAAGACTGTCCTAAGAACTACTGGATATGCACCCGTAGCCCAATATCCTCTGATACACTGTCATATTGTGCGGGTTGTGTGGGGGATGTCTACTCCACTCCCCTGTAGAACTGTACTGTTTTAGTAATTCTATGCGTGTTTTAGTCATCTGAAAAGGTGTTATTTTCAGGTATGGGCATTAGATGGCAGGAGAGGTACTGTTTGATACTACAGTACCCTTATGTCAGTGGGACACAGGGTTAACTAGTTTTGGGGCTGTCCTCAGTGACAAGCTAGAGACTGAGGGATCTCTGGGAGTGAGATTTGGCCATCTTGGTTATTTAAGAAGTAGCAGTGAGTGAGGAAGGACAGAGAAGAAGAGAGAACCGTGTATGTGGGAGAAACCAGGAAGATTAAAAGGAACGGGCACACCACAGTATAATCTATACTCTAAAGGTCAATTTGTGGATCCTGGCCTCTTCCAGGCGATAGGCAGTAACGGACGTGCCTGGACTAGGGAGCCTCAGGAGCAAGGTAGTCCCTGCTAGAGTTAGGTATTGGGAGCCGTGGAGTGAAGCAGGAACTTCTCCACGAGAAAGTCCAGAGGCAGTTTCCCCTAGGTACGAGTCACACCGTGATTAGCACCGTGTGGGGATTAAGACTGTGTTTTACCATCTGTGAATGCCATGTTTTGCAACAAGTGTTGTACCTGTAATCCCCTGTTTCTAAGGCCGTGCTGAACAAGTAAACTGGACTGTTTTGTTTTTAAAGAACTGTGTCGTCTTTTATTCAAAGCGCAGAAGATCTGAACCCGTCTGAACCAAGGATGAAAGTGAGTAAAGACTTCCACAGCATACGGCCCAAACTACAGCACCCCACACTCACCCAGGGACAACCATGTCCCCATATTTCTAAACAAAAAAAGACCAACATATTGTATACAAAGTGGAATAAGGAACCGTTAAAGCAAGGCCGGGCCCAAATCACAAAGAAGCCAACTCAAACAGCAAGATATCGTAAAGGAGAAACATGAGTAATTATGGCATAAAATAGATTTTATTAGAAAATATTCTTATTAAAATGACAATAGTGTAAAGTATATAGTAGAAACAACAAAGCATGGGAAAAATGGATCAAGTCAAGCGACACCATGTCCATATACAGGGGGCCCCAATATATCCAATATGGATAACACAGGTAAATATATGTGTGTATGAGTTACTACAGGGTGGGCCATTTATATGGATATACCCAAGTTAAATGGGAATGGTTGGTGATATCAACTTCCTGTTTGTGGCACATTAGTATATGGGAGGGGGAAACTTTTCCAGATGGGTGGTGACCATGGCGGTCATTTTGAATTCGGCCATTTTGGATCCAACTTTATTTTTTTTTCAATGGGAAGAGGGTCATGTGACACATCAAACTTATTGAGAATTTCATAAGAAAAACAATGGTGTGCTTGGTTGTTTTTTTTTAATACTGTAAATTTTATTGAAAATGTATAAGCTTAACAATAGAACCAAAGAAATAAGGCATAAACTGAAATTAATAGAGCATGTTGGAAATCCGCTATGGATCATACACTTATCTGCGTTCTACTTGCAGACTCCTAATAAACAGTGTTTAGTCCATGCACTATTATACGAGGAGCTGAATATTTCCATAGTTGGTGTAACTGTAGGAGCTGCTCGCTTACTCAATCATTTGCTATAATCTATATTGGTTTACAATTTCAGAAACACTACTAACCTTTATGACACAGACAGGAAAACAACAGGGGGAAGGGGAAGGGTAATAAGGCAAAATACTGGAAGATTTCAGCAGTAAACTCTGTTCTCCTTTCCTTGAACAAATATCAGGTATTAAATTGGGCCCATTAATAGTCCCATGGTCCCCACACCTTATTGAATACATCTAATTTGGCGTTTATTACTGCCGTCAGGTGTTCCATTCTTCGTATATCCACAATTCTACTTAGTAGATCTCTATTAGAGGGGGGGGAGCGTTTTTTTCCAATGAAGAGCTATGAGGCATCTAGCTGCTGTTAGGATGTGTAGAAGCAGCTTTGAGGACTTTTTACCCATCCCTCTTGGAGTAACATTTAATAAATATATAGCCGGGTCTAGAGGGATTTCAGTGAACAATACTTCCCGCAGGAGGGATCTGACATTTCCCCATAATGGGGTCAGGATCGGGCATGTCCAGAAAATGTGGATAAGGGACCCCTTAGCAGCTCCGCAGCGCCAGCATCCATCCGGGACAGAGGGGTTTAATTTGTGTAATAGTTCAGGGGTATGATCCTAAAACATCATTAATTTATAATTGGTTCTCCTTGTACAAAGTGCAAAGAGAGGTTTTGGATGCTTTATCCCAGATGGACTGCCAACACCGCAGTGTTAGTTCCTTTCCCAGAAACCTCTCCCACTTAGTCATGTATGAGTGTTTAGGAGGTGGATCCCCCCGGGGAGTGTTAATTAGACCATATATGTCCGATATCAGACGGTGTGCTTGGTTTTAACATAACTTTATTCTTTCATGAGTTTTTTACAAGTTTATGACCACTTATAAAATGTGTTCAAAGTGCTGCCCATTGTCTTGGATTGTCAATGCAACCCTATTCTCCCACTCTTGACACACTGATAGCAACACCACAGAAGAAATGCTAGAACAGGCTTCCAGTATTTGTTTCAGATGCTGCACATCTCGTATCTTCACAGCATAGACAATTGCCTTTAGATGAAAACAAAGATAAAAGTCTAAGGGTGTCAGATCGGGAGACCTTGGTGACCATTCAACTGGCCCACGATGACCAATCCACTTTCCAGGAAACTGGTCATGTAGGAATTCTCGGATCTGACACTCATAATGTGGTGGTGCACCATCTTGTTGGAAAAACTCAAGGGAACGTGCCATCTTCAGTGCATAAAGAGGGCAACACATCATCATGGAGCAATTTCAGATATCCAGTGGCATTGAGGATTCCATTGATGAAGAATGGCCCCACTATCTTTGTACCCCATTAACCACACCATACCATCAAGATACCACCCTGTATATTTGGGTAAGATTTAACAGCCTCAGTAGGAAGTATGCACCAAAATTAGGGTTACAATAGAAATAATAATACCCATAGCCAGAGCTCTGGCTGGGCCAGTCAAGAATGGTCATAGAGTTGTTCTGAAGCCATTCCTTTGTTATTTTAGCTTTGTGCTTAGGGTCATTGTCTTGTTGGAAGGTGAACCTTCGGCCAAGTCTGAGGTTCAGAGCACTCTAGAAGAGGTTTTCATCCGGGATATCTCTGTACTTGGCTGCATTCATGTTTCCTTCAATTGCAACCAGTCGTCCTGTCCCTGCAGCTGAAACACCCCCCCATAGCATGATGCTGCCACCACCATGTTTCACTGTTGGGATTGTATTGGGCATGTGATGAGCAGTGCCTGGTTTTCTCCACACATACCGCTTAGAATTATCACCAAAAAGTTCTATCTTCATCTCTTCAGACCACACAATCTTATTTCTCATAGTCTGGGAGTCCTTCATGTGCTTTTGAGCAAACTCTATGCGGGCTTTCATATGTCTTGCACTGAGGAGAGGCTTCCGTTGGGCCACTCCGCCATAAAGGCCCGACTGGTGGAGGGCTGCAGTGATCGTTGACTTTGTGGAGCTTTCTCCAATCTCCCTACTGCATCTCTGGAGCTTAGCCACAGGGATCTTGGGGTTCTTCTTTACCTCTCTCACCAATGCTCCTCTCCCACGATTGCTCAGTTTGGGTGGACGGCCAGATCTAGAAAGACTTCTGGTGGTCCCAAACGTCTTCCATTTAAGGATTATGGAGGCCACTGTGCTCTTAGGAACCTTGTGTAATGCAGAAATTCTTTTGTAACCTTGGCCAGGCAGTTCCATTAAGCTCATGATTCTCATTGGGTCTGACATGCACTGTGAGCTGTGAGGTCTTATATAGACAGGTGTGTGCCTTTCCAAATCAAGTCCTATCAGTTTAATGAAACACAGCTAGACTCCAATGAAGGAGTAGAACCATCTCAAGGAGAATCACAAGGGAATGGACAGCATATGACTTAAATATGAGTGTCTGACCAAAGGGTCTGAATACTTATGATCATGTGATATTTCAGTTTTTCTTTTTTAATAAATTTGCAAAAATTTCTACATTTCAGTTTTTTTTCAGTCAAGATGGGGTGCAGAGTGCACTTTAATGAGAAAAAAAATGAACTTTTTAGAATTTACCAAATGGCTACAATGAAACAGAGTGAAAAATTTAAATGGGTCTGAATACTTTCCGTACCCACTGTATCTCTCAGTGAACGGGATCTGTCCCCTGCAGGATCCCATAGCATGGGGAAGTAGCTGATGGATAAATTATCTGTAAATAATAAAAAGGGAGGAATTGTTGTGGTAAATATTTATACTTTGATTATTATTTTACACAAATCTACCTATATATTTGATAATTTTAATATTAGTTTTATAAGTGTTATTCAAAAAAGCGATAACACAGGGTGTAGCGCTGTGTTTCTGTTACAATTTCCTCTGTTTTTTTAAGTACAGTTAACTGGATAGAGAGAGTTTTAGTTTCAAGGACATCTGCAGATGTTTCCATAATTACAATTTTATTATTTTCAATTAAAATGCTTTCTTTCCCCAATTAAAATATCTGCAGCAAGAGGTAATGTAAAGCCTGTAAAGACCTTCCCCTTCTCTGTTGTTGTAATAAAGATATGTGACTGTGCTTCTGAGACTCAGGTATAATTGTACACTCAGACACTGGCTGTTTGTTATTCTCTTTTCTCTGATGCATCGTATTGATTCTATTTATCTAATTTGAACCAAAAATGGCCGACAGATTTACAGATAATTATCTCAATCCAAATTAGCTCTTCTTCGAAGGGCTATCACCAACCACGACCGATGGATCCTGTAACTAAGGCTCCGATCACATCTACAAGACGTCACCGACCACGACCGATGGATCCTGTAACTAAGGCTCTGATCACATCTACAAGAGGTCACCAACCATGACCGATGGATCCTGTAACAAAAGCTCCGATCACATCTACAAGACGTCACCGACCACAACCGATGGATCCTGAAACTAAGGCTCTGATCACATCTACAAGACGTCACCAACCACGACCAATGGATCCTGTAACTAAGGCTCCGATCACATCTACAAGATGTCACCGACCACAAGCGATGGATCCTGTAACTAAGGTTCCAATCACATCTACAAGACGACACCGACCACGACCGATGGATCCTGTAACTAAGGCTCCGATCACACCTACAAGATGTCACCGATCACGACCGACGGATCCTGTAACTAAGGCTCCAATCACATCTATAAGACGTCACCAACAACGACCGACGGATCCTGTAACTAAGGCTTCGATCAAATCTACAAGACGTCAACAACAACGACCGATGGATCCTGTAACTAAGGCTCCAATCACATCTACAAGACGTCACCGACCACGACCGATGGATCCTGTAACTAAAGCTCCGATCACATCTACAAGACGGCACCGACCACGACCGATGGATTTTGTAACTAAGGCTCCGATCACATCTAAAAGACGTCACAGACCACGACCGATGGATCCTGTAACTAAGGCTCCGATCACATCTACAAGACGTCACCAACCACGACCGATGGATCCTGTAACTAAGGCTCCGATCACATCTATAAGACGGCTCCGACCACGACCGATGGATTTTGTAACTAAGGCTCCGATCACATCTAAAAGACGTCACAGACCACGACCAATGGATCCTGTAACTAAGGTGCCGATCACATCTACAAGACGTCACAGACCACGACCGATGGATCCTGTAAGTCACAGCCCATGCCTCCTCACACCAACCACCCAGGCCCTTGGATGCCCCTGTACATCATGCACAACCCATGCCCCCTAACACCAGCCACGCAGGCCCTTGGATGCCCCTCTACATGCACAGACCATGCCTCCTCACACCAACCACGCAGGCCCTTGGATGCCCCTCTACATGCACAGCCCATGCCCCCTCACACCAGCCACGCAGGCCCTTGGATGCCCCTGTACATGCACAGCCCATGCCTCCTCACACCAACCACGCAGCCCCCTGAATGCCCCTCTACTTACCCCCTCACACCGCCCACACAGCCCCCTGGATGCCCCTCTACATACCCCCCTCACACCACCCACACAGCCCCCTGGATGCCCCTCTACATACCCCCCTCACACCACCCACACAGCCCCCTGGATGCCCCTCTACATACCCCCTCACACCAGCCACACAGCCCCCTGGATGCCCCTCTACATACTCCCTCACACCAGCCACACAGCCCCCTGGATGCCCCTCTACATGCCCCCTCACACCAGCCACACAGCCCCCTGGATGCCCCTCTACATGCCCCCTCACACCAGCCACACTGCCCCCTGGATGCCCCTCTACATGCCCCCTCACACCAGCCACACAGCCCCCTGGATGCCCCTCTACATGCCCCCTCACACCAGCCACACAGCCCCCTGGATGCCCCTCTACATGCCCCCTCACACCAGCCACACAGCCCCCTGGATGCCCCTCTACATGCCCCCTCACACCAGCCACACAGCCCCCTGGATGCCCCTCTACATGCTCCCTCACACCAGCCACACAGCCCCCTGGATGCCCCTCTACATGCTCACTCACACAAGCCACACAGCCCCCTGGATGCCCCTCACACCAGCCACACAGCCCCCTGGATGCCCCTCTACATGCCCCCTCACACCAGCCACACAGCTCCCTGGATGCCCCTCTACATGCCCCCTCACACCAGCCACGCAGCCCCCTGGATGCCCCTCTATATGCCCCCTCACACCAGCCACACAGCCCCCTGGATGCCCCTCTACATACCCCATGCCCCCTCACACCAGCCACACAGCCCCCTGGATGCCCTTCTACATACCCCATGCCCCCTCACACCAGCCATAAGGCCCCCTGGATGCCCCTCTACATACCCCATGCCCCATCACACCAGCCATACAGCCCCCTGTATGCCCTCCACATACCCCATCACACCAGCCACACAGCCCCCTGGATGCCCCTCTACATACCCATGCCCCCTCACACCAGCCACACAGCCCCCTGGATGCCCCTCTACATACCCCATGCCCCCTCACACCAGCCACACAGCCCCCTGGATGCCCCTCTACATACCCCATGCCCCCTCACACCAGCCACACAGCCCCCTGGATGCCCCTCTACATACCCCATGCCCCCTCACACCAGCCACACAGCCCCCTGGATGCCCCTCTACATACCCCATGCCCCCTCACACCAGCCACACAGCCCCCTGGATGCCCCTCTACATACCCCATGCCCCCTCACACCAGCCACACAGCCCCCTGGATGCCCCTCTACATACCCCATGCCCCCTCACACCAGCCACACAGCCCCCTGGATGCCCCTCTACATACCCCATGTCCCCTCACACCAGCCACACAGCCCCCTGGATGCCCCTCTACATACCCCCTCACACCAGCCACACAGCCCCCTGGATGCCCCTCTACATACCCCCTCACACCAGCCACACAGCCCCCTGGATGCCCCTCTACATACCCCCTCACACCAGCCACACAGCCCCCTGGATGCCCCTCTACATACCCCCTCACACCAGCCACACAGCCCCCTGGATGCCCCTCTACATACCCCCTCACAGCCCGCTTGATGCCCCTCTACATACCCCCTCACAGCCCCCTTGATGCCCCTCTACATACCCCATGCCCCCTCACACCAGCCACACAGCCCCCTGGATGCCCCTCTACATACCCCATCACACCACCCACACAGCCCCCTGGTTGCCCCTCTACATACCCCCCTCACACCAGCCACACAGCACCTTGGATGCACCTCTACATACCCCCTCACACCAGCCACACAGCACCTTGGATGCCCCTCTACATACCCCCTCACACCAGCCACACAGCCCCCTGGATGCCCCTCTACACACCCCCTCACACCAGCCACACAGCCCCCTGGATGCCCCTCTACATACCCCCTCACACCAGCCACACAGCCCCCTGGATGCCCCTCTACATACCCCCTCACAGCCCCCTTGATGCCCCTCTACATACCCCCTCACAGCCCCCTTGATGCCCCTCTACATACCCCATGCCCCCTCACACCAGCCACACAGCCCCCTGGATGCCCTTCTACATACCCCATCACACCACCCACACAGCCCCCTGGTTGCCCCTCTACATACCCCCTCACACCAGCCACACAGCCCCCTGGATGCCCCTCTACATACCCCCTCACAGCCCCCTTGATGCCCCTCTACATACCCCATGCCCCCTCACACCAGCCACACAGCACCTTGGATGCCCCTCTACATACCCCCTCACACCAGCCACACAGCCCCCTGGATGCCCCTCTACATACTCCATCACACCACCCACACAGCCCCCTGGTTGACCCTCTACATACCCCCCTCACACCAGCCACACAGCCCCCTGGTTGCCCCTCTACATACCCCCTCACACCACCCACACAGCCCCCTGGATGCCACTCTACATACCCCCTCACACCAGCCCCTTGGATGCCTCCTCACACCACCCACACTGACCCCTTTATGCCTCTACAACATTTATTCACATGGTCAGTTCTTCTCACCTCAATCCTCACAGCAGAAGGCTGAACACGAGCTCCTCATCACCATCCTCCTGTCCCGGCACAATGTGCACTGCTGCAGCTGCACGATGGAATAGTGTCCACTGGACTGAGAAGGCCCCGCCCCTTCCGGTGACGTCATGATAGAATGAAATCACTCCTCCCCTTCCAGAAATCAACTCCAATCTAGACGCTGCCTATAGATTATAGACTCATTACAGTCTGTGAGGAAACACTGCGAGAGCCAATCACCACCCGAAGCCCCGCCCCCTGATCACATGGCGATGACGTCACCACAGGTCCTTCGCCACCTCTCTCCTGAGCTCCGCCCCCTGATCACATGGCGGTGACGTCACCAAAGGTCCTTCACCACCTCTCTCCTGAGCCCCGCCCCCCTGATCACATGGCGGTGACGTCACCACAGGTCCTCCCGCTCTCAGTGCAGCAGCTCCGTCCTGGTTGTGTGCAGCTCTTGCTCTCTGGTATCAGCCAGCAGCAGGTTTCCGCTTCCCGCCATTCCGGTGAGATTACAGGGAGGGTTTGTGGTGAATCTGTGAGAGGAGAGTGTGGGGTGAGATCAGAGCTGTTCCTGTGGAGGCTCCTGCTCCATGTGACTGCGGCTCCTCAGTGTTGTATGGGGGATGTGCAGCGGCTCCTCCTCACCTCACCGCCCCCGCTGGAGGTGGAGTTACCACGGTGACCGTCCCCTGCTGGAGGTGGAGTTACCACGGTGACCGTCCCCCGCTGGAGGTGGAGTTACCATGGTGACCGCCCCCGCTGGAGGTGGAGTTACCAGGTGACCGTCCCCCGCTGGAGGTGGAGTTACCACGGTGACCGTCCCCTGCTGGAGGTGGAGTTACCAGGTGACCGTCCCCCGCTGGAGGTGGAGTTACCACGGTGACCATCCTCTGCTGGAGGTGGAGTTACCACGGTGACCATCCCCCGCTGGAGGTGGAGTTACCATGGTGACCGTCCCCCGCTGGAGGTGGAGTTACCACGGTGACCGCCCCCGCTGGAGTTACCACGGTGACCGCCCCCCACTAGAGGTGGAGTTACCACGGTGACCGTCCTCCGCTGGCGGTGTAGTTACCACGGTGACCGTCCTCTGCTGGCGCTGTAGTTACCACGGTGACCGACCTCCTACGAGGCTGATAATGAGCGGTCAGATCAGCGGAGGAGGTTGCGGTGGAGCTTTTCCTCCAGATTCTTCCTGATAAATGTCGGATATTTGCGGCAGAATTCAGTGATTGTCGTTATATCGTCCCCTGTGATCTCCATCTTCTCCTTTATCATGAAGACGCCGGCAGGACGAGATCCCTCCAGCTGATCCAGTGTTCATCCCTCTTTCTCCTGAATGACCCCCCGAGGATGGACGAGGACGAGACCACCAGAAGATTATTACACTTCACCCTGGAGATCATCTCTCTGCTGAGCGGAGAGGTAACTCCTCTACATTTCTATCAGCTTTATTGTGTTATGTAACAAGTCCGACATCGGGAAGAGGAAATCCAGAAGAGGAAGAGAAGGATTCTTTACTGTAAGAGCAGTGATTGTGTGCAGCTCTCTGCCAGGAGGAGTTGTCATGGGGATTCCCTATAAGAGCTGTAGAGGGGCCTGGATGTCTGTCCTGAGTGTAATAATATTCCAGGTTATAGCCCCAGATTACTGGAGACGGTTATTGATCCCGGGATTTCTACTGATTGTCAGATCTGGAGTCGGGAAGGAATTCTTCTCCCTACGTGTCTCTCTCCATACACAGGATTACACAATAGTGAGGAAGACACCGGGGGAGGGTGTGACTCCCATCATCCATCTCCAGGAGTCAGGAGGGCGGAGCCCAGACCCCATCACAGAGCCTCCCCCGCACCCCCCGATACATGAGAGGAAGAGGAAGAAGATCCTAGAGCTCAGCAACAAGATGATTGAGCTGCTGAGCGGAGAGGTGACTGCTGGGACATTATATAGGACAGCACTGGAGGATTCTGGGTGATGAGCGGAGAGGTTACTGCTGGGACATTATACAGGACAGCACTGGAGGATTCTGGGTGATGACTGGAGAGGTGACTGCTGGGACATTATACAGGACAGCACTGGAGGATTCTGGGTGATGACCGGAGAGGTGACTGCTGGGACATTATACAGGACAGCACTGGAGGATTCTGGGTGACGACCGGAGAGGTGACTGCTGGGACATTATACAGGACGGCACAGGAGGATTCTGGGTGATGACCGGAGAGGTGACTGCTGGGACATCATACAGGACGGCACAGGAGGATTCTGGGTGATGAGCGGAGAGGTGACTGCTGGGACACTATACAGGATGGCACTGGAGGATTCTGGGTGATGAGCGGAGAGGTGACTGCTGGGACATTATACAGGACGGCACTGGAGGATTCTGGGTGATGAGCGGAGAGGTGACTGCTGGGACATTATACAGGACAGCACTGGAGGATTCTGGGTGATGACCGGAGAGGTGACTGCTGGGACATTATACAGGAGAGCACTGGAGGATTCTGGGTGATGACCGGAGAGGTGACTGCTGGGACATTATACAGGATGGCACTGGAGGATTCTGGGTGATGACTGGAGAGGTGACTGCTGGGACATTATATAGGACAGCACTGGAGGATTCTGGGTGATGACCGGAGAGCTGACTGCTGAGACGTTATACAGAACAGCACTGGAGGATTCTGGGTGATGACGGTGTTGTTGTTGTCAGGTTCCTATAAGGTGTCAGGACGTCGCTGTCTATCTCTCCATGGAGGAGTGGGAGTATCTAGAAGGACACCAGGATCGGTACCAGGAGGTGATGATGGAGGAGCTCCGGCCTCTGACATCACCAGGTGAGAGGAGACTCTTGTTGGCTCCGGTGGATGTGATGACGTCTCTCGGCCTCGTCCTATAATAGATGATTTTTCTCCAGACTTGCTCTGGTTTTCTCTACATTTTCTCACAGCTTTCATTCCCTGATTCTTCTCTTCTGATCTGTGAGTCGCGGTTTCTCCGCTGTCGTCTTCATCAGTCTTCAGTCTTCGTCCTCGGCGGTTTCTTTCTGAATCTTTCACCTTCCTTAGAGCATCGGTCACCTTTTGTCTGCAGATGTCCCAGCGCTTCTGTCCGTTCTCTCCTATGATTTCTTTTGGTACCGGAGTCTGATCGTTACTCAGCAGAGTCGGGGTTAATTTACTGATGATTTTCCCTCTAATCCGCTGTCGCTCGTCCGTCCCTCTGAATCGGTCAGGCTCAATGTCGTCATCAGTCGTGGTCGGGCTTCTGGCTTTTTGGGTTTTGTTTCTCAGCATTTATTGGGCGGTAAGAACGATGTCGCTGCCATTTTCAGAACTGTTCCTGACACCCATCACTTTATCTTCCGTTATCGGAGCTGTGTGAGGGCTTCTCTTCTTGAATGGCCGTTGACCTTTTTATTGGTGACTTTTTTTGATCATTGTTTTTTCATTGCAGTTTTGGGGAGGTGTTTCTGATGTGTTTTTTTCTTTTGGCGTTTACCGTGTGCAATAAATCCTGACGTGAAAATGCCAAATAATAATATATATATGTGTGTGTGTGTGTGTGTGTGTGTGTATATATATGTATGTAGATAGATAGATAGATTTATTTTTATAAAACAAAAACATTTGTTCTAATTTTGGGAGACAAAACAAAAATAACGGGGACTTCAATCTGAGATCCTGGCGTGGTAATAAGTGTAAGTCTCCCTTAAAGGGATGTTTGTTCAGAAGAATATGTATTATGGAGCTTTTCTGTGGAGTCTGACCAGACAATCTCTCCTTGGCTCCCCGTGTGCATCAGTAAGCGCCCATGACCCCGGTGCCTGCTCTCTAGTTGTCCTTTCTACACATTGATAGGTACTAACCGCTGCGTACCGGGTGCTCCCCACAACACCGTCCTTCCGGGTTCTGTGACTTCATCCGTCAGCCGTACATGTGCCCTTTGCCCTTTTTTCCTCCTTTAGAGACAAACGCAGATCTTGCTGCCTATTTTAGTGTTTATACCGAGGAGGCTGTTGAGATTTATCTCTATTTAAAGAAGAAGAAAAACGCGGTAACCCGTCTTTTAATAGGAGGAAGTCAGGTTCTCTCCTCTGAGTGATCCCAGAGGATCCTGTCCAGGAGGGAGGCCGTGTCCTCATGGTGACATCATGAGCTCTCAAAAAAACAATCACTGGTAAATAGTCTTCCCCCAATCTCCATACAGTGAATTAGGAGAGAAGAAACCAATGGATAGAAATGTGGAGCTTTCTCCAGCTCCTCTGTGGTTCCATCCCCGGAGACGAAACTTGGAGAAGTTGTGTTTTTTAGTACGGCTCCTCCATCTGACTGACGAGGGTCTTCTCTGTCCCTCTCCTCAGGGTCCTCATCCTCCGAGTGCAGAGCATTAGGCTTTGGCCTCGCTGATTATCACTTCATAGTTGAGGCCCACAATGTGCTGGGACCTCGGTACCGGTGGTGAGGACCACAACAATGTAATTTATTCCCAGATACATAAACATAGAATTACCGGTTCTGAGAGACGGATCTCATATATAGATGACGCGCCCCCTGGGCCTGTGCTGTGCAGGGGATACCCGGAGCCGGATCGCTGGGGGTTGTAGTCTCAGTGTGGCGGTGACCCGGTCCGTGCCCAGGGCGGTCAAACCAGTGGCAGTCTTAGGTAATAACAAATGTCCGACTACGCCACCCGTGGATTGCGGTCAGTGGGGACCGCTGCTGCGCTGCCGACCGCTGAGGCTGATGTTGTTTGCGCAGCTGAGTATGGGATAACTCCCCACGGGAGAAGTATTGCCTCAGGGCAGCTAGTGTGGATGATGGGAGTGATGGTGTGAGCGTCCCAGTAGTAATGGTGCTGGTGTGGCGATGAAACACAGAGACGTGTGGTGCAGTTCAGGGTCTTTACTGATGGTATAAGGCAGACCCTCCCGGGAGTACTGGTTAGCAGTAGGGGCCTGGTCAGTCTGTGAGCAAGCAGGATCTCCCCTGGCCAGGTGGAGTTGTAGGCCTCCCCGACTATCTGCACTCTTTCCTGACTACCTTGCTCTATGCGGGTAGAAATAGCCCACGTCCCTGAGTATACCTTGTGGTGCTCACCCGTATGGCCGGTGACTTGGGGCCTTCCGTTAGCCTCCGCTTCACGATGGCGGTGCTGGTCCCTTGCTTGTGACCGTGCCTTCGGGTTTCTAAGGCCAGAGGACATGGAATCCCCTGCCGGTTGGATTCTGCTGCTGGACCTGGATGTCCCCACAGCTTCGGACTCCGTGTCCGGGTTAGTGTCTTCAGCCAAGGCGAGCTTTCTAGCTTCCAGCCTCTGGCACTCGCTCCTGCTCCTACAGAGCTCCTGTTGTAACTTTCCCTGTGTCTGCTGTCCTCCAGACCTGGCTGCGTCTCTGTCTGGGACTTCACTCACTAATCCCGCCCCAGACCCAGTTTATAAGGGCAGATTCCTCCCCTCCCAGGTCTGGGTGGGCCGTGTTGCATGCTTAGGGCTCCTGACCAGAGAAACCTCCCACTTGCTCTCAGACATAATATCTCTATTACTGTGGTAACCAGACCCCTGGGGTGCCACATTCCCCCCTTGTAAATTTTAGTACTCTGGGACTAAACACATTTTTTTTTTTAAAGAAACATAAATGCAGGGTATAACAATAATACAATAACATATTTACAGGAAGCTTTAGTTCTTTAAAGGTCACGGCGTGTCTGCAACCGGGTGTCCATATCACCCAAGGTGAAGTTTTAAGCGAAGTAGGGGACCTGTTCAAAGCAAACCCCTTGCGTTGGCCTTGGGCGTGGCTGCAAGGCTGGAGCTAGCTACTTTGGGCCGCAAGTAGGCCACGCCAGACAGGTTTTCTCTTCCGCGGCCGTCTTCGCAAGAGGCACCAAGGTGCAACTATCTACAAAATTGTTCCGGTTATCCAGTGTCCATAACCTGTTAGTCCAAATAAATCTGCAGGTTAACTGAGAAACATAATTAATAACCAGCAACAAACATAAACCATAAATATTTTCAAGAAACAGGTAAATTCACAGTGCATTACTTATATTCTCCAGCGCGCGGGCATTTGACCTCTAGTGACTCTAGTGGACCTACGGAGCTCACTAACTGGTCCTGCACTACAGGGTGTAGGAGGTGTTATGGGAAGCTGGGCAGCTTTCTGCGCACTCTTTGGCTCACTAGGGGCACGGCAGGCTCACTACTAGCAGAGGGTTGATTCTCCTGGGCTGCTGGTGTGGATTCTTCTGCCTCCTGGGCCGGCTGCTCTTCCAGCTCTACCTGGTCTTCTGTAAGCACTTGAGGGGCTAGCTGGAGAAAGGTGAGGACGGGCACCACGATAGCGTTGTTTACTTTTGTCCAGGACCAGGGAAAGTCTCCGAGTACGGTGCTGATCATTTCCTCCTTTTCCTCTACGGGTTGAGGGTCTTCCTGATCTTCATCCGTGCTTTGTAACTTCTCGGGGCACTTTTTCAGGTGGTCTCTGGAGACAGTGGCTGTGGTCTCTCCTCCATCCTTACTGATGACGTACACCTTTGGATTATTGTGGCTTGAGGGCAGTACGGTGTACGGGTCCTTTTCCCACTGGTCATCCAACTTATGGAGCCGCCTTTTTCTTTTCAAGACCTGCTCTCCAGGTACCAAGGGAACAGCGGGAGCATGTTGGTTGTAAGTCCTCTCCTGCCTTTCTCTTGATTGACAGAGACTTCGCTCGACGCTCTCCTGTACTTTCCGGTACTGCTGCTGCCGTTCTGTATCCCAGTCTGCTTCTGGCGAGGTGTCCTCGGGTGTCAGGACTCCCATATTCAGGTCAACAGGCTGCTTACCAGGTCTTGCTCGCATTAGGTAAGCCGGGGTACAGTTGGTGGAACCTACCGGGATGTGGTTATACAGGTCCACCAGATCGGGCAGTTTCTCAGGCCACAGACTGCGTTCTTCCAGGGGCAATGTTTTTAGCAGATCTATCACCACCTGGTTCATCTTCTCGCAGAGTCCATTGGTTTGGGGGTGATAGGGCGTTGTTCTTATCTTCTTGCAGCCATACAGGTTGCAGAACTCCTGGAAGACCTCCGCTTCGAAGGCTGGTCCTTGGTCCGTCAGCACTTGGTCCGGGTACCCGTGTGGGCGACAGAAGTGCAGCTGGAAGGCTCTGGCTGCTGACTGAGCCGTCAGGTCTTTGACAGGGACCACCACCAGGAACCGGGAGTAGTGATCCACGATGGTTAAGGCGTAGACATACCCGCTTCTGCTTGGAGCCAGTTTAACATGGTCCAGAGCGACCAGTTCCTGCGGCTGCCTGGTGATGATGGGCTGCAGGGGAGTCCTCTGGCTGGCACGGTCCCTTGTTCTTAGATTGCACGGGCCACAGTCTCTACACCACCTCTCAATGGCTCCTCTCATGCCTATCCAGTAGAACCGTTCACGCAGCAGGAACTCCAGCTTCTTCCATCCGAAGTGCCCTGCCCCATTGTGGTAGGCCTCCAGCACCATAGCTGCGTCCCGTCTCGGTACCACCACCTGCCAGATCAGTTCATGTGTCCGGGAATTGACCAATCTGCGGCACAACTTCTCCTTGTAGAGAAACAGTCTGCTCTTCTCCGTCCACAGTTGCTTGGTCTCTTCCGGAGCGTCTGGGTCCAGGCGGGCGTCAGCCTGGGTCAGCATCTCCTTCACCAGACGGACTGCGGGGTCGCTGTCTTGTGTCTCCGCCCAGTTGTAGTGGGGTAAGGGGTTGAACGTAGCGGATCGCTAGCCCCTCACACGGTGGGAATACTGGGTAATCCCATGACTGTGAAACGCAGGGAGTTCGATCTCTTCCAATTCTTCTGGATCCTCCCCTTCGTCCGGTAGGTTTGGCATCTGGACAGGGCGTCCAAGTTGGTATTGGAGCGTCCTGCCCGGTACTTGATCGTGAGCTCAAAATTGGACAGGCGGGCCATCCATTTCTGCTCCAGGGCACCCAGTCTTGCAGTGTCCAGGTGTGTCAACGGGTTGTTGTCCGTGTACACGGTGAACCTGGAAGAGGCAAGGTAATGCTTGAAACGTTCGGTTACTGCCCACACCACTGCCAGGAACTCTAGCTTGAACGAGCTGTAATTCTCAGGGTTTCTTTCCGTGGGTCGCAGTTTTCGGCTGGCGTAAGCAATTACCCGTTCTCTCCCCTGCTGGATCTGGGACAGTACGGCCCCTAGCCCGATGTTGCTTGCGTCCGTGTGGAGGATAAAGGGCTGGCTGTAATCAGGGTACGCCAGGATTTCATCCCCCGTGAGGGCCATCTTCAGCTGGCGGAATGACTCCTCTTCCAGCTTTTCCCATTTGAAGGGTGGCTTCTGGTTTTTGGCCTTCCTGGACTGGCCTATCAGGAGGTCCTGCATAGGAGCTGCCTTCTTGGTAAAACCGGGAATGAATCTTCGGTAGTAGCCTACCAACCCGAGGAACTGCCGCACTTCCTTTATGCTGGATGGTCATGGCCAGTCCTTAATTACGGTGATCTTGTCAGGGTCGGGGGTTACTCCGTCAGCACTCACCACGTGTCCCAGGTACTGTACCTTTGGCTTCAGTAGATGACACTTTGAGGGTTTTACCTTTAGGCCATAGTTTGCCAGGGCTTCAAACACTTCTGCCAGGTGTTCCAGATGGTCCTCATAGGTCTTAGAATAGACGATGACATCGTCCAGGTATAACAGGACCATCTCGAAGTTCCGGTGTCCCAGACAGCATTCCATCAACCGTTGGAAGGTTGCAGAGCCCGAACGGCATACAGTTAAATTCGCTGAGTCCCATCAGGGTGGTGAATGCGGTCTTCTCCCGGTCCGCCTCTGCTACAGGAACCTGCCAGTACCCGCTAGTGAGATCCAAAGTAGAGAAGAAGTTAGCAGATTTTAATGCAGCTAAGGACTCTTCTATCCTTGGTAACGGGTACGCATCTTTGTGTGTGATACGGTTGACCTTCCTGTAGTCTACACACATTCTCATGGTGTTGTCTTTCTTTTTCACTAAGACTAGTGGAGCTGCCCAAGGGCTACAGCTGTCCCTAATTACCCCAGCCTCCTTCATGACTTTTAGCATCCCCTTGGCGTGTTGATAGTGTGCAGGGGGTACGGGTCGGTATCTCTCTTTTATGGGAGGATGGTCTCCGGTTGGGATGTGATGTTCTACCCCCTTTACTCGCCCAAAGTCTAACGGGTGTTTGCTAAACACTCTTTCGTACTCTTGAACCTCCCGATAGACTCCCTGTTTTTGGTGTGAGGGAGTGGAGTCAGCACCCAAATGCAGTTGCTGACACCAGTCCTCCATTGGTTTCTTAGAGCCGTTACCTTCACATCCAGCTGGATGAATGTCTCAAGTGGGGTACCACAGGGCTCCGTCCTGGGACCTGTATTGTTCAACATCTTTATCAATGATTTAGATGAAGGAATTGAGGGTAAACTGATTAAATTTGCTGATGACACAAAGCTAGGAGGGATAGCTAATACTAGAGAAGAGAGAGAGAGGATTCAAAAAGACCTAAATAAACTGGAGCAGTGGGCAGCAAACAACAGAATGATTTTTAACAGGGAAAAATGCAAAGTACTACATCTGGGCAATAAAAATGAAAAAAGCATATACAGAATGGGAGGAATAGAGCTAAGCAACAGTACATGTGAAAAAGACTTAGGTATACTAATAGATCATAGACTGAACATGAGTCAACAGTGTGATGCAGCAGCAAAAAAGGCAAATACAATTCTGGGATGTATTAACAGAAGCATACAGTCTAGATCAGGGTTCCCCAACTCCAGTCCTCAAGGCCCACCAACAGGTCATGTTTTTTGGATTTCCTTAGTATTGCACAGGTGATGGAATTATTGCCTGAGCAATACTAAGGAAATCCTGAAAACATGGCCTGTTGGTGGGCCTTGAGGACTGGAGTTGGGGAACCCTGGTCTAGATCACGTGAAGTCATTATCGGTCTTTACTCCTCTTTGGTCAGACCTCATCTGGAATACTGTGTACAGTTTTGGGCACCACATTTTAAAAAAGACATAGACAAACTGGAGCAAGTTCAGAGAAGAGCGACCAGAATGGTGACTGGTCTGCAAACTATGTCCTATGAGGAACGGTTGCAGGATTTGGGAATGTTTAGCTTGCAAAAAAGAAGACTGAGAGGAGACTTAATAGCTGTCTACAAATATGTCAAGGGCTGTCACATTGTAGAAGGATCATCTTTATTCTCATTTGCACAAGGAAAGACTAGAAGCAATGGGATGAAACTAAATGGGAGGAGACACAGATTAGATATTAGAAAAAACTTTTTGACAGTTAGGGTGATTAATGAGTGGAACAGGCTGCCACGAGAGGTGGTGAGTTCTCCTTCAATGGACGCCTTCAAACAGAGGCTGGACAGACATCTGTCTGAGATGATTTAGTGAATCCTGCTTTGAGCAGGGGGTTGGACCAGATGACCCAGGAGGTCCCTTCCAACTCTACCATTCTATGATTCTATGATTCTACCTTCCTCTGGTTGAGATGGAGGCAAGGGTTCCACGGCCTGTACAGAGTTCTGGTTGATGGTGAACAATTTGGCTAGCGTGGCATACCGGGGCAGGTGTACTTCTCTCTCCCCGATATTTATGATGCGGACGGGCACCCTCCCATGGCGTACATCGACCACCCCCCGTGCTGTCAAAATGGTGGGCCTACTGTCTGAGTAGACGGGTTCTACCATTGCTTGGTAGTCTCTACCTCTTAGACCAATAGCTGCCCGGCACCAAATCATCATCTCACTTTTTGGGGGCATGGCAATAGGGAACGGGTCACACATTCTCACGCTACCTATCTCACCACCAGATAGTTCCACTTGTTGCCGCTTCATCAGTGCCCGGATCTCTTTCTGGAGCACACGCTGCTGGCTGGAACTGGCGTTCTTGGCAACCTGTTGCAAAATAAGAATCACCTCTGCAAGACAGTTTTCAATTACGTTAGTACCTAGGGTGATTTTTGGGTGACTCTCGCGACAGTCAATGTCCACAATGATAAGTCCTTGTGCCGGCAGTTCAACTTTACCGACCTTGATGGTCATTTCCTTAAATCCTATCTGTGGCACGGGCTGACCATTGCTGGCGATAATGTCAGGTCGTCATCTGGGTAGCGGGTTATGTCCGTGTCATTCCAGTACCGCTTGAAGAGCACGTACGGGATGGTGGTGACCTGTGACCCGGTGTCTAGTAGGGCACTCATAGGAATGCCATCCAGTACCACGGGCAAGACCGGACGTCCCCCTACGTATTTGTCACGCCAGTTTGATGGGCCTGATGATCTTATGCCTGGGGATTGGCCCTCTACCCCAGGTTGTGCCCGTTTAAATGACAGTACCTTGCCATATGTCCAGGTTGATCGCAGCGGCGGCAGATGGGTCGTCCGTCCTCGTTGTATCTGTCGCTGGGTCTTCCTCTGGCCGGTGGGGTCCTCCTCAGTCGGCGCCACGGGACGTCCTCCGGTCCAGATGCCAGCTGGATCTTTCCTGGAGAAGAGACCTGTAAAGACTGCACAGTTCTGGTTAGCGCGGCAACGCTCTTAGTCAGTTCTTGGACCTGATGGTGCTGGTCTGTTGCCGGGTTATTGTTCAAAGCCTGTGCATCAGCTCCCACAGGCCCTGCAGACAAGGGCGCCGCGTCCTGGTGATAAGTGATAGCAGGGCGCCTGTGGGTCACAGCGCCACCTGGTGCTGGTTCTCGGAGCACCCGGATGGCTCTGTCCTTGAACTGTGCAAAGTCCACGTCAGGGTCCTGTAAAGCCATTGCCCGCAACTGGGTTCGGTGGGCATTGCACAGTAGACCCTCAATAAATTGTTCGGTCAGCAACTTGTCTTCATTTCCCACGCTGTCAGGGTCTGCCTGCTTAATGGCTCTCAGGGCCTCTTGTAGGTTTAGAGCATAGTCTCTTATACTTTCATGTGCCCATTGTTTGCACCCGTAAAATCTGAGCTTTATTTCGGCTGAGGTGCGGGTATCAAATGTGTCTTTCAGCCGGGCTAGTATCTCTCTGACAGTCCTCTTCTTCCCAGGTGACCAGGACTTTATCTCCCTTTGGGCTGCCCCGATTAACTGGGCCACCAGAATGCTTACTTTTTGCTCTTCTGTGAGGGGGTATACCTGGAAGAGGCTATCAAGTCTTTCCCTAAAGTCACTCAGGGTATGTGACTCCCCTGAGTACTGGGGTAGCCAGGTTGCCCCCGGGATATAAGGCATGGTGAATGGCATGACCGCTGCAGCGGTTGCGCTGGTGGCCGGTGTGGCGGTGGAGCTCCCCTCGGTGTCCGACATCCTCCTTCCCCCCTAGTGGACCGTGGCCTACCTTGCGATGCTCTTCTTCCGTAGGCCGCGGCTCCGCAATCAATCGTCGGGGTAGAGGACCTGGCGTCGCGCTCCGATGACGTCAGCGTCGCTCTTCCTCCCTTCCAGGACCTTACGCAGCGTCGGAGCGTGGGGTGGAGCTTCGGATCTCGCGCGCTTTCGGCGTCCACGCCCCTCTTCTTCCCGCGCGGCGTCCCGAAGATGGCGTCCGAAGGCGGGAAGCAGCTGCGGATGGCGGGAAGAAGGCGGGAAACGGTCCAAGATGGCGTCCGATGGCGGGAAACGACTCCGGACGGCGGGAAACTTCGCCACAGGTAAGTTCAAAAGTCTTTTTCAGGCACGCAGTACCCGGTGGTTGCGGGCACGAAATCCTGCCGACTACGCCAAAGTTGACGCGCCCCCTGGGCCTGTGCTGTGCAGGGGATACCCGGAGCCGGATCGCTGGGGGTTGTAGTCTCAGTGTGGTGGTGACCCGGTCCGTCCCCAGGGCGGTCAAACCAGTGGCAGTCTTAGGTAATAACAAATGTCCGACTACGCCACCCGTGGATTGCGGTCAGTGGGGACCGCCGCTGCGCTGCCGACCGCTGAGGCTGATGTTGTTTGCGCAGCTGAGTATGGGATAACTCCCCACGGGAGAAGTATTGCCTCAGGGCAGCTAGTGTGGATGATGGGAGTGATGGTGTGAGCGTCCCAGTAGTAATGGTGCTGGTGCGGCGATGAAACACAGAGACGTGTGGTGCAGTTCAGGGTCTTTACTGATGGTATAAGGCAGACCCTCCCGGGAGTACTGGTTAGCAGTAGGGGCCTGGTCAGTCTGTGATCAAGCAGGATCTCCCCTGGCCAGGTGGAGTTGTAGGCCTCCCCGACTATCTGCACTCTTTCCTGGCTACCTTGCTCTATGCGGGTAGAAGTAGCCCACGTCCCTGAGTATACCGTGTGGTGCTCACCCGTATGGCCTGTGACTTGGGGCCTTCCGTTAGCCTCCGCTTCACGATGGCGGTGCTGGTCCCTTGCTTGTGACCATGCCTTCGGGTTTCTAAGGCCAGAGGACATGGAATCCCCTGCCGGTTGGATTCTGCTGCTGGACCTGGATGTCCCCACAGCTTCGGACTCCGTGTCCAGGTTAGTGTCTTCAGCCAAGGCGAGCTTTCTAGCTTCCAGCCTCTGGCACTCGCTCCTGCTCCTACAGAGCTCCTGTTGTAACTTTCCCTGTGTCTGCTGTTCTCCAGACCTGGCTGCGTCTCTGTCTGGGACTTCACTCACTAATCCCGCCCCAGACCCAGTTTATAAGGGCAGATTCCTCCCCTCCCAGGTCTGGGTGGGCCATGTTGCATGCTTAGGGCTCCTGACCAGAGAAACCTCCCACTTGCTCTCAGACATAATATCTCTATTACTGTGGTAACCAGACCCCTGGGGTGCCACATAGACAGATACACGGCAGGTCATATATTCAGTCTCTGTGTCTCCACAGATGGATCCAGGAGGAGAAATCCACCAGAGAGATGTCCCCGTCCTCTGTATTCCCATTACTGTCCAGAGGAGAATCACAACATCCCAGAGGATCATCAGGTAGATGACACTGAAGACCCCACAACATCTGACCATGAAGTGATGGGATTTGAGCTCATCTCACATTGTTCTTTTTTAGGGTGAAGATCTGATTGATATTAAGGTTGAGGTTATACATGGAGCAGAAGAGGCGACCGCAATATGGGCCGATCAGCAGGGTGAGGAGGGAAGACTGTCGTGTCGGTTCTATGGTCATCTACTACTACTTCCATCATTGCATGACACAATCTACAGTGGCATGTAAAAGTTTGGGCACCCCTGGCCAAATTCCTGTTATTGTGACCAGTTAAGCAAGTTGAAGATGAAATGATCTCAAAAAGACCTAAAGTTAAAGATGACACATTTCCTTTGAGTTACCCTGGGACATTTGTGTGCTCAGATAACTTTGACCAATGATTCAGATCTTACTTAGCCTGTTAGGGTTATGGCTCGTTCACTATCATCGTTAGGAAAGGCCAGGTGATTCAAATTTCCAGCTTTATAAAAACACAGCTTACTCTAACATTGTGCCAAAATAACCGCAGCCATGGCTTCTTCTAAGCAGCTGTCTAGCTCTCTGAAAATGGTGGAGGCCACAAAGCAGGAGAAGGCTATGAGCAAAGCGCTTTCAAGTTGCCCTTTCCTTGGTTCAAAATGTAATAAAGAAATGGCAGTTAACAGAAACAGTGGAGGTCAAGATAAGGTCTGGAAGACCAAGCAGATTTTCAGTAGGATTGCTAGAGAGGCAAATCAGAACCCCCGCCTGACTGCAAAAGACCTTCAGAAAGATTTAGCAGACTCTGGAGTTGTGGAACATTGTTGTACTCTTCAGAGACACCTGCACAAATATGGCCTTCATGGAAGAGTCATCAGAAGAAAACCTCTCCTGCGACCTCACCATAAAATTCAGCGTCAGAAGTATGCAAAAGTACATCTAAGAAGGTCTGATGCATTTTGTAAACAAGTCTTGTAGACCGATGAGGTTAAAATAGAGCAATGATCATAGTTGTGTGGAGAAAAAAGGGCACAGAATTTTAGGAAAAGAACATCTCGCCAACCATTAAGCATGGTGGTGGATCAATCATGCTTTGGGGTTGTGTTGCAGCCAATGGCACAGGGAACGGGTAGAGGGAAGAATGGATTCCTTGAAATTTCAGCAAATTCTTGATACAAACATAACACCATCTGCAAAAAAGCTGAAGGTAAAAAGAGGATGGCAAATGATAATGATACTAAACACACATCAAAAGGCGAAAGCTGAAGGTTTTACAATGGCCCTCACAGTCCCCTGATCTGAACATCATTGAAAATCTGTGGCTAGACCTCAAAATAGCAGACGATGCAAGACGACCCAAGAATCTCACAGAACTGGAAGAATTCTCCAAAGAAGAATGAATGAAAATCCCTCAAACAAGAATTGAAAGACTATTGTCTGGCTACAAAAAGCATTTACAAGCTGTGATACTTTCAAAAGGGGGCGCTACTAGGTACAAACGTTGCCGGGTGCCAAAACTTTTGCATTTTCCCTTATTGAATTTTTTTTAAATGTAAAAGATGAAAATATATATAATTTATTATTCATTGTTTTGCCTAAACTACAAAGGAAATGTCATCTTTAACTTTAGGCCGTTTAGAGATTATTTCATCTTCAACTTAACTGTTCGCAATAACAGTAATTTTGACCATTGGTGCCCAAACTTTTACTTATCACTGTATTCTGTCACTGTGTGTTTCCTACAGATGGACTCATGGAAAGAAATCCACCAGAGAGATGTCCCCGTCCTCTGTATCCCCAGGACTGTCCAGAGGAGAATCACAACATCCCGGAGAGTCATCAGGTAGACGGTGCTGAGCCCTGTACCGGATCTGTATATGGGGGGACATTTCTGATCGAGATCATAGATGTCACAGATTTTGGTGGTTTCTTGTATTGTGCTGATTGTTACATCTGATATATCAGGAGGAAGATCCGACTAAGAATAAAGAGGAAGACGAGACAGAAGAAGAAGCGATGACGAGGAGGGATCAGCCGTGTGTGAGTGACGGGAAGGAGGAGATTCCTGTAGATGTTTCCACAGGTGTGTAATAATGACCGGCGTGTGATGATGATGATGATGACTGGCGTATGACGATGATGACTGGCATGTGACTATGATTAGCGGCGTGTGATGATGATTACTGGCGTATGACGATGATGATTGGCATGTGACTATGATTAGCGGTGTGTGATGATGACTGGCGTATGACGATGATGATTGGCATGTGACTATGATGACCGGCGTGTGATGATGATGACTGGCGTATGACGATGATGATTGGCATGTGACTATGATTAGCGGCGTGTGATGATGATGACTGGCGTATGACGATGATGATTGGCATGTGACTATGTTGACCGGCGTGTGATGATGATGACTGGCGTATGACGATGATGATTGGCATGTGACTATGATTAGCGGCGTGTGATGATGATGACTGGCGTGTGACGATGATGATTGGCATGTGACTATGATTAGCGGCGTATGACGATGATGATTGGCATGTGACTATGATGACCGGCGTGTGATGATGATGACTGGCATATGACGATGATGATTGGCATGTGACTATGATGACCGGCGTGTGATGATGATGACTGGCATATGACGATGATGATTGGCATGTGACTATGATTAGCGGCTCCTGATGATGATGACTGGCGTATGACGATGATGATTGGCATGTGACTATGATTAGCGGCGTATGACGATGATGATTGGCATGTGACTATGATGACCGGCGTGTGATGATGATGACTGGCATATGACGATGATGATTGGCATGTGACTATGATGACCGGCGTGTGATGATGATGACTGGCATATGACGATGATGATTGGCATGTGACTATGATTAGCGGCGTGTGATGATGATGACTGGCGTGTGATGATGATGATTGGCATGTGACTATGATTAGTGGCGTGTGATGATGATGACTGGCGTATGACGATGATGATTGGCATGTGAGTATGATTAGCGGCGCCTGACGATGACCGGTGTGTGATATTGTATGAAGTCTCCGGTGCAGTGAAGCTTTATCCGCCGTCCACATCACAGCAGAAGCGTCCGGTGATGGCGCGGCTGCTCTTGTACAGAGTCCGGTTGCGCACCGATGAATAACTGGGCCGCATTCACACCTCTTCTTAATGATTTAATAATCACATTTTTAATTTTCCTAATTGTGTTTTTTAATATTACTTCCATCTTTTATTTTCATATTATTCTTACACAAGTCTCATGCTGCCATATAAATGACTGAGCTTGCGATTCGGACAGAACCCCGGGAGAAGATTCCGTATAATGAGGCGCTGTGGACGCCGTCTGGCCTATGATCCAGTGATGTCCATCTTTTTCAGCGTGCATAAAAGCACAGGCGACCAGAGGCTAGACGGAGTCCGGTGTAACTCTGCTGCCTCATTATTCTGAATGGATCCCTCGGGGGTGTCATCTGAATCATGTATTTTGTAGATTTAGATGGAAACCCCGATGTACAGTGGGTGCGGAAAGTATTCTTACTCCTTGAAATTTTTCACTCTTTGTTTCATTGCAGCCATTTTGTAAATTGAAAAAGTTAATTTTTTTCCTCATTAAAGTACACTCTGCACCCCATCTTGACTGAAAAAAAAACAGAAATGTAGAAATTTTTGTAAATTTATTAAAAAAAAAAGCCTGAAATATCACATGGTCATAATTATTCAGACCCTTTGCTCAGTGTTGAGTAGAAGCACCTTTTGAGCTAGTACAGCCATGAGTCTTCTAGGGAATGATGCAACAAGGTTTTCACCCCTGGATTTGGGGATCCTCTGCCATTCTTCCTTGCAGATCCTCTCCAGTTCCATCAGGTTGGATGGTGAACGTTGGTGGACAGCCATTTTCAGGTCTCTCCAGAGATGCTCAATTGGGTTTAGGTCAGGACTCTGGCTGGGCCAGTCAAGAATGGTCACAGAGTTGTTCTGAAGCCACTCCTTTTGTCATTTTAGCTGTGTGCTTAGGGTCACTGTCTTTTTGGAAGGTGAACCTTGGGCCAAGTCTGAGGTCCAGAGCACTCTGGAAGAGGTTTTCATCCAGGATATCTCTGTACTTGGCTGCATTCATGTTTCCTTCATTTGCAACCAGTCATCCTGTCCGTGCAGCTGAAAAATACCCCCATAGCATGATGCTGCCACCACCATGTTTCACTGTAGGGATTGTATTGGGCAGGTCATGAGCAGTGCCTGGTTTTCTCCACACATACCGGTTAGAATTATCACCAAAAAGTTCTATCTTCGTCTCATCAGACCAGAGAATCTTATTTCTCATAATCTGTGAGTCCTTCATGTGTTTTTGAGCAAACTCTATGCGGGCTTTCATATGTCTTGCACTGAGTAGATCCTTCCATCTGGCCACTCTGCCATAAAGGCCCGACTGGTGGAGGGCTGCAGTGATCATTGACTTTTGTGAGCTTTCTCCCTTCTCCCTACTGCATCGCTGGAGCTCAGCCACAGTGATCTTGGTGTTTTTCTTTACTTCTCCTACCAAGGCTCTTCTCCCACGATTGCTCAGTTTGCTGGACGGCCAGGTCTAGGAAGACTTCTGGTGGTCACAAACTTCTTCCATTTAAGGATTATGAAGGCCACTGTGCTCTTAGGAACCTTGAGTAATGCAGAAATTCTTTTGTAACCTTGGCCAGATCTGTGCCTTGCCACAATTCTGTGTCTGAGCTCCTTGGGCTGTTCCTTTGAGCTGATGATTCTCATTTGGTCTGACATGCACTGTGAGCTGTGAGGTCTTATATAGACAGGTGTGTGTCTTTCCAAATCAAGTCCTATAAGTTTAATTAAACACAGCTGGACTCCAATGAAGGAGTAGAACCATCTCAAGGAGGATCACAAGGAAATGGACAGCATGTGACTTAAATATGAGTGTCTGAGCAAAGGCTCTGAATACTTATGACCATGTGATATTTCAGTTTTTCTTTTTTAATAAATCTGCAAAATTGTCTGCATTTATGCTTTTTTTCAGTCAAGATGGGGTGCAGAGTGTACTTTAGTGAGAAAAATAAATGATCTTTTTCGAATTTACCAAATGGCTGCAATGAAACAAAGAGTGAAAAATGTAAAGGGGTCTGAATACTTCCCGTACCCACTGTAAGTGTTCAGCACAGGATAAATATGCTCTAAAATGTTCTGTACCCCAAAATGCCACCAAGAGCTTCTACTCAACCCACAAAAAACAAGTCCCCACTCAGGTTCATCATCTGTAAACAGTAATATAGGGGGTGTCCATATTACTGGAAGCACAAAGGTTCTGGAAAAGTGACTTGGCTCCCACTTAAAGAAATCCAGTGACATCTGCGCTCCCAAATCCAAATGCCCCTTCCTCCTGGGTCACACCGTGTGCAGTTAGCATCCACATGTTTGGCATTACTGTAGCGAGGAGAGCCAATTTATTTCTCCAGAAAGCACTAGCTGGGAATCATGTACTGGGCGCTACAACGTAAGGGCACTGCAATGTACCGGACACTACAATGTACTGACCACTATAAGGGAATATTTGCATTTTCACTTCACAACATCCATTACTGCTCGTTTCTGGGAAGCACCCATGGAGTAAAATTCATCACTATACCTGTAGATACATTTCCATAGGGGTGTAATTTCCAAACTGGTGTCACTTGAGGGGGGATTCTGCTCTTCTGCCACTTCGGGGCTCTGTATATGGAGTCTGCAAACTGTTCTACTAAAGTTTGTTCTCCAAGAGTCAAATAGCGCTCCGTCCCTCCCGAGTCTCGCCATGTGGCTAAGCAGTACAGTACAGACACATATGGGGTATTGCCCCGTTCAGCAGAAATTGTATAACAAATTATGTGGTCATTTTTACCCATTTTCCCTTGTGAAAATGTAAAATCTGGGGCTAAAATAACATTATAGTGGTAAAAATGTAATTTTTTTTTCTTCACTGTTCAATTGTATAACATTTTGTGAATCACAATTACCTTGTATTCATTGGGAAAGTGCGCGGTGGATGCTGGATATGACGCGCGGGGAAACCCCACCCACAGCCCGGCATCCACCGCGGGGATCGCATCACCGAGTCACGCCTCACTTGACGTGACATCAGGGGAAGCAAGAGCCGGCTGAGGCCGGGGGTCGCGTGATGCCGGTGAGTGGCCAGCGATAGCGCCGCTCACAGCCAATAAAGACAAAGCTAGGTAATTAGAAAAAACCTTCTCTCAACGGGTTAATTACATTGGCGGCATTTTTAATAGTAGTGGACAACTTCTTTAATTACGTGGACACTTTTCTATACTAAGGGCAAGATACAAAGCTTGAGAGAGTGAAATGGCACTGGAGGTACATTAAGGGAACCTGTCATCAGTAATTACCACTTAAAGAACTATTTGCTGTCTAATCTCTGCCACCCCTGACTTGTGCCAATGTCACCAGTTTATAAGTGTCATTCACTTTACCCGTCATTGTGTTAATGTTATGGCATGTAGTTGTCCTCCTTATTACCGGTACTTTCACTGACGAGGGTCTTCATTGTGAGATCCATAAAAAACATTTAAAAATCCTTTTTGTGTTCTTGAAAAAATCACATGTAATCTATCTTTCCTCCTTACAGGAAATCCTTGTGAGAATAACGGTTTATCACTAAATTGTAAAAGAGAAGATATCAGGAAGCACTCTAATAGAGGAAACCTCATCACCCTTCCTGCACCTCCTGGACTTCACAGCACTTCACTTTCTTATAATCCTCCTAATCATGTGGAATCATCTCCTGAGCAATCTCACATTATTACCAAAAGTCCAGGGGGCAAAGTGGATTCAAGATTTCAGTGTGACAAGCAATTTACAAAAAGCTCAGATTTTTTCACTCACAGAAAACACAAAGGTAAAAAGCCATACTCCTGTTCAGAATGTGGGAAATTCTTTACCTATAAATCACAATTTATTATACATGAGAGAATTCACACAGGAGAGAAGCCATTTTCATGTTTGGAATGTGGGAAATGTTTTGGAAGTAAATCAGACCTTGTTAAACATCAAAGAATTCACACCGGGGAAAAACCTTTTTCATGTTTACAATGTAGAAGGTGCTTTCCAGAAAAATCACAGCTTGTTATACATCAGAGAATTCACACAGGAGAAAAGCCGTATTCATGTTCAAAATGTGGAAAGTCCTTCACAGGTAAAGGAAGTCTTATTAGACATGAGAGAATTCACACAGGAGAGAAGCCATATTCATGTTCAGAATGTGGGAAATGCTTTACAGATAAAAGGACTCTTATTACACATCAGAAAATTCACACAGGAGAGAAGCCATATTCATGTTCAGAATGTGGGAAATCTTTTATGCGTAAATCAAATCTTTCTGCTCATAAGAGAATTCATACAGGAGAAAAGCCGTATTCATGTCCAGAATGTGGTAAATGCTTTACAGAGAAATCAAAACTTGTGAGACACGAGAAAATTCACACAGGAGAGCAGCCGTATTCATGTTCAGAATGCGGGAAATCTTTTATGCTTAAATCAAATCTTTCTGCTCATAAGAGAATTCATACAGGAGGAAAGCCATTTTCTTGTTCAGAATGTGCGAAATGTTTTAAAAGTAAATCACACCTTGTTATACATCAAAGAATTCACACCGGGGAGAAGCCGTATTCATGTTCAGAATGTGGAAAGTCGTTCACGAATAACTGGAGTCTTATTAAACATCAGAGAATTCACACAGGAGAGAAGCCATATTCATGTTCAGAATGTGGGAAGTCCTTTACAGATAAAAGGAGTCTTATTCCACATCAGCGAATTCACACAGGAGAGAAGCCATATTCGTGTTCAGAATGTGGGAAATGCTTTAGAAATAAAGGGAATCTTATTAGACATCAGAGAAATCACACAGGAGAAAAAACATTTTCATGTTCACTATGTGAGAAGTCCTTCACAAATAAAGGGCATCTTAGTAGACATCAGAGCATTCATACTGGAAAGTCGCCATATTCATGCTCAGAATGTGGGAAGTGTTTTAGTTATAAATCAGATCTTGTTAAACATCACAGAATTCACACAGGAGAGAAGCCGTATTCATGTTCAGAATGCGGGAAATCTTTTATGCGTAAATCAATTCTTGCTGCACATAACAGAATTCATACAGGAGAGAAGCCATTTTCTTGTTCAGAATGTGGGAAATGTTTTATATATAAATTGGATCTTGTTAAACATCACAGAATTCACACTGGAGAGAAGCCGTATTCATGTTCAGAATGTGGGAAATCTTTTATACATAAATCACACCTTGTAAAACATGAGAGAAGTCATACGGAAAAGAAAGTATAATTATGTTCACTGTGTTTTATAAAGTTTAATAAGCATTGTTCAGTATAAATGAGTACACCCCCTTTGATGAGTAAGATTTTGTTTAATAGCTCATTGAACACAAGATCAATTTCTACAATTTTGCCAACACTAAGTTTCATAGAACATTTTTTTTGTAATCAAAACATGAAAGTAATAATATAACTCTCATTACAAAATCTTCAGTTTTACTCAAATTAGTTGATGCAAAAATGAGTACACCCCACATCAAAAGCTACTACATCTATTATTTTGTATGGCCTCCATAATTTTAAAGGACGGCACCAAGTTTTCTAGGCCTGGAATGAACAAGTTAGTGACAATACTATATCTATCTTTTATCTCTCTTTCGATAACGAGCTCTTAGAGCCTGGATGCTGGATGGAGCGATGACAACTTGTCTCTTCAGAATCCCCCATAGGTGTTTGGTTGGGTTCAGATCAGGAGACACTTGGCCACTGAATCACTGTCACCCTGTTCTTCAGAAATGTAACAGTGGCCTACCAAGGGAACAGAGTGATGGCAGCATCTTTTCTGTCACTACAGAGCAGAACATCTGTGAATTCAAGATCCCATCAATGAAATGTAGCTCCTCATGCAGCCGCACATAAGGACACGGCCACCACCAGGTCTCACTGTAGACACCATGCATTCTCATTGTATTCCTCACCTCTTCAATGTTATACAGTTTTGAAGCCATCAGTTCCAAAAAAAACCTTTATCTTGGTCTCATCACTCCAGAGTATAAAGTCCCAGGAGTCTTCATATGTTTCCGCATGTGTCCTGGCAGATTGTAGGGCGGCTTTTTTGTGTATGGGATTTAGGAGAGGCTTTCTATGTGGACAACACCCATGTCTGCCATTCCTCTATAGAAAACATTGTCTGCTTTCAGCTCATCTCTCAATGCTTGGATGAAAAATCACAGTTGGGAAGGAATGGACGGGACAAAGAAAGTTACTGATAATCCAGCACTTGTTTTCCAGTGTGAATAAAACCAAAAACTTTTATTGAAAAATCCAAATTAAAATCATAGAAACATTAAAAAACAGATAGGAGCAAAACATCTCTGCGTTTCTACCTGGTATTTGTGTTCAGTTCTTCTTCATGACATAATAAATCACCAGTAACCGGCTTCTTATACACATCATAGTGTCTAATGCACAGCGGAGACCCCCAGCCCCAAATGGACATGTGCAAGTATGTCTACATTACCCCTATGGACGATCATATGTCCACAACAAAAAGCATCCGTGCAATAGAAGAATGAAGTGTCTGCATCTATAATGTGTATATTATGTATAATTACTATAAAAGAGGGAAAAACACAATTCAGTAAATGGATACAAGGTCTGAACGAAGCTTCATATCACTGGGGAATCTGGAGGCCAATTCCAGAATCCACAAGGCTTCTCGGGGGTGTACTTTTTATACCAATCTCCCCCCTTAGCTGGTCTGGTGACATATTCAATACCCACAACTGTAAAGTGATTAATTCCTATTGTGTTGTATGAGATGTTGTGATGCTGCAGATGTATTACGTGTTGTGGGGCCAAGAACGTCCCTAACGTGTCCCCCAATGCGGTGACGTAAGGGTCTGACCGTGCCCCCCACATATTGCAGCAGACAAGCTTCACATTGTATGGTGTCAATGACGTGTGGAGCTACAACTAATGAGATGTCGGATATTATAGGGTTTATTATGGTTAGTAGATGCAGACATTTTTGCTTTGTGCACAGACTTGCACAAACCACATTTATTTCTCCCACATTCAATGAAACCTTTGGTGTTTGTCATCCACGTGTCAGTTGTCTTTCTTGTTGCTGGATCCTTGTCAGTGTATAACATAGGTAAATGTTTTCTGGTAATATTCACTGTATTATAGGAATCTTCTCTGCAGCCAGTATTGAATGTATCTCTAGACTGATGGATGTTTCCTTCTTTGTGAGTTTTCGGTAATGTATGAAATATTGGACATTGTGGGTGATTTTCCTTTAATCGTTCTATTTGTTTGGCATTAAGTACAGCCGATACCAAACCCTCCTCCAAAAGACAATGTAAGGGGGTATTGTATGAATTAGTAGGATCTCCATCTAGAGTGCGGCATATATTAGTATCGTCACCCATGTTCATAACCTCCGGCTCATACAACCCACTATCCAGAGCTGTAATCGAGCCCCCTTTATCTGCAGCTCTAATGACTTTATTAGGGCTGTGCTCAGGGCTGTATCTGGCATTCATGCTGCCCTAGGCACTTTAAGTGGTCACGCCCCCTACTGGTAATTCATACTAAAAGTGCTCATACCCTTTAGGCCCCCTTCACACGTACCGAAGACACACACGTACACCCATTATAATCTATAGGCTACGCACATGTTCACACGGACCGGACATGTCCGTTTTTTGCCTGCAGCTCAGACGTCAGTACGTCCTGCACACAGATGACATAAAGTGTGACATCCGCACACACGTCTGTGTGACACGTGCCGGAAGAGAGCGCAGAATAGAAATGACAGATATTTAGGTGTTAGATGTGCAAAGATCGAGATAGATGATAGATATCCGTGAGATATATAATTAGTGCCCTGTGTGTGGAGTTTACTGTACTTGTGTTTAGCTAATAAATTAAAAAAGAGATGTGGAATCCTCCCTATTTTTGATAACCAGCAAAGGTAAAGCAGACAGCTGTGAGCGGATATTATCAGGGTGGGAAGGTCCTCGGTTACTGGGCCCTTCCCAGCCTAAAACTACCAGCCCTCAGCCGCCTCAGAAATGGCGCACCAATTCAGGTGCTTTGCACGGCTCTTCACGATTGCCCTGGTGCGGTGGCAATCGGGGTAATGGTGGTTAGGGTTGATGACAGCTGTGATTTGTCAAAAAACACAGCTGTCTTCAAGCCCTCAGGTTAGTAATGGAGAGGGAAAGGAAAGAGATCCCGGCACTCACCTGTAGTCAATCATTTATTCCACATCCACAAATCTGCAAAACGTTTCAGCTCCTCCAGAGCTTTTGTCAATTGTGGGCAATCACATAGAAATACAACATTTATATAGAAAAAAAACAAGGAAATGACATCACAATGAAATAAAAAATGAAGAAAACTACAAACATTCATATAATCATATTAGTCTCATTATATAAAATATACACTGCTCAAAAAAATAAAGGGAACACTTACACAACAGAATATAACTCCAAGTAAATCAAACTTCTGTGAAATCAAACTGTCCACTTAGGAAGCAACACTGATTGACAATCAATTTCACATGCTGTTGTGCAAATGGAATAGACAATAGATGGAAATTATTGGCAATTATCAAGACACCCTCAATAAAGGATTGGTTCTGCAGGTGTGGACCACAGACCATATCTCAGTACCAATGCTTTCTGGCTGATGTTTTGGTCACTTTTGAATATTGGTTGTACTTTCACACTCGTGGTAGCATGAGACGGACTCTACAACCCACAGAAGTTGCTCAGGTAGTGCAGCTCATCCAGGATGGCACATCAATGCGAGCTGTGGCAAGAAGATTTGCTGTGTCTGTCAGCGTAGTGTCCAGAGGCTGGAGGCGGTACCAGGAGACAGGCCAGTACACCAGGAAATGTGGGGGGCCATAGGAGGGCAACAACCCAGCAGCAGGACCGCTACCTCCACCTTTGTGCAAGGAGGAGCACTGCCAGAGCCCTGCAAAATGACCTCCAGAAGGCCACAAATGTGCATGTGGCTGCACAAACGGTTATAAACCGACTCCATGAGGGTGGTATGAGGGCCCGACGTCCACAGATGGGAGTTGTGCTCACAGCCCAACACCGTGCAGGGCGCTTGGCATTTGCCACAGAACACCAGGATTGGCAAAGTCGCCACTGGCGCCCTGTGCTCTTCACAGATGAAAGCAGGTTCACACTGAGCACATGTGACAGACGTGACAGAGTCTGGAAACGCCGTGGAGAGCGATCTGCTGCCTGCAACATCCTTCAGCATGACCGGTTTGGCAGTGGGTCAGTAATGGTGTGGGGTGGCATTTCTTTGGAGGGGCGCACAGCCCTCCATGTGCTCACCAGAGGTAGCCTGACTCCCATTAGGTACCAAGATGAGATCCTCAGACCCCTTGTAAGACCATATGCTGGTGTGGTTGGCCCTGGGTTCCTCCTAATGCAGGACAATGCCAGACCTCATGTGGCTGGAATGTGTCAGCAGTTCCTGCAAGATGAAGGCATTGAAGCTATGGACTGGCCGCCCGTTCCCCCAGACCTGAATCCGATTGAGCACATCTGGGACATCATGTCTCGCTCCATCCACCGTTGTCACGTTGCACCACAGACTGTCCAGGAGTTGGCGGATGCTTTAGTCCAGGTCTGGGAGGAGATCCCACAGGAGACCATCCATAACCTCATCAGGAGCATGCCCAGGCGTTGTAGTGAGGTCATACAGGCACGTGGAGGCCACACACAATACTCAGCCTCATCAGGAGCATGCCCAGGCGTTGTAGGGAGGTCATACAGGCACGTGGAGGCCACACACAATACTGAGCCTCATCAGGAGCATGCCCAGGCGTTGTAGGGAGGTCATACAGGAACGTGGAGGCCACACACAATACTGAGCCTCATTTTGACTTGTTTTAAGGACATTACATCAAAGTTGGATCAGCCTGTAGTGTGTTTTTCCACTTTGTACAGAACAAAGTATTCAATGAGAATATTTCATTCATTCAGATCTAGGATGGGTTATTTCAGTGTTCCCTTTATTTTTTTGAGCAGTGTATATACACAAAGATGAAAAAACGTCCATAACAAAGTATAATAACTATCAAATAAAATATTTTATTTTACACCAATACACATTGCCACAAATATATATATAGGCGTACATACAGTGCTGGCCAAAAGTACTCAGTTTCTTCCTGAAAATGATTGCAATCACAAATTCTTTGGTCTTATTCTCTTCATTTAATTTGCTTGCAAGGAAAAAACACAAAAGAGAATGAAGAAAAAATCAAATCATTGATCATTTCACACAAAACTCCAAAAAAGGGCCGGACAAAAGTATTGACACCCTCAGCCTAATACTTGGTTGCACAACCTTTAGTCAAAATAACTGCGAACAACCGCTTCCGGTAACCATCAATGAGTTTCTTATAATACTTTCAAAGTTTTCCCAATTTTTCGGACTGACTGACCTTCATTTCTTAAAGTAATGATGGCCACTCGTTTTTCTTTACTTAGCTGCTTTTTTCTTGCCATAATACAAATTTTAACAGTCTATTCAGTAGGACTATCAGCTGTGTATCCACCAGACTTCTGCACAACATAACTGATGGACCTAACCCCATTTATAAGGCGAGAAATCCCACTTATTAAACCTGACAGGGCACACCTGTGAAGTGAAAACCATTTCTGGTGACTACCTCTTGAAGCTCATCAAGAGAATGCCAAGAGTGTGCAAAGCAGTCATCAAAGCAAAAGGTGGCTACTTTGAAGAACCTAGAATATAAGACATATTTTCAGTTGTTTCACACTTTTTTGTTAAGTATATAATTCCACATGTGGTAATTCATAGTTTTGATGCCTTCAGTGTGAATGTACAATTTTCATAGTCATGAAAATACAGAAAAATCTTTAAATGAGAAGGTGTGTCCAAACTTTTGGTCTGTACTATATGTATATATTTTATTATTTGGCAAAATAATGTATGTGTGTGTGTAAATAAATAAATATATATATATATTTTATACAAAAACATTTGTTCTAATTTTGGGAGACAAAGCAAAATTAATGGGGACTTCAATCTGAGATCCTGGTGTGGTGGTAATAATAATTGTAAGTCTCCCTTAAAGGGATGTTTGTTCAGAAGAATATGTATTATGGAGCTTTTCTGTGGAGTCTGACCAGACAATCTCTCCTTGGCTCCCCGTGTGCATCAGTAAGCGCCCATGACCCCGATGCCGGCTCTCTAGTTGTCCTTTCTACACATTGATAGGCACCAACCTCTGTGTACCGGATGCTCCCCACAACACCGTCCTTCCGGGTTCTGTGACTTCGTACGTTAGTCGTACATGTGCCCTTTTTTCCTCCTTTAGAGACAAGCGCAGAACTTGCTGCTTATTTTAGTGTTTATACCGAGGCGGATGTTGAGATTTATCTCTATTTAAAGAAGAAGAAAGACACGGTAACCCGTCTTTTAATAGATCAGGTTCTCTCCTCTGAGTGATCCCAGAGGATCCTGTCCAGGAGGGAGGCCGTGTCCTCATGGTGACATCATGAGCTCTCAAAAATACAATCACTGGTAAATGGTCACCGTCCTTCCCCCAATCTCCATACAGTGAATTAGGAGAGAAGAAACCGATGGATGGAAATGTGGAGCTTTCTCCAGCTCCTCTGTGGTTCCATCCCTGGTGGAGACGAGACTTGGAGAAGTTGTTTCTTAGTACGGCTCCTCCATCTGACTGACGAGGGTCTTCTCTGTCCCTCTCCTCAGGGTCCTCATCCTCCGAGTGCAGAGCAGAGAGCATTAGGCTTTGGCCTCGCTGATTATCACTTCATACTTGAGGCCCACAATGTGCTGGGTCCTCGGTACCGGGGGTGAGGACCACAACAATGTAATTTATTCCCTGATACATAAACATAGAATTACCTTTTCTGAGAGACGAGTCTTATATATAGACAGATACACGGCAGGTCATGTATTCAGTCTGTGTGTCTCCACAGATGGATCCAGGAGGAGAAATCCACCAGAGAGATGTCCCCGTCCTCTGTATCCCCAGGACTGTCCAGAGGAGAATCACAACATCCCGGAGGATCATCAGGTAGATGACACTGAAGTCCCCACAACATCTGACCATAAAGTGATGGGACCTGAGCTCATCTTACAATGTTCTTTTTAGGGTGAAGATCTGATTGATATTAAGGTTGAGGTTATACATGGAGAGCAAGAGGCGACCGCAATATGGGCCGATCAGGGTGAGGAGGGGAGACTGTCATGTCGGTTCTGTGGTCATCTACTACTACTCCCATCATCTCATGATCACATGACACAATCTACAGTGGCATGTAAAAGTTTGGGCACCCCTGGTCAAAATTCCTGTTATTGTTGCACAGTTAAGCAAGTTGAAGATGAAATGATCTCTAAAAGACCTAAAGTTAAAGATGACACATTTCCTTTGTATTATCCTTGGACATTTGTGTGCTCAGATAACTTTGACCAATGATTCGGACCTTACTTAGCCTGTTAGGGTTAGGGCTCGTTCACTATGATCGTTAGGAAAGGCCAGCGTTATAAAAACACAGCCTACTCTAACAATGTGCCAAAAAACAGCAGCCATGGCTTCTTCTAATCCGCTGTCTAGCACTCTGAAAATGGTGGAGGCCCACAAAGCAGGAGAAGGCTATGAGCAAAGCGTTTTCAAGTTGCCCTTTCCTCGGTTCAAAATGTAATAAAGAAATGGCAGTTAACAGAAACAGTGGAGGTCAAGATAAGGTCTGGAAGACCAAATTAATTTTCAGTAGGATTGCTAGAGAGGCAAATCAGAACCCACGCCTGACTGCAAAAGACCTTCAGAAAGATTTAGCAGACTCTGGAGTTGTGGTACATTGTTGTACTCTTCAGAGACACCTGCACAAATATGGCCTTCATGGAAGAGTCATCAGAAGAAAACCTCTCCTGTGACCTCACCATGAAATTCAGCGTCAGAAGTATGCAAAAGTACATCTAAGAAGGTCTGATGCATTTTGGACACAAGTCTTGTGGACCGATGAGGTTAAAATAGAGCAATGATCAAAGTTGTGTGGAGAAAAAAGGGCACAGAATTTTAGGAAAATAACATGTCGCCAACCATTAAGCATGGTGGTGGATCAATCCTGCTTTGGGGTTGTGTTGCAGCCAATGGCACAGGGAACGGGTAGAGGGAAGAATGGATTCCAAGAAATTTCAGCAAATTCTTGATGCAAACATAACATCATCTGCAAAAAAGCTGGAGGTGAAAAGAGGATGGCAAATGATAATGATACTAAACACACGTCAAAAGGCGCAAGCTGAAGGTTTTACAATGGCCCTCATAGTCCCCTGATTTGAACATCATTGAAAATCTGTGGCTAGACCTCAAAATAGCAGAGGATGCAAGACGACCCAAGAATCTCACAGAACGGGAAGAATTCTCCAAAGAAGAATGAATGAAAATCCCTCAAACAAGAATTGAAAGACTATTGTCTGGCTACAAAAAGCATTTACAAGCTGTGATACTTTCAAAAGGGGGCGCTACTAGGTGCTAACCTTGCCGGGTGCCAAAACTTTTGCATTTGCCCATTTTCCCTTATTGAATTTTTTTTTAAATGTAAAAGATGAAAATATATATAGTTTATTATTTATTGTTTTGCCTAAAATACAAAGGAAATGTCATCTGTAACTTTAGGCCGTTTAGAGATTATTTCATCTTCAACTTAACTGTTCACAATAACAGTAATTTTGACCATTGGTGCCCAAACTTTTACATGTCACTGTATTCTGTCACTATGTGTTTCCTACAGATGGACTCATGGAAAGAAATCCACCAGAGAGATGTCCCCGTCCTCTGTATCCCCAGGACTGTCCAGAGGAGAATCACAACATCCCGGAGAGTCATCAGGTAGACGGTGCTGAGCCCTGTACCGGATCTGTATATGGGGGGACATTTCTGATCGAGGTCATAGATGTCACAGATTTTGGTGGTTTCTTGTATTGTGCTGATTGTTACATCTGATATATCAGGAGGAAGATCCAACTAAGAATAAAGTGAAGGACGAGACAGAAGAAGAAGCGATGACGAGGGGGGATCAGCCGTGTGTGAGCGACGTGAAGGAGGAGATTCCTGTAGATGTTTCCACAGGTGTGTAATAATGACCGGCGTGTGATGATGATGATGACTGGCGTATGACGATGATGATTGGCATGTGACTATGATTAGCGGCGTGTGATGATGATGACTGGCGTATGATGATGATGATTGGCATGTGACTATGATTAGTGGCGTGTGATGATGATGACTGGCGTATGACGATGATGATTGGCATGTGACTATGATTAGCGGCGTGTGATGATGATGACCGGCGTGTGATGATGATGACTGGCGTATGATGATGATGATTGGCATGTGACTATGATTAGCGGCGTGTGATGATGATGACTGGCGTATGACGATGATGATTGGCATGTGACTATGATTAGCGGCGTGTGATGATGATGACTGGCATATGACGATGATGATTGGCATGTGACTATGATTAGTGACGTGTGATGATGATGACTGGCGTATGACGATGATGATTGGCATGTGACTATGATTAGCGGTGTGTGATGATGATGACTGGCGTATGACGATGATGATTGGCATGTGACTATGATTAGTGACGTGTGATGATGATGACTGGCGTATGACGATGATGGTTGGCATGTGACTATGATTAGCGGCGTGTGATGATGATGACTGGCGTATGACGATGATGATTGGCATGTGACTATGATTAGTGGCGTGTGATGATGATGACTGGCGTATGACGATGATGATTGGCATGTGACTATGATTAGCGGCGTGTGATGATGATGACTGGCGTATGACGATGATGATTGGCATGTGACTATGATTAGCGGCGTGTGATGATGATGACTGGCGTATGATGATGATGATTGGCATGTGACTATGATTAGCGGCGTGTGATGATGATGACTGGCGTATGACGATGATGATTGGCATGTGACTATGATTAGCGGCGCCTGATGATGACCGGTGTGTGATATTGTATGAAGTCTCCGGTGCAGTGAAGCTTTATCCGCCGTCCACATCACAGCAGAAGCGTCCGGTGATGGCGCGGCTGCTCCTGTACAGAGTCCGGTTGCGCACCGATGAATAACTGGGCCGCATTCACACCTCGTCTTAATGATTTAATAAGCACATTTTTAATTTTCCTAATTGTGTTTTTTAATATTACTTCCATCTTTTATTTTCGTATTATTCTTACACAAGTCTCATGCTGCCATATAAATGACTGAGCTTGCGATTCGGACAGAACCCCGGGGGAAGATTCCGTATAATGAGGCGCTGTGGACGCCGTCTGGCCTATGATCCAGTGATGTCCATCTTTTTCAGCGTGCATAAAAGCGCAGTCGACCAGAGGCTAGACGGAGTCCGGTGTAACTCTGCTGCCTCATTATACTGAATGGATCCCTCGGGGGTGTCATCTGAATCATGTATTTTGTAGATTTAGATGGAAACCCCGATATACAGTGGGTGCGGAAAGTATTCAGACCCCTTTAAATTTTTCACTCTTTGTTTCATTGCAGCTATTCGGTAAGTTCTAAAAAGTTCATTTTTTTCTCATTATAGTACACTCTGCACCCCATCTTGACTGAAAAAAAAACAGAAATGCAGACATTTTTGCAAATTTATTGAAAAAGAAAAACTGAAATATCACATGGTCATAATTATTCAGACCCTTTGCTCAGTATTGAGTAGAAGCCCCTTTTGAGCTAGTACAGCCATGAGTCTTCTTGGGAATGATGCAACAAGTTTTTCACACCTGGATTTGGGGATCCTCTGCCATTCTTCCTTGCAGATCCTCTCCAGTTCCGTCAGGTTGGATGGTGAACGTTGGTGGACAGACATTTTCAGGTCTCTCCAGAGATGCTCAATTGGGTTTAGGTCACGGCTCTGGCTGGGCCAGTCAAGAATGGCCACAGAGTTGTTCTGAAGCCACTCCTTTGTCATTTTAGCTGTGTGCTTATGGTCACTGTCTTGTTGGAAGGTGAACCTTCGGCCAAGTCTGGGATCCAGAGCACTCTAGAAGAGGTTTTCATCCAGGATATCTCTGTACTTGGCTGCATTCATGTTTCCTTCAATTGCAACCAGTCATCCTGTCCCTGCAGCTGAAAAATACCCCCATAGCATGATGCTGCCTCCACCATGTTTCACTGTAGGGATTGTATTGGGCAGGTCAAGAGCAGTGCCTGGTTTTCTCCACACATACCGCTTAGAATTATCACCAAAAAGTTCTATCTTCGTCTCATGAGACCAGAGAATCTTATTTCTCATAGTCTGGGAGTCCTTCATGTGTTTTGAGCAAACTCTATGCAGGCTTTCATATGTCTTGCACTGAGGAGAGGCTTCCATCTGGCCACTCTGCGATAAAGGCCCGACTGGTGTCAGGCTGCAGTGATCGTTGACTTTGTGGAACTTTCTCCCATCTCCCTACTGCATCTCTGGAGCTCAGCCACAGTGATCTTGGGGTTTTTCTTTACCTCTCCTACCAAGGCTCTTCTCCCACGATTGCTCAGTTTGGCTGGACGGCCAGGTCTAGGAAGACTTCTGGTGGTCCCAAACTTCTTCCATTTAAGGATTATGGAGGCCATTGTGCTCTTAGGAACCTTGAGTAATGCAGAAATACTTTTGGAACCTTGGCCAGATCTGTGCCTTGCCACAATTCTGTCTCTGAGCTCCTTGGGCAGTTCCTTTGAGCTCATGATTCTCATTTGGTCTGACATGCACTGTGAGCCGTGAGGTCTTATATAGACAGGTGTGTGCCTTTCCAAATCAAGTCCTATCAGTTTAATTAAACACAGCTGGACTCCAATGAAGGAGTAGAACCATCTCAAGGAGGATCACAAGGAAATGGACAGCATGTGACTTAAATATGAGTGTCTGAGCAAAGGGTCTGAATACTTATGACCATGTGACATTTCAGTTTTTCTTTTTTAATAAATTTGCAAAATTGTCTGCATTTCTGCTTTTTTTCAGTCAAGATGGGGTGCAGAGTGTACTATAATGAGAAAAATAAATGAACTTTTTAGAATTTACCAAATGGCTGCAATGAAACAAAGAGTAAAAAATTTAAAGGGGTCTGAATACTTCCCGTACCCACTGTAAGTGTTCAGCGTACAGCAGAGGATAAATATGCTCCAAAATGTTCTGTACCCCAAAATGCCACCATTAAGAGCTTCTACTCAACCCACAAAAAACAAGTCCCCACTCAGGTTCATCATCTGTAAACAGTAATATAGGGGGTGTCCATATTACTGGTAGCGCAAAGGCTCTGGAAAAGTGACTTGGCTCCCACTTAAAGAAATCCAGTGACATCTGCGCTCCCAAATCCAAATGCCCCCTCCTCCTGAGCCCCACAGTGTGCAGTTACCATCCACATGTTTGGCATTACTGTAGCGAGGAGAGACAATTTATTTCTCCAGAAAGCACTAGCTGGGAATCATGTACTGGGCGCTACAACGTAAGGGCACTACAATGTACCGGACACTACAATGTACTGGCCACTATAAGGGAATATTTGCATTTTCACTTCACAACATCCATTACTGCTCGTTTCTGGAAAGCACCCATGGAGTCAAATTCATCACTACACCTGTAGATACATTTCCATAGGGGTGTAATTTCCAAACTGGTGTCACTTGAGGGGGGATTCTGCTCTTCTGCCACTTAGGGGCTCTGTATATGGAGTCTGCAAACTGTTCTACTAAAGTTTGTTCTCCAAGAGTCAAATAGCGCTCCGTCCCTCCCGAGTCTCGCCATGTGGCTAAGCAGTACAGTACAGCCACATATGGGGTATCGCCCCGTTCAGCAGAAATTGTATAAAATTATGTGGTCATTTTTACCCATTTTCCCTTGTGAAAATGTAAAATCTGGGGATAAAATAACATTATAGTGGTAAAAATGTAATTTTTTTTTTTTTCACCGTTCAATTGTATAACATTTTGTGAATCACAATTACCTTGCATTCATTGGGAAAGTGCGCGGTGGATGCTGGGTGTGACGCGCGGGGAAACCCCACCCACAGCCCGGCGTCCACCGCGGGGATCGCATCACCGAGTCACGCCTCACTTGACGTGACATCAGGGGAAGCAAGAGCCGGCTGAGGCCGGGGGTCGCGTGATGCCGGTGAGTGGCCAGCAATAGCGCCGCTCACAGGCAATAAAGACAAAGCTAGGTAATTAGAAAAAATCTTCTCTCAACGGGTTAATTACATTGGGGGAATTTTTAATAGTAGTGGACAACTTCTTTAATTGCGTGGACACTTTTCTATACTAAGGGCAAGATACGAAGAGAGAGTGAAATGGCACCGGAGGTACATTAAGGGAACCTGTCATCAGTAATTACCACTTAAATAACTATTTGCTGTCTAATCTCTGCCACCCCTGACTTGTGCCAATGTCACCAGTTTATAAGTGTCATTCACTTTACCCATCATTGTGTTAATGTTATGGCATGTAGTTGTCCTCCTGTCAGGACTCCTCCCCTAACCAGGGGAGGAGTCCTGAGGAGATAATTTGCATATTCCCACTGCATTTTGGGGTAAGTGAAGAGTCTCCGCGAGCTCAAAGAACACTGGATTTTGGCTGTTGGAGCTGAAAAGAGGACATCGGTAAACCAGGGGAGGAGTCCTGAGGAGATAATTTGCATATTCCCACTGCATTTTGGGGTAAGTGAAGAGTCTCCGCGAGCTCAAAGAACACTGGATTTTGGCTGTTGGAGCTGAAAAGAGGACATCGGTAAACCAGGGGAGGAGTCCTGAGGAGATAATTTGCATATTCCCACTGCATTTTGGGGTAAGTGAAGAGTCTCCGCGAGCTCAAAGAACACTGGATTTTGGCTGTTGGAGCTGAAAAGAGGACATCGGTAAACCAGGGGAGGAGTCCTGAGGAGATAATTTGCATATTCCCACTGCATTTTGGGGTAAGTGAAGAGTCTCCGCGAGCTCAAAGAATACTGGATTTTGGCTGTTGGAGCTGAAAAGAGGACATCGGTAAACCAGGGGAGGAGTCCTGAGGAGATAATTTGCATATTCCCACTGCATTTTGGGGTAAGTGAAGAGTCTCCGCGAGCTCAAAGAACACTGGATTTTGGCTGTTGGAGCTGAAAAGAGGACATCGGTAAACCAGGGGAGGAGTCCTGAGGAGATAATTTGCATATTCCCACTGCATTTTGGGGTAAGTGAAGTGTCTCCGCGAGCTCAAAGAACACTGGATTTTGGCTGTTGGAGCTGAAAAGAGGACATCGGTAAACCGCGCGTCTACCGGCGCGCGCATTTTGAAGCTTTTTTTTTAAGCCTTTTTCACTGTTTTCAGAACATTAACAATAAGAACATGGAAGAGTCCAGGAGCCATTTGGTGAGCTGCATATCCTGCTACATGTTCACAGACTTGCCAGTGGAAAAGCCAAACTTCACATGCCAGAAATGCAAGCTTGTGTCCCTGTTGGAGGAAAAGTTGCAAAATATAGAAGAGAGGTTAACTACGTTGAAAATCATTAAGGAAGGTGAAGAGTTCTTAGACAGAGCAGAATTATCTCTTCATGATTCAGAAAGAGAAGAAATTCGAACTGCACCTGACGAAACAGAGGAATGGAAGCATGTGACCCAGAGAAGCAGGAGGATCGAGAGGCAGTCAGCACCCATACTGCTCAGGAACCAGTACCAGGCTCTCACGCAGGAGAACCATGAAGAAATACAGCAAAATAAGACTTTGCCAGCAATGAATAACCTTGTAAGCCCTCAGAATCCTCCTGGATGGAGAAAGAAGAATGTTGTGAACAAAAAACGGAGAGTGGTGGTCATGGGGGATTCCCTGTTAAGAGGAACAGAGGCCGCTATCTGCAGACCAGACATAACCTCAAGAGAAATGTGCTGTCTTCCAGGAGCAAAAATTAAAGATGTGTCTGACAGGATATCAAGACTCTTCAGACCTACAGATCACTACCCATTCCTGCTAATACATGTGGGGACAAATGACACCGCAAGAAAGGACCTGGAAACCATCTGCAGTGACTTTGAAGACTTAGGCAAGAAAGTGAAAGAATTGGGAGCGCAAGTGGTCTTCTCATCCATCCTCCCAGTGGATGGCCATGGAACAATGAGGTGGAATAAGATTCTACAGGTGAACAACTGGCTACGTCGATGGTGCCGTCAACAAGGATTTGGATTTCTGGATCACGGGATGAATTACCTATACGATGGACTACTTGCTAGAGATGGGGTGCACCTTACGAAGACTGGAAAGCATGTATTTGGAAGTCGCCTTGCTACACTCATCAGAAGAGCTTTAAACTAGAACAATGTGGGAAGGGAAGCAAAAGGCCCGAAAAAGCCATACAGCTGACAAATACTATTGAGATCTCTGCTACTGGAAGTGGAAAGGAAGAACAAAGACAAAACAATTTAAATAATAAAAATATGGGAGGAAGAGAAACCAATCACAAACTAAAATGTTTTTATACAAATGCACAAAGCATGGGCAACAAACAAGGAGAATTGGAACTACTAATGCAGGAAAAGGAATATGATGTCATTGGAATCACTGAAACTTGGTGGAACGATACACATGATTGGAATAAAAGGCTAAAAGGATACAACTTATTTGCAAGAAACAGACTTGATAAATGAGGAGGAGGTGTTGCATTGTATGTTAGAAAAGCGTATATCTGCACAGAGATTGAAGCTTCAGAGACTGGGAGTTCTGTGGAAACTGTTTGGGTAAGAATACAAGGAGAGAACAACGGAAAGGACACCATTGTAGGCATTTACTACAGGCCACCTGGGCAAGCTGAAGATATGGATGAACTCTTTATGTATCAAATGACCAAGTTCTCCAAAAAATATGACGTAGTGGTCATGGGAGATTTCAACTATCCAGACATTTGTTGGGAATCTCTCTCAAGTAAAACTAACAGGTCAAGCAAATTCTTATCCTCTCTTGCTGACAACTTTATCTTCCAAAAGGTAGGGGAGAAAACAAGGGGATCTGCTACTTTGGATCTAATCCTTATAAACAGGGAGGAAATGGTTGAGGAGGTAAAGGTGGCTGGGACCCTAGGAGGCAGCGATCATGCTATTATAGAATTTTGGATAACTAGAGGAGGAAGACATGTGAAGACTCAAACTTCAAGGTTAGATTTTAGAAAGGCAGATTTTAAGAGACTCAGAAAGAGAATAGGAGGGATCCAATGGCTGGATGTCCTTAAGGACAAAAATGTCCAGGAAGGATGGGAAATTTTTAAAAATGAGATTCTCAAAGCACAATCGTTAACAATCCCGAAAAGTAGGAAGAATGGGAAGCATTTAAGGAAACCAGGATGGATGAACACAGAACTTAAACACATGCTAAAAAGAAAGAAAGAAATGTTTATGCATATAGCATTTATGCATACTTTATCGAAGTGCCCTGGCAGTTAGAAAATGGCATTGCTAATATTCATCTTTCTTCTCTTCTTACAGGTATATATTTTTCACTGCTTGTGTGATCTGTCCTGAAAACTGCATTATATCTCCATGCAATACTCTGCAGCCTATCAATTTCTGGTATATATTTTTCACTGCTTGTGTGATCTGTCCTGAAAACTGCATTATATCTCCATGCAATGCTCTGCAGCCTATCAATTTCTGGTATATATTTTTCACTGCTTGTGTGATCTGTCCTGAAAACTGCATTATATCTCCATGCAATGCTCTGCAGCCTATCAATTTCTGGTATATATTTTTCACTGCTTGTGTGATCTGTCCTGAAAACTGCATTATATCTCCATGCAATGCTCTGCAGCCTATCAATTTCTGGTATATATTTTTCACTGCTTGTGTGATCTGTCCTGAAAACTGCATTATATCTCCATGCAATGCTCTGCAGCCTATCAATTTCTGGTATATATTTTTCACTGCTTGTGTGATCTGTCCTGAAAACTGCATTATATCTCCATGCAATGCTCTGCAGCCTATCAATTTCTGGTATATATTTTTTCACTCCTCTAGCTTTTTTATTCCATGATACTTAAAGGTCATCACACTTACTTTAAGAGTTTATGATCCATGCCGAGTTTACTAGTCTGTTTTTTTTTTTTTTTTTTTCCCTGCACTTTATGGTCTCCTGTTGTCTTTTAAGCTAGTGATTGATTGTTAATGAGTTAAATCTGTGCAGATCTAAGCAGATACGTCCCTATATATTGAGACTTAGTTAAGGGGAGGCATTTATGCGGGGGCATTTATGCATATAGCATTTATGCATACTTTATCGAAGTGCCATAATTTAGCAAAGTGCCCTGGCAGTTAGAAAATGGCAGTTGGACAGGGCAGGAGACAGGTAAGACATGCAAGACAATTAAACAAACTTGCTTCCAGGTCATCTTTTTGGCAAACAGTATTCACCATTTGTATCTGTGCCATTTATACTCTGGTTGCTACAATCATCCACATTCACCGTTCACCCACAAATGCGGCACACTTCATCCATATTAATCCCTCACTCCTCTCTTCTCCTATGTACAGTTGTCATGCTCTCTTCACAATGTTATACCACGCAGATCCATTCATTCCCACCATACAACGCAGGAAACGCTCTCACAAATCACTCAATCATCTGCTCACTCTCTGTATCTTCCTTCTATTAGTCGCAGGTGATATTTCTCCCAACCCAGGACCCTCCAGTAATAATAACACTAACTCTTTCCCTGTTACATTCAGAAACCCTGCTAATCTCATTAATATTCCCTGCATATCTTCTGTCTCATTCAACTGTGCCCTTTGGAATGCACGCTCAGCTTGTAATAAACTCTCTTATATCCATGACTTTTTCCTCTCTAATTCCCTCAACCTTCTGGCTCTCACTGAAACCTGGATCCAGCAGTCGGACACCACCGCCGCTGCAGCTCTCTCCTATGGTGGCCTACATTTCTCTCATACCCCGCGACCTGACAACAGATCAGGTGGAGGTGTTGGTCTGCTTCTTTCAACAAAATGTACTTTTCAGGTTATCCCCCCTGTACCCTCCCTTATCTTCCCGTCCTTTGAGGCCCACACAGTCAGACTCTACCGGCCCTTCTCCCTGCGAGTGGTGGTTGTCTATCGCCCCCCAGGTCCCCCCCGTCAATTCCTGGATCACTTTGCTGCCTGGCTTACAAATTTTCTATCCTGCGACATCCCCACGATAATCATGGGAGACTTTAACATCCCAATTGGCGATCCTCTTTCCCCATCTGCCACGCATCTTTTATCATTAACCTCCTCCTTCGGCCTTTCACAGCTTGCTAATTCTCCTACACATGAGGACGGGAACACATTGGACCTGATCTTCTCCCGGCTTTGCTCAGTACATGACTTTACTAACTCTCCCCTTCCACTCTCTGACCATAATCTTCTTTCATTCTCTGTCAAGAACTGTGACTCTACTCAAGACACTCCCACCGTCCACACTTATAGAAATTTACGCGCCATTAACACCCAGAAATTTATAAAAAGGTTGCAATCATCATTGGCCCCAATCTCCTCCCTCTCATGTCCCGAATCTGCATTGAAGCATTATAACAAAATAATGCTATGCACCCTGGATGAAGCCGCACCTCCTACACAAAGAACAATTCGGCATAGACGGCGACAACCCTGGCACACGCCTCAAACACGTCTTCTCCAGAGGTACTCCAGGTGCGCTGAACGGCTGTGGAGAAAATCAAATCTGCCCGAAGATTTCCTCCACTATAAATTTATGCTGAAAACATATAACTCTGCCCTTCACCTCTCCAAACAAACCTACTTTAACAACCTCATCATCTCACTTTCCAATAATCCTAAACGACTCTTTGACACGTTTCATTCTCTCCTCAATCAAACAGCACAGGCCCCGACCACCGACCTCAGCGCTGACGATCTGGCTAACTATTTCAAAGAAAAAATTGACCATATCCGACAGGAAATTTTCTCCCAATCCCCAAATGTTATGCATGCTCCCCCCCGCCACATTGTATCTTGCTCATTTTCTGACTTCGAACCAGTCACGGAAGATGAAGTGATCAGGCTCCTTGCATCTTCTCGCCCTACCACCTGCACCAGCGACCCTATTCCCTCACATCTCCTTCAGTCCCTTGCTCCAGCTGTCACCTCTCACCTAACTAAAATTTTCAACCTTTCCCTCTCATCTGGTATCTTTCCCTCTTCTTTTAAACACGCCAGCATACAACCATTACTTAAAAAACCATCCCTCGACCAGAACTGCACGGCCAACTACAGACCTGTTTCCAATCTTCCCTTTATCTCTAAACTCCTGGAACGCCTGGTCCACTCCCGTCTAATCCGCTATCTCTCAGACAACTCTCTTCTTGACCCTTTACAATCTGGTTTCCGCTCTTTACATTCTACTGAAACTGCCCTCACTAAAGTCTCTAATGATCTACTAACAGCTAAATCTAATGGTCACTACTCCCTGCTGATTCTCCTGGATCTCTCTGCAGCATTTGACACTGTGGATCACCAGCTCCTCCTCACTATGCTCCGCACTATTGGCCTCAAGGACACGGTTCTCTCCTGGTTCTCCTCTTATCTCTCTGACCGCTCCTTCTCTGTGTCTTTTGCCGGCTCCTCCTCCTCCCTACTTCCTCTTACTGTCGGGGTTCCTCAAGGATCAGTCCTAGGCCCCCTTCTTTTCTCCTTATACACCGCTCCTATTGGACAAACAATCAGTAGATTCGGTTTTCAGTACCATCTCTATGCTGATGACACCCAATTATACACCTCTGCTCCGGACATCACCCCTGCATTACTACAAAAGACCAGTGATTGTCTTTCTGCTGTGTCTAACATTATGTCCTCCCTCTACCTAAAACTGAATCTGTCAAAAACTGAACTACTCGTCTTTCCTCCCTCCATTAATCTACCTGTGCCCGATATTGCCATCTCCGTTTGTGGCTCAACCATTACTCCCCAGCTACAAGCCCGCTGTCTTGGGGTCATTTTTGATTCAGATCTTTCTTTCACTCCTCACATCAAATCACTCGCTCGTTCATGTCATCTACACCTCAAAAACATCTCAAGAATCAGGACTTTTCTCACCTTTGACTCGGCAAAAACTCTTACTGTCGCTCTTATTCATTCTCGTCTTGACTATTGCAACGCTCTACTAATCGGTCTCCCTCTTACTAAACTCTCCCCTCTCCAATCCGTCCTGAACGCAGCAGCCAGGATCATATTCCTCGCCAACCGCTACTCAGATGCCTCTTCCCTGTGCCAGTCATTGCATTGGTTGCCCATCCAATATAGAGTTCGTTTTAAACTTATCACGCTTACCCACAAAGCGCTCCATGCTTCAGTACCCCCCTACATCTCCTCCCTTGTCTCAGTCTACCACCCTACACGTGCCCTCCGTTCTGCAAATGACTTGAAACTAAAATCCTCCATAATCCGAACTTCCCACTCCCGTCTCCAAGATTTCTCGCGTGCTGCGCCAATTCTCTGGAATGCACTACCCAGGACAGTTCGATTAATTCCCAATACCCACAGTTTCAAGCGAACCCTAAAAACACATTTCTTTAGACTGGCGTATCACCTAAACACACTCTGTCCATCCCAGCTTTCCCCCATATTAAAATCTTCTTCAACTTCGGGTTCAAACCAACCATGCACATAAAAGCCTCTGTCAGGACTGCACACATACTGGCTGGCGACCAGTCCATGTATTATTATTTATCCTATTCAGTATATCAAGGCTGCATTATACAATATATGTACTTTTTACCTTTTGTGTCTCCCCCACTTCCTCATAGACTGTAAGCTCGCGAGCAGGGCCCTCACTCCGTTCGATATGAGATATGCTTATTCTGTATTGTCTGTATAAGTCCCCCCTAAAATTTGTAAAGTGCTGCGGAATATGTTGGCGCTATAAAAATAAACTATTATTATTATTATTATTATTATTTATTAAATGGAAAGAGGGAGGCATATCTAAAGAAGATTATAATGCAGTCTGCAGTTCCTGCAGGGCACGTATCAGGGTAGCTAAAGCTGACAATGAATTAAGGCTTGCAAGAGATGTCAAAAGCAATAAAAAAGGATTTTGGGGGTATGTCAAAAGTAAAAGAAAAGTCAAAGATGCTATACGATTTTTACAGGATGAAAATGGAGAAATGGTAAGAGAGGATGTTGAGAAGGCCGAACTTTTTAATTCCTATTTTGCATCTGTTTTCTCTCAGAAAGAAAATGTAACATCAACTGATCTTCACTGTCCTTTTAAAGGAATAGAGGAATCCAAGTTATCTGTAAACAGAAAGATTGTGAGGGAATATTTAGCTAACATAAATGAGTTCAAGTCTCCAGGTCCAGATGAATTACACCCCAGAGTACTGAAGGAGATCGTAGAAGAAATTTTAGAACCACTCTCCATAATCTTTGAAAATTCTTGGAGAACAGGAGAAGTCCCAGAAGACTGGAGAAGAGCAAATGTTGTTCCTATCTTCAAAAAGGGGAAGAAGGTGGACCCAGGGAACTATAGGCCGGTGAGTCTGACTTCTATACCAGGAAAGATCTTTGAACAAATTATTAAACAACATGTATGTAAGTACATGGATAAGAATGAAGTGATTAACCAGAGTCAGCATGGGTTTGTAACTAACAAGTCATGTCAGACTAACTTAATTTCCTTCTATGACAGAATCACTGACTGGGTGGATCAGGGAAATGCTGTAGATATAGTATATCTTGACTTCAGCAAAGCATTTGACAAAGTATCTCACACCATCCTTATTGAAAAAATGACCAAGTATGCAATGGACCAGGCAACTGTTGGGTGGATTCATAACTGGCTTAGTGATCGGACTCAAAGGGTGGTTGTAAATGGCTTCACATCCAGCTGGATGAATGTCTCAAGTGGGGTACCACAGGGCTCCGTCCTGGGACCTGTATTGTTCAACATCTTTATCAATGATTTAGATGAAGGAATTGAGGGTAAACTGATTAAATTTGCTGATGACACAAAGCTAGGAGGGATAGCTAATACTAGAGAAGAGAGAGAGAGGATTCAAAAAGACCTAAATAAACTGGAGCAGTGGGCAGCAACCAACAGAATGGTTTTTAACAGGGAAAAATGCAAAGTACTACATCTGGGCAATAAAAATGGAAAAAGCATATACAGAATGGGAGGAATAGAGCTAAGCAACAGTACATGTGAAAAAGACTTAGGTATACTAATAGATCATAGACTGAACATGAGTCAACAGTGTGATGCAGCAGCAAAAAAGGCAAATACAATTCTGGGATGTATTAACAGAAGCATACAGTCTAGATCACGTGAAGTCATTATCGGTCTTTACTCCTCTTTGGTCAGACCTCATCTGGAATACTGTGTACAGTTTTGGGCACCACATTTTAAAAAAGACATAGACAAACTGGAGCAAGTTCAGAGAAGAGCGACCAGAATGGTGACTGGTCTGCAAACCATGTCCTATGAGGAACGGTTGCAGGATTTGGGAATGTTTAGCTTGCAAAAAAGAAGACTGAGAGGAGACTTAATAGCTGTCTACAAATATGTCAAGGGCTGTCACATTGTAGAAGGATCATCTTTATTCTCATTTGCACAAGGAAAGACTAGAAGCAATGGGATGAAACTAAATGGGAGGAGACACAGATTAGATATTAGAAAAAACTTTTTGACAGTTAGGGTGATTAATGAGTGGAACAGGCTGCCACGAGAGGTGGTGAGTTCCCCTTCAATGGACGTCTTCAAACAGAGGCTGGACAGACATCTGTCTGAGATGATCTAGTGAATCCTGCTTTGAGCAGGGGGTTGGACCAGATGACCGAGGAGGTCCCTTCCAACTCTACCATTCTATGATTCTATGATTCCTTATTACCGGTACTTTCACTGACGAGGGTCTTCATTGTGAGATCCAGAAAATACATTCAGAAATCTCTTTTTTGTTGAAGAAAAAACTCACATCTAATTTATCTTTCATCCTGATAGGAAATCCTTGTGAGAATAACGGTTCATCACTAAACTGTAAAAAAGAAGATATCATGAAGCACTCTAATGGAGGAAACCTCATCACCCTTCATGGACCTCCTGGACTTCACAGCACTTCACTTTCTTATAATCCTCCTAATCATGAGGAATCATCTCCTGAGCAATCTCACATTATTACCAAAAGTCCAGGTGGCAAAGTGGATTCAAGATTTCAGTGTGACAAGAAATTTACAAAAAGCTCAGATTTTTTAACACACAGAAAACACAAAGGTAAAAAGCCATACTCCTGTTCAGAATGTGGGAAATTCTTTACATATAAATCACAATTTGTTATACATGAGAGAATTCATACAGGAGAGAAGCCATTTTCATGTTCGGAATGTGGGAAGTCCTTTAAACATAAAGGGGATCTTATTACACATCAGAGAATTCACACAGGAGAGAAACCATATTCATGTTCGGAATGTGGGAAATGTTTTGGAAGTAAATCAGAGCTTGTTAAACATCAAAGAATTCACACAGGAGAAAAGCCATTTTCATGTTCGGAATGTGGGAAGTCCTTCAAACAGAAAGGGGATCTTATTAGACATCAGAGAATTCATACAAGAGAGAAGACATTTTCATGTTCGGAATGTGGGAAATGTTTTGGAAGTAAATCAGACCTTGTTAAACATCAAAGAATTCACACAGGAAAAAAGCCGTATTCATGTTCAAAATGTGGAAAGTCCTTCACAGGTAAAGGGAGTCTTATTAGACATGAGAGAATTCACACAGGAGAGAAGCCATATTCATGTTCAGAATGTGGGAAATGCTTTACAGATAAAAGGGCTCTTATTAGACATCAGAAAACTCACACAGGAGAGAAGCCATATTCCTGTTCAGAATGTGGGAAATGCTTTACATTTCAAGGGAGTCTTATTACACATCAGAAAATTCACACAGGAGAGAAGCCATATTCATGTTCAGAATGTGGGAAGTCCTTTACAGATAAAGGGAATCTTATTCCACATCAGCGAATTCACACAGGAGAGAAGCCATATTCATGTTCAGAATGTGGGAAGTGTTTTAGTTATAAATCAGATCTTGTTAAACATCACAGAATTCACACAGGAGAAAAGCCATATTCATGTCCAGAATGTGGGAAATGCTTTACAGAGAAATCAACACTTGTGATACACGAGAAAATTCACACAGGAGAGCAGCCGTATTCATGTTCAGAATGCGGGAAATCTTTTATGCTTAAATCAAATCTTTCTGCTCATAAGAGAATTCATACAGGAGAAAAGCCATTTTCTTGTTCAGAATGTGCGAAATGTTTTAAAAGTAAATCAGAGCTTGTTATACATCAAAGAATTCACACCGGGGAGACACCGTTTTCATGTTTACAATGTGGAAAATGCTTTACAGCTAAATCAGATCTTGTTAGACATCAGAGAACTCACACAGGAGAAAAGCCGTATTCATGTTCAGAATGTGGGAAATGCTTTACAGATAAAAGGAGTCTTATTCCACATCAGCGAATTCACACAGGAGAGAAGCCATATTCGTGTTCAGAATGTGGGAAATGCTTTACAAATAAAGGGAATCTTATTAGACATCAGAGAAATCACACAGGAGAAAAAAACATTTTCATGTTCACTATGTGAGAAGTCCTTCAGAAATAAAGGGCATCTTAGTAGACATCAGAGCATTCATACTGGAAAGTCACCATATTCATGCTCAGAATGTGGGAAGTGTTTTAGTTATAAATCAGATCTTGTTAAATATCACAGAATTCACACAGGAGAACAACCGTATTCATGTTCAGAATGTGGGAAGTCTTTTATGCGTAAATCAATTCTTGCTGCACATAACAGAATTCATACAGGAGAAAAGCCATTTTCTTGTTCAGAATGTGGGAAATGTTTTATATATAAATTGGATCTTGTTAAACATCACAGAATTCACACAGGAGAAAAGCCGTATACATGTTCATTCTGTGAGAAATGCTTTCTAAAAAAAATGTATCTTGTGCAGCATGAGAGAAGTCACACAGGAGAGAAGCCGTATTCATGTTCAGAATGTGGGAAATCTTTTATACATAAATCGCACCTTGTAAAACATGAGAGAAGTCATACGGGAAAGAAAGTGTAATTATGTTCACTGTGTTTTATAAAGTTTAATAAACATTGTTCAGCATAAATGAGTACACCCCCTTTGATGAGTAAGATTTTATTTAATAGCTCACTGAACACAAGATCAATTTCTACAATTTTGCCAACACTGAATTTCATAGAACATTTTTTTGTAATCAAAACATGAAAGTAAGGGTAATAATATAACTCTCATTACAAAATCTTCAGTTTTACTCAAATTAGTTGATGCAAAAATGAGTACACCCCACATCAAAGGCTACTACATCTATTATTTTGTATGGCCTCCATAATTTTAAAAGACGTCCCCAAGTTTTCTAGGCCTGGAATGAACAAGTTAGTGACAATACAACATCTATCTTTTATCTCTTTTTCGATAACGAGCTCTTAGAGCCTGGATGCTGGATGGAGCGATGACAACTTGTCTCTTCAGAATTCCCCATAGGTGTTTGGTTGGGTTCAGATCAGGAGACACTTGGCCACTGAATCACTGTCACCCTGTTCTTCAGAAATGCAGCAGTGGCCTACCAAGGGAACAGAGTGATGGCAGCATCTTCTCTGTCACTATAGAGCAGAACATCTGTGAATTCAAGATACCATCAATGACCTGTAGCTCCTCATGCAGCCGCACATAAGGACACGGCCACCACCAGGTCTCACTGTAGACACCATGCGTTCTCATTGTATTCCTCACCTCTTCAATGTTATAAAGTTTTGAAGCCATCAGTTCCAAAAAACCCTTTATCTTGGTCTGATCACTCCAGAGTATAAAGTCCCAGGAGGCTTCATATGTTTCCGCATGTGTCCTGGCAGATTGTAGGGCGGCTTTTTTGTGTATGGGATTTAGGAGAGGCTTTCTATGTGGACAACACCCATGTCTGCCATTCCTCTATAGAAAAATATGTCTGCTTTCAGCTCATCTCTCAATGCTTGGATGAGAAATCACAGTTGGGAAGGAATGGACGGGACAAAGAAAGTTACTGATAATCCAGCACTTGTTTTCCAGTGTGAATAAAACCAAAAACTTTTATTGAACAAATCAAATTAAAATAATGGAAACATTAAAAAACAGATAGGAGCAAAACATCTCAGCGTTTCTACCTGGTATTTGTGTTCAGTTCTTCTTCATGACATAATAAATCACCAGTAACCGGATTCTTATACACATCATAGGGTCTAATGCACAGCGGAGACCCCCAGCCCCAAATGGACATGTGCAAGTATGTCTACATTACCCCTATGGATGATCATATGTCCACAACAAAAAGCATCCGTGCAATAGAAGAATGAAGTGTCTGCATCTATAATGTGTATATTATGTATAATTACTATAAAAGAGGAAAAAACACAATTCAGTAAATGGATACAAGGTCTGAACGAAGCTTCATATCACTGGGGAATCTGGAGTCCAATTCCAGAATCCACAAGGCTTCTCTGGGGTGTACTTTTATACCAATCTCCCCCCTTAGCTGGTCTGGTGACATATTCAATACCCACAACTGTAAAGTGATTAATCCCTATTGTGTTGTACGAGATGTTGTGATGCTGCAGATGTATTACGTGTTGTGGGGCCAAGAACGTCCCTAACGTGTCCCCCAATGCGGTGACGTAAGGGTCTGACCGTGCCCCCACATATTGCAGCAGACAAGCTTCACATTGTATGGTGTCAATGACGTGTGGAGCTACAACTAATGAGATGTCGGATATTATAGGGTTTATTATGGTTAGTAGATGCAGACATTTTTGCTTTGTGCACAGACTTGCACAAACCACATTTATTTCTCCCACATTCAATGAAACCTTTGGTGTTTGTCCTCCACGTGTCAGTTGTCTTTCTTGTTGCTGGATCCTTGTCAGTGTATAACATAGGTAAATGTTTTCTGGTAATATTCACTATATTATAGGAATCTTCTCTGCAGCCAGTATTGAATGTATCTCTAGACTGATGGATGTTTCCTTCTTTGTGGGTTTTCGGTAATGTATGAAATATTGGACATTGTGGGTGATTTTCCTTTAATCGTTCTATTTGTTTGGCATTAAGTACAGCCGATACCAAACCCTCCTCCAAAAGACAATGTAAGGGGGTATTGTATGAATTAGTAGGATCTCCATCTAGAGTGCGGCATATATTAGTATCGTCATCCATGTTCATAACCTCCGGCTCATACAACCCACTATCCAGAGCTGTGATCGAGCCCCCTTTATCTGCAGCTCTAATGACTTTATTAGGGCTGTGCTCAGGGCCGTATCTGGCATTCATGCTGCCCTAGGCACTTTAAGTGCTCACGCCCCCTACTGGTAATTCATACTAGAAGTGCTCATACCCTTTAGGCCCCCTTCACACGTACCGGAGACACACACGTACACCCATTATAATCTATAGGCTGCGCACATGGTCACACGGACCGGACATGTCCGTTTTTTGCCGGCAGCTCGGACGTCAGTACGCCCTGCACACAGATGACATAAAGTGTGACATCCGCACACACGTCTGTGTGACACGTGCCGGAAGAGAGTGCAGAATAGAAATGACAGATATTTAGGTGTTAGATGTGCAAAGATCGAGATAGATGATAGATATCCGTGAGATATATAATTAGTGCCCTGTGTGTGGAGTTTACTGTACTTGTGTTTAGCTAATAAATTAAAAAGCGATGTGGAGTCCTCCCTATTTTTGATAACCAGTAAAGGTAAAGCAGACAGCTGTGAGCGGATATTATCAGGGTGGGAAGGTCCTCGGTTACTGGGCCCTTCCCAGCCTAAAAATACCAGCCCTCAGCCACCTCAGAAATGGCGCACCAATTCAGGTGCTTTGCACGGCTCTTGACGATTGCCCTGGTGCGGTGGCGATCGGGGTAATGGTGGTTAGGGTTGATGACAGCTGTGATTTGTCAAAAAACACAGCTGTCTTCAAGCCCTCAGGTTAGTAATGGAGGGGGAAAGGAAAGAGATCCCGGCACTCACCTGTAGTCAATCATTTATTCCACATCCGCAAATCTGCAAAACGTTTCAGCTCCTCCAGAGCTTTTGTCAATTGTGGGCAATCACATAGAAATACAACATTTATATAGAAAGAAAACAAGGAAATGACATCACAATGAAATAAAAAATGAAGAAAACTACAAACATTCATATAATCATATTAGTCTCATTATATAAAATACCGTATTTTTCGGACCATAAGACGCACTTTTTTCCTCCAAAATTTTGGAGGAAAATGGGGGGTGCGTCTTATAGTCCGAATGTTGGGGGGTGTGTATATTTATGTGGGGTGTGGGGGGAGCAGTATCGGTGGAGGAGTGGGCACAGGAGGCAGCAGCCGCCCGCTGCAGTCTACACTGTCCCCGCTGCTAAAGAAAATGAATATTCACTGCTCCCCACGACCATGAGCGTGGGTAGCACTGAATATTCATGCTCCATAATAGCGGTATACAGTGTAGCCGCGCTGCGGCTGCTGCCGGCTATCTCCTGTACCCGCTGTTAAAGGGCATGAATATTCAACCTCTCTCCATGCCCATGGGCGTGGGGAGGGGGTGAATATTCATGCCCTTTAATGAGCATCGCGGCTCCACTGTGTGCCGGCTATGAAGGAGAGTGAAGTCACTGCTTCTCGCGCACACAGACCCGGCGTGGGGAGCAGTGACTTCCGGCAGCTGATCTCTCCTTGTGAGCCGCGCATGGCAGTGACGTCATGCTCGGCTCACATGGAGAGATCAGTGCAGGCAGACAGGACGCAGCGCTGGAGGAGAGAGAAGAGAGGTGAGTAGGAGTGTTTATTTATTTTTTATGTGCAGCTTGATGGGGATTAGGGGGACCATGCATACTAGGACAGGGATTAGGGGTGCCAATCATACCAGAACAGGGATGAGGGGTGCCAATCATACCAGAACAGGGATGAGGGGTGCCATGCATATCAGGACAGGAATTAGGGGTGTCATGCATACCAAGACAGGGATGAGGGGTGCCATGCATACCAGGATAGGGATTAGGGGTGCCTGCATACCAGGACAGGGATGAGGGGTGCCATGCATACCAGGACATGGATGAGGGGTGCCTTGCATACCAGGACATGGATGAGGGGTGCCTTGCATACCAGGACTAGGATGAGGGGTGCCATGCATACCAGGACAGGGATTAGGGGTGCCATGTATACCAGTACAGGGATGAGAGGTGCCATGTATACAAGGACAGGGATGAGGGGTGCCATGCATACCAGGACAGGGATTAGGTGTGCCATGCATACCAGGATAGGGATGAGGGGTGCCATGCATACCAGGACAGGGATGAGGGGTGCCATGCATACCAGGACAGGGATTAGGGGTGCCATGCATACCAGGATAGGGATCAGGGGTGCCATGCATACCAGGACAGGGATGAGAGGTGCCATGCATACCAGGACAGGGATTAGGGGTGCCATGCATACCAGGATAGGGATTATGGGTGCCATGCATACCAGGACAGGGATGAGGGGTGCCATGCATACCAGGATAGGGATTAGGGGTGCAATGCATACTAGGATTTGGGATGAGTGGTGCCATGCATACCAGGATAGGGATTAGGGGTGCCATGCATACCAGGACAGGGATTAGGGGTGCCATGCATACCAGGACAGGGATGAGGGGTGCCATGCATACCAGGATAGGGATTAGGGGTGCAATGCATACTAGGATTAGGAATGAGTGGTGCCATGCATACCAGGATAAGGATGAGGGAGCCATGCATATCAGGATAGGTATGAAGGGTGCCATGCATACCAGGATGGGGATGGAGACCACATATAAAAGGAAGGGGGACGGCATATATACCAGGATGGGGGATATTGGCAGAATTGGGGGACATTACCCCTATACCAGTGTCAGCAGAAGACCCCCTCCCCCTTAAAAGTGCATCATGACCACATTTTTTGCTTAAATTTTTATTTTTTTATTTTCCTCCTCTAAAGCCTAGGTGCGTCTTATGGTCTGAAAAATACAGTATACACTGCTCAAAAAAATAAAGAGAGCACTTAAACAACAGAATATAACTCCAAGTCAATCAAACTTCTGTGAAATCAAACTGTCCACTTAGGAAGCAACACTGATTGACAATCAATTTCACATGCTGTTGTGCAAATGGAATAGACAATAGATGGAAATTATTGGCAATTATCAAGACACCCTCAATAAAGGAGTGGATCTGCAGGTGGGGACCACAGACCACATCTCAGTACCAATGCTTTCTGGCTGATGTTTTGGTCACTTTTGAATGTTGGTTGTGCTTTCACACTCGTGGTAGCAGGAGACGGACTCTACAACCCACAGAAGTTTCTCAGGTAATGCAGCTCATCCAGAATGGCACATCAGTGCGAGCTGTGGCAAGAAGGTTTGCTGTGTCTGTCAGATTAGTGTCCAGAGGCTGGAGGCGCTACCAGGAGACAGGCCAGTACACCAGGAGACGTGGAGGGGGCCATAGGAGGGCAACAACCCAGCAGCAGGACCGCTACCTCCTCGTTTGTGCAAGTAGGAACAGGAGGAGCACTGCCAGAGCCCTGCAAAATGACCTCCAGCAGGCCACAAATGTGCATGTGTCTGCTGCACAAAAGGTTAGAAACCGACTCCATGAGGGTGGTATGAGGGCCCGACGTCCACAGATGGGGGTTGTGCTCACAGCCCAACACCGTGCAGGACGCTTGGCATTTGTCACAGAACAACAGGATTGGCTAAGTCGCCACTGGCGCCCTGTGCTCTTCACAGATGAAAGCAGGTTAAAACTGAGCACATGTGACAGAGTCTGGAGACGCCGCAGAGAGCGATCTGCTGCCTGCAACATCCTTCTGCATGACCGGTTTGGCAGTGGGTCAGTAATGGGGTGGGGTGGCATTTCTTTGGAGGGCCGCACAACCCTCCATGTGCTCGCCAGAGGTAGCCTGACTGCCATTAGGTATCAAGATGAGATCCTCAGACCCCGTGTGAGACCATATGCTGGTGTGTTTGGCCCTGGGTTCCTCCTAATGCAGGACAATGCCAGACCTCATGTGGCTGGAGTGTGTCAGCAGTTCCTGCAAGATGAAGGCATTGAAGCTATGGACTGGCCGCCCATTCCCCAGACCTGAATCCGATTGAGCACATCTGGGACATCATGTCTCGCGCCATCCACCAACGTCACGTTGCACCACAGACTGTCCAGGAGTTGGCGGATGCTTTAGTCCAGGTCTGGGAGGAGATCCCACAGGAGACCATCCGCAACCTCATCAGGAGCATGCCCAGGCATTGTAGGGAAGTCATACAGGCACGTGGAGGCCACACACAATACTCAGCCTCATCAGGAGCATGCCCAGGCGTTGTAGGGAGCTCATACAGGCACCTGGAGGCCACACACAATACTCAGCCTCATCAGGAGTATGCCCAGACATTGTAGGGAGGTCATACAGGCACGTGGAGGCCACACACAATACTCAGCCTCATCAGGAGCATGCCCAGGCATTGTAGGGAGGTCATACAGGCACGTGGAGACCACACACAATACTCAGCCTCATCAGGAGCATGCCCAGGCATTGTAGGGAGGTCATACAGGCACGTGGAGGCCACATACAATACTGAGCCTCATCAGGAGCATGCCCAGGCGTTGTAGGGAGGTCATACAGACACGTGAAGGTCATACACAATACTGAGCCTCATCAGGAGCATGCCCAGGCGTTGTAGGGAGGTCATACAGGCACGTGGAGGCCACACACAATACTCAGCCTCATCAGGAGCATGCCCAGGCATTGTAGGGAGGTCATACAGGCACGTGGAGGCCACACACAATACTCAGCCTCATCAGGAGCATGCCCAGGTGTTGTAGGGAGGTCATACAGGGCCGTGGAGGCCACACACAATACTCAGCCTCATCAGGAGCATGCCCAGGCATTGTAGGGAGGTCATACAGGCACGTGGAGGTCATACACAATACTCAGCCTCATCAGGAGCATGCACAGGCATTGTAGGGAGGTCATACAGGCACGTGGAGGCCACACACAATACTGAGCCTCATCAGGAGCATGCCCAGGCGTTGTAGGGAGGTCATACAGGCACGTGGAGGCCACACAGAATACTCGGCCTCATCAGGAGCATGCCCAGGCGTTGTAGGGAGGTCATACAGGCACGTGGAGGCCACACACAATACTCAGCCTCATCAGAAGCATGCCCAGGCGTTGTAGGGAGGTCATACAGGCACGTGGAGGCCACACACAATACTCAGCCTCATCAGGAGCATGCCCGGGCGTTGTAGGGAGGTCATACAGGCACGTGGAGGCCACACAGAATACTCGGCCTCATCAGGAGCATGCCCAGGCGTTGTAGGGAGGTCATACAGGCACGTGGAGGCCACACAGAATACTCGGCCTCATCAGGAGCATGCCCAGGCGTTGTAGGGAGGTCATACAGGCACGTGGAGGCCACACACAATACTCAGCCTCATCAGGAGCATGCCCAGGCGTTGTAGGGAGGTCATACAGGCACGTGGAGGCCACACACAATACTCAGCCTCATCAGGAGCATGCCCAGGCATTGTAGGGAGGTCATATAGGCACGTGGAGGCCACACACAATACTCAGCCTCATCAGGAGCATGCCCAGGCGTTGTAGGGAGGTCATACAGGCACGTGGAGGCCACACACAATACTCAGCCTCATCAGGAGCATGCCCAGGTGTTGTAGGGAGGTCATACAGGCACGTGGAGGCCACACACAATACTCAGCCTCATCAGGAGCATGCCCGGGCGTTGTAGGGAGGTCATACAGGCACGTGGAGGCCACACAGAATACTCGGCCTCATCAGGAGCATGCCCAGGCGTTGTAGGGAGGTCATACAGGCACGTGGAGGCCACACACAATACTCAGCCTCATCAGGAGCATGCCCAGGCGTTGTAGGGAGGTCATACAGGCACGTGGAGGCCACACACAATACTCAGCCTCATCAGGAGCATGCCCGGGCGTTGTAGGGAGGTCATACAGGCACGTGGAGGCCACACAGAATACTCGGCCTCATCAGGAGCATGCCCAGGCGTTGTAGGGAGGTCATACAGGCACGTGGAGGCCACACAGAATACTCGGCCTCATCAGGAGCATGCCCAGGCGTTGTAGGGAGGTCATACAGGCACGTGGAGGCCACACACAATACTCAGCCTCATCAGGAGCATGCCCAGGCGTTGTAGGGAGGTCATACAGGCACGTGGAGGCCACACACAATACTCAGCCTCATCAGGAGCATGCCCAGGCATTGTAGGGAGGTCATATAGGCACGTGGAGGCCACACACAATACTCAGCCTCATCAGGAGCATGCCCAGGTGTTGTAGGGAGGTCATACAGGCACGTGGAGGCCACACACAATACTCAGCCTCATCAGGAGCATGCCCGGGCGTTGTAGGGAGATCATACAGGCACATGGAGGCCACACACAATACTCAGCCTCATCAGGAGCATGCCCGGGCGTTGTAGGGAGATCATACAGGCACGTGGAGGCCACACACAATACTGACCCTCATTGTGACTTGTTTTAAGGACATTACATCAAACTTGGATCAGCCTGTAGTGTGTTTTTCCACTTTAATTTTGGGGGTGACTCCAAATCCAGGCCTCCGTTGGTTAATAAATGTGATTTCCATTGATGATTGTTGTGTGATTTTGTTGTCAGCACATTCAGCTTTCTACAGAACAAAGTATTCAATGAGAATATTTCATTCATTCAGATCTAGGATGTGTTATTTCACTGTTCCCTTTATTTTTTTGAGCCGTGTATATACACAAAGATGAAAAAACGTCCATAACAAAATATATTAACTATCAAATAAAATATTTAATTTTACACCAATACACATTGCCACAAATATATATATAGGCGTATATAGGAAATGCAAAAAAAACCATAATAAGTTTTATTTATATAGCGCCAACATATTCCGCAGCACTTTACAATTAAGCGGGGACATGTACAGACAATAAATTCAATACAAGGTAAGACAGTGTAAACAGTTACATTAGGAGCGAGGGTCCGGCCGCCCGCACGCTTACAATCTACAAGGGAATGGGGGGACACAGTAGGTGAAAAGTGCTTGTTATTTCAGGTCTGACAATTATAATAAATAGGGATTTTCATATAAAGCTGCATGATCTGGTCATCAGCCCGTATGTATAAGTGCAATAATCAAGTATCGAGTGCAGTTATCGCGTGCATGGAGGGTGAGGAGACAGATGAAGAGTAGGGAGCAGATTCTGAATAATATTTAGAAGGAGGGAACAGGGGAAAGTTGGTTTACTGAGTTGTTGAGGTGGTCGGCTTGTTTAAAGAGATGGGTTTTTAAAGCGCTCTTGAAGACATGGGGGCTAGGCATCAGTCGGATCGTCTGGGGTAGAGCATTCCAGAGAACTGGCGCACCACGAGAGAAGTCTTGGAGACGGAGGTGCGAGGTTCGGATTATGGGGGATGTTAAGTCCTTTGTAGAACGGAGGGCACGTGTAGGGCGATAGACAGAGATGAGAGAGGAGATATAAGGCGGTGCAGAACTGTGGAGAGCTTTGTGGGTGAGAGCGATGAGTTTATATTGGACCCTGTAGCGAATGGACAACCAGTGTAATGACTCGCACAAGATGGAGGCATCGGTGAAGCGGCTGGACAGAAATACGACCCTGGCTGCCGCATTCAGGATGGATTGGAGAGGAGAAAGTTTGGTAAGAGGGAGACCAATCAGAAGAGAGTTGCAGTAGTCCAGACGAGAGTGAATAAGAGCGACAGTAAGAGTTTTAGCAGTTTCAAAGGTGAGAAAAGGTCGGATTCTGGAGATGTTTTTAAGATGCAGGTGACAAGAGCGAGTGAGTGATCGGATATAGGGAGTAAAGGAAAGGTTAGTGTCGAATATGACTCCAAGGCAGCGGCCGTGCTGCTGGGAGTTATGGTTGAACCATCCAAGGTAATTTCAATGTCAGGTAGAGTTGGGTTAGTAGAGGGGAGAGACACAAGAAGTTCAGTTTTGGAGAGATTCAGTTTAAGATAGAGGGAGGACATGATGTTAGAGACAGCGGACAGACAGTCCTTGGTATTTTGTATTAGGTTAGCGGTGATGTCAGGTGAAGAAGTGTATAGTTGGGTGTCATCAGCATAGAGATGATACTGGAACCCAAATCTGCTGATGGTTTGTCCAATAGGGGCTGTGTATAGAGAGAAGAGGAGGGGGCCTAGGACTGAGCCCTGCGGGACCTCGATAGTAAGGGGACGAGAAGAGGAAGAGGAGCCGGCAAAAGATACAGTGAAGGAGAGGTAAGGAGGAGAACCAGGAGAGAACGGTTTCCTTGAGGCCGATAGACCGGAGCATAGTGAGGAGGAACTGGTGATCCACAGTGTCAAATGCAGCCAAGAGATCCAGGAGAATCAGCAGGGAGCAGTGACCTTTGGATTTAGCTGTTAGTAGATCATTAGAGACTTTAGTGAGGGCAGTTTCAGTGAAGTGTAAGGAGCGGAAACCAGATTGTAGAGGGTCGAAGAGAGAGTTATCTGAGAGATAGCGGATTAGACGGGAGTGGACCAAGCATTCCAGGAGTTTAGAGATGAAAGGAAGGTTAGAGACAGGTCTGTAGTTAGCAGTGCAGTTCTGGTCCAGGGATGGCTTTTTAAGTAAAGGGGTTATGATGGCATGTTTAAATGAGGAGGGAAAGATACCTGAAGAAAGAGAGAGGTTAAATATTTTAGTCAGGTGAGTGGTGACCACCGGTGAGAGAGACTGCAGGAGATGTGAAGGAATGGGGTCACTGTTGCAGGTTGTAGGTTGAGAAGAAGTGAGGAGCTGGGTAACTTCTTCTTCTGTAACAGGCTCAAAGATGGCTAGTGAGCTTGAAGTGCGGCAGGGAAGGGGATCCAGGCACTGAGGAGATTGGGCTGAGATGTCCTGATGGATGTGGTTGATTTTTTTCTAGGAAATAAGTGGCCAGTTCCTCCCCGCTGAGGTTGGTGGTGGGGACCTGTGCATTAGGTTTCAGGAGGGAGTGTAAGGTTTCAAAAAGTCATTTTGGATTGTTGGACAGTAAAGTGATGATGGTGGTGAAGTAGGATTGTTTGGCCAGATGAAAGGCAGAGTTATAGGTTTTGAGCATGAATTTATAGTGGATGAAGTCCTCTGCTAAAAGAGATTTTCTCCACTGACGCTCAGCACACCTTGAGCAACACTGAAGAAAACGTGTTTGCATTGTGTGCCAGGGCTGCCGTTGTCTGTGTCGGGTCTTTCTGCGTGTAGAAGGTGCTGCTTCATCTAGGGCGCTCTTCAGTGTATTATTGTAGTGTGACAATGTCAAGTCTGGACAGTAGAGGCAGGAGATGGGGGCTAAAGATGTGTGGAGATTGTCCATAAGCTGCTGCGTATTAATGGTACGTGTATTCCTATAAGTGAGGTAAGTGGGGGTGTCCCGGGTGAGGAGACAGTTCTTGACAGAGAAGAAAAGAAGGTTGTGGTCCGAGAGTGGGAGAGGGGAGTTAGTAAAGTCATGCAGCAAGCAGAGACGGGAGAAAACCAGGTCCAGAGTATTCGCGTCTTCATGTGTAGGAGAGTTAGTAACCTGTGAGAGGCCGAATGAGGAGGTTAGAGAAAGTAGATGAAAGGCAGATTGGGAGAGGAGATCATTGATGGGGATGTTAAAGTCTCCCATGATGATGGTGGGGATGTCACAGGATAGAAAGTGAGGAAGCCAGTTGGCAAAGTGATCCAGGAACTGGCGGCAGGAGCCTGGAGGGCGATATACAACTGCCACTCACAGGGAGAAGGGTTTGAAGAGTCTGACGGTGTGGACTTCAAAGGAAGGAAACATAAGTGAGGGAACCGGGGTGGGTGGTGACCTGGAAAGCACATTGTGGTGAAAGGAGCAAACCAACACCTCCACCCTGTCTATTCTCTGGTCTGGCCATATGTGAAAATTTCAGGCCATCAAATGAGAGAGCAGCAGCTGCGGTGGTGTCTGAATGCTGGATCCAGGTTTCTGTAATAGCCAGAAGGTTAAGGGAATTAGAGAGGAAAAAATCGTGAGTGTAAGTTAGTTTGTTACACACAGACCGTGCGTTCCAGAGAGCACAATGGAAAGCAATAGGAGAGGGCATGCACTGAATGTTAATAAGATTAGCAGGATTTCTATATGCAGCTGGAGGAGAGTGGTGCATGCTAGTGCAGGGAGGCCCAGGATTGGGGGAGATGTCACCAGCAACTCGGAGAAGGAGAAAAAAAAGAGAAAGAGCAGGTGGTGCAATAATTTGTATGAACGTTTTGAGTGCTGTATGGAGGTAGTGGATGGTTTGGAGGGGGTGAGAAATATCAGTAGAGCCTCAGAGTTATACATAAGGGAGGGGAGAAGGGAGGGGTGGATATGGAGAGAGTGCACAGAATGTGTTAAAGGGCGGGCGAGATGTGAGAAAGCAGAAGTTAAAACAAGTAAGATAATAATCATCGTACCATTTAACTATACGCACCAAAGTCTAAAAAACATATATCATAATTCACCCACAACACATTCTAATTCTCCTCTGTATATCATAAATGGGAAGGAAAAATTATTGACCTAATTTATATATTGTTTATTTTACATTTTTCGCAATCTCCACTTTTAAATCTGTATCTGCTGCCTGCAGTCTATCAGCAGTCAACAAGACTAAATCCAGGGAACACTTATTAATCTGCTCGAATTGATCGCAGAAAGTCCCATCCTCTGAAAACAGAGTGGGGCGCAGATGGACTCGCAGTCCTCGCGATAGGCGTTTTTCTCCACAGTATTCCATTACAGTTGCAGCATGAAGTTCATAGGAGACTCACCTTTTGGATTCTTTTCCCAGTCACGTCTCCTGAATTCACTTGTGGATATTTTGAGAAAGTCCGTAGATATCGTTGTCTGAGACAAAATACCAGGTGATAGAACAAGTGAGTGCTCCTCGGAGAGGAGGCGGCATTAAGAGAAGGTTATTAAGGAGGGAAGCCTTCTGGATATTGACTGTAAATCGTCTGTCTCCTAAAGGCCTGAATCTAGAGTATAATGTGAGTCCGTCAGTAGAGCTGGGGGACAAATGTTCCCTTTCTCTTCTTTCTTCTTGCAGACAGTACAGACACGGTGGTCTCGCTGGAGCGCAGATACCGCATTGTGCACTAACACATCTATGGTTATAGAAATGATCGGGGTCAGGAATGAAGTTGAGATTTGATGAAGGTTTTTTATGGATAGAGCAACATTGGATTCCGGGGAAGAAGCTTTCACATTACTATTTGTGGCTTCGGCTCTTATGTTGTGATAATGTCGGTATACTCATTGTTTTTTCAGTATGTAGACAGTGATCAGGTCATAGAAGGGTTATGGGTTTAGAATTGCTTTCATTTGTCATTGGGTGAATATTTTAATATCTGAACGGACGACTAAATTATCAGCATTAGAACATTTTAATAAAAAATTTTAAAATTAAAAAAATAGAAAAAAAATAATAAATAAAATATGAAAAATTCGCCAGACCCTCATCACAAGATGGCGCCGAGAACTCTGCACAACAACATGGAGAGGAGGAGATGGCGCGGGAGGATGCTGAGGCTGAGTCGCACCCGGGAGAACCTGAGCCTACGTAAAGACAGGTATCTGTACAACTCCGCTCTGCTATACAAGACACAGACGTATCTCTTAGGCCGGGGTCCCACTAGCGTACGGTATGCGATGCGAGACCCCCCGATGCGATATGCTAATGACACTCACTGCTGCTCTGCTGCGAGCGGGAGCCGAATGTCAGTGCTCCATGCTCTGATCCTCTCGCACGGCTGCGGAGGGGACGCGGAAATCACTATCTCCATCTCCTCTGGTGCTGGCATTGGTGGGAATCGCACTGCACTCGGGTGGTATCTGAGTGCAGTGCGATGTTTCACACGCACCCGTAGATTATATAGATGCGTGCGATCCTAATCCACCATGCTGCGATTTTTTTCCAGCCCGATCGCAATCCGATCGGAGCTGGAAAAAAAAACAGCACTGAGCAGAGAAACATAGGACTAAATGGGTACAATGGAGTCTGATGTTTTATCTGATTGCATTCATCCGATTTAATCACAAGTGAGAGCGAGCCCTGACTGGGGAAACAGATGAACTTACTATAGATGTGGACCTGATGAGACTACTGGACTTACAGAACCTCCGGGAGCAGAGAAATCCTCATCACTGGAGAAAGCGGCCACTATGTGACGTCAGAGGGAGGAGGAGCCGGAGGAGCGACTGCGCCGGGATCATCTGCAGATCTGGGCGGGGCAATGACCCCTGAGGGGGAGGAGCTGCGGTGACGTCATCACTGTCACATGACCGCAGCCTCATCACAGCTCCTTCACCATTATAATAACTTTATAGTTTATGGTTGCGTCTAGTTTGGAGGTGATTTTTTGTGGCCTCATTTTATCAGCTCCTCTCTAGGCGGCTCACCCCTGAAGTGGCTGGATCGGGGGGATACTTTGTGGTCCTCATTCCAGCATCTCCCCTCTAGACGGTTCACTGCTGAGGTGACTGGATTGGAGTTGAGTTTTTGAGGCCTCACTGTAGTCACATGTTTTTGAGGACCTCATTTTAGCGTCTCCCTCTCGCTGATCACTGGGGAGGTGACTGGATCGGAGTGGATCTCTTGATGATCTCTCTGCAGCTTCTCCATTCTAGACAGTTCAGTTTCTACAGTGATGTTCCTCAAAAAATCATCTCCAATGTCCAGAATGGAGCAGATTCCCGGATCCTCATAGACTGCAATGTAGTGGAATTGAAATGTACACACATTGTATATACAGTACAGACCAAAAGTTTGGACACACCTTCTCATTTTAAGATTTTTCTGTATTTTCTTGACTATGAAAATTGTACATTCACACTGAAGGCATCAAAACTATGAATTAACACATGTGGAATTATATACTTAACAAAAAAGTGTGAAACAACTGAAAATATGTCTTATATTCTAGGTTCTTCAAAGGAGCCACCTTTTGCTTTGATGACTGCTTTGCACACTCTTGGTATTCTCTTGATGAGCTTCAAGACATGTTAATTCATAGTTTTGATGCCTTCAGTGTGAATGTACAATTTTCATAGTCAAGAAAATACAGAAAAATCTTAAAATGAAAAGGTGTGTCCAAACTTTTGGTCTGTACTGTACTGGTTCTCTGCACCATCATTCCTTCTACTCATTCTCTATATGTCAACCAGGGCTGCTTCTGTCATGAGGTGAGATGAGCATCTTGCCCCAGGCGCTTGTTGGAGCTGTGTGAGAGGGGTGGCAGAATGCTGCTGCCCCCTCAGAGACACTAGACACAGGCCTGTAGGCTGCTGCTGCCCCCTCAGAGACACTAGACACAGGCCTGTAGGCAGCTGCTGCCCCCTCAGAGACACTAGACACAGGCCTGTAGGCGGCTGCTGCCCCCTCAGAGACACTAGACACAGGCCTGTAGGCGGCTGCTGCCCCCTCAGAGACACTAGACACAGGCCTGTAGGCGGCTGCTGCCCCCTCAGAGACACTAGACACAGGCCTGTAGGCGGCTGCTGCCCCCTCAGAGACACTAGACACAGGCCTGTAGGCGGCTGCTGACCCCTCAGAGACACTAGACACAGGCCTGTAGGCAGCTGCTGCTGCCCCTCAGAGACACTAGACACAGGCCTGTAGGCTGCTGCTGCCCCCTCAGAGACACCAGACACAGGCCTGTAGGCGGCTGCTGCCCCCTCAGAGACACCAGACACAGGCCTGTAGGCGGCTGCTGCCCCCTCAGAGACACTAGACACAGGCCTGTAGGCGGCTGCAGCCCCCTCAGAGACACTAGACACAGGCCTGTAGGCGGCTGCTGCCCCCTCAGAGACACTAGACACAGGCCTGTAGGTGGCTGCTGCCCCCTCAGAGACACTAGACACAGGCCTGTAGGCGGCTGCTGCCCCCTCAGAGACACTAGACACAGGCCTGTTGGTGGCTGCAGCCCCCTCAGAGACACTAGACACAGGCCTGTAGGCAGCTGCTGCCCCCTCAGAGACACTAGACACAGGCCTGTAGGCGGCTGCTGCCCCCTCAGAGACACTAGACACAGGCCTGTAGGCGGCTGCTGCCCCCTCAGAGACACTAGACACAGGCCTGTAGGCGGCTGCTGCCCACTCAGAGACACTAGACACAGGCCTGTAGGCGGCTGCTGCCCCCTCAGAGACACTAGACACAGGCCTGTAGGTGGCTGCTGCCCACTCAGAGACACTAGACACAGGCCTGTAGGCGGCTGCTGCCCCCTCAGAGACACTAGACACAGGCCTGTAGGCGGCTGCAGCCCCCTCAGACACTAGACACAGGCCTGTAGGCGGCTGCTGCCCCCTCAGAGACACTAGACACAGGCCTGTTGGTGGCTGCAGCCCCCTCAGAGACACTAGACACAGGCCTGTAGGCAGCTGCTGCCCCCTCAGAGACACTAGACACAGGCCTGTAGGCGGCTGCTGCCCCCTCAGAGACACTAGACACAGGCCTGTAGGCGGCTGCTGCCCCCTCAGAGACACTAGACACAGGCCTGTAGGCGGCTGCTGCCCCCTCAGAGACACTAGACACAGGCCTGTTGGCAGCTGCTGCCCTCTCAGAGACACTAGACACAGGCCTGTAGGCGGCTGCTGCCCCCTCAGAGACACTAGACACAGGCCTGTAGGCGGCTGCTGCCCCCTCAGAGACACTAGACACAGGCCTGTTGGCAGCTGCTGCCCTCTCAGAGACACTAGACACAGGCCTGTAGGCGGCTGCTGCCCCCTCAGAGACACTAGACACAGGCCTGTAGGCGGCTGCTGCCCCCTCAGAGACACTAGACACAGGCCTGTAGGCGGCTGCTGCCCACTCAGAGACACTAGATACAGGCCTGTAGGCAGCTGCTGCCCCCTCAGAGACACTAGACACAGGCCTGTAGGCGGCTGCTGCCCCCTCAGAGACACTAGACACAGGCCTGTAGGCGGCTGCTGCCCCCTCAGAGACACTAGACACAGGCCTGTAGGCGGCTGCTGCCCCCTCAGAGACACTAGACACAGGCCTGTAGGCGGCTGCTGCTCCCTCAGAGACACTAGACACAGGCCTGTAGGCGGCTGCTGCCCCCTCAGAGACACTAGACACAGGCCTGTAGGCGGCTGCTGACCCCTCAGAGACACTAGACACAGGCCTGTAGGCAGCTGCTGCTGCCCCTCAGAGACACTAGACACAGGCCTGTAGGCGGCTGCTGCCCCCTCAGAGACACTAGACACAGGCCTGTAGGCGGCTGCTGCCCCCTCAGAGACACTAGACACAGGCCTGTAGGCAGCTGCTGCCCCCTCAGAGACACTAGACACAGGCCTGTAGGCGGCTGCTGCCCCCTCAGAGACACTAGACACAGGCCTGTAGGCAGCTGCTGCCCCCTCAGAGACACCAGACACAGGCCTGTAGGCGGCTGCTGCCCCCTCAGAGACACCAGACATTGGCCTGTAGGCAGCTGCTGCCCCCTCAGAGACACTAGACACAGGCCTGTAGGCGGCTGCTGCCCCCTCAGAGACACTAGACACAGGCCTGTAGGCGGCTGCTGCCCCCTCAGAGACACTAGACACAGGCCTGTAGGCGGCTGCTGCCCCCTCAGAGACACTAGACACAGGCCTGTAGGCTTCTGCTGCCCCCTCAGAGACACTAGACACAGGCCTGTAGGCGGCTGCTGCCCCCTCAGAGACACTAGACACAGGCCTGTAGGCGGCTGCTGCCCCCTCAGAGACACTAGACACAGGCCTGTAGGCGGCTGCTGCCCTCTCAGAGACACCAGACATTGGCCTGTAGGCAGCTGCTGCCCCCTCAGAGACACTAGACACAGGCCTGTAGGCGGCTGCTGCCCCCTCAGAGACACTAGACACAGGCCTGTAGGTGGCTGCTGCCCCCTCAGAGACACTAGACACAGGCCTGTAGGCGGCTGCTGCCCCCTCAGAGACACTAGACACAGGCCTGTAGGCTTCTGCTGCCCCCTCAGAGACACTAGACACAGGCCTGTAGGCGGCTGCTGCCCCCTCAGAGACACTAGACACAGGCCTGTAGGCGGCTGCTGCCCCCTCAGAGACACTAGACACAGGCCTGTAGGTGGCTGCTGCCCCCTCAGAGACACTAGACACAGGCCTGTAGGCGGCTGCCAGTCACAGTGTATCAGACAGAGGGGCAAGATCGCAGAGCAGAGGGGGGCTCTCCAATGCTAGCTCCATACTCAGGTGCAGCCTCGTACTGCTGAGCCTCGGGCCCACCAGAGGAAATTGTTCCTGGGGCCCAATATGTAACTACATAGAAATAATACAAGCCCACCAATTGTGAGATAAAATATGCTAGTATTGTGGTGTAACATAAAAATACAATGGTTCACATTTATCAAAAATGGCAGAATTTGAGCAAAATCTTTTGTACTCACTTCAACTCCATTATTCCATATTTATCAAATTTCGTCACTAATGATACATTTGGTGCAAATTATTTAAGCAGAACATTTTAAGCATGGTAGCACACGTCTCAATGCTAAAAAAGAGCTGACATCCAGTGGGTCAAATGTTGCATAGTAATATAATTTTGCACAAATTGCAACTTTTTATGCAACTAAAAATGGTTTTAATATGAATGCATTTGTTCCGCGCCTTTTTTAAGACAGCGAGTGCCAGGGTGCTCCTGTCCCCAGGAACATACATAAAATCAATTAGAAATATATTAATCCCTTGGCACACATGAACATACAGTACCAGTACGTCCACAGCAGGGTCCACGTGTGCGGAGTTGGCTCAGGAGTGGAGACCACTTCACACGCAACATACAGCGGGCATGTGCCTGTATGGTGACCATTCAGCTGTGCACATGCAACATACAGCGGGCATGTGCCTGTATGGTGACCATTCAGCTGTGCACACGCAACATACAGCGGGCATGTGCCTGTATGGTGACCATTCAGCAGTGCACACGCAACATACAGCGGGCATGTGCCTGTATGGTGACCATTCAGCTGTGCACACGCAACATACAGCGGGCATGTGCCTGTATGGTGTCCATTCATCTGTGTGCACGCAACATACAGTGGGCATGTGCCTGTATGGTGACCATTCAGCTGTGCACACGCAACATACAGTGGGCATGTGCCTGTATGGTGACCATTCAGCTGTGCACACGCAACATACAGCGGGCATGTGCCTGTATGGTGACCATTTACCTGTGCACACGCAACATACAGCGGGCATGTGCCTGTATGGTGACCATTCAGCTGTGCACACGCAACATACAGCGGGCATGTGCCTGTATGGTGACCATTCAGCTGTGCGCACGCAACATACAGCGGGCATGTGCCTGTATGGTGACCATTCAGCTGTGCACACGCAACATACAGCGGGCATGTGCCTGTATGGTGACCATTCAGCTGTGCACACACAACATACAGTGGGCATGTGCCTGTATGGTGACCATTCAGCTGTGCACACGCAACATACAGCGGGCATGTGCCTGTATGGTGACCATTCAGCTGTGCACACGCAACATACAGCGGGCATGTGCCTGTATGGTGACCATTCAGCTGTGCACACGCAACATACAGCGGGCATGTGCCTGTATGGTGACCATTCAGCTGTGCACACGCAACATACAGCGGGCATGTGCCTGTATGGTGACCATTCAGCTGTGCACACGCAACATACAGCGGGCATGTGCCTGTATGGTGACCATTCAACTGTGCACACGCAACATACAGCGGGCATGTGCCTGTATGGTGACCATTCAGCTGTGCGCACACAACATACAGCGGGCATGTGCCTGTATGGTGACCATTCAGCTGTGCACATGCAACATACAGCGGGCATGTGCCGGTATGGTGACCATTCAGCTGTGCGCACGCAACATACAGCGGGCATGTGCCTGTATGGTGACCATTCAGCTGTGCACATGCAACATACAGTGGGCATGTGCCTGTATGGTGACCATTCAGCTGTGCACACGCAACATACAGCGGGCATGTGCCGGTATGGTGACCATTCAGCTGTGCACATGCAACATACAGCGGGCATGTGCCTGTATGGTGACCATTCAGCTGTGCACACACAACATACAGCGGGCATGTGCCTGTATGGTGACCATTCAGCTGTGCACACGCAACATACAGCGGGCATGTGCCTGTATGGTGACCATTCAGCTGTGCGCACACAACATACAGCGGGCATGTGCCTGTATGGTGACCATTCAGCTGTGCACACGCAACATACAGCGGGCATGTGCCTGTATGGTGACCATTCAGCTGTGCACACACAACATACAGTGGGCATGTGCCTGTATGGTGACCATTCAGCTGTGCACACGCAACATACAGCGGGCATGTGCCTGTATGGTGACCATTCAGCTGTGCACACGCAACATACAGCGGGCATGTGCCTGTATGGTGACCATTCAGCTGTGCACACGCAACATACAGCGGGCATGTGCCTGTATGGTGACCATTCAGCTGTGCACACGCAACATACAGCGGGCATGTGCCTGTATGGTGACCATTCAGCTGTGCACACGCAACATACAGCGGGCATGTGCCTGTATGGTGACCATTCAGCTGTGCACACGCAACATACAGCGGGCATGTGCCTGTATGGTGACCATTCAACTGTGCACACGCAACATACAGCGGGCATGTGCCTGTATGGTGACCATTCAGCTGTGCGCACACAACATACAGCGGGCATGTGCCTGTATGGTGACCATTCAGCTGTGCACACGCAACATACAGCGGGCATGTGCCGGTATGGTGACCATTCAGCTGTGCACATGCAACATACAGTGGGCATGTGCCTGTATGGTGACCATTCAGCTGTGCACACGCAACATACAGCGGGCATGTGCCGGTATGGTGACCATTCAGCTGTGCACATGCAACATACAGCGGGCATGTGCCTGTATGGTGACCATTCAGCTGTGCGCACGCAACATACAGCGGGCATGTGCCTGTATGGTGACCATTCAGCTGTGCACACGCAACATACAGCGGGCATGTGCCTGTATTGTGACCATTCAGCTGTGCACACGCAACATACAGCGGGCATGTGCCTGTATGGTGACCATTCAGCTGTGCGCAGCCATCTTGATATTCCTGTGATATCCAGCATTAGGCTGGATTCATATGGGATCATTATTTCCACTATATACTGCAATACTGTTACTGTTATATTAAAACATACAAAACAAGCAGGGGCGTAATGATCGCGGTCATAGAGGGTACAACCGGGACCAGACCCATGCTTGTGTGTGGCCCGACGACACCAATTTCACCTGGATGTGCATTCTCTGACACACATTCTGCTGAAATGTATTGTGACGCAGAGACCCGCCGGCTCCCTGCACTTCAAGACATGCTGCCAGCCAATCAGAGGCAAGCAGCAGGTGTTGGCGGCCCGCAGAAGTCAGCTACCGGCTGGGGAACATTATACCAGGATGGCGGACCTTATACCAGGATGGCGGACCTTATACCAGGATGGCGGACCTTATACCAGGATGGCGGACCTTATACCAGGATGGCGGACCTTATACCAGGATGGCGGACATTACACTGGGATGGCGGACATTACATAAGGATGGCGGACACTATATCAGGATGGCAGACATTATATCAGGATGGCGGACCTTATACCAGGATGGCGGACACTATATCAGGATGTCGGACACTATATCAGGATGGGGAAATTATATCAGAATGAAGGACATTATATCAGGATGGGGAAATTATATCAGAATGAAGGACATTATATCAGGATGGGAGATAAGATACCAGGCTGGGAACATTATATTAAGATGGGGACAATATACCAGGATGAGTGACATTACACCAGAATGGCGGACATTATACCAGAAGGGGGACATGGTTATAGCATGGAGCCCAGGATGGGGGACATTATACCAAAATGGCGACATTATATCAGTCAGGGGTGGTACAGGGTGGGCATCAGTCAGGGTTGATACAGGGGCACTCAGGGGTAATACAGGGGAGGCTCAGTCAGTCAGGGGTGAAGCAAAACATTGAGGGAAATCCTCCCTTAGTGACTGAGCCCTCTCACCCTCTATCACCAATGAGTAAAGCCCCTCACTGTTGGTGTTGATGGGGGTCACTTAGTTATGTGATAATCCTGCTCAGCTACATATATCTGACCTTTGGTGAGTGATGTAGCAGGCAGCCATCCATCTCCCTGTGCTTCTCACTGTCAGCCTGGGACACAGTTAGGGAGGAGCGCTGTTACTCAGCACATCATGGCTCATTACCTCAGCTCTGCTGTTAACACGGGGAAGAGGCCACAAACAAAACTAACACTGATTGGCTGCGATGCTGCCAATCACTATTAGACTTACCAGCAGCAGCACCGCTCTCCCTGGTTGCTCCAGGTGCGGTATCGCAGAGGCAGAGATCCAGCATTATTGAACAGCGATCAGTCGGTCCCTGAAGTGAGCTGCTGTCTGCACTGCAGCAGAACAGATCCAGTGACTCCCGTACTCTGCCGGGATGTCTAATGCTGGGAGGAGCGGTGAATAGTAATCAGTGACACGTGTGAGCTGCCGTGCTTGCAGCATGTCATGTGCTAGTGCGCTGAGTGCTGCTGACTGCTCCTCCCAGCATTAGACATCCCGGGAGAGCAGTGCACGGGTCACTGAATCTCTCCAGCTGCAGACAGCGGATCACTCCTCATACTGACCAGAACACTGATCCATCCTGCTGGATCCTGAACACTGTGATATCGCACCTGGAACTGAATCACTGGAATCAGTAAGTCATAAAAATGCCTGAAAACCTTCTCTCTCTATCATTATTCTGGCATTTGGCAAATATTAAAAATGATGGTAAAATCCTAATTGACCTAAAACGGGAAAGGTTTATTCTGATTTCATGTCAGATATTGAGAAAAACCTGCGTCTTTTTATATAGTGTATGGAAACTTCTGGTTTCAGCTGTGTGTGTATGTGTCCCTATAGTTATAGTTTTGGATGATTACTATTGTCCCTTCATTGTCTGCGCTGTTGCATCCAAATAACCTGTTCACAAAATCAAAGTATGTCATTGGGTTGGAAGGGGTTAAACAGGCAGTTCTGATGACATCACAAAGCACATAAACATCATAGACATCCTATGACATCACAATTGGTATAGAATGTACAGAGTGTAACTCCTGAGCCATCTTGTGTCATTCCAGGCTGACTGCTGGAAGGTGACAAGTCCAGGTCGGGAACTCTTCACCTATGACCTCACTCATACATTGTATAGATGGGGGGCTAGTAGTGGGATTCAGAACTGCATCATTAACCTGAAAATCTCAGCAGATGGCGCTGGATCCTGTGTCCCGTGCTGGGATTGTTAGAATGAGTCTATGATTTACAAAAAAATGTTATTGAGCAGATTCCATGGAAAATCATTTGGGGGCTTTAGTAAAGCAGTGTGAGCCCGGCCTAACAGGGGCTACCAATCTGGACAAACCCTTCCCTGAATGAGGACTTGCTGGCGATCACCTGATCATGTATCACTGGTCTTGAAGACCCTCAGCAATCGGCTGGCTTTGCCCTCTATGACACCCATGTGCTGTAATAAAAGCATATAGAAAGGGGAGCGCCGACTGACACCCCCCCATTTGGCTCCATTTTTGGGCAGCTTTGCCATTAATGTTGTCAGAACCTAGCGTTTTCAGAACATCCATTTAATAGCAGACTGGTCCAGTTCTCCATTATCCGCTCTCATGGTCCTGCTGGATCAGGAGTGACCGGGAGCTGACGGTTTATGGTGATCAGGAGTTGCAGGATGGCGCCGGTGTTTCCCTTTAGGTCATAGAGCAGTAGATGATGCGGATTAGAATAAAAGAGTGGAAATGTTTCGGTTATTATCTGCGTCATGACTCAATTAATAATGAGGCCGGTGGTTATTTGCAGCCGGTGATTTCGTTTTATTAATTCAACTCTTCCTTGATGTTGGAAACTCGATACATAACACAGCAGTGGCAGTTATTATGACATCACAGGGGACATGACATCACAGGGGACATGACATCATAGATATCACATGACATCACAGTTGGTACAGAATGTGTAAAGTTCTAATCCTGAACCATCTTGTGTCCCAGAGGCGGCATCTTGAGGAAGACAAGTCTATGTAGGTAGCTCTTCACTTAGCACTAAGGCCCTGTTCACACATTGTGTAGCTGTGGGGAGTTTGTGGTGAAGTTTAGAACTTCATCATTTACCCCTAAAATAATCTCAGCAAACATCTCTGAGCGACGTGTTCTCTCTTGTGCATCAGGATGATTCCTTAAATAGGACCTATCATTGAATCCTCTTTTTTGTAATGATAGGTGTTATGTCTCACCTAGTTCAGATGAGCAGCAGTAATGAAGCACGGACAGATGACGGCGGCGCAGCAGGATGGCCGAGCAGAAACAACGGAGAACGCCGTGGCTTGATGGCAGCAGGAAGACCAGAACTGGAACCACAGGAAATCAAGAGCAGAATTGAAGCAGCGGCACCTGGTATAATAGAGGGACAGACTCTGATCAGACTTTCATCAGAGTGGTATCAGGTTTTCTCGGACATGGAGAGGAGAAAGAAAAGGTTTCTCACCTTCTCCCTTCTGCAAGTCGGTGAAAATCGCACCACACTCCGATGTCAAAGCGCGGTCCAATTTTTCCACAAGCGCATAGACTTGCATTGCCATTGCCATATTTTGCAGACTATAAGACGCACCCCAAATTTTGGGGTGGAAAATAATTTTTTTAAATAAAATGGTGGTGCCTCTTATAGTCCGTTTAACAGTAGGTTACCAGGGGGCGGCGGTGGTGGAGCGGGGTAACAGGAGGCAGGGCCACTGCTTTAGGCAGTCGGCGACGACAGGAGTGGGGCGATGCTGCGGGCCCTGGGCTCTCATAAGATGTCAGCGCCGGTGAGCAGAGTCCCCTTTCCTATAGATTGCCCTGCAGTAGGCTTTGGGAAAATGGCTGCTGGAGGTGACGCATGTGCAGATTGAGATCTCGGGAGATACATGCGCCGCCTCAAGCGTCCATTTTCCCAAAGCCTACTGCAGGGCAATGAATGGGAAAAGCTACTCTGCTCACCGGCGCCAACATCTTATGAGAGCCCAGGGCCCGCCGACACAGGCCTCCTGTGACCGCGCTCCACCGCAACCACCCCTCGCTAAGCTACATTCAGAAATTGTATATTAGATTGTAAGCTCCTAGGACAGGGTGTACATTATTCTGCATGCCCTCAGGAGCAGTCTGTATATTGTATATTAGATTGTAAGCTCCTAGGACAGGGTGTGCATTATTCTGCATGCCCTCAGGAGCAGCCTATATATTGTATATTAGATTGTAAGCTCCTAGGACAGGGTGTGCATTATTCTGCATGCCCTCAGGAGCATTCGGTATATTGTATATTAGATTGGAAGCTCCTAGGACAGGGTGTACATTATTCTGCATGCCCTCTGGAGCAGTCTGTATATTGTATATTAGATTGTAAGCTCCTAGGACAGGATGTGCATTATTCTGCATGCCCTCAGGAGCAGCCTGTATATTGTATATTAGATTGTAAGCTCCTAGGACAGGGTGTACATTATTCTGCATGCCCTCAGGAGCAGTCTGTATACTGTATATTAGATTGGAAGCTCCTAGGACAGGATGTACATTATTCTGCATGCCCTCAGGAGCAGTCAGTATATTGTATATTAGATTGTAAGCTCCTAGGACAGGGTGTGCATTATTCTGCATGCCCTCAGGAGCAGTCTGTATATTGTATATTAGATTGTAAGCTCCTAGGACAGGGTGTACATTATTCTGCATGCCCTCAGGAGCAGTCTGTATATTGTATATTAGATTGTAAGCTCCTAGGACAGGGTGTACATTATTCTGCATGACCTCAGGAGCAGTCTGTATATTGTATATTAGATTGTAAGCTCATAGGACAGGGTGTGCATTATTCTGCATGCCCTCAGGAGCAGTCTGTATATTGTATATTAGATTGTAAGCTCCTAGGACAGGGTGTGCATTATTCTGCATGCCCTCAGGAGCAGTCTGTATATTGTATATTAGATTGTAAGCTCCTAGGACAGGGTGTGCATTATTCTGCATGCCCTCAGGAGCAGCCTATATATTGTATATTAGATTGTAAGCTCCTAGGACAGGGTGTGCATTATTCTGCATGCCCTCAGGAGCAGCCTATATATTGTATATTAGATTGTAAGCTCCTAGGACAGGGTGTGCATTATTCTGCATGCCCTCAGGAGCATTCGGTATATTGTATATTAGATTGTAAGCTCCTAGGACAGGGTGTACATTATTCTGCATGCCTTCAGGAGCAGTCTGTATACTGTATATTAGATTGTAAGCTCCTAGGACAGGGTGTGCATTATTCTGCATGCCCTCAGGAGCAGTCTGTATATTGTATATTAGATTGTAAGCTCCTAGGACAGGGTGTGCATTATTCTGCATGCCCTCAGGAGCAGTCTGTATATTGTATATTAGATTGTAAGCTCCTAGGACAGGATGTGCATTATTCTGCATGCCCTCAGGAGCAGTCTGTATACTGTATATTAGATTGTAAGCTCCTAGGACAGGGTGTGCATTATTCTGCATGCCCTCAGGAGCAGTCTGTATATTGTATATTAGATTGTAAGCTCCTAGGACAGGGTGTACATTATTCTGTATGCCCTCAGGAGCAGTCTGTATATTGTATATTAGATTGTAAGCTCCTAGGACAGGATGTGCATTATTCTGCATGCCCTCAGGAGCAGCCTGTATATTGTATATTAGATTGTAAGCTCCTAGGACAGGGTGTACATTATTCTGCATGCCCTCTGGAGCAGTCTGTATATTGTATATTAGATTGTAAGCTCCTAGGACAGGATGTGCATTATTCTGCATGCCCTCAGGAGCAGCCTGTATACTGTATACTAGATTGTAAGCTCCTGGGACAGGGTGTACATTATTCTGCATGCCCTCAGGAGCAGTCTGTATATTGTATATTAGATTGTAAGCTCCTAGGACAGGGTGTACATTATTCTGCATGCCCTCAGGAGCAGTCTGTATATTGTATATTAGATTGTAAGCTCCTAGGACAGGGTGTGCATTATTCTGCATGCCCTCAGGAGCAGCCTGTATATTGTATATTGGATTGTAAGCTCCTAGGACAGGGTGTGCATTATTCTGCATGCCCTCAGGAGCAGTCTGTATATTGTATATTAGATTGTAAGCTCCTAGGACAGGATGTACATTATTCTGCATGCCCTCAGGAGCAGTCTGTATATTGTATATTAGATTGTAAGCTCCTAGGACAGGGTGTACATTATTCTGCATGCCCTCAGGAGCAGCCTGTATATTGTATATTAGATTGTAAGCTCCTAGGACATGGTGTGCATTATTCTGCATGCCCTCAGGAGCAGTCTGTATATTGTATATTAGATTGTAAGCTCCTAGGACAGGGTGTACATTATTCTGCATGCCCTCAGGAGCAGTCTGTATACTGTATATTAGTTTGTAAGCTCCTAGGACAGGGTGTACATTATTCTGCATGCCCTCAGGAGCAGCCTGTATATTGTATATTAGATTGAAAGCTCCTAGGACAGGGTGTACATTATTCTGCATGCCCTCAGGAGCAGTCTGTATATTGTATATTAGATTGTAAGCTCCTAGGACAGGGTGTGCATTATTCTGCATGCCCTCAGGAGCAGTCTGTATATTGTATATTAGATTGTAAGCTCCTAGGACAGGGTGTACATTATTCTGCATGCCCTCAGGAGCAGTCTGTATATTGTATATTAGATTGTAAGCTCCTAGGACAGGGTGTACATTATTCCGCATGCCCTCAGGAGCAGTCTGTATACTGTATATTAGTTTGTAAGCTCCTAGGACAGGGTGTACATTATTCTGCATGCCCTCAGGAGCAGCCTGTATACTGTATATTAGATTGTAAGCTCCTAGGACAGGGTGTACATTATTCTGTATGCCCTCAGGAGCAGCCTGTATATTGTATATTAGATTGTAAGCTCCTAGGACAGGATGTGCATTATTCTGCATGCCCTCAGGAGCAGTCTGTATATTGTATATTAGATTGTAAGCTCCTAGGACAGGGTGTACATTATTCTGCATGCCCTCAGGAGCAGTCTGTATATTGTATACTAGATTGTAAGCTCCTAGGACAGGGTGTGCATTATTCTGCATGCCCTCAGGAGCAGTCTGTATACTGTATATTAGATTGTAAGCTCCTAGGACAGTGTGTATATTATTCTGCATGCCCTCAGGAGCAGTCTGTATACTGTATATTAGATTGTAAGCTCCTAGGACAGGATGTACATTATTCTGCATGTCCTCAGGAGCAGTCTGTATATTGTATATTAGATTGTAAGCTCCTAGGACAGGGTGTGCATTATTCTGCATGCCCTCAGGAGCAGTCTGTATACTGTATATTAGATTGTAAGCTCCTAGGACAGGGTGTGCATTATTCTGCATGCCCTCAGGAGCAGTCTGTATATTGTATATTAGATTGTAAGCTCCTAGGACAGGGTGTGCATTATTCTGCATGCCCTCAGGAGCAGTCTGTATATTGTATATTAGATTGTAAGCTCCTAGGACAGGGTGTACATTATTCTGCGTGCCCTCTGGAGCAGTCTGTATATTGTATATTAGATTGTAAGCTCCTAGGACAGGGTGTACATTATTCTGCATGCCCTCAGGAGCAGCCTGTATATTGTATATTAGATTGTAAGCTCCTAGGACAGGGTGTACCTTATTCTGCATGCCCTCAGGAGCAGTCTGTATATTGTATATTAGATTGTAAGCTCCTAGGACAGGGTGTGCATTATTCTGCATGCCCTCAGGAGCAGTCTGTATACTGTATATTAGATTGTAAGCTCCTAGGACAGGATGTACATTATTCTGCATGCCCTCAGGAGCAGTCTGTATATTGTATATTAGATTGTAAGCTCCTAGGACAGGGTGTGCATTATTCTGCATGCCCTCAGGAGCAGTCTGTATACTGTATATTAGATTGTAAGCTCCTAGGACAGGGTGTGCATTATTCTGCATGCCCTCAGGAGCAGTCTGTATATTGTATATTAGATTGTAAGCTCCTAGGACAGGGTGTACATTATTCTGTATGCCCTCAGGAGCAGTCTGTATATTGTATATTAGATTGTAAGCTCCTAGGACAGGATGTGCATTATTCTGCATGCCCTCAGGAGCAGCCTGTATATTGTATATTAGATTGTAAGCTCCTAGGACAGGGTGTACATTATTCTGCATGCCCTCTGGAGCAGTCTGTATATTGTATATTAGATTGTAAGCTCCTAGGACAGGATGTGCATTATTCTGCATGCCCTCAGGAGCAGCCTGTATACTGTATACTAGATTGTAAGCTCCTGGGACAGGGTGTACATTATTCTGCATGCCCTCAGGAGCAGTCTGTATATTGTATATTAGATTGTAAGCTCCTAGGACAGGGTGTACATTATTCTGCATGCCCTCAGGAGCAGTCTGTATATTGTATATTAGATTGTAAGCTCCTAGGACAGGGTGTGCATTATTCTGCATGCCCTCAGGAGCAGCCTGTATATTGTATATTGGATTGTAAGCTCCTAGGACAGGGTGTGCATTATTCTGCATGCCCTCAGGAGCAGTCTGTATATTGTATATTAGATTGTAAGCTCCTAGGACAGGATGTACATTATTCTGCATGCCCTCAGGAGCAGTCTGTATATTGTATATTAGATTGTAAGCTCCTAGGACAGGGTGTACATTATTCTGCATGCCCTCAGGAGCAGCCTGTATATTGTATATTAGATTGTAAGCTCCTAGGACATGGTGTGCATTATTCTGCATGCCCTCAGGAGCAGTCTGTATATTGTATATTAGATTGTAAGCTCCTAGGACAGGGTGTACATTATTCTGCATGCCCTCAGGAGCAGTCTGTATACTGTATATTAGTTTGTAAGCTCCTAGGACAGGGTGTACATTATTCTGCATGCCCTCAGGAGCAGCCTGTATATTGTATATTAGATTGAAAGCTCCTAGGACAGGGTGTACATTATTCTGCATGCCCTCAGGAGCAGTCTGTATATTGTATATTAGATTGTAAGCTCCTAGGACAGGGTGTGCATTATTCTGCATGCCCTCAGGAGCAGTCTGTATATTGTATATTAGATTGTAAGCTCCTAGGACAGGGTGTACATTATTCTGCATGCCCTCAGGAGCAGTCTGTATATTGTATATTAGATTGTAAGCTCCTAGGACAGGGTGTACATTATTCCGCATGCCCTCAGGAGCAGTCTGTATACTGTATATTAGTTTGTAAGCTCCTAGGACAGGGTGTACATTATTCTGCATGCCCTCAGGAGCAGCCTGTATACTGTATATTAGATTGTAAGCTCCTAGGACAGGGTGTACATTATTCTGTATGCCCTCAGGAGCAGCCTGTATATTGTATATTAGATTGTAAGCTCCTAGGACAGGATGTGCATTATTCTGCATGCCCTCAGGAGCAGTCTGTATATTGTATATTAGATTGTAAGCTCCTAGGACAGGGTGTACATTATTCTGCATGCCCTCAGGAGCAGTCTGTATATTGTATACTAGATTGTAAGCTCCTAGGACAGGGTGTGCATTATTCTGCATGCCCTCAGGAGCAGTCTGTATACTGTATATTAGATTGTAAGCTCCTAGGACAGTGTGTATATTATTCTGCATGCCCTCAGGAGCAGTCTGTATACTGTATATTAGATTGTAAGCTCCTAGGACAGGATGTACATTATTCTGCATGTCCTCAGGAGCAGTCTGTATATTGTATATTAGATTGTAAGCTCCTAGGACAGGGTGTGCATTATTCTGCATGCCCTCAGGAGCAGTCTGTATACTGTATATTAGATTGTAAGCTCCTAGGACAGGGTGTGCATTATTCTGCATGCCCTCAGGAGCAGTCTGTATATTGTATATTAGATTGTAAGCTCCTAGGACAGGGTGTGCATTATTCTGCATGCCCTCAGGAGCAGTCTGTATATTGTATATTAGATTGTAAGCTCCTAGGACAGGGTGTACATTATTCTGCATGCCCTCTGGAGCAGTCTGTATATTGTATATTAGATTGTAAGCTCCTAGGACAGGGTGTACATTATTCTGCATGCCCTCAGGAGCAGCCTGTATATTGTATATTAGATTGTAAGCTCCTAGGACAGGGTGTACCTTATTCTGCATGCCCTCAGGAGCAGTCTGTATATTGTATATTAGATTGTAAGCTCCTAGGACAGGGTGTGCATTATTCTGCATGCCCTCAGGAGCAGTCTGTATACTGTATATTAGATTGTAAGCTCCTAGGACAGGATGTACATTATTCTGCATGCCCTCAGGAGCAGTCTGTATATTGTATATTAGATTGTAAGCTCCTAGGACAGGGTGTGCATTATTCTGCATGCCCTCAGGAGCAGTCTGTATATTGTATATTAGACTGTAAGCTCCTAGGACAGGGTGTGCATTATTCTGCATGCCCTCAGGAGCAGTCTGTATACTGTATATTAGATTGTAAGCTCCTAGGACAGGGTGTACATTATTCTGCATGCCCTCAGGAGCAGTCTGTATACTGTATATTAGATTGTAAGCTCCTAGGACAGGATGTACATTATTCTGCATGCCCTCAGGAGCAGTCTGTATATTGTATATTAGATTGTAAGCTCCTAGGACAGGGTGTGCATTATTCTGCATGCCCTCAGGAGCAGCCTGTATATTGTATATTAGAATGTAAGCTCCTAGGACAGGGTGTACCTTATTCTGCATGCCCTCAGGAGCAGTCTGTATATTGTATATTAGATTGTAAGCTCCTAGGACAGGGTGTGCATTATTCTGCATGCCCTCAGGAGCAGCCTGTATATTGTATATTAGATTGTAAGCTCCTAGGACAGGGTGTACCTTATTCTGCATGCCCTCAGGAGCAGTCTGTATATTGTATATTAGATTGTAAGCTCCTAGGACAGGGTGTGCATTATTCTGCATGCCCTCAGGAGCAGTCTGTATACTGTATATTAGATTGTAAGCTCCTAGGACAGGGTGTACATTATTCTGCATGCCCTCAGGAGCAGTCTGTATACTGTATATTAGATTGTAAGCTCCTAGGACAGGGTGTACATTATTCTGCATGCCCTCAGGAGCAGTCTGTATACTGTATATTAGATTGTAAGCTCCTAGGACAGGGTGTACATTATTCTGCATACCCTCAGGAGCAGTCTGTATATTGTATATTAGATTGTAAGCTCCTAGGACAGGGTGTACATTATTCTGCATGCCCTCAGGAGCAGTCTGTATATTGTATATTAGATTGTAAGCTCCTAGGACAGGGTGTGCATTATTCTGCATGCCCTCAGGAGCAGTCTGTATATTGTATATTAGATTGTAAGCTCCTAGGACAGGGTGTACATTATTCTGCATGCCCTCAGGAGCAGTCTGTATATTGTATATTAGATTGTAAGCTCCTAGGACAGGATGTACATTATTCTGCATGCCCTCAGGAGCAGTCTGTATATTGTATATTAGATTGTAAGCTCCTAGGACAGGGTGTGCATTATTCTGCATGCCCTCAGGAGCAGTCTGTATATTGTATATTAGATTGTAAGCTCCTAGGACAGGATGTACATTATTCTGCATGCCCTCAGGAGCAGTCTGTATATTGTATATTAGATTGTAAGCTCCTAGGACAGGGTGTGCATTATTCTGCATGCCCTCAGGAGCAGTCTGTATATTGTATATTAGATTGTAAGCTCCTAGGACAGGGTGTGCATTATTCTGCATGCCCTCAGGAGCAGTCTGTATATTGTATATTAGATTGTAAGCTCCTAGGACAGGGTGTGCATTATTCTGCATGCCCTCAGGAGCAGTCTGTATACTGTATATTAGATTGTAAGCTCCTAGGACAGGGTGTACATTATTCTGCATGCCCTCAGGAGCAGTCTGTATATTGTATATTAGATTGTAAGCTCCTAGGACAGGGTGTACATTATTCTGCATGCCCTCAGGAGCAGTCTGTATATTGTATATTAGATTGTAAGCTCCTAGGACAGGGTGTGCATTATTCTGCATGCCCTCAGGAGCAGCCTATATATTGTATATTAGATTGTAAGCTCCTAGGACAGGGTGTACATTATTCTGCATGCCCTCAGGAGCAGTCTGTATATTGTATATTAGATTGTAAGCTCCTAGGACAGGGTGTACATTATTCTGCATGCCCTCAGGAGCAGTCTGTATATTGTATATTAGATTGTAAGCACCTAGGACAGGGTGTGCATTATTCTGCATGCACTCAGGAGCATTCGGTATATTGTATATTAGATTGTAAGCTCCTAGGACAGGGTGTACATTATTCTGCATGCCCTCAGGAGCAGTCTGTATACTGTATATTAGATTGTAAGCTCCTAGGACAGGGTGTGCATTATTCTGCATGCCCTCAGGAGCAGTCTGTATATTGTATATTAGATTGTAAGCTCCTAGGACAGGGTGTGCATTATTCTGCATGCCCTCAGGAGCAGTCTGTATATTGTATATTAGATTGTAAGCTCCTAGGACAGGGTGTGCATTATTCTGCATGCCCTCAGGAGCAGTCTGTATATTGTATATTAGATTGTAAGCTCCTAGGACAGGATGTACATTATTCTGCATGCCCTCAGGAGCAGTCTGTATATTGTATATTAGATTGTAAGCTCCTAGGACAGGGTGTGCATTATTCTGCATGCCCTCAGGAGCAGTCTGTATATTGTATATTAGATTGTAAGCTCCTAGGACAGGGTGTGCATTATTCTGCATGCCCTCAGGAGCAGTCTGTATATTGTATATTAGATTGTAAGCTCCTAGGACAGGGTGTACATTATTCTGTATGCCCTCAGGAGCAGTCTGTATATTGTATATTAGATTGTAAGCTCCTAGGACAGGATGTGCATTATTCTGCATGCCCTCAGGAGCAGCCTGTATATTGTATATTAGATTGTAAGCTCCTAGGACAGGGTGTACATTATTCTGCATGCCCTCTGGAGCAGTCTGTATATTGTATATTAGATTGTAAGCTCCTAGGACAGGATGTGCATTATTCTGCATGCCCTCAGGAGCAGCCTGTATATTGTATATTGGATTGTAAGCTCCTAGGACAGGGTGTGCATTATTCTGCATGCCCTCAGGAGCAGCCTGTATATTGTATATTGGATTGTAAGCTCCTAGGACAGGGTGTACATTATTCTGCATGCCCTCAGGAGCAGTCTGTATACTGTATATTAGTTTGTAAGCTCCTAGGACAGGGTGTACATTATTCTGCATGCCCTCAGGAGCAGCCTGTATATTGTATATTAGATTGAAAGCTCCTAGGACAGGGTGTGCATTATTCTGCATGCCCTCAGGAGCAGCCTGTATATTGTATATTAGATTGTAAGCTCCTAGGACAGGGTGTGCATTATTCTGCATGCCCTCAGGAGCAGCCTGTATACTGTATATTAGATTGTAAGTTCCTAGGACAGGGTGTACATTATTCTGCATGCCCTCAGGAGCAGCCTGTATATTGTATATTAGATTGTAAGCTCCTAGGACAGGGTGTACATTATTCTGCATGCCCTCAGGAGCAGCCTGTATATTGTATATTAGATTGTAAGCTCCTAGGACAGGGTGTACATTATTCTGCATGCCCTCAGGAGCAGCCTGTATACTGTATATTAGATTCTAAGCTCCTAGGACAGGGTGTGCATTATTCTGCATGCCCTCAGGAGCAGTCTGTATATTGTATATTAGATTGTAAGCTCCTAGGACAGGGTGTACATTATTCTGCATGCCCTCAGGAGCAGTCTGTATATTGTATATTAGATTGTAAGCTCCTAGGACAGGATGTACATTATTCTGCATGCCCTCAGGAGCAGTCTGTATATTGTATATTAGATTGTAAGCTCCTAGGACAGGGTGTGCATTATTCTGCATGCCCTCAGGAGCAGTCTGTATATTGTATATTAGATTGTAAGCTCCTAGGACAGGATGTACATTATTCTGCATGCCCTCAGGAGCAGTCTGTATATTGTATATTAGATTGTAAGCTCCTAGGACAGGGTGTGCATTATTCTGCATGCCCTCAGGAGCAGTCTGTATATTGTATATTAGATTGTAAGCTCCTAGGACAGGGTGTGCATTATTCTGCATGCCCTCAGGAGCAGTCTGTATATTGTATATTAGATTGTAAGCTCCTAGGACAGGGTGTGCATTATTCTGCATGCCCTCAGGAGCAGTCTGTATACTGTATATTAGATTGTAAGCTCCTAGGACAGGGTGTACATTATTCTGCATGCCCTCAGGAGCAGTCTGTATATTGTATATTAGATTGTAAGCTCCTAGGACAGGGTGTACATTATTCTGCATGCCCTCAGGAGCAGTCTGTATATTGTATATTAGATTGTAAGCTCCTAGGACAGGGTGTGCATTATTCTGCATGCCCTCAGGAGCAGCCTATATATTGTATATTAGATTGTAAGCTCCTAGGACAGGGTGTACATTATTCTGCATGCCCTCAGGAGCAGTCTGTATATTGTATATTAGATTGTAAGCTCCTAGGACAGGGTGTACATTATTCTGCATGCCCTCAGGAGCAGTCTGTATATTGTATATTAGATTGTAAGCACCTAGGACAGGGTGTGCATTATTCTGCATGCACTCAGGAGCATTCGGTATATTGTATATTAGATTGTAAGCTCCTAGGACAGGGTGTACATTATTCTGCATGCCCTCAGGAGCAGTCTGTATACTGTATATTAGATTGTAAGCTCCTAGGACAGGGTGTGCATTATTCTGCATGCCCTCAGGAGCAGTCTGTATATTGTATATTAGATTGTAAGCTCCTAGGACAGGGTGTGCATTATTCTGCATGCCCTCAGGAGCAGTCTGTATATTGTATATTAGATTGTAAGCTCCTAGGACAGGGTGTGCATTATTCTGCATGCCCTCAGGAGCAGTCTGTATATTGTATATTAGATTGTAAGCTCCTAGGACAGGATGTACATTATTCTGCATGCCCTCAGGAGCAGTCTGTATATTGTATATTAGATTGTAAGCTCCTAGGACAGGGTGTGCATTATTCTGCATGCCCTCAGGAGCAGTCTGTATATTGTATATTAGATTGTAAGCTCCTAGGACAGGGTGTGCATTATTCTGCATGCCCTCAGGAGCAGTCTGTATATTGTATATTAGATTGTAAGCTCCTAGGACAGGGTGTACATTATTCTGTATGCCCTCAGGAGCAGTCTGTATATTGTATATTAGATTGTAAGCTCCTAGGACAGGATGTGCATTATTCTGCATGCCCTCAGGAGCAGCCTGTATATTGTATATTAGATTGTAAGCTCCTAGGACAGGGTGTACATTATTCTGCATGCCCTCTGGAGCAGTCTGTATATTGTATATTAGATTGTAAGCTCCTAGGACAGGATGTGCATTATTCTGCATGCCCTCAGGAGCAGCCTGTATATTGTATATTGGATTGTAAGCTCCTAGGACAGGGTGTGCATTATTCTGCATGCCCTCAGGAGCAGCCTGTATATTGTATATTGGATTGTAAGCTCCTAGGACAGGGTGTACATTATTCTGCATGCCCTCAGGAGCAGTCTGTATACTGTATATTAGTTTGTAAGCTCCTAGGACAGGGTGTACATTATTCTGCATGCCCTCAGGAGCAGTCTGTATATTGTATATTAGATTGTAAGCTCCTAGGACAGGCTGTGCATTATTCTGCATGCCCTCAGGAGCAGCCTGTATATTGTATATTAGATTGAAAGCTCCTAGGACAGGGTGTGCATTATTCTGCATGCCCTCAGGAGCAGCCTGTATATTGTATATTAGATTGTAAGCTCCTAGGACAGGGTGTGCATTATTCTGCATGCCCTCAGGAGCAGCCTGTATACTGTATATTAGATTGTAAGTTCCTAGGACAGGGTGTACATTATTCTGCATGCCCTCAGGAGCAGCCTGTATATTGTATATTAGATTGTAAGCTCCTAGGACAGGGTGTACATTATTCTGCATGCCCTCAGGAGCAGCCTGTATACTGTATATTAGATTCTAAGCTCCTAGGACAGGGTGTACATTATTCTGCATGCCCTCAGGAGCAGCCTGTATATTGTATATTAGATTGTAAGCTCCTAGGACAGGGTGTGCATTATTCTGCATGCCCTCAGGAGCAGCCTGTATACTGTATATTAGATTGTAAGTTCCTAGGACAGGGTGTACATTATTCTGCATGCCCTCAGGAGCAGCCTGTATATTGTATATTAGATTGTAAGCTCCTAGGACAGGGTGTACATTATTCTGCATGCCCTCAGGAGCAGCCTGTATACTGTATATTAGATTCTAAGCTCCTAGGACAGGGTGTGCATTATTCTGCATGCCCTCAGGAGCAGTCTGTATATTGTATATTAGATTGTAAGCTCCTAGGACAGGGTGTACATTATTCTGCATGCCCTCAGGAGCAGCCTGTATATTGTATATTAGATTGAAAGCTCCTAGGACAGGATGTGCATTATTCTGCATGCCCTCAGGAGCAGTCTGTATATTGTATATTAGATTGTAAGCTCCTAGGACAGGGTGTACATTATTCTGCATGCCCTCAGGAGCAGCCTGTATACTGTATATTAGATTGTAAGCTCCTAGACAGGGTGTGCATTATTCTGCATGCCCTCAGGAGCAGCCTATATATTGTATATTAGATTGTAAGCTCCTAGGACAGGGTGTGCATTATTCTGCATGCCCTCAGGAGCAGTCTGTATACTGTATATTAGATTGTAAGCTCCTAGGACAGGGTGTGCATTATTCTGCATGCCCTCAGGAGCAGCCTATATATTGTATATTAGATTGTAAGCTCCTAGGACAGGGTGTGCATTATTCTGCATGCCCTCAGGAGTAGTCTGTGTATTGTATACTAGATTGTAAGCTCCTGGGGCAGGATGTACATTATTCTGCATGCCCTCAGGAGCAGCCTATATATTGTATATTAGATTGTAAGCTCCTAGGACAGGGTGTGCATTATTCTGCATGCCCTCAGGAGCAGCCTGTATACTGTATATTAGATTGTAAGCTCCTAGGACAGGGTGTACATTATTCTGCATACCCTCAGGAGCAGCCTGTATATTGTATATTAGATTGTAAGCTCCTAGGACAGGGTGTGCATTATTCTGCATGCCCTCAGGAGCAGCCTGTATATTGTATATTAGATTGTAAGCTCCTAGGACAGGGTGTACATTATTCTGCATGCCCTCAGGAGCAGCCTATATATTGTATATTAGATTGTAAGCTCCTAGGACAGGGTGTGCATTATTCTGCATGCCCTCAGGAGCAGCCTGTATATTGTATATTAGATTGTAAGCTCCTAGGACAGGGTGTGCATTATTCTGCATACCCTCAGGAGCAGCCTGTATATTGTATATTAGACTGTAAGCTCCTAGGACAGGGTGTGCATTATTCTGCATGCCCTCAGGAGCAGTCTGTATACTGTATATTAGATTGTAAGCTCCTAGGACAGTGTGTACATTATTCTGCATGCCCTCAGGAGCAGTCTGTATACTGTATATTAGATTGTAAGCTCCTAGGACAGGATGTACATTATTCTGCATGTCCTCAGGAGCAGTCTGTATATTGTATATTAGATTGTAAGCTCCTAGGACAGGGTGTGCATTATTCTGCATGCCCTCAGGAGCAGTCTGTATACTGTATATTAGATTGTAAGCTCCTAGGACAGGGTGTACATTATTCTGCATGCCCTCAGGAGCAGTCTGTATATTGTATATTAGATTGTAAGCTCCTAGGACAGGGTGTGCATTATTCTGCATGCCCTCAGGAGCAGTCTGTATACTGTATATTAGATTGTAAGCTCCTAGGACAGGGTGTACATTATTCTCTATGCCCTCAGGAGCAGCCTATATATTGTATATTAGATTGTAAGCTCCTAGGACAGGGTGTACATTATTCTGCATGCCCTCAGGATCAGAATGTATATTGTATATTAGATTGTAAGCTCCTAGGACAGGGTGTACATTATTCTGCATGCCCTCAGGAGCAGCCTATACATTGTATATTCGATTGTAAGCTCCTGGGACAGGTTGTACATTATTCTGCATGCCCTCAGGAGCAGTCTGTATATTGTATATGAGATTGTAAGCTCCTAGGACAGGGTGTACATTATTCTGCATGCCCTGAGGAGCAGCCTATATATTGTATATTAGATTGTAAGCTCCTAGGACAGGGTGTATATTATTCTGCATGCCCTCAGGAGCAGTCTGTATATTGTATATTAGATTGTAAGCTCCAAGGACAAGGTGTACATTATTCTGCATGCCCTCAGGAGCAGCCTATATATTGTATATTAGATTGTAAGCTCCTAGGACAGGATGTGCATTATTCTGCATACCCTCAGGAGCAGCCTATATATTGTATATTAGATTGTAAGCTCCTAGGACACGGTGTGCATTATTCTGCATGCCCTCAGGAGCAGCCTATATATTGTATATTAGATTGTAAGCTCCTAGGACACGGTGTGCATTATTCTGCATGCCCTCAGGAGCAGCCTATATATTGTATATTAGATTGTAAGCTCCTAGGACAGTGTGTACATTATTCTGCATGCCCTCAGGAGCAGTCTGTATATTGTATACTAGATTGTAAGCTCCTAGGACAGGGTGTACATTATTCTGCATGCCCTCACGAGCAGTCTGTATACTGTATATTAGATTGTAAGCTCCTGGGACAGGGTGTACATTATTCTGCATGCCCTCAGGAGCAGTCTGTATATTGTATATTAGATTGTAAGCTCCTAGGACAGGGTGTGCATTATTCTGCATGCCCTCAGGAGCAGTCTGTATATTGTATATTAGATTGTAAGCTCCTACGACAGGGTGTGCATTATTCTGCATGCCCTCAGGAGCAGCCTGTATATTGTATATTAGATTGTAAGCTCCTAGGACAGGGTGTACATTATTCTGCATGCCCTCAGGAGCAGTCTGTATATTGTATATTAGATTGTAAGCTCCTAGGACAGGGTGTACATTATTCTGCATGCCCTCAGGAGCAGTCTGTATATTGTATACTAGATTGTAAGCTCCTAGGACAGGGTGTGCATTATTCTGCATGCCCTCAGGAGCAGCCTGTATACTGTATATTAGATTGTAAGCTCCTAGGACAGGGTGTGCATTTTTCTGCATGCCCTCAGGAGCAGTCTGTATATTGTATATTAGATTGTAAGCTCCTGGGACAGGGTGTACATTATTCTGCATGCCCTCAGGAGCAGCCTGTATACTGTATATTAGATTGTAAGCTCCTAGGACAGGGTGTGCATTTTTCTGCATGCCCTCAGGAGCAGTCTGTATATTGTATATTAGATTGTAAGCTCCTGGGACAGGGTGTACATTATTCTGCATGCCCTCAGGAGCAGCCTGTATACTGTATATTAGATTGTAAGCTCCTAGGACAGGGTGTGCATTATTCTGCATGCCCTCAGGAGCAGTCTGTATACTGTATATTAGATTGTAAGCTCCTGGGACAGGGTGTACATTATTCTGCATGCCCTCAGGAGCAGTCTGTATATTGTATACTAGATTGTAAGCTCCTTGGACAGGGTGTACATTATTCTGCATGCCCTCAGGAGCAGTCTGTATATTGTATATTAGATTGTAAGCTCCTAGGACAGGGTGTACATTATTCTGCATGCCCTCAGGAGCAGTCTGTATATTGTATACTAGATTGTAAGCTCCTTGGACAGGGTGTACATTATTCTGCATGCCCTCAGGAGCAGTCTGTATATTGTATATTAGATTGTAAGCTCCTAGGACAGGGTGTACATTATTCTGCATGCCCTCAGGAGCAGTCTGTATATTGTATATTAGATTGTAAGCTCCTAGTACAGGGTGTACATTATTCTGCATGCCCTCAGGAGCAGTCTGTATACTGTATAATAGATTGTAAGCTCCTAGGACAGGGTGTACATTATTCTGCATGCCCTCAGGAGCAGTCTGTATATTGTATATTAGATTGTAAGCTCCTAGTACAGGGTGTACATTATTCTGCATGCCCTCAGGAGCAGTCTGTATACTGTATATTAGATTGTAAGCTCCTAGGACAGGGTGTACATTATTCTGCATGCCCTCAGGAGCAGTCTGTATATTGTATATTAGATTGTAAGCTCCTAGGACAGGGTGTACATTATTCTGCATACCCTCAGGAACAGCCTATATATTGTATATTAGATTGTAAGCTCCTAGGACAGGGTGTACATTATTCTGCATGCCCTCAGGAGCAGTCTGTATATTGTATACTAGATTGTAAGCTCCTAGGACAGGGTGTACATTATTCTGCATGCCCTCAGGAGCAGTCTGTATACTGTATATTAGATTGTAAGCTCCTGGGACAGGGTGTACATTATTCTGCATGCCCTCAGGAGCAGTCTGTATATTGTATACTAGATTGTAAGCTCCTTGGATAGGGTGTACATTATTCTGCATGCCCTCAGGAGCAGTCTGTATATTGTATATTAGATTGTAAGCTCCTAGGACAGGGTGTACATTATTCTGCATGCCCTCAGGAGCAGTCTGTATATTGTATATTAGATTGTAAGCTCCTAGTACAGGGTGTACATTATTCTGCATGCCCTCAGGAGCAGTCTGTATACTGTATAATAGATTGTAAGCTCCTAGGACAGGGTGTACATTATTCTGCATGCCCTCAGGAGCAGTCTGTATACTGTATATTAGATTGTAAGCTCCTAGGACAGGGTGCACATTATTCTGCATGCCCTCAGGAGCAGCCTGTATATTGTATATTAGATTGTAAGCTCCTAGGACAGGGTGTACATTATTCTGCATGCCCTCAGGAGCAGTCTGTATACTGTATATTAGATTGTAAGCTCCTAGGACAGGGTGTACATTATTCTGCATGCCCTCAGGAGCAGTCTGTATACTGTATATTAGATTGTAAGCTCCTAGGACAGGGTGCACATTATTCTGCATGCCCTCAGGAGCAGTCTGTATATTGTATATTAGATTGTAAGCTCCTAGGACAGGGTGTACATTATTCTGCATGCCCTCAGAAGCAGCCTGTATATTGTATATTAGATTGTAAGCTCCTAGGACAGGGTGTGCATTATTCTGCATGCCCTCAGGATCAGTCTGTATATTGTATAGTAGATTGTAAGCTCCTAGGACAGGGTGTACATTATTCTGCATGCCCTCAGGAGCAGTCTGTATATTGTATATTAGATTGTAAGCTCCTAGGACAGGGTGTGCATTATTCTGCATGCCCTCAGGAGCAGTCTGTATATTGTATATTAGTGTTAGAACCTTGCTGTTAGGTTTTTTTTTCCTTTGCTGGTCACATGACCTTGTTGGCCTATTTAGTCCTGCTCCGCCCTTCTGGCTTTGCTGGACTTCATTGTATATCTACTTTCTAGCTAGCCTGTGCTCTGTGTCTTGCTCTGTTAGTTTGCTTGGTCTACGGACCTCTATGTTCTATCTATTTTGTTTGTTCGTCTGTCTGCTACTATTTCTGTTAGGAGGTGTCCCATATTCCTCCCAGTCCTTAGTACTTGTAGGGATTCCCTCCCCACATCTATAGGTCTTCGTACAGACTAGACTAGGACTTTAGCAGGTCTGATCGCAGGATCAGGTTCCCTGTTACATCGTAGGGATTCAGCTGAGTCCTATAGTAGGGACAGATCTCCTCTCTTTCCTTAGCTTTGGTAGCAGAACATAACAGTAAGTCCAGCCAGCAAATTCTCTAAGGAAAGATTTTTCTGTTCCATCATGGTGTCGGTTCAGGATTTGGCTCATCGCCTGCAGGGACTCTCTCTGGAGGTGGCCGAGCTCCGTCAGCACGTGAGTAACTGTCCTGGAGCACATTTCTTGGAGCCTAAGGTATGTTTGCCGGATTTGTTTTTTGGTGAACACCGAGAATTTTTTTCATTTAAAAATGCTTGTTTATTGTATTTTCGTTTGAGACCTAAGTCCTCTGGGGATGAATACCAGCGCGTAGGGTTCATAATGTCACTTTTGCGCAAAGAGCCTCAGGAGTGGGCCTTTTCTTTGCAACCTAGTGATACATGCTTCAGATCAGTGGATAGTTTTTTTTCTGCTTTGGGACTATTATATGATGATCCTGACCGTGTCGCATCAGCTGAGACTGAGTTGAGACGTCTAAAACAAGGATCAGGTAATGTCGAAAAATATTGTACACATTTTCGTCGTTGGTCCACTCAAACAGGGTGGAACGATTCTGCTCTGAAAAGTCTATTTCTTGCTGGGCTCAGTGAAAGGGTTAAAGACCTGCTAATTGCTTATCCTACACCTGAGGATTTGCAACAGGCTATGCAATTAGCTATACGGGTGGATAGAAGACTGCGTGCTAGGGTTAATGAGAGCAAATCCTCTGCTATGTCAGTTTCTGGTTATGATAATGTGTGTATTAACAGTGGTGAACCGATGGAGATTGGATCGGTGGCACCTCGCTCTCAAGAAAAAGACCGTCGTTTTTCGGAAGGCTTGTGTTTCTATTGCGGAAAATCTGGTCATTTGATTAAAGGCTGTGAGCTTCGTATGAAGAAAGAAAAAAAAATGGTCAGTCACGCCCGTATTGCCTGTTTAAATTCCAAGGGTATATTTTTAGCTGCTTCCACGATTGCTCAGGAAAAATTAATGGAATTTCGGGTGTTTGTTGATTGCGGGTCTACACTGAATGTAATTGATGGGGGATTCGTGGAAAAACTCAATTTAAAACCTGAACCTTTGTCATCCCCCATTGCTGTGGTTTCTGTGGATGGCTCCCCTTTGAAGAATATTACTCTCAAGGTCTGTGAATTTCCTCTCACTATTAATGGTGTTCACCATGAGAAATTGGATTTGGTAGTGTTGAATAACTTGCCTTCTCCAGTAATATTGGGTTTGCCCTGGTTAAAATTTCACAATCCTGTACTGGATTGGTCTACCAGTGAAATTAAATCCTGGAGCCATAAATGTTATGACAAGTGTTGTAACGGGCGTATTGCAGCTTTGGATAGGGGAGAATTGCCTGTTCCTATTCAGGATTTTTGGAGAGTTTTTTCTGAGAAGGAATCGCAGGTTTTGCCTCCCCATAGAGACTATGATTGTTCTATTGAATTTGTCCCTGGAGCGACTCTTCCTAAGAGTCGTTTATTTAACCTTACTATTCCTGAGAGGAAGTCTCCGGAGGAATACATACAGACAAGCTTGGCCGCCGGTCACATTAGGCCCTCTAAGTCTCCTGTGGCGGTTGGATTTTTTTTTGTAAAAAAAAAGGACGGCGGTTTACGTCCTTGTCTGGATTTTCGTGAGATTAACAAAATTACGGTACGCAATCCTTACCCACTGCCATTGATTCCTGATCTGTTTAACCAGTTATTGGGGGCCAAGTGGTTCTCTAAAATTGACCTTAAGGGGGCATACAATCTGTTGCGCATGAAGGAGGGTGATGAATGGAAGACTGCTTTTAACACTCCTGTGGGTCATTTTGAGAATCTGGTTATGCCTTTTGGTCTCACTAATGCTCCTGCATTTTTTCAGAATCTGATTAATGACATCCTTAGACCTTTGATCGGTAAAAATGTGGTTGTGTATTTGGATGACATTTTGATTTATTCGCCTGATCTGGAGTCTCATTGGCGGAGCGTGCGTGAGGTATTACAGTTATTATTGGACAATTCGCTTTTTGCTAAACTGGAGAAATGTGAGTTCGCTGTACAGAGAATTAGTTTTTTGGGCTACATTATCTCCAGCAAAGGTTTTGAGATGGATCCGGTTAAGGTTCAGGCTGTGCAGGAATGGCCTAGGCCTATTGGTTTGAAATCGATACAGAGGTTTTTGGGTTTCGCCAATTACTATAGAAAGTTCATAAAAAATGTTTCTAGTATTGTCAAACCTCTGACTGATCTCACCAGGAAAGGTGCTGATGCGGTTCAGTGGTCTTCTGAGGCCATTGAAGCTTTTGTGTATCTCAAGGAGAGGTTCACCTCTGCTCCCATCCTTATGCAGCCTGATGTTACTAGGCCGTTTTTGGTTGAGGTTGATGCTTCCTCTGTGGGGGTTGGCGCAGTATTGTCTCAGGATAACGGGGATGGATTACATCCCTGTGCCTTTTTTTCAAAAAAATTTTCGGAGACTGAATTGAATTACGATATTGGTAATCGGGAATTATTGGCTATTAAACTCGCATTTGAACACTGGCGCCACTTCTTGGAAGGTGCGGAATTTCCCGTTCAGGTTCTTACGGATCATAAAAATCTGATATATCTTGATGCTGCCAAGCGCCTGAATGCCCGTCAGGCTAGGTGGGCACTGTTTTTCTCGCGGTTTAATTTCTCCGTTACTTACATCCCTGGTACTAAGAATGTTAAGGCGGATGCCTTGTCTCGCAGTTTTTCTCCCATAGTCGGTGTTGAGAAAGAGGAAAACATTTTACAAGAAGGTGTTGTGATAGCTGCTTTAGACTCCGTTTTGGAAGATGAGATTCTTAAAGCTCAGGAGAATGCCCCATCTAAGACTCCTCATGGGAGGTTGTTTGTGCCTGAGACCTTTAGGAGAGATTTGTTTGTTGAGTGTCACGAATCTCGGTTGGCAGGTCATCCCGGAATCTCTGAGACCAAGAGACTGGTGGGTCGCAGTTTTTGGTGGCCTGGATGGCAGAAGGAAGTCATTAAGTGGGTGCGCCAATGTACTATATGTGCTAGATCTAAGTCCTCACATACTCCTGCTGCGGGGTTGCTTTGTCCTTTGGAGGTCCCCAGTGCTCCTTGGACACATTTGGCTATGGACTTTATAACTGACCTTCCCCCCTCTGAGGGTTTTACTGTCATCTGGGTGGTCGTGGACCGCTTTAGCAAGATGTGTCACTTGGTTCCCTTCGTCAAACTGCCCTGCGCTAAAACTCTCGCTAAGGCCTTTGTCAAGGAAATTGTCAGACTTCATGGCGTTCCTACTGACATTGTTTCTGATAGGGGTCCTCAGTTCGTGGCTCGTTTTTGGCGTGCCTTTTGTGACAGGTTGGGAATTCATTTGTCGTTTTCGTCCGGATATCATCCTGAATCTAATGGCCAGACAGAAAGGAAAAACCAGGATGTTGAGCAGTTCTTGCGTTGTTTTGTGGCAGACAATCAAGAGGGGTGGTCTGAGTTTCTGCCACTTGCCGAATTTGCTCTGAACAATCATACATCTTCTTCTGCTGGTTGTTCGCCTTTTTTTTGTTGTTCTGGGAGACATCCGTCGTTTGGGTCGTTCTCCAAGTTGGGATCTGCTGTGCCTGAGGAGGAGAATTTTTCCGGTGATTTGGAAAGAGTTTGGACGGATGTGCGTGGTAATCTTCAGGAGGCCAACAGAAAATCTAAAGACTACTTTGATAGGAAACGACAGGAGGTTTTGTTCGCTGTTGGTGACATGGTTTGGTTGTCCTCTAGGAATCTGCGGTTGAGGATTCCTTCTAAGAAATTGGGTCCCAAGTTTGTAGGGCCCTTTAAGGTGCTTCAGGTTGTCAACCAATCTGCTGTTAGGTTGGAGGTTCCTACCTCCTGGAGAATTAATCCGGTCTTTCATGTCTCTCTGTTAAAAAAAGCTGTTGTATCGGATTGTGACGCCTCTGCCTCTGTTCCTCCGGTGGTGGAGGACGGGGAATATGAAATTTCTCGCATCCTTGACTCTAGACGGTATAGAGGTAGTTTGCAGTATCTTGTGGCCTGGAAAGGTTTCGGACCCGAGGATAACTCTTGGGTGAGGTCAGATGATGTTTCCGCGTCCAGACTTATCAGAGCGTTTCACAGGAGATTTCCTGATAAGCCTGGTCCTAGGGGATCCGGAGGATCCTCTTAGAAGGGGGGGTACTGTTAGAACCTTGCTGTTAGGTTTTTTTTTCCTTTGCTGGTCACATGACCTTGTTGGCCTATTTAGTCCTGCTCCGCCCTTCTGGCTTTGCTGGACTTCATTGTATATCTACTTTCTAGCTAGCCTGTGCTCTGTATCTAACTCTGTTAGTTTGCTTGGTCTACGGACCTCTATGTTCTATCTATTTTGTTTGTTCGTCTGTCTGCTACTATTTCTGTTAGGAGGTGTCCCATATTCCTCCCAGTCCTTAGTACTTGTAGGGATTCCCTCCCCACATCTATAGGTCTTCGTACAGACTAGATTAGGACTTTAGCAGGTCTGATCGCAGGATCAGGTTCCCTGTTACATCGTAAGGATTCAGCTGAGTCTCATAGTAGGGACAGATCTACTCTCTTTCCTTAGCTTTGGTAGCAGAACATAACAATTAGATTGTAAGCTCCTAGGACAGGGTGTGCATTATTCTGCATGCCCTCAAGAGCAGCCTATATATTGTATATTAGATTGTAAGCTCCTAGGACAGGGTGTGCATTATTCTGCAGGCCCTCAAGAGCAGCCTATATATTGTATATTAGATTGTAAGCTCCTAGGACAGGGTGTGCATTATTCTGCAGGCCCTCAGGAGCAGTCTGTATACTGTATATTAGATTGTAAGCTCCTAGGACAGGGTGTACATTATTCTGCATGCCCTCAGGAGCAGTCTGTATACTGTATAGTAGATTGTAAGCTCCTAGGACAGGGTGTGCATTATTCTGCATGCTCTCAAGAGCAGCCTGTATATTGTATATTAGATTGTAAGCTCCTAGGACAGGGTGTACATTATTCTGCATGCCCTCAGGAGCAGTCTGTATACTGTATATTAGTTTGTAAGCTCCTAGGACAGGGTGTGCATTATTCTGCATGCCCTCAGGAGCAGCCTGTATATTTTATATTAGATTGTAAGCTCCTAGGACAGGGTGTGCATTATTCTGCATGCCCTCAGCAGCAGCCTGTATACTGTATATTAGATTGTAAGCTCCTAGGACAGGGTGTGCATTATTCTGCATGCCCTCAGGAGCAGTCTGTATATTGTATATTAGATTGTAAGCTCCTAGGACAGGGTGTGCATTATTCTGCATGCCCTCAGCAGCAGCCTGTATACTGTATATTAGATTGTAAGCTCCTAGGACAGGGTGTGCATTATTCTGCATGCCCTCAGGAGCAGTCTGTATATTGTATATTAGATTGTAAGCTCCTAGGACAGGGTGTGCATTATTCTGCATGCCCTCAAGAGCAGCCTATATATTGTATATTAGATTGTAAGCTCCTAGGACAGGGTGTGCATTATTCTGCAGGCCCTCAAGAGCAGCCTATATATTGTATATTAGATTGTAAGCTCCTAGGACAGGGTGTGCATTATTCTGCAGGCCCTCAGGAGCAGTCTGTATACTGTATATTAGATTGTAAGCTCCTAGGACAGGGTGTACATTATTCTGCATGCCCTCAGGAGCAGTCTGTATACTGTATAGTAGATTGTAAGCTCCTAGGACAGGGTGTGCATTATTCTGCATGCTCTCAAGAGCAGCCTGTATATTGTATATTAGATTGTAAGCTCCTAGGACAGGGTGTACATTATTCTGCATGCCCTCAGGAGCAGTCTGTATACTGTATATTAGTTTGTAAGCTCCTAGGACAGGGTGTGCATTATTCTGCATGCCCTCAGGAGCAGCCTGTATATTTTATATTAGATTGTAAGCTCCTAGGACAGGGTGTGCATTATTCTGCATGCCCTCAGCAGCAGCCTGTATACTGTATATTAGATTGTAAGCTCCTAGGACAGGGTGTGCATTATTCTGCATGCCCTCAGCAGCAGCCTGTATACTGTATATTAGATTGTAAGCTCCTAGGACAGGGTGTGCATTATTCTGCATGCCCTCAGGAGCAGTCTGTATATTGTATATTAGATTGTAAGCTCCTAGGACAGGGTGTGCATTATTCTGCATGCCCTCAGGAGCAGTCTGTATATTGTATATTAGATTGTAAGCTCCTAGGGCAGGGTGTGCATTATTCTGCATGCCCTCAGGAGCAGCCTGTATATTTTATATTAGATTGTAAGCTCCTAGTACAGGGTGTGCATTATTCTGCATGCTCTCAGGAGCAGCCTGTATATTGTATATTAGATTGTAAGCTCCTAGGACAGGATGTGCATTATTCTGCATGCCCTCAGGAGCAGTCTGTATATTGTATATTATATTGTAAGCTCCTAGGACAGGGTGTACATTATTCTGCATGCCCTCAGGAGCAGCCTGTATATTGTATATTAGATTGTAAGCTCCTAGGACAGGATGTGCATTATTCTGCATGCCCTCAGGAGCAGCCTATATACTGTATATTAGATTGTAAGCTCCTAGGACAGGGTGTACATTATTCTGCATGCACTCAGGAGCAGTCTGTATATTGTATATTATATTGTAAGCTCCTAGGACAGGGTGTACATTATTCTGCATGCCCTCAGGAGCAGTCTGTATATTGTATATTAGATTGTAAGCTCCTAGGACAGGGTGTACATTATTCTGCATGCCCTCAGGAGCAGCCTGTATACTGTATATTAGATTGTAAGCTCCTAGGACAGGGTGTACATTATTCTGCATGCACTCAGGAGCAGTCTGTATATTGTATATTATATTGTAAGCTCCTAGGACAGGGTGTACATTATTCTGCATGCCCTCAGGAGCAGTCTGTATATTGTATATTAGATTGTAAGCTCCTAGGACAGGGTGTACATTATTCTGCATGCCCTCAGGAGCAGTCTATATATTGTATATTAGATTGTAAGCTCCTAGGACAGGGTGTGCATTATTCTGCATGCCCTCAGGAGCAGTCTGTATATTGTATATTAGATTGTAAGCTCCTAGGACAGGGTGTGCATTATTCTGCATGCCCTCAGGAGCAGTCTGTATATTGTATATTAGATTGTAAGCTCCTAGGACAGGGTGTGCATTATTCTGCATGCCCTCAGGAGCAGTCTGTATATTGTATATTAGATTGTAAGCTCCTAGGACAGGGTGTGCATTATTCTGCATGCCCTCAGGAGCAGCCTGTATACTGTATATTAGATTGTAAGCTCCTAGGACAGGGTGTGCATTATTCTGCATGCCCTCAGGAGCAGTCTGTATATTGTATATTAGATTGTAAGCTCCTAGGACAGGGTGTGCATTATTCTGCATGCCCTCAGGAGCAGCCTGTATATTGTATATTAGATTGTAAGCTCCTAGGACAGGGTGTGCATTATTCTGCACGCCCTCAGGAGCAGCCTGTATACTGTATATTAGATTGTAAGCTCCTAGGACAGGGTGTGCATTATTCTGCATGCCCTCAGGACCAGTCTGTATATTGTATATTAGATTGTAAGCTCCTAGGACAGGGTGTGCATTATTCTGCATGCCCTCAGGAGCAGCCTGTATAATATAATAATAATATTTATTTATATAGCGCCAACATATTCCACAGCTCTTAACAATTCACAGCTTCATATACAACAGTCTTAAGTAACATAGCTAAAGATAATACAATAATTACAGCAAAAAGAATGGCGACCCTGCTCGTAAGAGCTTACAATCTACAATGAGGTGGGGGTGACACAAAGTACAATGGCTTATTTACAAGGATGGTCCAGCCATCTTGAGGGGATGAGGGATAGATAAAGGCTGCAGGAGCTCGTCACCAGCCAGTATTTGTGGTGCTTTTTGGTTCGGTGGAGAGTTGTGTGGAGAAATAAGGGATGGGCTATAAGAAGATAAAAGGACTTCGATTAGGGAAGGTGATAGGCTGCCCTAAACAAGTGTGTTTTTAGGGAGCGCCTAAAACTGTGTAAATTGTGGTTCATCCTAATTTCTTGGGGTAGAGCATTCCAAAGAATAGGTGCAGCTCAGGAGAAGTTTTGAAGCAGGGAGTGGGAGGTACGGATTTGTGTGGATGTTAGTCGAAAGTCGCTTGCGGAGCGTAGAGAACGGGTAGGCCGATAAACAGAAATGAGGGAAGAGATGCAGGGTGGTGCCGCACTGTGGAGAGCTTTGTGGGTGAGAACAAGCAATTTAAATTGGATCCTATAATTCATGGGCAGCCAGTGCAATGACTGACACAGAGCGGAGGAGTCTGAGTAACGGTTAGCCAAATAGATGACCCTGGCAGCAGCATTAAAGATGGACTGGAGGGGGGAAAGTCGAGTGAGGGGGAGGCCAATTAATAGAGAGTTACAGTAGTCGAGGCGGGAGTGGATCAGGGCAACAGTGAGGGTTTTTGTTGTTTTCAAGGTGATAAAGTGGCGGATTCTAGAGATGTTCTTCAGGTGCAAGCGACAAGAGTGGGCAAGAGATTGTATGTGGAAGGTGAAGGAAACATTGGTGTCAAACACAACGCCCAGACAACGCGCCTGCTGGCTCGGCATTATTGTGGTGCCACACATTGAGAGAGAGATGTCAGATTTAGAGAGGTGAGCAGACGGCGGGAGTAGAAGAAGTTCAGTTTTGGAAAGGTTGAGTTTCAGGTAGAGAGCGGACATGATGTTAGAAACTGCGGCCAGACAGTCACTGGTGTTCTGTAGTACAGCGGGGGTAAGGTCAGGGGATGAGGTGTATAGTTGTGTGTCATCAGCATAAAGATGGTACTGAAAACCAAGTTTGCTGATGGTCTGTCCAACTGGGGCTGTGTAGAGAGAGAATAGGAGAGGGCCAAGGACTGAACCCTGAGGAACCCCAATAGTGAGAGGAAGAGGGGAAGAAGTGGAGCCAGCGAACGATACACTGAAAGAGCGGTCAGATAGGTAGGAGGAGAACCAGGAGAGAGCAGTGTCCTTAATGCCGATTGAGTGGAGCGTAGAGAGTAGGAGGTGGTGGTCAACGGTGTCAAAGGCTGCAGAGAGGTCAAGAAGAATGAGGGTCACCATTACATTTTTCTGTCAGAAGGTCATTGGTTACTTTGATGAGTGCAGTTTCTGTAGAATATAGGGGATGGAAGCCGAACTGTGATGGGTCTAGAAGAGAGTGAGTGGAGAGGTAACTGGTAAGGCGGGAGTAGACCAGGCGCTCCAAGAGTTTAGAGATAAAGGGAAGATTGGAGACTGGTCTGTAGTTGTTTGTGCAGGAAAGGTCAAGAGAGGGCTTTTTTTAATAATGGAGTAATGATGGAATGTTTGAAGGAGGAGGGGAAGATACCAGAAGAGAGGGAGAGGTTGAAGATTTTAGTTAGGCGAGTAGTGACGACTGAAGAAAGAGACTGGAGTAGATGTGAGGGGATGGGGTCAGTGGTGCATGTAGTGGGATGGGAAGAAGAGAGGAGCTTGGAGACTTTGTCTTCTGTGACTGGGTCATATGTGGAGGGTGATGCAGAGGGGATGTGGGGAGGGGTGGGAGTCACGGCTCTTGGTGGCTGGGAGCTGATTTCCTGATGGATGGTGTCTATTTTCTCTGTGAAGTAGGAGGCCAAGTACTCGGCACAAATGTCCGTGATGGGGGCCTGCGCTTTGAAGGGCAGAGTTATATGTTTTTAACATAAATTTGTAGTGGATAAAGTCTTCTAGTGTGCGAGTTTTCCTCCATAGGCGTTCGGCACTTCTAGAGCAACGCTGGAGAAATCGGCTTTGCGGTGTGAGCCAGGGCTGTTTTGCTCTGTGTTTAGAGGTTCTGAGGGTGACGGGTGCTACTTGGTCCAGCGTGCTTCTGAGGGTGTCATTGTAGTGGTTTACAGCCAGATCAGGACAGGAAAAAGAGGAGATTGGGGACAGTGATGAGTGAAGGGAGTCTGTAAGTGTATGAGGGTTAATGGCTTGTAGAATTCTGAATGTGTGATAGGTAGGAGTGTGCTGGGGCAAGCGAGGATTTGTGAGTGTGACAGAGAGAATGTTATGATCAGAGAGGGGAAGAGGGGAGTTATTTAGGTAGGGGATTGGACAAAGACCAGATCAAGGGTGTTTCCATCTTTGTGTGTCTCAGAGGTTGAAAGCTGTGAGAGGCCAAGAGAAGTGGTTAAAGATAGAAGCTGGGATGCGGATGAGGAGGTGGGGCTGTTTATGGGGATTTTGAAGTCTCCCAGGATAAGGGTTGGTAAATCTGAGGACATGAAGTGCGGCAGCCAGGCAGAAAAATGGTCAAAGAACTGGGTGGGTGAGCCTGGGGAATGGTATACGACCGCTACTCTGAGGGAGAGGGGATGGAAGAGCCTCATTGTGTGGACCTCAAAAGAAGGGAATGAGAGTGATGGTACTGGGGGGGATGACCTGGAAGGTGCAATGGGGGGACAGGAGTATGCCGACCCCACCACCAAGTCTGTTTGCAGGTCTCGGGGAATGGGAAAAATGCAGGCCGCCATGAGAAATAGCAGCAGGGGAGACAGTGTCAGAATCCTGGATCCAGGTTTCAGTGAGGGCCAGCAGATTGAAAGCGTTGATCAGAAAGTAATTGTGCAGGAAAGGAAGCTTGTTGCATATAGACCGTGGATTCCTCAGTGCGCAATTGATGGAGGTAGATGAAGGAGTACAGCTGATGTTAATAAGGTTAGCAGGGTTTCGATGTGAGGTAAGGGAGAGGTTGAGGTTGGTGGAGGGTGGTCTGGGGCTAGAAGAGATATCCCCTGAAATGAGTAGTAGCAGTTAAAAGAGAAAGAGCAGATAGTTTTTGGATTTGTGACATGATTTCCTGTGCAATACCTTTGGATAAAATAGAGTGAGATTTTTCAGGAAGTTCAAAAGAGCATGGGAGCTGTACATAGGAGAGGGAAGGAGAGAGGGGCAGATATGGATGAGTGGTGATGGAGGGGGGATAGGGCGGTCAATGTGGTTGAAAAAATGACACAGGAATATGGATGCAGGAGTAAAGTACATAGTTAGAAGAGAGTATAAATTGTCGGTTACCTGACTCCTGCCCTGAATGACTGCCATTGAAATGACTGTCAAACACTTGTTGAACAGGACACTTTGCTGAAGAGGACACGTGCGTGCACCCCTTATGATGCATCTAGATTTATAAGAAGGACTATAGCATCAGGTGAGAGGGATTGTGGGAGCTGCTTGTGACTAAATTGGCAGCTGCTCAGCTCACCAGGGAGTGGATAGCTGATCAAAGACACAGACCTAACACACTATGCCTGACACAGTATAACACCTTTCACCATCAGATAAAGTCTACAATGATGGAAGGACAGACAGTGACTATTGAATACAATGCATCAAATAACAGAGCACAGATACAGCAAGCAGAGATGTTATACCATAGAATTGATTTCAAGAGGGGAGTTCAGCATATTACAAAGATCCAGCAAGCAGAGATGTTATACCATAGAAATGGTTTCAAGATGAGAGTTCAGCAGATGACATAGATCCAGCAAGCAGAGATGTTATACCATAGAAATGGTTTCAAGATGAGAGTTCAGCAGATGACATAGATCCTGCAAGCAGAGATGTTATACCATAGAAATGGTTTCAAGATCAGTGTTCAGCAGATGACATATATCCAGCAAGCAGAGATGTTATACCATAGAAATGGTTTCAAGATGAGAGTTCAGCAGATGACATAGATCCAGCAACAGAGATGTTATACCATTGAAATGGTTTCAAGATGAGAGTTCAGCAGGTGACATAGATCCAGCAAGCAGAGATGTTATACCATAGAAATGGTTTCAAGCTGAGAGTTCAGCAGATGACACAGATCCAGCAAGCAGAGATGTTATACCATAGAAATGATGTCAAGATGCGTGTTCAGCAGATGACACAGATCCAGCAAGCAGAGATGTTATACCATAGAAATTGTTTCAAGATGAGAGTTCAGCAGATGACACAGATCCAGCAAGCAGAGATGTTAAACCATAGAAATGGTTTCAAGATGAGAGTTCAGCAGATGACATAGATCAAGCAAGCAGAGATGTTAAACCATAAAAATGGTTTCAAGATGAGAGTTCAGCAGATGACATAGATCCAGCAAGCAGAGATGTTATACCATAGAAATGGTTTCAAGACGAGAGTTCAGCAGATGACACAGATCCAGCAAGCAGAGATGTTATACCATAGAAATGGTTTTAAGATGAGAGTTCAGCAGATGACACAGATCCAGCAAGCAGAGATGTTATACCATAGAAATGGTTTCAAGATGAGAGTTCAGCAGATGACATAGATCCAGCAAGCAGAGATGTTAAACCATAGAAATGGTTTCAAGATGAGAGTTCAGCAGATGACATAGGTCCAGCAAGCAGAGATATTATATCATAGAAATAGTTTCAAGATGAGAGTTCAGCAGATGACACAGATCCAGCAAGCAGAGATGTTATACCATAGAAATTGTTTCAAGATGAGAGTTCAGCAAATGACATAGATCCAGCAAGCAGAGCTGTTAAACCATAGAAATTGTATCAAGATGAGGGTTCAGCAGATGACATAGATCCAGCAAGCAGAGATGTTATACCATAGAAATGGTTTCAAGATGAGAGTTCAGCAGATAACATACATCCAGCAAACAGAGATGTTATACCATTGAAATGGTTTCAAGATGAGAGTTCAGCAGGTGACATAGATCCAGCAAGCAGAGATGTTATACCATTGAAATGGTTTCAAGATGAGAGATAAGCAGGTGACATAGATCTAGCAAGCAGAGATGTTATACCATAGAAATGGTTTCAGTATGAGAGTTCAGCAGAAGACATAGATACTGCAAGCAGAGATGTTATACCATAGAAATGGTTTCAAGATGAGAGTTCAGCTGATGACATAGATCCAGCAAGCAGAGATGCTATACCATAGAAATGGTTTCAAGACGAGAGTTCAGAAGATGACATAGATCCAGGAAGCAGAGATGTTATACCATAGAAATGGTTTCAAGATCAGAGTTCAGCAGATGACATAGATACAGCAAGCAGAGATGTTATACCATAGAAATGGTTTCAAGATGAGAGTTCAGCAGATGACATAGATCCAGGAAGCAGAGATGTTATACCATAGAAATGGTTTCAAGATCAGAGTTCAGCAGATGACATAGATACAGCAAGCAGAGATGCTATACCATAGAAATGGTTTCAAGATGAGAGTTCAGCAGCTGACATAGACCCAGCAAGCAGAGATGTTATACCATAGAAATGGTTTCAAGATGAGAGTTCAGCAGATGACATAGATCCAGCAAGCAGAGATGTTATACCATAGAAAAGGTTTCAAGATGAGAGTTCAGCAGATGACATAGATACAGCAAGCAGAGATGTTATACCATAGAAATGGTTTCATTATGAGAGTTCAGCTGATGACATAGATCGAGCAAGCAGAGATGTTATACCATAGAAATGGTTTCAAGATGAGAGTTCAGCAGATGACATAGATCGAGCAAGCAGAGATGTTATACCATAGAAATGGTTTCAAGATGAGAGTTCAGCAGATGACATAGATCCTGCAAGCAGAGATGTTATACCATAGAAATGGTTTCAAGATGAGAGTTCAACAGATGACATAGATCCAGCAAGCAGAGATGTTATACCATAGAAATGGTTTCAAGATGAGAGTTCAGCAGATGACATAGATCCAGCAAGCAGAGATGTTAAACCATAGAAATGGTTTCAAGATGAGAGTTCAGCAGATGACAAAGATCCAGCAAGCAGAGATGTTATACCATAGAAATGGTTTCAAGATGAAAGTTCAGCAGATGACACAGATCCAGCAAGCAGAGATGTTATACCATAGAAATGGTTTCAAGATGAGAGTTCAGCAGATGACATAGAACCAGCAAGCAGAGATGTTATACCATAGAAATCGTTTCAAGAGGAGAGTTCAGCAGATGACATAGATCCAGGAAGCAGAGATGTTATACCATAGAAATGGTTTCAAGATGAGAGTTCAGCAGATGATACAGATCCAGCAAGCAGAGATGCTATACCATAGAAATGGTTTCAAGATGAGAGTTCAGCAGATGACATAGATCCAGCAAGCAGAGATGTTATACCATAGAAATGGTTTCAAGATGAGAGTTCAGCTGATGACATAGATCCAGCAAGCTGAGATATTATACCATAGAAATGGTTTCAAGATGAGAGTTCAGCAGATGACATAGATACAGCAAGCAGAGATGTTATACCATAGAAATGGTTTTAAGATGAGAGTTCAGCTGATGACATAGATACAGCAATCAGAGATGTTATACCATATAAATGGTTTCAAGATGAGAGTTCAGCAGATGAAATAGATCCAGCAAGCAGAGATGTTATACCATAGAAATGGTTTCAAGATGAGAGTTCAGCAGATGACATAGATCCAGCAAGCAGAGATGTTATACCATAGAAATGGTTTCAAGATGAGAGTTCAGCTGATGACATAGATCCAGCAAGCAGAGATGTTATACCATAGAAATGGTTTCAAGATGAGAGTTCAGCAGATAAAATAGATCCAGCAAGCAGAGATGCTATACCATAGAAATGGTTTCAAGATGAGAGTTCAGCAGATGACATAGATCGAGCAAGCAGAGATGTTATACCATAGAAATGGTTTCAAGATGAAAGTTCAGCAGATGACACAGATCCAGCAAGCAGAGATGTTATACCATAGAAATGGTTTCAAGATGAGAGTTCAGCAGATAAAATAGATCCAGCAAGCAGAGATGCTATACCATAGAAATGGTTTCAAGATGAGAGTTCAGCAGTTGACATAGATCCAGCAAGCAGAGATGTTATACCATAGAAATGGTTTCAAGATGAGAGTTCAGCAGATGACATAGATCCAGCAAGCAGAGATATTAAACCATAGAAATGGTTTCAAGATGAGAGTTCAGCAGATGACATGGATCCAGCAAGCAGAGATGTTATACCATAGAAATGGTTTCAAGAGGAGAGTTCAGCAGATGACATAGATCCAGCAAGCAGAGATATTAAACAATAGAAATGGTTTCAAGATGAGAGTTCAGCAGATGACATAGATCGAGCAAGCAGAGATGTTATACCATAGAAATGGTTTCAAGATGAAAGTTCAGCAGATGACACAGATCCAGCAAGCAGAGATGTTATACCATAGAAATGGTTTCAAGATGAGAATTCAGCAGATGACATAGATCCAGCAAGCAGAGATGTTATACCATAGAAATGGTTTCAAGATGAGAGTTCAGCAGATGACATAGATCCAGCAAGCAGAGATGTTATACCATAGAAATCGTTTCAAGAGGAGAGTTCAGCAGATGACATACATCCAGGAAGCAGAGATGTTATACCATAGAACTAGTTTCAAGATGAGAGTTCAGCAGATGATAAAGATCCAGCAAACAGAGATGTTATACCATAGAAATGGTTTCAAGATGAGAGTTCAGCTGATGACATAGATCCAGCAAGCAGAGATGTTATACCATAGAAATGGTTTCAAGATGAGAGTTCAGCAGATGACATAGATATAGCAAGTAGAGATGTTATACCATAGAAATGGTTTTAAGATGAGAGTTCAGCTGGTGACATAGATACAGCAATCAGAGATGTTATACCATAGAAATGGTTTCAAGATGAGAATTCAGCAGATGAAATAGATCCAGCAAGCAGAGATGTTATACCATAGAAATGGTTTCAAGATGAGAGTTCAGAAGATGACATAGATCCAGCAAGCAGAGATATTATACCATAGAAATGGTTTCAAGATGAGAGTTCAGCTGATGACATAGATCCAACAAGCAGAGATGTTATACCATAGAAGTGGTTTCAAGATCAGAGTTCAGCAGATGACATAGATCCAGCAAGCTGAGATGTTATACCATAGAAATGGTTTCAAGATGAGAGTTCAGCAGATGACATAGATCCAGCAAGCAGAGATGTTATACCATAGAAATTGTTTCAAGATGAGAGTTCAGCAGATGACATAGATCCAGCAAGCAGAGATGTTATACCATAGAAATGGTTTCAAGATGAGAGTTCAGCAGATGACATAGATCCTGCAAGCAGAGATGTTATACCATCGAAATGGTTTCAAGATCAGTGTTCAGCAGATAACATAGATCCAGCAAACAGAGATGTTATACCATTGAAATGGTTTCAAGATGAGAGTTCAGCAGGTGACAGAGATCCAGCAAGCAGAGATGTTATACCATTGAAATGGTTTCAAGATGAGAGTTCAGCAGGTGACATAGATCTAGCAAGCAGAGATGTTATACCATAGAAATTGATTCAAGATGACAGTTCAGCAGATGACATAGATCCTGCAAGCAGAGATGTTATACCATAGAAATGGTTTCAAGATCAGTGTTCAGCAGATGACAGAGATCCAGCAAGCAGAGATGTTATACCATAGAAATGGTTTCAAGATGAGAGTTCAGCAGATGACATACATCCAGCAACAGAGATGTTATACCATTGAAATGGTTTCAAGATGAGAGTTCAGCAGGTGACATAGATCCAGCAAGCAGAGATGTTATACCATAGAAATGGTTTCAAGCTGAGAGTTCAGCAGATGACACAGATCCAGCAAGCAGAGATGTTATACCATAGAAATGGTTTCAAGATGCATGTTCAGCAGATGACACAGATCCAGCAAGCAGAGATGTTATACCATAGAAATTGTTTCAAGATGAGAGTTCAGCAGATGACACAGATCCAGCAAGCAGAGATGTTAAACCATAGAAATAGTTTCAAGATGAGAGTTCAGCAGATGACATAGATCAAGCAAGCAGAGATGTTAAACCATAAAAATGGTTTCAAGATGAGAGTTAAGCAGATGACATAGATACAGCAAGCAGAGATGTTACACCATAGAAATGGTTTCAAGATCAGTGTTCAGCAGATGACATAGATCCAGCAAGCAGAGATGTTATACCATAGAAATGGTTTCAAGATGAGAGTTCAGCAGATGACATAGATCCAGCAACAGAGATGTTATACCATTGAAATGGTTTCAAGATGAGAGTTCAGCAGGTGACATAGATCCAGCAAGCAGAGATGTTATACCATAGAAATGGTTTCAAGCTGAGAGTTCAGCAGATGACACAGATCCAGCAAGCAGAGATGTTATACCATAGAAATTGTTTCAAGATGAGAGTTCAGCAGATGACACAGATCCAGCAAGCAGAGATGTTAAACCATAGAAATGGTTTCAAGATGAGAGTTCAGCAGATGACATAGATCCAGCAAGCAGAGATGTTAAACCATAAAAATGGTTTCAAGATGAGAGTTAAGCAGATGACATAGATCCAGCAAGCAGAGATGTTATACCATAGAAATGGTTTCAAGACAAGAGTTCAGCAGATGACACAGATCCAGCAAGCAGAGATGTTATACCATAGAAATGGTTTCAAGATGAGAGTTCAGCAGATGACACAGATCCAGCAAGCAGAGATGTTATACCATAGAAATGGTTTCAAGATGAGAGTTCAGCAGATGACATAGATCCAGCAAGCAGAGATGTTAAACCATAGAAATGGTTTCAAGATGAGAGTTCAGCAGATGACATAGATCCAGCAAGCAGAGATATTATATCATAGAAATAGTTTCAAGATGAGAGTTCAGCAGATGACACAGATCCAGCAAGCAGAGATGTTATACCATAGAAATTGTTTCAAGATGAGAGTTCAGCAGATGACATAGATCCAGCAAGCAGAGATGTTAAACCATAGAAATTGTATCAAGATGAGAGTTCAGCAGATGACACAGATCCAGCAAGCAGAGATGTTAAACCATAGAAATGGTATCAAAATGAGAGTTCAGCAGATGACATAGATCCAGCAAGCAGAGATGTTATACCATAGAAATGGTTTCAAGATGAGAGTTCAGCAGATGACACAGATCCAGAAAGCAGAGATGTTATACCATAGAAATGGTTTCAATATGAGAGTTCAGCAGATTACATGGATCCAGCAAGCAGACATGTTAAACCATAGAAATGGTTTCAAGATGAGAGTTCAGCAGATGACATAGATCCAGAAAGCAGAGATATTATACCATAGAAATGGTTTCAAGATGAGAGTTCAGCAGATGACACAGATCCAGCAAGCAGAGATGTTATACCATAGAAATGGTTTCAAGATGAGAGTTCAGCAGATGACACAGATCCAGCAACAGAGATATTATACCATAGAAATTGTTTCAAGATGAGAGTTCAGCAGATGACATAGATCCAGCAAGCAGAGATGTTAAACCATAGAAATGGTATCAAGATGAGAGTTCAGCAGATGACATAGATCCAGCAAGCAGAGATGTTATACCATAGAAATGGTTTCAAGATGAGAGTTCAGCAGATGACACAGATCCAGCAAGCAGAGATGTTATACCATAGAAATGGTTTCAAGATGAGAGTTCAGCAGATGACATAGATCCAGCAAGCAGAGATGTTATACCATAGAAATGGTTTCAAGAGGAGAGTTCAGCAGATGACATAGATCCAGCAAGCAGAGATGTTATACCATAGAAATAGTTTCAAGATGAGAGTTCACATGATGACATAGATCCAGCAAGCAGAGATGCTATACCATAGAAATGGTTTCAAGATGAGAGTTCAGCAGATGACAAAGACCCAGCAAGCAGAGATGTTATACCATAGAAATGGTTTCATGATGAGAGATCAGCAGATGACATCGATCCAGCAAGCAGAGATGTTGTACCATAGAAATGGTTTCAAGATGAGAGTTCAGCAGTTGATATAAATCCAGCAAGCAGAGATGTTATACCGTAGAAATGGTTTCATGATGAGAGATCAGCAGATGACATAGATCCAGCAAGCAGAGATGTTATACCATAGAAATGGTTTCATGATGAGAGTTCAACTGATGACATAGATCGAACAAGCAGAGATCTTATACCATAGAAATGGTTTCAAGATGAGAGTTCAGCAGATGACATAGATCCAGAAAGCAGAGATGTTATACCATAGAAATTGTTTCATGATGAGAGATCAGCAGATGACACAGATCCAGCAAGCAGAGATGTTATACCATAGAAATGGTTTCAAGATGAGAGTTCAGCAAATGACATAGATCCAGGAAGCTGAGATGTTATACCATAGAAATGGTTTCAAGATGAGAGTTCAGCAGATGACATAGATCCAGCAAGCAGAGATGTTATACCATAGAAATGGTTTCAAGATGAGAGTTCAGCAAATGACATAGATCCAGGAAGCAGAGATGTTATACCATAGAAATGGTTTCAAGATGAGAGTTCAGCAGATGACACAGATCCAGCAAGCAGAGATGTTATACCATAGAAATGGTTTCAAGATGAGAGTTCAGCAGATGACACAGATCCAGCAAGCAGAGATGTTATACCATAGAAATGGTTTCATGATGAGAGTTCAGCAGATGACATAGATCCAGCAAGCAGAGATGTTAAACCATAGAAATGGTTTCAAGATGAGAGTTCAGCAGATGACACAGATCCAGCAAGCAGAGATGTTATACCATAGAAATGGTTTCAAGATGAGAGTTCAGCAGATGACATCAATCCTGCAAGCAGAGATGTTATACCATAGAAATGGTTTCAAGATGAGAGTTCAGCAGATGACATAGATCCAGCAAGCAGAGATGTTATACCATAGAAATGGTTTCAAGATGAGAGTTCAGCAGATGACACAGATCCAGCAAGCAGAGATGTTATACCATAGAAATTGTTTCAAGATGAGAGTTCAGCAGATGACATAGATCCAGCAAGCAGAGATGTTAAACCATAGAAATGGTATCAAGATGAGAGTTCAGCAGATGACATAGATCCAGCAAGCAGAGATTTTATACCATAGAAATGGTTTCAAGATGAGAGTTCAGCAGATGACACAGATCCAGAAAGCAGAGATGTTATACCATAGAAATGGTTTCAAGATGAGAGTTCAGCAGATGACATCGATCCTGCAAGCAGAGATGTTATACCATAGAAATGGTTTCAAGATGAGAGTTCAGCAGATGACATATATCCAGCAAGCAGAGATGTTATACCGTAGAAATGGTTTCAAGATGAGAGTTCAGCAGATGACACAGATCCAGCAAGCAGAGATGTTATACCATAGAAATGGTATCAAGATGAGAGTTCAGCAGATGACACAGATCCAGCAAGCAGAGATGTTATACCATAGAAATGGTTTCAAGATGAGAGTTCAGCAGATGACATAGATCCAGCAAGCAGAGATGTTAAACCATAGAAATGGTTTCAAGATGAGAGTTCAGCAGATGACATAGATCCAGCAAGCAGAGATATTATATCATAGAAATAGTTTCAAGATGAGAGTTCAGCAGATGACACAGATCCAGCAAGCAGAGATGTTATACCATAGAAATTGTTTCAAGATGAGAGTTCAGCAGATGACATAGATCCAGCAAGCAGAGATGTTAAACCATAGAAATTGTATCAAGATGAGAGTTCAGCAGATGACATAGATCCAGCAAGCAGAGATGTTAAACCATAGAAATGGTATCAAAATGAGAGTTCAGCAGATGACATAGATCCAGCAAGCAGAGATGTTATACCATAGAAATGGTTTCAAGATGAGAGTTCAGCAGATGACACAGATCCAGAAAGCAGAGATGTTATACCATAGAAATGGTTTCAATATGAGAGTTCAGCAGATGACATGGATCCAGCAAGCAGACATGTTAAACCATAGAAATGGTTTCAAGATGAGAGTTCAGCAGATGACACAGATCCAGCAAGCAGAGATGTTATACCATAGAAATGGTTTCAAGATGAGAGTTCAGCAGATGACACAGATCCAGCAACAGAGATATTATACCATAGAAATTGTTTCAAGATGAGAGTTCAGCAGATGACATAGATCCAGCAAGCAGAGATGTTAAACCATAGAAATGGTATCAAGATGAGAGTTCAGCAGATGACATAGATCCAGCAAGCAGAGATGTTATACCATAGAAATGGTTTCAAGATGAGAGTTCAGCAGATGACACAGATCCAGCAAGCAGAGATGTTATACCATAGAAATGGTTTCAAGATGAGAGTTCAGCAGATGACATAGATCCAGCAAGCAGAGATGTTATACCATAGAAATGGTTTCAAGAGGAGAGTTCAGCAGATGACATAGATCCAGCAAGCAGAGATGTTATACCATAGAAATGGTTTCAAGATGAGAGTTCACATGATGACATAGATCAAGCAAGCAGAGATGCTATACCATAGAAATTGTTTCAAGATGAGAGTTCAGCAGATGACAAAGACCCAGCAAGCACAGATGTTATACCATAGAAATGGTTTCATGATGAGAGATCAGCAGATGACATAGATCCAGCAAGCAGAGATGTTGTACCATAGAAATGGTTTCAAGATGAGAGTTCAGCAGTTGACATAAATCCAGCAAGCAGAGATGTTATACCGTAGAAATGGTTTCATGATGAGAGATCAGCAGATGACATAGATCCAGCAAGCAGAGATGTTATACCATAGAAATGGTTTCATGATGAGAGTTCAACTGATGACATAGATGGAACAAGCAGAGATCTTATACCATAGAAATGGTTTCAAGATGAGAGTTCAGCAGATGACATAGATCCAGAAAGCAGAGATGTTATACCATAGAAATTGTTTCATGATGAGAGATCAGCAGATGACACAGATCCAGCAAGCAGAGATGTTATACCATAGAAATGGTTTCAAGATGAGAGTTCAGCAAATGACATAGATCCAGGAAGCTGAGATGTTATACCATAGAAATGGTTTCAAGATGAGAGTTCAGCAGATGACACAGATCCAGAAAGCAGAGATGTTATACCATAGAAATGGTTTCAATATGAGAGTTCAGCAGATGACATGGATCCAGCAAGCAGACATGTTAAACCATAGAAATGGTTTCAAGATGAGAGTTCAGCAGATGACACAGATCCAGCAAGCAGAGATGTTATACCATAGAAATGGTTTCAAGATGAGAGTTCAGCAGATGACACAGATCCAGCAACAGAGATATTATACCATAGAAATTGTTTCAAGATGAGAGTTCAGCAGATGACATAGATCCAGCAAGCAGAGATGTTAAACCATAGAAATGGTATCAAGATGAGAGTTCAGCAGATGACATAGATCCAGCAAGCAGAGATGTTATACCATAGAAATGGTTTCAAGATGAGAGTTCAGCAGATGACACAGATCCAGCAAGCAGAGATGTTATACCATAGAAATGGTTTCAAGATGAGAGTTCAGCAGATGACATAGATCCAGCAAGCAGAGATGTTATACCATAGAAATGGTTTCAAGAGGAGAGTTCAGCAGATGACATAGATCCAGCAAGCAGAGATGTTATACCATAGAAATGGTTTCAAGATGAGAGTTCACATGATGACATAGATCAAGCAAGCAGAGATGCTATACCATAGAAATTGTTTCAAGATGAGAGTTCAGCAGATGACAAAGACCCAGCAAGCAGAGATGTTATACCATAGAAATGGTTTCATGATGAGAGATCAGCAGATGACATAGATCCAGCAAGCAGAGATGTTGTACCATAGAAATGGTTTCAAGATGAGAGTTCAGCAGTTGACATAAATCCAGCAAGCAGAGATGTTATACCGTAGAAATGGTTTCATGATGAGAGATCAGCAGATGACATAGATCCAGCAAGCAGAGATGTTATACCATAGAAATGGTTTCATGATGAGAGTTCAACTGATGACATAGATGGAACAAGCAGAGATCTTATACCATAGAAATGGTTTCAAGATGAGAGTTCAGCAGATGACATAGATCCAGAAAGCAGAGATGTTATACCATAGAAATTGTTTCATGATGAGAGATCAGCAGATGACACAGATCCAGCAAGCAGAGATGTTATACCATAGAAATGGTTTCAAGATGAGAGTTCAGCAAATGACATAGATCCAGGAAGCTGAGATGTTATACCATAGAAATGGTTTCAAGATGAGAGTTCAGCAGATGACATAGATCCAGCAAGCAGAGATGTTATACCATAGAAATGGTTTCAAGATGAGAGTTCAGCAAATGACATAGATCCAGGAAGCAGAGATGTTATACCATAGAAATGGTTTCAAGATGAGAGTTCAGCAGATGACACAGATCCAGCAAGCAGAGATGTTATACCATAGAAATGGTTTCAAGATGAGAGTTCAGCAGATGACACAGATCCAGCAAGCAGAGATGTTATACCATAGAAATGGTTTCAAGAGGAGAGTTCAGCAGATGACATAGATCCAGCAAGCAGAGATGTTATACCATAGAAATAGTTTCAAGATGAGAGTTCACATGATGACATAGATCCAGCAAGCAGAGATGCTATACCATAGAAATGGTTTCAAGATGAGAGTTCAGCAGATGACAAAGACCCAGCAAGCAGAGATGTTATACCATAGAAATGGTTTCATGATGAGAGATCAGCAGATGACATCGATCCAGCAAGCAGAGATGTTGTACCATAGAAATGGTTTCAAGATGAGAGTTCAGCAGTTGACATAAATCCAGCAAGCAGAGATGTTATACCGTAGAAATGGTTTCATGATGAGAGATCAGCAGATGACATAGATCCAGCAAGCAGAGATGTTATACCATAGAAATGGTTTCATGATGAGAGTTCAACTGATGACATAGATCGAACAAGCAGAGATCTTATACCATAGAAATGGTTTCAAGATGAGAGTTCAGCAGATGACATAGATCCAGAAAGCAGAGATGTTATACCATAGAAATTGTTTCATGATGAGAGATCAGCAGATGACACAGATCCAGCAAGCAGAGATGTTATACCATAGAAATGGTTTCAAGATGAGAGTTCAGCAAATGACATAGATCCAGGAAGCTGAGATGTTATACCATAGAAATGGTTTCAAGATGAGAGTTCAGCAGATGACATAGATCCAGCAAGCAGAGATGTTATACCATAGAAATGGTTTCAAGATGAGAGTTCAGCAAATGACATAGATCCAGGAAGCAGAGATGTTATACCATAGAAATGGTTTCAAGATGAGAGTTCAGCAGATGACACAGATCCAGAAAGCAGAGATGTTATACCATAGAAATGGTTTCAATATGAGAGTTCAGCAGATGACATGGATCCAGCAAGCAGACATGTTAAACCATAGAAATGGTTTCAAGATGAGAGTTCAGCAGATGACACAGATCCAGCAAGCAGAGATGTTATACCATAGAAATGGTTTCAAGATGAGAGTTCAGCAGATGACACAGATCCAGCAACAGAGATATTATACCATAGAAATTGTTTCAAGATGAGAGTTCAGCAGATGACATAGATCCAGCAAGCAGAGATGTTAAACCATAGAAATGGTATCAAGATGAGAGTTCAGCAGATGACATAGATCCAGCAAGCAGAGATGTTATACCATAGAAATGGTTTCAAGATGAGAGTTCAGCAGATGACACAGATCCAGCAAGCAGAGATGTTATACCATAGAAATGGTTTCAAGATGAGAGTTCAGCAGATGACATAGATCCAGCAAGCAGAGATGTTATACCATAGAAATGGTTTCAAGAGGAGAGTTCAGCAGATGACATAGATCCAGCAAGCAGAGATGTTATACCATAGAAATGGTTTCAAGATGAGAGTTCACATGATGACATAGATCAAGCAAGCAGAGATGCTATACCATAGAAATTGTTTCAAGATGAGAGTTCAGCAGATGACAAAGACCCAGCAAGCAGAGATGTTATACCATAGAAATGGTTTCATGATGAGAGATCAGCAGATGACATAGATCCAGCAAGCAGAGATGTTGTACCATAGAAATGGTTTCAAGATGAGAGTTCAGCAGTTGACATAAATCCAGCAAGCAGAGATGTTATACCGTAGAAATGGTTTCATGATGAGAGATCAGCAGATGACATAGATCCAGCAAGCAGAGATGTTATACCATAGAAATGGTTTCATGATGAGAGTTCAACTGATGACATAGATGGAACAAGCAGAGATCTTATACCATAGAAATGGTTTCAAGATGAGAGTTCAGCAGATGACATAGATCCAGAAAGCAGAGATGTTATACCATAGAAATTGTTTCATGATGAGAGATCAGCAGATGACACAGATCCAGCAAGCAGAGATGTTATACCATAGAAATGGTTTCAAGATGAGAGTTCAGCAAATGACATAGATCCAGGAAGCTGAGATGTTATACCATAGAAATGGTTTCAAGATGAGAGTTCAGCAGATGACATAGATCCAGCAAGCAGAGATGTTATACCATAGAAATGGTTTCAAGATGAGAGTTCAGCAAATGACATAGATCCAGGAAGCAGAGATGTTATACCATAGAAATGGTTTCAAGATGAGAGTTCAGCAGATGACACAGATCCAGCAAGCAGAGATGTTATACCATAGAAATGGTTTCAAGATGAGAGTTCAGCAGATGACACAGATCCAGCAAGCAGAGATGTTATACCATAGAAATGGTTTCAAGAGGAGAGTTCAGCAGATGACATAGATCCAGCAAGCAGAGATGTTATACCATAGAAATAGTTTCAAGATGAGAGTTCACATGATGACATAGATCCAGCAAGCAGAGATGCTATACCATAGAAATGGTTTCAAGATGAGAGTTCAGCAGATGACAAAGACCCAGCAAGCAGAGATGTTATACCATAGAAATGGTTTCATGATGAGAGATCAGCAGATGACATCGATCCAGCAAGCAGAGATGTTGTACCATAGAAATGGTTTCAAGATGAGAGTTCAGCAGTTGACATAAATCCAGCAAGCAGAGATGTTATACCGTAGAAATGGTTTCATGATGAGAGATCAGCAGATGACATAGATCCAGCAAGCAGAGATGTTATACCATAGAAATGGTTTCATGATGAGAGTTCAACTGATGACATAGATCGAACAAGCAGAGATCTTATACCATAGAAATGGTTTCAAGATGAGAGTTCAGCAGATGACATAGATCCAGAAAGCAGAGATGTTATACCATAGAAATTGTTTCATGATGAGAGATCAGCAGATGACACAGATCCAGCAAGCAGAGATGTTATACCATAGAAATGGTTTCAAGATGAGAGTTCAGCAAATGACATAGATCCAGGAAGCTGAGATGTTATACCATAGAAATGGTTTCAAGATGAGAGTTCAGCAGATGACATAGATCCAGCAAGCAGAGATGTTATACCATAGAAATGGTTTCAAGATGAGAGTTCAGCAAATGACATAGATCCAGGAAGCAGAGATGTTATACCATAGAAATGGTTTCAAGATGAGAGTTCAGCAGATGACACAGATCCAGCAAGCAGAGATGTTATACCATAGAAATGGTTTCAAGATGAGAGTTCAGCAGATGACACAGATCCAGCAAGCAGAGATGTTATACCATAGAAATGGTTTCATGATGAGAGTTCAGCAGATGACATAGATCCAGCAAGCAGAGATGTTAAACCATAGAAATGGTTTCAAGATGAGAGTTCAGCAGATGACACAGATCCAGCAAGCAGAGATGTTATACCATAGAAATGGTTTCAAGATGAGAGTTCAGCAGATGACATCAATCCTGCAAGCAGAGATGTTATACCATAGAAATGGTTTCAAGATGAGAGTTCAGCAGATGACATAGATCCAGCAAGCAGAGATGTTATACCATAGAAATGGTTTCAAGATGAGAGTTCAGCAGATGACACAGATCCAGCAAGCAGAGATGTTATACCATAGAAATTGTTTCAAGATGAGAGTTCAGCAGATGACATAGATCCAGCAAGCAGAGATGTTAAACCATAGAAATGGTATCAAGATGAGAGTTCAGCAGATGACATAGATCCAGCAAGCAGAGATTTTATACCATAGAAATGGTTTCAAGATGAGAGTTCAGCAGATGACACAGATCCAGAAAGCAGAGATGTTATACCATAGAAATGGTTTCAAGATGAGAGTTCAGCAGATGACATCGATCCTGCAAGCAGAGATGTTATACCATAGAAATGGTTTCAAGATGAGAGTTCAGCAGATGACATATATCCAGCAAGCAGAGATGTTATACCGTAGAAATGGTTTCAAGATGAGAGTTCAGCAGATGACACAGATCCAGCAAGCAGAGATGTTATACCATAGAAATGGTATCAAGATGAGAGTTCAGCAGATGACACAGATCCAGCAAGCAGAGATGTTATACCATAGAAATGGTTTCAAGATGAGAGTTCAGCAGATGACATAGATCCAGCAAGCAGAGATGTTAAACCATAGAAATGGTTTCAAGATGAGAGTTCAGCAGATGACATAGATCCAGCAAGTAGAGATATTATATCATAGAAATAGTTTCAAGATGAGAGTTCAGCAGATGACACAGATCCAGCAAGCAGAGATGTTATACCATAGAAATTGTTTCAAGATGAGAGTTCAGCAGATGACATAGATCCAGCAAGCAGAGATGTTAAACCATAGAAATTGTATCAAGATGAGAGTTCAGCAGATGACATAGATCCCGCAAGCAGAGATGTTAAACCATAGAAATGGTATCAAAATGAGAGTTCAGCAGATGACATAGATCCAGCAAGCAGAGATGTTATACCATAGAAATGGATGAGAGTTCAGCAGATGACATAGATCCAGCAAGCAGAGATGTTATACCATAGAAATGGTTTCAAGATGAGAGTTCAGCAGATGACACAGATCCAGAAAGCAGAGATGTTATACCATAGAAATGGTTTCAATATGAGAGTTCAGCAGATGACATGGATCCAGCAAGCAGACATGTTAAACCATAGAAATGGTTTCAAGATGAGAGTTCAGCAGATGACACAGATCCAGCAAGCAGAGATGTTATACCATAGAAATGGTTTCAAGATGAGAGTTCAGCAGATGACACAGATCCAGCAACAGAGATATTATACCATAGAAATTGTTTCAAGATGAGAGTTCAGCAGATGACATAGATCCAGCAAACAGAGATGTTAAACCATAGAAATGGTATCAAGATGAGAGTTCAGCAGATGACATAGATCCAGCAAGCAGAGATGTTATACCATAGAAATGGTTTCAAGATGAGAGTTCAGCAGATGACACAGATCCAGCAAGCAGAGATGTTATACCATAGAAATGGTTTCAAGATGAGAGTTCAGCAGATGACATAGATCCAGCAAGCAGAGATGTTATACCATAGAAATGGTTTCAAGAGGAGAGTTCAGCAGATGACATAGATCCAGCAAGCAGAGATGTTATACCATAGAAATGGTTTCAAGATGAGAGTTCACATGATGACATAGATCAAGCAAGCAGAGATGCTATACCATAGAAATTGTTTCAAGATGAGAGTTCAGCAGATGACAAAGACCCAGCAAGCACAGATGTTATACCATAGAAATGGTTTCATGATGAGAGATCAGCAGATGACATAGATCCAGCAAGCAGAGATGTTGTACCATAGAAATGGTTTCAAGATGAGAGTTCAGCAGTTGACATAAATCCAGCAAGCAGAGATGTTATACCGTAGAAATGGTTTCATGATGAGAGATCAGCAGATGACATAGATCCAGCAAGCAGAGATGTTATACCATAGAAATGGTTTCATGATGAGAGTTCAACTGATGACATAGATGGAACAAGCAGAGATCTTATACCATAGAAATGGTTTCAAGATGAGAGTTCAGCAGATGACATAGATCCAGAAAGCAGAGATGTTATACCATAGAAATTGTTTCATGATGAGAGATCAGCAGATGACACAGATCCAGCAAGCAGAGATGTTATACCATAGAAATGGTTTCAAGATGAGAGTTCAGCAAATGACATAGATCCAGGAAGCTGAGATGTTATACCATAGAAATGGTTTCAAGATGAGAGTTCAGCAGATGACACAGATCCAGAAAGCAGAGATGTTATACCATAGAAATGGTTTCAATATGAGAGTTCAGCAGATGACATGGATCCAGCAAGCAGACATGTTAAACCATAGAAATGGTTTCAAGATGAGAGTTCAGCAGATGACACAGATCCAGCAAGCAGAGATGTTATACCATAGAAATGGTTTCAAGATGAGAGTTCAGCAGATGACACAGATCCAGCAACAGAGATATTATACCATAGAAATTGTTTCAAGATGAGAGTTCAGCAGATGACATAGATCCAGCAAGCAGAGATGTTAAACCATAGAAATGGTATCAAGATGAGAGTTCAGCAGATGACATAGATCCAGCAAGCAGAGATGTTATACCATAGAAATGGTTTCAAGATGAGAGTTCACATGATGACATAGATCAAGCAAGCAGAGATGCTATACCATAGAAATTGTTTCAAGATGAGAGTTCAGCAGATGACAAAGACCCAGCAAGCAGAGATGTTATACCATAGAAATGGTTTCATGATGAGAGATCAGCAGATGACATAGATCCAGCAAGCAGAGATGTTGTACCATAGAAATGGTTTCAAGATGAGAGTTCAGCAGTTGACATAAATCCAGCAAGCAGAGATGTTATACCGTAGAAATGGTTTCATGATGAGAGATCAGCAGATGACATAGATCCAGCAAGCAGAGATGTTATACCATAGAAATGGTTTCATGATGAGAGTTCAACTGATGACATAGATGGAACAAGCAGAGATCTTATACCATAGAAATGGTTTCAAGATGAGAGTTCAGCAGATGACATAGATCCAGAAAGCAGAGATGTTATACCATAGAAATTGTTTCATGATGAGAGATCAGCAGATGACACAGATCCAGCAAGCAGAGATGTTATACCATAGAAATGGTTTCAAGATGAGAGTTCAGCAAATGACATAGATCCAGGAAGCTGAGATGTTATACCATAGAAATGGTTTCAAGATGAGAGTTCAGCAGATGACATAGATCCAGCAAGCAGAGATGTTATACCATAGAAATGGTTTCAAGATGAGAGTTCAGCAAATGACATAGATCCAGGAAGCAGAGATGTTATACCATAGAAATGGTTTCAAGATGAGAGTTCAGCAGATGACACAGATCCAGCAAGCAGAGATGTTATACCATAGAAATGGTTTCAAGATGAGAGTTCAGCAGATGACACAGATCCAGCAAGCAGAGATGTTATACCATAGAAATGGTTTCAAGATGAGAGTTCAGCAGATGACATCAATCCTGCAAGCAGAGATGTTATACCATAGAAATGGTTTCAAGATGAGAGTTCAGCAGATGACATAGATCCAGCAAGCAGAGATGTTATACCATAGAAATGGTTTCAAGATGAGAGTTCAGCAGATGACACAGATCCAGCAAGCAGAGATGTTATACCATAGAAATTGTTTCAAGATGAGAGTTCAGCAGATGACATAGATCCAGCAAGCAGAGATGTTAAACCATAGAAATGGTATCAAGAAGAGAGTTCAGCAGATGACATAGATCCAGCAAGCAGAGATGTTATACCATAGAAATGGTTTCAAGATGAGAGTTCAGCAGATGACACAGATCCAGAAAGCAGAGATGTTATACCATAGAAATGGTTTCAAGATGAGAGTTCAGCAGATGACATCGATCCTGCAAGCAGAGATGTTATACCATAGAAATGGTTTCAAGATGAGAGTTCAGCAGATGACATAGATCCAGCAAGCAGAGATGTTATACCATAGAAATGGTTTCAAGATGAGAGTTCAGCAGATGACACAGATCCAGCAAGCAGAGATGTTATACCATAGAAATGGTATCAAGATGAGAGTTCAGCAGATGACACAGATCCAGCAAGCAGAGATGTTATACCATAGAAATGGTTTCAAGATGAGAGTTCAGCAGATGACACAGATCCAGGAACAGAGATGTTATACCATAGAAATTGTTTCAAGATGAGAGTTCAGCAGATGACATAGATCCAGCAAGCAGAGATGTTAAACCATAGAAATGGTATCAAGATGAGAGTTCAGCAGATGACATAGATCCAGCAAGCAGAGATGTTATACCATAGAAATGGTTTCAAGATGAGAGTTCAGCAGATGACACAGATCCAGCAAGCAGAGATGTTATACCATAGAAATGCTTTCAAGATGAGAGTTCAGCAGATGACATAGATCCAGCAAGCAGAGATGTTATACCATAGAAATGGTTTCAAGAGGAGAGTTCAGCAGATGACATAGATCCAGCAAGCAGAGATGTTATACCATAGAAATGGTTTCAAGATGAGAGTTCAGCTGATGACATAGATCCAGCAAGCAGAGATGCTATACCATAGAAATGGTTTCAAGATGAGAGTTCAGCAGATGACAAAGACCCAGCAAGCAGAGATGTTATACCATAGAAATGGTTTCATGATGAGAGATCAGCAGATGACATAGATCCAGCAAGCAGAGATGTTGTACCATAGAAATGGTTTCAAGATGAGAGTTCAGCAGTTGACATAAATCCAGCAAGCAGAGATGTTATACCGTAGAAATGGTTTCATGATGAGAGATCAGCAGATGACATAGATCCAGCAAGCAGAGATGTTATACCATAGAAATGGTTTCATGATGAGAGTTCAACTGATGACATAGATCGAACAAGCAGAGATTTTATACCATAAATAGGTTTCAAGATGAGAGTTCAGCAGATGACATAGATCCAGCAAGCAGAGATGTTATACCATAGAAATTGTTTCATGATGAGAGATCAGCAGATGACACAGATCCAGCAAGCAGAGATGTTATGCCATAGAAATGGTTTCAAGATGAGAGTTCAGCAAATGACATAGATCCAGGAAGCTGAGATGTTATACCATAGAAATGGTTTCAAGATGAGAGTTCAGCAGATGACATAGATCCAGCAAGCAGAAATGTTATACCATAGAAATGGTTTCAAGATGAGAGTTCAGCAAATGACATAGATCCAGGAAGCAGAGATGTTATACCATAGAAATGGTTTCAAGATGAGAGTTCAGCAGATGACACAGATCCAGCAAGCAGAGATGTTATACCATAGAAATGGTTTCAAGATGAGAGTTCAGCAGATGACACAGATCCAGCAAGCAGAGATGTTATACCATAGAAATGGTTTCATGATGAGAGTTCAGCAGATGACATAGATCCAGCAAGCAGAGATGTTAAACCATAGAAATGGTTTCAAGATGAGAGTTCAGCAGATGACACAGATCCAGCAAGCAGAGATGTTATACCATAGAAATGGTTTCAAGATGAGAGTTCAGCAGATGACATCGATCCTGCAAACAGAGATGTTATACCATAGAAATGGTTTCAAGATGAGAGTTCAGCAGATGACATAGATCCAGCAAGAAGAGATGTTATACCATAGAAATGGTTTCAAGATGAGAGTTCAGCAGATGACACAGATCCAGCAAGCAGAGATGTTATACCATAGAAATTGTTTCAAGATGAGAGTTCAGCAGATGACATAGAACCAGCAAGCAGAGATGTTAAACCATAGAAATGGTATCAAAATGAGAGTTCAGCAGATGACATAGATCCAGCAAGCAGAGATGATATACCATAGAAATGGTTTCAAGATGAGAGTTCAGCAGATGACACAGATCCAGAAAGCAGAGATGTTATACCATAGAAATGGTTTCAAGATGAGAGTTCAGCAGATGACATAGATCCAGCAAGCAGAGATGTTATACCATAGAAATGGTTTCAAGATGAGAGTTCAGCAGATGACACAGATCCAGCAAGCAGAGATGTTATACCATAGAAATGGTATCAAGATGAGAGTTCAGCAGATGACATAGATCCAGCAAGCAGAGATGTTATACCATAGAAATGGTTTCAAGATGAGAGTTCAGCAGATGACAGATCCAGAAAGCAGAGATGTTATACCATAGACATGGTTTCAAGATGAGACTTCAGCAGATGACATAGATCCAGCAAGCAGATATGTTATACCATAGAAATGGTTTCAAGAGGAGAGTTCAGCAGATGACATAGATCCAGCAAGCAGAGATGTTATACCATAGAAATGGTTTCAAGATGATAGTTCAGCAGATGACATAGATCCAGCAAGCAGAGATGTTATACCATAGAAATGGTTTCAGGAGGAGAGTTCAGCTGATGACATAGATCCAGCAAGCAGAGATGCTATACCATAGAATTGGTTTCAAGATGAGAGTTCAGCAGATGACATAGACCCAGCAAGCAGAGATGTTATACCATAGAAATAGTTTCATGATGAGAGATCAGCAGATGACATAAATCCAGCAAGCAGAGATGTTATACCATAGAAATGGTTTCAAGATGAGAGTTCAGCAGATGACATAGATCCAGCAAGCAGAGATGTTATACCATAGAAATGGTTTCATGATGAAAGTTCATCTGATGACATAGATCGAACAAGCAGAGATCTTATACCATAGAAATGGTTTAAAAATGAGAGTTCAGCAGATGACATAGATCCAGCAAGCAGAGATGTTTTACCATAGAAATGATTTCAAGATGAGAGTTCAGCAGATGACACAGATCCAGCAAGCAGAGATGTTATACCATAGAAATGGTTTCAAGATGAGAGTTCAGCAGATTACATAGATCCAGCAAGCAGAGATGTTAAACCATAGAAATGGTTTCAAGATGAGAGTTCAGCAGATGACATAGATCCAGCAAGCAGAGATGTTAAACCATAGAAATGGTTTCAAGATGAGAGATCAGCAGATGACATAGATCCAGCAAGCAGAGATGTTATACCATAGAAATGGTTTCAAGATAAGAGTTCAGCAGTTGACATAGATCCAGCAAGCAGAGATGTTATACCGTAGAAATGGTTTCATGATGAGAGATCAGCAGATGACATAGATCCAGCAAGCAGAGATGTTATAGCATAGAAATGGTTTCATGATGAGAGTTCAACTGATGACATAGATCGAACAAGCAGAGATCTTATACCATAGAAATGGTTTAAAAATGAGAGTTCAGCAGATGACATAGATCCAGCAAGCAGAGATGTTTTACCATAGAAATGGGTTCAAGATGAGAGTTCAGCAGATGACACAGATCCAGCAAGCAGAGATGTTATACCATAGAAATGGTTTCAAGATGAGAGTTCAGCAGATGACATAGATCCAGCAAGCAGAGATGTTATACCATAGAAATGGTTTCAAAATGAGAGTTCAGCAGATTACATAGATCCAGCAAGGAGAGATGTTAAACCATAGAAATGGTTTCAAGATGAGAGTTCAGCAGATGACATAGATCCAGCAAGCAGAGATGTTAAACCATATAAATGGTTTCAAGATGAGAGATCAGCAGATGACATCGATCCAGCAAGCAGAGATGTTATACCACAGAAATGGTTTCAAGATGAGAGTTCAGCAGTTGACATAGATCCAGCAAGCAGAGATGTTATACCATAGAAATGGTTTCAAGATGAGAGTTCAGCAGATGACATAGATCCAGCAAGCAGAGATGTTATACCATAGAAATGGTTTCAAGATGAGAGTTCAGCAGATGACATAGATCCAGCAAGCTGAGATGTTGTACCATAGAAATGGTTTCAAGATGAGAGTTCAGCAGATGACATAGATCCAGCAAGTAGAGATGTTATACCATAGAAATGGTTTCAAGATGAGAGTTCAGAAGATGACATAGATCCAGCAAGCAGAGATGTTATACCATAGAAATTGTTTCAAGATGAGAGTTCAGCAGATGACATAGATCCAGCAAGCAGAGATGTTATACCTGTGTGAAGATAGAAGAGATGGATGGACGTTAGTCGTTTGCCATTGAAATGACTGTCAGACACTTGTCGAACAGGACACTTTGCTGAAGAGGACACGTGTGTGCACCCCACACTGTATTAGATTGTAAGCTCCTAGGACAGGGTGTACATTATTCTGCATGCCCCCAGGAGCAGTCTGTATACTGTATATTAGATGGTAAGCTCCTAGGACAGGGTGTGCATTATTCTGCATGCCCTCAGGAGCAGTCTGTATATTGTATATTAGGCTGTAAGCTCCTAGGACAGGGTGTACATTATTCTGCATGCCCTCAGGAGCAGTCTGTATATTGTATATTAGGCTTTAAGCTCCTAGGACAGGGTGTACATTATTCTGCATGCCCTCAGGAGCAGTCTGCATATTGTATATTAGGCTGTAAACTCCTAGGACAGGGTGTACATTATTCTGCATGCCCTCAGGAGCAGTCTGTATATTGTATATTAGGCTTTAAGCTTCTAGGACAGGGTGTGCATTATTCTGCATGCCCTCAAGAGCAGTCTGTATACTGTATATTAGGCTTTAAGCTCCTAGGACAGAGTGTGCATTATTCTGCATGCCCTCAGGAGCAGTCTGTAAATTGTATATTAGGCTTTAAGCTCCTAGGACAGGGTGTACATTATTCTGCATGCCCTCAGGACCAGTCTGTATACTGTATATTAGATGGTAAGCTCCTAGGACAGGGTGTGCATTATTCTGCATGCCCTCAGGAGCAGTCTGTATATTGTATATTAGGCTGTAAGCTCCTAGGACAGGGTGTGCATTATTCTGCATGCCCTCAGGAGCAGTCTGCATACTGTATATTAGATTGTAAGCTCCTAGGACAGGGTGTGCATTATTCTGCATGCCCTCAGGAGCAGTCTGTATACTGTATATTAGATTGTAAACTCCTCGGACAGGGTGTACATTATTCTGCATGCCCTCAGGAGCAGCCTGTATATTGTATATTAGATTGTAAGCTCCCCTTGAGCAGGGTGTATTTGTCTTTTCCTTTATATATGTAGATATACAGCAATATGCAGCAGGACAGACGTGATCCAGGGAAATATCCGATCGCCACCACTGGGGTCAGGAAGGAATTTTTTTCCCCCCTGAGGCAGAGCTCTCCGGGGGGTTTCTTCGCCTTCCTCTGGATCTCTGGCTTCAATGGCTCTCAGCCAGTCCTCAATGACCACAGCCAGTTCTGTGGTCTCTATGGAGCCTGATCTGAGAGTCATTGTGATCAGAGTTTAATTTCTTAAGGGGCCAGTAATATTTTTATTACAATGTTGCTTATTGCTATTCCAATAAAAACATAAAAAGAAAGAAAAGAAAAGTGTCATGTGAGTTTTTTTGTCTTGACTTTTTATTTTTTGATGGAAGTGGCCATTACTACCCTCAATATTCCTGAAGTAGAACCAGGAATTATGGGGGCGCCATTTACAGACGGCAGACCATGTCTATCTCCACCCATTGTGGTATCATAATGTCAGCTCCTGTCCCAAGTTACATTACAAGTGTTATGGGGGTCAATCTCTGTGATGGGGGCAGGGCACTAAAATAGTATATGTCCTACACAACAAACTACCTGATCGAAGACTGAAGACCGGACACAGAGCCCCCGAATACAAGAGACACAAGCAGAGTCTGACTGTGGTGCCAAGTGGCCCCCCACTATCCAACTCCAGGGCCCCACGTTTCAGCTTCATGCAAATATGACGTTATTCTCAATTACAAATATATATAACAATGAACGGGGTAGATTGGTAAATGAATAAGATTCTGCCTTTGTCTGTACATAGCGAGTCAATTATATTGTGCCAAGTGCTGCTCATATAAGAGGGTGGTGGACACTCTTGCAGGGCCGGCTCCAGGTTTTTCTGGACCCCGGGCGAAAGAGTCTCAGTGGCCCCTTTAACACACACTACGATTCATGATGCACAGATACCGCAGAGAAATATATATATATATATATATATATATATATAGATATAGATATAGATATAGATATAGATATATATAGTACAATGCCAAAGATTTCACTTCTTACATTACATGAGTGATATCTATTGTAAATTCAACAATAGCTCAGAAACCGGCGAATCGCTCCACACAGAATACTGGCCCCCATATAAGGCCCCATACAGGATACTGGCCCCATATAACGCTCCATACAGAATACTGACCCCCATATAACGCTCCATGCAGGCTGTTCCCACCACATAATGCCTCATGCAGGCTGTTCCCCCCACATAATGCCCCACACAGGCTGTTCCCCCCTTATAATGCCCCATGCAGGCTGTTCCCCCCTTATAATTCCCCATGCAGGATGTCACCCACCCTTATAATGCCCCATGCAGGATGTCACCCCCCTTGTAATGCCCCATGAAGGATGTCGCCCCCCTTATAATGCCCCATGCAGGATGCCACCCCCCTTATATTGCCCCATGAAGGATGTCGCCCCCTTATAATGCCCCATGCATTATGTCACCCCCACCCCTTATAATGCCCCATGCAGGATGTCACTCCCCCCCCATATAATGCCCCATGCAGGATGTCACACCCCCACCCCTTATATTGCCCCATGCAGGATGTCACTCCCCCCCCATATAATGCCCCATGCAGGATGTCACACACACCCTCCCTTATAATGCCCCATGCAGGATGTCACTCCCCCCCTTATAATGCCCCATGCAGGATGTCACTCCCCCCCTTTAATGCCCCATGCAGGATGTCACCCCCCCTCCCTTATAATGCCCCATGCAGTATTTCATTTCCTCCCTTTTAATGCCCCATGCAGGATGTCACACCCCCATCCCTTATAATGCCCCATGCCTACATACATTAAAAAAAAATGAAATGCTCACCACACTTCTCACCTGCTGCCGCTGCTCCAGACCCCTCACCCGCGTCGCCGGCGTCTTCCTGCTCTGCGCTGTGACGGCTCAGGAGAGAGCGCGGTGGAAAGCGGTCACCACGCCCTCTGACCTGAGACATCACAGTCAGAGGACGCAGAAGAGACAGGAGCTGCTGCAGAGGCCTGGGAAGAGGTAAGTATTGTGCCGCCGGCTGCAGGGGCCCTGAGCAAGCGAGGGGGAGCGGGCACTGACACTGCTCTCCTCCGCTCACGGGTCCCATAGCGCAGTGGGGTGCCCGACAGCGAGTGGCCCCCCCCCGCCTGCTCAGGGCACTCTTGCACAAGGGCCTACCGGAGGATTCTCCTGTTCTCTTGTGGGCCAGTCCAAGCCTGACTGTGCTATATATAATAAGGCTACATTCCTGCATTGAGCATGTCCTATTCTGATCCTCAAAATCAGATCACAACTGGACATTCTCTGACCCTCACAGATCTTATTCTCAGATCCATGATTTTCATGGATTTGTGAATGGACCTATAAAACTCTACGAGTCTGTGGATCATCCAATAAAAAAATCTTACAGCACATGGATATTTCACACAAATGTGAGAATGCAGCCTAAGGGATTTTACAGATAACATTATCACTCCAAGTCACACAGCGCAAATACAGAATAATATTTACATCCAGGCACTTACCGCTGACGTCTCATCTGATCAGAGTCGGTTTCTGCTGCTTCTTCTCCATCTGGTCAGACCTTCATGTCGACATCTCCCAGCCACGACTCGTCTTGTCACGATGATCTCCAGTCTAGAAAATAACAAGGTCACATATATTGTATATATACACGTGTTTCCCCCACACTGCGCCCCTGAATACAGATATGTAGACCCCCCCCCCATTAATATACTATTAGCCACTTAGTAATCAAAATATAAAGTGATAAGCAGCACTGTGCCCCCCATTAACTATAATCTCCACCGGCCAATAGTATAAATTATTCAGTCTCTGTGACTCTCCCCAATTAACTGTAAGGCTATGTGCACACGGAAAATATACCAGGTTTTACAGTACAAGCAAAGTGAAACCCCCATCGCTGCTCTCTCCCAGCACCCCCATCATTGCTCTCCCCCAGCACACACATCACTGCTCTCTCCCAGCACCCCCATCATTGCTCTTTCCAGGCACCTCCATCATTGCTCTCTCCCAGCACCCCCATCACTGCTCTCCCCAAGTACCCCAGTCATTACTCTTTCAAAGCACCCCCATCATTGCTCTTTCCGAGCACCCCATCATTGCTTTTTCCCAACACCCCCATCATTGCTCTCTCTCAGCACCCCTGTCATTGCTCTCTCCCAGCACCCCCATCATTGCTCTCTCCCAGCACCCCCATCATTGCTCTCTCCCAGCACCCCCATCACTACTCTCCCCAAGTACCCCGTCATTGCTCTTTCCGAGCACCTCCATCATTGCTCCCTCCCAGCACCCCCATCATTGCTCTCTCCCAGCACCCCCATCACTGCTCTCCCCAAGTACCCCAGTCATTACTCTTTCCAAGCACCCCCATCATTGCTCTTTCCGAGCACCCCATCATTGCTTTTTCCCAACACCCCCATCATTGCTCTCTCTCAGCACCCCTGTCATTGCTCTCTCCCAGCACCCCCATCATTGCTCTTTCCCAGCACCCCATCATTGTTCTCTCCCAGCACCCCCATCATTGCTCTCCCAGCACCCCCATCATTGCTCTCTCCCAGTACCCCATCATTGCTCTCTCCCAGCACTGCACCCCCATCATTGCTCTCTCCCAGCAACCCCCATCATTGCTCTCCCCAGCACCATCATTGCTCTCCCAATCCCCACCATTCTCACCATCCCCATTATTGCTCTACCCATCCCCACCATCCCCATCATTGCTCTCCCCTTCTCCACCATCCTCATCATTGCTCTCCCATCCCCACCATCCTCATCATTGCTCTCCCCATCCCCACCATCCCCATCATTGCTCTCCCCATCCCCACCATCCTCATCATTGCTTTCCCCGTCCCCATCATTGCTCTGCTCTTCCCCACTGTCCCCATCATAGCTCTGCCCATCATTTCTCTCCCCATCATTGCTTTGCCAATCACTGCTCTGCCCATCATTGCTCTCCCATCATTGCTCTCCCCATCATTGCTCTGCCCATCACTGCTCTGCTCATCACTGCTCTTCCCATTACTGATCAGCCCATCATTCCTTTGCCCATCATTGCTCTGCCCATCATTGCTCTCCCCCCACCTCCCCTCATTCTCCTGTTCCTCTCCCCAGTGTATCAGTACAAAAAAAAAACAAAACAAAAAACACAACTTACCTCTCAGCACGCTCCCGCAGCATCCTCCTTGTTGCCGGTAACTTCCTCCCTTACACAGGCCCGAGCTGCTTGATGACGTCATCAAGCTGTACGAGCCTGTGTCAGGGAGGAAGCGCCGGGCAGGAAGCAGAGGACGGATCCCACAGCTCCACTGCCATTTTCCTTCTGTCAGCAGCGGAGCTGGAGGGATCGCTCGCTGCTCGCCGCACATGAGAGGGCAATCTGGCCATGGGCCCCCCAGAGCCTGGGGCTCAGAGAAGCAGGCCAGATTGCCCTCAATATTAACCGCCCGGTAAGGGCCCCCCTGCACCCTTGCACGGCCAGGCTCCGGTGCAGCTGCACCAGCGGTAGGTCCGCCCCTGTCTCTGAACTAATTGCTGATATCTCCCACCACGTAATCTCTGGTCCTCCCAAGACCTCCTTCTCTCCTCCACAATCGTACGTTCCTCATCCAATCGCCTGCAAGACTTCTCCCGAGTATTCCCCATCCTGTAGAATTCTGTGGCCCAACACATCCGATTATCCCCTCATTTGGAACTTTCAAGCGGAACTTTAAAACCCATGTCTTCAGAACAGCTTACAGCCTGCAATGACCCGACTGCCACCTTACCAACAGCAGAGCTGTTGCACCCCCCAAAACTACTATCCTTCCCCATTATCCTGTAGAATGTAAGGCCGCAATGGTAGGGTCCTCTCCCCTTTGTACTTGTCCGTCACTATTAGTTTGTTCATTGCAATTTCTATTTGTGTTTGTATGTAACTCCTCCTCATGTACAGCACCATAGAATCAATGGTGCTCTAAAAATAAATAATAACAATAATCCCCCACATGATGTTCCCCCCAGTCTTCACCCCTGCCCTCCATGCCGGTGTGCACACTGCAGGAAGCTGCAGCAGTAGTTGGCACAGTGTTTCATCGTCAGCATCATCAGAGATGTGCTGCAGCGGTCTGCTGACCGTTTACACTACCCATCCCACGTACTCATCTTCCAACAAAACAAGTGGTTGGGCATCAGTGCACTCAATCTCTTCCAATTGTTGGCCACGGCCAGATGGATGGCCCACGGAACCACAGCCAGCAGTCATCAAAAAGCAGAAGATACCGCTGCATGACTTGGGGCTCAGACTGCTGGCCAGGGGGTGAGGTGGAAGACAGATGCCCATGAGCCGCAGGTGCCAAATCTGCGCTTTCAGCAGGGGATTAGGTGGAAGACAAAGCAATGGGACTGAAGGCACTCTCAGCCAACCAACCTAAAACCACTTCTACTTGTTCTGGCCTCACCATTCACCCAACGATACTCGGGCCTACGAAATTACACAGAGCATCCTGTCGCCTACTTGCAGCAAAGGAAGGTGTTTCATTTGGGCACGTAGCCGACACAGATCGACCACGGCCTTTCTCTCCCTGCAGCAGCTACATTCACCACCACCAGCAAAACTGACACATCTATTTGATGCTCTCCGCTTTGTTTTCAACCCAAAAAACTGCAGAGTATTACACGGCCTGTATTCAGAGAGAGAGTGGATCGCAGATTATTACACTGCCTGTATTCAGAGAGAGAGTGGCTCGCAGATTATTACACTGCCTGTTTTCAGAGAGAGAGTGGCTCGCAGATTATTACACTGCCTGTTTTCAGAGTACCCCCTAAAAGAAACAAAAAAAAATACAGTTTTGGCTACCTACACCTCCTCCACTTTTTCCACCTACACCGCCACCTCCGCCTCCTCCTCCTCCTCAACCTCCTGCTTCACTTGGACCTCTGCCTCCTGGTTCAAGATTATAATTGTTTCTTTTTTTTTATTATGTTATTTTAAGTCATTTTCCTATCAACATTTGTTTTCAGGGCAATTGTCCTGCACTTACCCCCATTTGGCTTCCTTTTGCAGCCCCTTAGCCCTTACTATGAACATTTTACAGCCCTTTTTAAGCACTGGAGTTAGGGTCCCTATTGACTTCTATTGGGTTCGGGGTCAAGTTCGGTCCAAAACCAAACTTTTAACTGTAGCTTGGTAGAATCTGCTGAACCTGACCATCCATGGATCCACACATCCCTATCAGTAACACATCATTGTGTGCACATAGACGGTCATTTTTCTTGACATCTCTTGTTTACAGGACGATATAATTCTGAGAATGATTCTTTTTAAGCTTAAAGAGGTGGTCCGCTACATTCTATAATGCCCCCTTCCATCCAGTATCGGTCCAAAATCAAGCGCGCGCTTTCCCTCTCTCCTCTGCTTTCATCGGCCGCAAGCGCTCTCTGGATTTTGGGATGTTCACGATTACAAAAATTGTCCTGCCCCCAGCTATAGAGTGAGGGGCCGGTGGAAGGGGGCTGCAGACCCCACAATCACTAGAGGATAGAAACTTCCACCGCACACTCAGGAGATCCAATGCAAAAGTTTTAATGATATTTAGAAAAACCTGCAAGTGGCGACAAAAAACAGTTCTTTAGTTTAGAGGGGACTTTTACGTTTCGGTCCGCTCCTGGGCCTCGCTCACATAGTCGCTCTGAGTAAGGCTGTGATGGTCCAAACCATATGAGAGAGATCCCAGTGGGGATGCATATTCAGTGGAGTCCTTATGGGGAATGGCAGTAAGGGCGCTCCTGCACTTCCTGTGTGAAGGCCTTTTGGGATGTGACGTGCGGTGAAACGCCGTTCACAACCCAGTCAATCGTGGCGGGGGGGGTTAGTGCGTGCGACTGGGTCATGCCTAGGTGAATCCAAGAAACCCGGAAGTTGAGGTGACATCAGCCGAGGTCACGTGATGTGGACTGAGCAAGAAGGGATAGCGCCACCCACAGGCACATCTGGCTACATAAGGTATTTCCAAAAATAGTTAGTTAAAAGGTGTAAATGGATGGGGGCATTTTACAATGTGGCGGACCACCTCTTTACACTTGTTCATTGGGTGATTGGCAGCAGTTTACACTGCACAGTTATTGGGAAACATAAGAGTATGTGATGAATGATTAGTGCCGGTCGTCATGGTGACTGTCTGTGACAATAAACCATAGGGAGCAGCGAGCATGGTGAATGGCATAGAATGGATGATAGCTGACAATGATGTTACTATGGTAATAAACTGGGGTGGATGGTATGGATGATTACTGCAATCATTACACTGCTTATAATCTGGAGGGGAGATGATGAAGGATTCCTGCAATATTTACTGTAATGACGTATGTGCTTTATTCACAGCGGCCTGCTGATATATATTTATGTACCGTATATAGTCTGTTAATTGCTAGATGAATGCAGAGGAGAGGGAGAGCGCGCGGTGGATGCTGGGCTGTGACAGGAGGTGGCGCCACTGGGTCACGCCGGCATGAATCTGGAATGTGACATGACCTCAGCGGGGTCAGAGCCGGCTGTAGCCGGGGTCAGAGACGCCCAATGAGCCGTCAGCGATAGCGCCCCTCACAGACCCTTATAACAACCAAAGGGAATCACAAAAAAACTTTTTTCCAAATTGAAATGGATGGGGGCATTATTGATTGCAGAGGACGACCTCTTTAATAAACCGTCCTGTTATTTAGTAACAATTCTCTATAAAGGGACAGTGAACACTTCTGACTAATTGTAACTTATAATTTGTGGGGTCCTGTAAATGAAGAGGTTCCGGCACACGGCCCCCGCTCAGCAGACAGCAGACGGGTTACTCACCAGCACCTTTAGGAAGGCAGCTTTTCTAAGAAAAATAAAAGTAGCATGCCAAAAATGTGTATAGAAATCCATGTAGCAACCTTATGGCAGCTTTACATTCTAGCTGTAATTCCTGCTTATCTCGTCTTTTGGTTTTTATTTTGATTTTTCTACTTTTCTCTTTTCTACAACTACAAATCTGTTGGCTTTCTGATATCGGCTCGTGGACCTGTTGGTTCAACCACATTCACCGTCTCCTATTACTAAATCAGGATCATCACAGTCCAACGTTGTATTAAAATAATTTAATGTCGTCAAACAATAATGAGAATTGTATGAACAGGATGTGGAGAGGAGAGTTTCAGAATTGGGTGGATTCAGTCCTCTCTTCCTAGACTTAGACCCGGCGATATAACACAAGAAGCAGAATCATTAGAGCTGCGTCACTTACACGGCAGACAGGAAGTGCGATATAACACAATCATTAGAGCTGCGCTCACTTACACGGCAGACAGGAAGTGTGATATAACGCAATCATTAGAGCTGCGTCACTTACACGGCAGACAGGAAGTGCGATATAACACAATCATTAGAGCTGCGCTCACTTACACGGCAGACAGGAAGTGTGATATAACGCAATCATTAGAGCTGCGTCACTTACACCGCAGACAGGACGTGCGATATAACACAATCATTAGAGCTGCGTCACTTACACGACAGACAGGAAGTGCGATATAACACAATCATTAGAGCTGCGCTCACTTACACCGCAGACAGGAAGTGCGATATAACACAATCATTAGAGCTGCGTCACTTACACCGCAGACAGGAAGTGCGATATAACACAATCATTAGAGCTGCGCTCACTTACACGGCAGACAGGAAGTGCGATATAACACAATCATTAGAGCTGCGCTCACTTACACCGCAGACAGGAAGTGCGATATAACACAATCATTAGAGCTGCGTCACTTACACGGCAGACAGGACGTGCGATATAACACAATCATTAGAGCGGCGTCACTTACACTGCAGACAGGACGTGCGAGATTCCAATAAACATTTAAAGCTGCTTAGATTAAAAAGGTTATTCCAAAAATCGTCATTTATTCCCTATGGGACTGTAGGGAATAGTCGGGGCTGTAATCTGACAGTCTTATAGACAATGAATAAAGTTGTGGTCTAGCATGTACACCTCCACTCCATTCAATACAGGGCTATGCAGAGCCTGGTTCCTGGGATCTAGGGACCCATTGTCTGGATTGCTAAGGGGGCCAGTGGTTGGACCCCAAACGATTAGTAAGTTTTATTATTGATATGGGACAACTAGGAATTTTGGGAAAAACCCTTTAGTTTTGTAAGAGTCAAGGCTGTGTGGCACCCCAGGGGGTCTGGTTGCCACAGTGGTAGTAATACCATGTCTGGGAGCAAAACAGGGGTTTCCTGGTCAGGAACACAGTACATGCAACACCTCCTGCCCCAGACCAGAAAGGGGAGGATCCTGCCCTTTATAACTGGGTCTGGAGGCGGGGTTAGAGCAGTCTAGTCTAGGCAGTCTAGTCAAGTGTGAGGAGTCAAGTGGGACACGCAGGAGCAAGAAGCCAGGGACTGGAGCTGGAGATAGCTCGTCCTGGACGGTTTACACAGAGGACCGGACACCAGAGTCCAAGTCTGTGGGGATTGCATACCCAGCAGCAGATACCACAGGGCAGGAGATTGCAGGTCTCCTGGCCCCATCAGAAGCCCGGAGGCTCAGCCACACGAAAGGACCAATACCGCCACAGAGGAGCGAGGAATACACAAGGCCTGAGTCGTCAGCCATACGGGTGAGCACAGCACGTTACACTCAGGGACATGGGCCACAACACGACTATAAGCGGGATAGCCAAAGAGTACAGTCAGAACGGCAGGCCTACAACTCCAACTGGCCAGGAGAACTCTAGGATTGCTCCCAGACTGACCAGGCCTTCATCACTAGCTGGTACTCCCGTTGGGGCCCATATAATTGCCAACAGTAAAGACCCTGGGACTGCACTGCAAAAACTCCGTGTTGCCATTACTGATAACTTGCACTACTACCATCATCATCCACACACACTGCCCTGAAGCAACACTCTTCCTGTGGGGAGTTATACTACCCTGCTGCCAAACCATCAGCTTCAGAGGACTGTTCCGCAGCGGCGGTCTCTATTGACTGCATTCCACAGGTGGCGTAGTCGGACATTATAAATAACCTATACATAAATACGCCTTGGATTGACCACCTGGGTCACGGACCGGGTCACCGCCACAGTGACTACAACCCCCAGCATCTACAGGCCCTGCTCCGGGTACCCCACAGCCCAGGGGCGCGTCAGCTGTATGTATATATATATATATATATATATATATATATATATATGGATTAGAATGTATATAAGTGGATTACATGAAGTGATAACATTCTATAATATATATATACAGTATAGACACATATATATATATATAATTAAATTATTATTATTATTATTATTATTTATTATTATAGCGCCATTTATTCCATGGCGCTTTACATGTGATAGGGATATACATAACAAAAGCAAATCCTCTTATATTTAGTGAAATACTTTTCCACAATTAGACGTCAGAAGCAGAAGCCGTTGTATCATTTCAGTTTCTATTGTTCTTCTCTTTATGACTCTTTACATTCTTATCGGCATATATGTATCAGTACATTACAGCTGGAGATGATTTATTGCCGTTCATGTGATACAAATTAGGCAATGTCTGGAATCCCACTAATGGTTGGACTAGGACGGCCATTATATTAGTGGTCTGCAGGTTCTGAGCCTATAACTCAGATACAACCAGGGGGGAGTACGGGATTTCCAGGAGGGCCGCAGGCAGAACACTTGTATTTCTTATAATATATGATAAACTGTTCTCCGCTGTTTCAGCGCAGTAATAGCCGGGTATTATAGAAAGCCGACTGCTGACTGACACACAAGGTGACATCAATGGTCTCAAGGATTGAAAGTTGATCGTTCCATTCTCAGGGGGTCTTGTGTGTAAGGCTATGTTCACACATCATGTTATTTTCTGCAGCAAAACCTGATCTCTTGCCAGATGTTTGTTCAGGATTTTTCTTGCTGTTTTGCTTATTTTTTCTGTGTTTTTTTCACTGTCCTTTTCTCTCTTATATGTTTGTACATAACGTTCAGTGAAAACAAGATAAAAATTTCTGGTTTTGGCGCAAAAAACGCTGAAAAAAAACACTGAAAAACCTGACACCTGCATTTTTGGTGCGTTTTTTCAGCGTTTTTTTCACCAACCATTACTTTCAATGGGTAAAAAAACACTGAAAAAAACGCTGAAAGAAGTGACATGCTCTATTTTGCAAAAAAAAAACCATGATGTGTGCAGGAGATTTCTGGAATCTCATAGACTTTGCGGGTACTGCAAGACGCAGCTGAAAATTAGCATAAAAAACGCATTAGAAAAAACGCTGAAAAAAAACATGATGTGTGAACATAGCCTAAAGGTTGGTAAACACTTAAAACATAATGCAATGAAGACTGGTCTGATCCTCACAGTCCTCTACTTCTGAGATTTGTAGAATCTCATTCACACCTTCACTCAAGTGTAGGTACAAAACAGGGATCCAGGTCTCTAATAAATCCACACCTCATCCACCATGAAACTCCAGCTGCCTTCCGTCCAGCGCCGGACTGGGGTGTCTGGGGCCCACCAGGGACATTGACTCCAGGGGCCCACCCACCCGGGCCCACCCTTCAGCTATTTGCAGATACCTGTTAGCCGTTATCCCCATTATATTGGCGGCTCCTGCCCATCACCGTGCGCTCACCAGAAATGCCATGTACAATTACTGGAGTTTGCATTAAAGGGTTTTTATTGGTGAAGTTCTCAGCGATGCACAGGTTGGGAAGGGGGTCACTTATTTATTGGTGGAATCCGCACTGTCAGGAGATTGTGGCACTTTGAGTATTTGGTGAGATTTTTACCTCTGTATTTATAAGACAAATCCAGGAGTGGAGCGATCCGAGGTCATGTTTTATGCATTTCTCACCCACTCCTGGTTTTGTCTTATCAATACAGAGGTGAAAATCTCACCAAATGCCAACTTGCTTTCTCTGGTGAACCTCTGTAACTGCATCTCTGCTGCTGTGTAATAGTCACAGGACAGGGAGGGGTTAAACATCCAAGGATTTAATATCTATTGGAAATAAAGAGGTTTCCCCTTATTGATATCAGATAAAACAAATGATCAACCACAATCCACTCTACCAAGACCAATATTACCAGATAGAAGGCAGAAATACCACCACACCGTGACCAGATCACATATTACCACCACATAGTGCCCAAATAATGCCACATACAAGGCACAAATACCGCCACACCATGACCAAAGCACATAATACCACCACATAGTGATCAAATGCTACCAGATACAAGGTATAAATACTGACACACCATGAGACCACATATTACCACCACATAGTGACCGAATAATACCACATAGAAGGGACAAATATCGTCATGTCATGACCAAAGTACATAATGCCACCACATAGTGACAAATAATACTAAAATAATAAAAATTTAAAAAAGCTCTGCATATTGGGTCAGTGTACAGGTTATACAGTGATCACCAGTGACATTATACACAGGAGCTCTGTATGTAGTGTCAGTGTACAGGTAATGCAATGATCACCATTGATATTATACACAAGAGCTCTGTATATAGTGTACAGGTTATACAGTGATCACCAGTGACATTACACACAGGAGCTATGTATATTGGGTCAGTGTACAGGTTATACAGTGATCACCAGTGACATTATACACAGGAGCTCTGTATGTAGTGTCAGTGTACAGGTAATGCAATGATCACCATTGATATTATACACAGGAGCTCTGTATATAGTGTACAGGTTATACAGTGATCACCAGTGACATTATGCACAGGAGCTCTGTATATGGTGTATAGTGTACAGTTAATACAGTGATCACCAGTGACATTATACACAGGAGCTCTGTATGTAGTGTCAGTGTACAGGTAATACAGTGATCACCATTGATATTATACACAGGAACTCTGTATATAGTGTACAGGTTATACAGTGATCACCAGTGACATTATGCACAGCAGCTCTGTATATAGTGTATAGTGTACAGGTAATACAGTGATCACCATTGATATTATACACAGGAGTTCTGTATATAGTGTCAGTGTACAGGTAATGCAATGATCACAAGTGATATTATACACAGGAGCTCTGTATATAGTGTCAGTGTACAGGGAATGCAATGATCACCATTGATATTATACACAGGAGCTCTGTATATAGTGTCAGTGTTCGTGTATAGGTAATACACATACTCACAAGTTCTTTATCTGCCGCAGACCGATATATCACATCTTCTATGCAGGACTTATCTCTGCAGAAAATATCATAGTTAGCTATAACTGATCACTTCCAGAGCACAATCCACACTTTTCCCAAGATTTCTACACTACATGAAATGACAAAAAAGCAACATAGTGCGGCACTCCACAGTAACAGTGCTCCAGTGTCATTCTGTGTCAGCGTCTGTGATTGGCTGTTGGGACTGTCACACATATAGAAATGTGAAAATAAATAAATAATAAAACAAAAATGATGTAGCGCTCCGCAGAATTTTTGATTCTCAGCACAGATAAAGCAGACAGCTATGGGCTGCCACCTCCAGCTGCCTGGCTTTACCGTGGCTGCTGATCAAAAGTCAGGAAAGCCCAATGGGTTTTTTTTAATTAAAAAAAATAATTAAAAAAAAAATGCGCGGGCTCCCGCCATATTTTGATCGCCAGCCAGGCAAAACTAGGCAGCTGGGGGCTAGGATTCGCGTCCAGATGAGCTGCAGGCCTGCGCTGCCTGGGGCGACGCCGGGTCCGTCCTCCACAGTGCGCACAGGAAGCAGTCCCAGGGCGATGACGTCATCACCCTGAGACTGACCTCCTGCGCACGTGTGGCGCCCCTGAGGGTTCGGTCGCCACAGAGGTATTGCACCTCAACCAGAGGTGTGGTATCTCACTCTCAGGTAAGGAAGGAGTACAGCCCAGGACCCTAACACTACATCCACTACACCACATTTACGGGGGACAGGGCGAGATTGCTCCTACGGGAGAGCACAGTCCCTGATCCCTGGCTGAAGTGGGGAGGAACCACTTAGAGAGGGGGAACTATGTAGTGGATGGGTGGAGGACGTAGATCCTGGGAGCACTGTGGTAGGAGGTATAATAGGAAGGAACCATCTTGGTTCAGTCAGTCAGTGGGGAAGTTCCAGTCAGTCAGACTGAGGTGCAGGCAGGGGGCAGAGGCTCTGTATGAGCTCTGTTCCATAGGCAGGCCCTGCCAAGAGGCATGAGCCTGGAAAGAGAGAAGAGAGGAAAGGGGAGCAGGAAGGCTCCAGGAACGAGGGAAGAAGGGACCCTAGGGGTACGGGCCATGCAGCAAGCCACCCGTATGCCCGCTGTTGCCAGGAGGTAGGGGGGTCAGGCCAAAGAAGTGGAACCGGGTTCCCCAACCAGCAGAGACTACAAGGCTCAACTGGGAACCAGAGGCTGCAGCACTTCAAGTACAGCAGGCCGCCCACACCAGCCACCAGGAAAATAGCCACATAGGGCCAGGGGATGGAACACAAGTCGCCCGCCAAGGCCCGAGGACACTGGATAGAGGTGCCGCTAGGTGTGAGGTTCAAGGAGAGAGGCCAGAGAGGACACACAGAAGGGGGTCCTGCTAAGTGCTCCAGAGCTACCTGGGAGTCGACTGAGCCCCTCACTCGGTAAACACAGGACGACGCGGGAAGTTATAAACCTGCAGTAATAACTTGGAGTGAAAGAACTGTGAGTAAAGACCCTGAGACTGCATTGCAAAGACTCCGCGTTGTCATTACTGATTCCCAGCACTATCACCACCATCATCTCTACACGCTGCCCTGAAGCTACACTCCACCTGTGGGGAGTCACATCACCTAGCTGCACATACCACCAGCCTCAGCGGACTACCAATAACCGCAATCCACAGGTGGCGTAGTCGGACATTGACATTAGTGCACATAGACTACTACCCTGGTTTGACCGCCCTGGGTCACGGACCGGGTCACCGCCACGGTGACTACAACCCCCAGCATCTACAAGGCCCGGCTCCGGGTGTCCCCAAGGCCCAGGGGGCGCATCACACGCGCCGGCAGTATTGCGCTGCGCAGAGGAGGCAGAGGGGCACTGCAGCAGCAGGCAGAGCAGGGAGATCGCTCTCCCTGCTTTGCCGCTGCAGAGGGCCCATCACTAATCATATCGGCAGTGCTGCCGATATGATTAGCGAACCGGGGGGGCCCTCTGTTCTCTGTACAGGTCCCAGGGGGGTAGGGGGTGGGGCTTGGGGGTGTGGCCATCGGGACCCGGGGCCCACTGGGGTTTTCCCAGTCCTCCGGTGGGCCAGTCCGCCCCTGCTTCCGTCTCACCTACCACAAAATGATATAGCATTAAGACATGTCCTCCCAATAGTGAAGCTCTGTGGAAAGCTTCTCTTATACTTACAGAATAAAGCCTTTTTTTACCTAGCTTACTAGAACTCCTGTTTTGCAATGAGGGTCAAATACCCTAAGATATGTGTTATTTCATCAAATCATGGAGTGTAAGTATAAAATTATGTCATATTAAGATTCAATTGATTCTTTAATAAGTTATTTCTAGAGTACCTCTTTTTAATATATTCATGAATTTATTTAATTTCTATTTATACTTCTTAATTCTATTAGTTTTATTACAAATTTTGAATGACAGGACGGAGACAAAGTTAGGCCTAGCTCCAGGCAGGTCAGAAACTTACTACGCAGAAGCCAGAACCAGGAGGCCCAAAACCTGCTCATTGGGGAGGATCCGGACATACACCCTTCACCCTACAGTGCTCCGGGAAGTGCCTGAATTTCCACCAGTAAAAGGTACTGAAGTGACTATCGTGTCCGTCCCTGTACTTGCTCTGGCCCGGCGTAGTCTTTTTGTCCTGCATCCCCATTCCTATACTGCCCTGAGGCCCAGCTCTACCTGTGGAGAGCAATACCATCAAGCTGCCCTATCATCAGCCTCAGTGGACTGCGCAGCGCTGGTGATCCTCACCAGAAACCACAGGTGGCGTCACGAACTATTATTTTTACTAAATCAAACCCTTTTTGGGCCGACCACCGCGACATCCCTGAAGGTCAGGCTAAAGGCCCGGGTACCGAGTTATCCCCCATCTTCCTCTGGGTGCTACATATATCTTCCCAGAATTCCTGTACTTTAGGGCATCCCCAGAGTCCATGTAACAGATCAGATTTTCCGAGTTTGCATTTTGGACAATGTACCAGACGATCCCTCATTGTTCTAGATACTGGTATGTTGAAGGCCAGTACAGCTCTGTGCAAAATCCTAAATTGTGTGTCTCTCCAAACCTCACTTAAGATGTTTTTCCGTACTGCCTGCCAACCCGCCAGCATTTTTTTCCTGATTTCCTCACCCTCTATTTGTTTGGCCCAGGATCTGAATGTTTTCTCTATGTCTATTTTTCCAAGGATGCCTTTCAGATTTCTGTATATTGCGGATATATTGCATGTACCTGTTCGGTCAAATAATAGATTATCCATTGCATTCCTTCTCGTCTCTTCACTCACATTTATCAAATGCGTCATAATTGTCCCTTTTATTTGTCCGAATTGTAGGAATTGTTGTTCACTTGGCTTGAATTTTAATATTATCTCTTCCCTACTCAGCCACCTATTTTCTTCTTCATGTAGTAGATTAGCTATTTTATGGATCCCCCTCACCCTCCATTCCTGAAATAGTTTGTTCTCTGCTATTTGTTGGAACACAGGATTTCCCCATATGGGTAAATCTCTCGATATTCTCCATGAGAATTTAAGTTTTCTCCTAAGTTCCTTCCATGTAGCTATTGTATCCCGATACACTATTGAGTTTTTTATTTTTTTAGGCATTAGGCTTTGTGGCGTGTGTAATAAGGCGACTAAGTTCCACGGGTACGCATACGATTTTTCCAGGACCGTATCAGAGAACCCACTAGTGTCTTTAAACCAATCTACTATGTGACGGGATAATACACGCTAGATTATATCCTCTTATGTCTGGCAAGTTTACCCCTCCCTCTTCCCTGGAAGCCATCAGTGTATTCAGTTTTATACGAGGTCTTCGACCTCTCCATATAAATTTCCTAATAGCCGAGTATACTTTCTGCACATCTACATGTTTTAGGAGAACAGGAATGGTCTGCAGTGGATACATGAGTTTCGGAAAACTCATCATTTTTAAAAGGTGAATCCTGCCCAATAGACTCAAAGGCAAATTTTGCCACCGTTCTAATTCCTGTTGAATTTTGGAGATGACTGGAGGAAAGTTTAAGTTATATATCGACTCTGGTTTTCTCCCCAGCTTGATACCCAGATATGTTATATGTGTTTTGGATATTGGAATACTGCACATTTTCTTTTCCACCATACTACTTCTGCCTCTATTTGTTAAGTGGAGAATTTCGCATTTGCTTTTATTTAGAGTGAATCCCGAATACCTACCAAAATTTTCCATAAGATCCAGGACCCCTGGCAGATCTCTTGCCACCTCAGCCATGTAAAGTATGATATCGTCTGCGAAATACGAGGCCTTAAGCTTCATGCCCCCTATTGGTATCCCTTCATAAACTTCATGTTGTTCTAGGTATCGCGCAAGGGGTTCTAATGCCAGATCAAACATTAGCGGGGACAAAGGACATCCCTGACGTGTTCCCTTTTCAAGAGGGAAATTTGCCGATAAATGACCTGGGGTTTGAATTCTTGCTGCGGGGTTAGCATATAGGGCTTTTATAACATTTCTGAAGTTTCCCACAAGCCCAATTTTGTCCAAAACTTGACCTACCCAGCTCCACTTCACCTTATCAAAGGCCTTCTCTGCGTCTAGTGTAACCAGAGCCGGCTTACCTCGACTGTTTTCTTCTTTATTTATTGCATCTATGGCTAACAATGTACGTCTTACATTTGTAACTGCACTCCTACCTTTCACAAAGCCCACCTGTGCGGGTGTTACTAATGTTGGCAGTATCTCTGCTAATCTGTTTGCCATGAGTTTGGATATTATTTTAAGATCTTGATTTATCAAGGATATAGGTCTATAAGATGCTGGGTCCTCCACATTTTTCCCTTCTTTTGGTATTAAGCTAATATGAGCCACATTAGTGCCCACCAACAGATCCCCCCCCTGTAACAATTCGTTATACCATGCAGTCAAGTAGGGGTTATTTGTTGGGACATGACCTTATAAAAATCGCCCGTGAACCCATCCGGCCCAGGTGCTTTTCCAGCTGGCAATCCCCCAATGGTACTCTTCACTTCCCCCTCTGTAATGGGAGCATTTAGCATATTTAACTGTGGCTCTGAGACACAAGGTATGTTCATTTTTTTTAGAAAGTCCTCACCCTACTTGTGCCCTTGGCCTCTTCTAAATATAAGTTAGCATAATACTCCCGCAGGGTTGAGTTTATTTCCCTAGGGTTATCCACCATTAGGCTGAGTTCACACGATGCGTATTTCATGCGTTTCCGCGGCGTTTTTGCAGTTGCGTAAACGCATGAAAAACGCATGGTAGAAGGGAAGCAATGTTCCCCAATGGAAATCCGCATGTGCTGTGCCCATGATGCGGATTTTTCCGCAGCGTTAACGCTGCGGTCAAAAATCCGCAGCATGTCAATTAATTTTGCGGAAACGCGGCGATTTCGCCGCCATTGACTTGCATTAGAACGCGCCAATTCCGCAAGACAGCATTTGTACTTGCGTTATTGGCGCGTTCTAATATGCGGATGGTACCCGGGTGTAGAGGAGAGGAGAGTCTCATCCACACCCAGGTACCATTAAAAAAGCTGTAAAAAAAGAATAAAATAAAAAATAAATGTATTCTTACCTTCTGTCGGCCCGCGCAGCGCTCCCGCTTGGTTCCCGGCACTTGCAGTGAGTTGTAGGACCTGATCTGACGTCAGAGTCATGTGACGGGTCACGTGACGCTGACGTCGGCAGGTCTTTCAATTCAAAGTTGCCGGCGAGGGAGAACAGATTGAGCAGGACAGCGCGGGCCATCGGAGGTAAGTATATACACTCTCTCGGGTCACACTATATAAATCCATGCTGTTTGCATGGATTTATATAGTGTGACCTAGTTGTCAAGCACTTTCCAGGTGATGCACATCGCCTGGAAAGCGCTTGTCAATCTGCATGCGTTTTTTCTGCCAGGGAGATGCAGAAATTTTCTGCTTCATTTCTGCATCGTGTGCACATACCCTTAAACCCTCTCTAGTCTTAAGCTTTAAGATATTACTCTTTCCCTTCTTGCCCTTTGCCAAGTTTGCTAATAGCTTTCCTGCTTTATCTCCAAATCTCCTCAACTCTATTTCCATTTGCGTCTTTCTAAATAATTCTTTTTTTTCCGCCCATATGTCAAAATCCCTTTTGGCCTCCCTCCATTCATCCCTATTTTTAGCTGTTTTTTGTTGTTGAAAGTACAAGCATTTCTCCCTTCATTTCCTACTAAATTCCTCATATTTAGTGTTTGTTGGTTTTTGTAATGTATGCACATACGCTATTAGTTGCCCTCTCAGGACCGCCTTTCCTGCTTCCCAGTATGTTTGTGGTTTCAGACCATCCACCGAATTGTGGTAAGAATACTCCTCCCACCATTGCTGTAATATCACTTTAAATCGCTCGTCTCCAAGAAGAAACGATGGGAATCTCCATATGTAGTCCGTTCCCCTTGGATATTGCTCAATTAAATTTAGAGAGATTGGCGCATGATCCGAAATCACCATTTCCTCAATTTTTGACTTTTTGCATCTGTCTAGTAGCCCTCTACTCACCAATATATAGTCAATTCTAGACCAAGTTTGATGTGGGTGGGAAAAGTGTGTAAATTCTCGTTCATTGGGTGATTCCAACCTCCAAATATCCGACAAATCTGTGTCCTCTATGAACTCTGCCAATAGAGTTGATTTCCCACTAGCTTTCCCCCTCTTGTCCTCACGTGACTCAGTCGATCTTCCTCTATAGACTGTGTGTTCTTGTAATCTCCTCCTACTATCATGTTCTTTGTTGTGTTTTGTAATATCTTAAAACGTAGTTGTTCAAAAAAAGTTTTTTGCTCTGTGTTGGGCGCATATATATTGATTACACCAATTTCTTCCTCATTTCTTTCTAGCTTTAGCATTATGTACCTTCCATCTGTATCCCGTTCTACCTGCGTTACTTTGTACGGTAGATTTTTGTGCAGCCATATGAGAACACCTGCCTTTCTTCCCACCCCCTCTGAACCATACACCTCTCCCACCCACAATTTTTTCATCCTAAACATATCTTCATTTCTCAAATGCGTTTCTGCAATAATGCAATATCTGCTTCTAGTTTCTTTACATGTCGCAGAACCATCATTCTTTTAGTCGGGGCTCTAAGCCCCTTTACACCCCATGATACAATGTGCATACTATGATATTTTCATTTTTGATTATATGTTGGCTGCTCACACCAAATAATCACAATTTTGCTCTGACTTACATTGTGTTCCTGCATGTCTCCCCTTTGAACAAAAAACAAGTTAACAACCAACAACAAACAATCACTCAATAGCATTTTTCTGTGACTTCCTTTTTCTGGCTTATTCCCCCACAAGCTCCTCCCCGGCAATATTTCTTTGGTTAAACCACCTCTAAGTTCTTTAAGTGGTCACCCCCTCAAGTGACTACAAATAGGAGAGTCCTTGGGTCGCCAGTCTCATTAAAGTGTCCTTCTCCCTGCTTTATCCCCTCCATAGTGTATTACTTATCTGCTTCAATATCCACTTCCTGGATTATCTTGTGATGTCTGGGTGTTCTTTGCCTTTGGGTCTGTGGGCTCATCCTCCAATTTTCGGATTCCTCTTCTCTCTCTGTACTTTGTTCTGCTTTTCTCCCCTGCTTCGGCGATGTTCCGACCTCTGTTTCATCTTGTCCGTTTTTCCTCAGCAGCTTCGATATGTACTCTTCTGCATCCTTCGGATTTTGAAAGCTTTTTGTTGAGCCATCTGTGAGCCTTACTTTCAATATGGCCGGGTACAGTAATTGGAACTGTATATGATTTTTAAATAGTCTGGAACAACAGTCACTGAACATTCTGCGCCGTTTATTAACCTCCACAGAATAGTCATTGAAAATGATAATTTTGTGTCCTTGAAAAGTTAACGGCTCTCTTCAACGTCTAAACGCTCGCAGAATGTTTTCCTTATCGTTAAAGTCCAAGTACTTGGCTATTGCTTGCCTTGGTCTCTGGTTTGTCTCTGGCGTATTGTTCGGTCTTTGAGGGCCTATTCGGTGCGCCCTTTCTACCCTCCTGTGAGAGGTTATTCCCAGAGCCTCTGGTAAATCATCTTCAAATATTCTCTGAAGTTGTCTGAGCTTGATAGTCTCCGGGAGTCCAACGACCCTTAAATTATTCCTACGTGATCTGTTTTCAAGATCTTCAATGCGATCTACCAAAATATGAACTTGCTTCTGCAGTAAACTGATGTCTTTATCAGCCTGTTCATTTATATCCTCCAGGCGCCCAATTCTGCCTTCTGCCTCCTCTATTCTCACTTCATGTTGTGAGATGTCTTCTTTAAGACCCATCAGCTTCTGTTTCATTGCATTCTCAAGGGAAACTCTTATCTGTGGGGTGAGGTGTTCGATTACTGATTCAGTAAGTTCTTTGTAGTTTATACTGCTGAAGTCTGCCTGCATCTCTCCCATTAGCTGGCCAGACTCTCTCTGTCCTCTCCCATCTTCTCTCACCCCCATCTCCTGCTGGGAGTCTGTACACAATTCCTCCCCTCTTGGCTTCTGTGCTGGCTTCTGTGATAACGGCAAGGCACACTGAGAATCTTCATTGGTGGCCATTTTGGATATCTCCTGAATCTCCCCTGTCATACCACTCACCAGGGTTTTACTGCTGCGGAGGAGATAACGTTCCATCGGCTGGTTAATCTGCTTCTCACTGTTCTGTGCTTTTGATCCTATGTTTTCTTAACAGTTTTTACTGCTTTGAGGGGGTGAAATCTGCCGGGGCTGCGGAGCTATTTCTTCTTATCGCCTCTCAGCCAGGGCCTGACCGGAAGTCAAAGTCGAGTTATATTTTATCGTCCACCGGTTTTCGCATGGAGCCGGCAAAAATTCAGGAGGTACTGGATTGGAAGCGTCCTGAGGATTTAAAGGCATTACAAAGGTTTTTGGGTTTCGCCAACTACTACCGCAAGTTCATCAAAAACTTTTCTGTAGTAGCCAAACCTCTGACAGATATGACCAGGAAAGGGACAGACTATTCTAAATGGTCCAGTCCAGCCAGGGAGGCATTTAATACCCTAAAGGAGTGTTTTGCATCTGCGACGATTCTCATACGGCCTGACGTTACTCAGCCATTCATTGTAGAAGTTGACGCGTCTGAAGTGGTGGTGGGGGCTGTTTTGTTGCAGGGTGCGTGTCCTGGTAAATGACGTCGCCCGCTGAGAGAAATTATGACATTGGTAACAGAGAACTGTTGGCAATTAAGTGGGCTTTTGAGGAGTGGCGTCATTTTTTGGAGGGGACATTTCAATCTTGTATATCTAGGGTCTGCAAAACGTCTAACGCCCAGACAAGCAAGATGGGCGTTATTCTTTACCAGGTTTAACTTTTTTGTCACTGTCACGTAAAGGCTGGGGAACAAGGGCATTAAGGCGGATGCCTTATCTCGCTGTTTTCCTGGAGGTGGAGATAATTCTGAACCGATTCCTATACTTCAAAAAGGGGTTGTGGTTGCATCTACAGGTGCTTCTCACAAAATTAAAATATCATCAAAAAGTAAATTAATTTCAGTTCTTCAATACAAAAAGTAAAACTCATATATTATATAGAGTCATTACAAACAGAGTGATCTATTTCAAGCGTTTATTTCTATTAATGTTGATGATTATGGCTTACAGCCAATGAAAACACAAAAGTCATTATCTCAGTAAATTAGAATAATTAACAAAAAACACCTGCAAAGGTTTCCTAAGCGTATAAAATGTCCCTTAGTCTGTTTCAGTAGGCTCCACAATCATGGGGAAGACTGCTGACTTGACAGATGTCCAGAAGGCAGTCATTGACACACTCAAGGAGGGTAAGCCACAAAAAGTCATTGCTAAAGAAGCTGGCTGTTCAATGTTCATAGAGTGCTGTATCCAAGCATATTAATGGAAAGTTGAGTGGAAGGAAAAAGTGTGGTAGGAAAAGGTGCACAAGCAACCGGAATAACCGCAGCCTTGAAATGACTGTTAAGAAAAGGCCATTCAAAAATGTGGGGGAGATTCACAAGGAGTGGACTGCTGCTGGAGTCATTGCTTCAAGAGCCACCACACACAGAGGTATCCAGGACATGGGCTACAAGTGTCGCATTCCTTGTGTCATGCCACTCATGACCAATAGACAACGCCAGAAGCGTCTTACCTGGGCCAAGGAGAAAAAGACCTGGACTCATGCTCAGTGGTCCAACGTGTTGTTTTCAGATGAAAGTAAATTTTGCATTTTATTTGGAAATCAAAGTCCCAGAGTCTGGAGGAAGAGTGGAGAGTAGAGATGAGCGTTGTTCTACTCGAACTGTTCGCCAATCTCAAATTCGAGCTGTTTTGGGCGGTGTTCGAGCCGTTCGGCGAACACGAACGATTTGAGAAAAATTCGGCTGTTCGAGGTTATGTTCGATAACTGTTCGTGCACCAAAATCATAACTGGATTTTTTCTCAGTAATGATGAAAATTAATGTTAATACGCAGTTTGAGTGTACAGCGGGGCGGGTGGAGGGGCAGGGGATGGATCTCTGCAGGAACAATGAAGATCTCCATTTTTTTTTCTCTTTCCCGCATTTACAGTGGGGAGGTGCAGTCTGTCAGCCTATCAGCAGCGCACACACGGAGCGAAGTGCTTTTTTTCACACAAGCAAGGGCATGTGTCATTGGCAGTGTATGTCACATGTCCTTGCCCTATAAGACCAAGCCATTTTCCCCGTCGCCACCATTTTCTCACTGCTGCAGCTGCGTGTTAGACGGCACCGCTGTTGCTGTGTGCGCTATACCTTGTTAATTTCAAGCCAATTTTCGCACAAATCTACAGATAGCTTGGGAGTAGGGAATAGTTGTGATTGCAGTCCTTTTAAGGACTAGGTTACAGCATTTCCTACGACTTTTATCAGGCAGGTCTGTGCTCTTAAATAGATAGATTGTGGGAGTAAAGACTAATTGTAATTGCAGTCCTTTTCAGGACTAGGTTACATCAGTTCCTATCAGTTTTTGCCAGGCAGGTCTGTGCCAGTGCTGTGCAAGTTTTTTTCACAGCATTTGGCTGAATCTAGCAAAGCTAATCCTTTTTGGCCTATTGCAGAGTGTGTTAGTCAGTGGAGTAGCCTATCTGTGTTGCAAGATATACCACCTGTGTATAGAATACCAATTTTTTTACTGCACCTAGTGAAGTAAAATCTTTTGGGCATAGCATCATTCTATTAGTCCATCTATACTGACCTCCATCAGGTTGCAAATTGAATATAATTTTTTTCTGCATCTAGCTCTGAAAAAATATTTGGGCTTCTAGCAGTGTGTGGGACTTGTTTTATTAGTCCATCTATACTGACCTCCATCAGGTTGCAAACTGAATATAATTTTTTTCTGCATCTAGCTCTGAAAAAATATTTGGGCTTCTAGCAGTGTGTGGGACTTTGTTCTATTAGTCCATCTATACTGACCTCCATCACGCTGCAAATTCAAAATAATTTTTTGTCTGCATCTAGCTCTGAAAAAATATTTGGCCTTCTAGCAGTGTGTGGGACTTTCTCTATTAGTCCATCTATACTGACCTCCATCAGGTTGCAAATTAAAAATAATTTTTATCTGCATCTACCTCTGAAAAAATATTTGGGCTTCTAGCTGTGTGTGGGACTTGTTCCACTAGTCCATCTATACTGACCTCCATCAGGTTGCAAACTGAATATAATTTTTTTCTGCATCTAGCTCTGAAAAAATATTTGGCCTTCTAGCAGTGTGTGGGACTTTCTCTATTAGTCCATCTATACTGACCTCCATCAGGTTGCAAATTAAAAATAATTTTTATCTGCATCTACCTCTGAAAAAATATTTGGGCTTCTAGCTGTGTGTGGGACTTGTTCTATTAGTCCATCTATACTGACCTCCATCAGGTTGCAAACTGAATATAATTTTTTTCTGCATCTAGCTCTGAAAAAATATTTGGGCTTCTAGCTGTGTGTGGGACTTTCTCTATTAGTCCATCTATACTGACCTCCATCAGGCTGCAAATTAAAAATATTTTTTATCTGCATCTACCTCTGAAAAAATATTTGGCCTTCTAGCTGTGTGTGGGACTTGTTCTATTAGTCCATCTATACTGACCTCCATCAGGTTGCAAACTGAATATAATTTTTTTCTGCATCTAGCTCTGAAAAAATATTTGGCCTTCTAGCAGTGTGTGGGACTTTCTCTATTAGTCCATCTATACTGACCTCCATCAGGTTGCAAATTAAAACTAATTCATATCTGCATCTAGCTCTGAAAAAATATTTGGCCTTCTAGCAGTGTGTGGGACTTTCTCTATTAGTCCATCTATACTGACCTCCATCAGGTTGCAAATTAAAAATAATTTTTATCTGCATCTACCTCTGAAAAAATATTTGGCCTTCTAGCAGTGTGTGGGACTTTCTCTATTAGTCCATCTATACTGACCTCCATCAGGTTGCAAATTAAAACTAATTTATATCTGCATCTAGCTCTGAAAAAATATTTGGGCTTCTAGCTGTGTGTGGGACTTGTTCTATTAGTCCATCTATACTGACCTCCATCAGGTTGCAAATTAAAAATAATTTTTTGTCTGCATCTAGCTCTGAAAAAATATTTGGCCTTCTAGCAGTGTGTGGGACTTTCTCTATTAGTCCATCTATACTGACCTCCATCAGGTTGCAAATTAAAAATAATTTTTATCTGCATCTACCTCTGAAAAAATATTTGGCCTTCTAGCTGTGTGTGGGACTTGTTCTATTAGTCGATCTATACTGACCTCCATAAGGTTGCAAACTGAATATAATTTTTTTCTGCATCTAGCTCTGAAAAAATATTTGGCCTTCTAGCAGTGTGTGGGACTTTCTCTATTAGTCCATCTATACTGACCTCCATCAGATTGCAAACTGAATATATTTTTTTTCTGCATCTACCTCTGAAAAAAATATTGGGCTTCTAGCTGTGTGTGGGACTTGTTCTATTAATCCATCTATACTGACCTCCATCAGATTGCAAACTGAATATATTTTTTTTCTGCATCTACCTCTGAAAAAAATATTGGGCTTCTAGCTGTGTGTGGGACTTGTTCTATTAATCCATCTATACAGACCTCCATCAGGTTGCAAACTGAATATAATTTTTTTCTGCATCTACCTCTGAAAAAATATTTGGGCTTCTAGCTGTGTGTGGGACTTGTTCTATTAGTCCATCTATACTGACCTCCATCAGGTTGCAAATTGAATATAATTTTTTTCTGCATCTAACCCAGCCAATAGTTTTGGCCTAATACCACAGTTTGGCCACTGAGCTCTGCTCGGTTCCCATCCATTGTTTTTTTGTGCAAACAACTCCAGAGTTGTGAATTAGTTAACCACCAAAATGAGTGGAAAAAGGCCTGCTGCTGGTGGAAAGGGGAATAGGCGTGTTGGGAAGGGGAAAAAAGGTTGTGTCCGTGGGGTAGGTGTTAAAGCAACATTAACATCTGCAGAAGAAAGACCATCTTCCAGCCAAACTAAAATGTCTACTTCTTTTAGCGGACAATGTGATAAGATCCCTTTCTTACGGCCACACCAATCGCTACAAATTCCAGATGAGGCACAAAAACAGCAGGTGCTTCAACGGATATCAAGTGCTCCTTTAAGTGGGCTCTCCTCCACACCAACTTCAACATCACAAATACTCCAGTCCTCAAAGGTGTCACCCCAATCGCACTTGCTTCCTCACAGCTCCCAAATCTCCAGTTGCCCGTCTGAGTATGAGGTAGAACAGATGGTTGAGTCTGCAGAGCTGTTTACTCATACTATAGCCTGGGAATCAGAGGTCGACTCCAGCGCTTCTGTGAATCCAGACGAGGAAATGATCTGCACTGATGCCCAGAATCTTTATGAGTCGGATCCAGGACCAGACGCAGAAGGTTCTGACCATAATGTAGACCCTCATTCCCAAACTGTAACTCCTGTTGGTGGAGACAATGAGGAAGACGATGATGAGACTCAAATACCTGATTGGAGCGACAACTTTAGTTTTTTGTCAGGGCAGGAACAGGTTGGCTCTGAGGACGACGGGTGTGATAACGCACAGGGTGATGATGATGAGGTTGGAGATCCCACTTACTGTCAACCCACAGTCAGCCAAGAGATGAGGTCAGCAGAGGAGGTGGAGGAAGATGCTAGTGACGACGAGGTCAGGTTGCGCCTTCCTGGACAGAGACGTAGTACTGTAAGCACGTCAACAACTGCATCCTCAAACACAACTCTGCCTCTCACCACAAGTCGTGGTGGCTCTTCAGGTCGCATGGGTGCTAAGCCTTGCATAGCCTGGGCATTTTTTCAGATCGATAAAGATGACCCAACTCGTGTTATCTGTAACATTTGTCAGCAAAAGCTAAGTAGAGGCCAAAAAGTGCATAGTTTGAGTACTTCATGCATGAACCGGCACATGGACATGAAGCATAAGTTGCAGTGGGAAGCTCAGTGTGGTACAATGCGGCCTAGCCGGCCGGGCCAACCACCGTCTGCCATATCTTGTGCATCCGCGGCCTCTTCATCCTCTGTGACTGGGGGGACAGCAGTCACACCTGTTTTGGGGCGCAGACCTGCCACCTCTTTACCCGCAACAGCCAGCGTGATTGGCAGGTCATCATTTTCTTTGGAGGTGGTAATGACGCGCCCCTGGGCCTGTGTCGTGTGGCATCGCGCGCACGGGGGCTTACCCGGAGCCGGATCAGATAGGGGTAGTAGTCTCGTGGCGGTGACCCGGTCCGTGCCCAGGGAGTCAAACTGAGTGGTAGTATTTAGCAGTAGATGTTAGAATGTTCGACTACGCCACCCGTTGAATGCGGCTATGAAGCCGCCGCTGCAGGGCAGACCGCTGAGGCCGGTGGTATGGTTGTGCAGCGTGGATAGTATAACCCCCAACGGGAGGGGTATAGCCTCAGGGCAGCTGGTGAAGCAGGTGGAGATGGTAGTGGTAGTGGTGGTGTGACAAGGAGTCAGTGAGACGTGCAGCTGCAGTTTTCAATGCTTTACTCACAGTTCTTTATCAGGTCACTTGTGCGCAGTAAGGACCACCTGAGCCATGCTGCGTCCACCAGGTCAGGGACTCGGCCAACTCCCAGGTAATTCCAGAGCGTGGTCCAGAGCTCCCCTCTCTTCCTTCCTACTGGCCGTCCCCACCAGGGACCCACCTTTGTCCGGCTCCCTTGGGCCTTCTGGTGGCGAAACCTTTCCCGGCTTCCCTGACCCTATACGTGGTATGCCTTCCTGGTGGATGTGGTGAGGGGTCGCGCCAAGACTTGACCACGACCTCCGGTTCCTGGCTAAGGATAATTGGCCTCCACCAGTTTGGGATCCGGTACCCTGCTCTGCCAACCCTTCACCCGTTTTCGTTCTCTCGTGGGATCTCAGGGTTCCCTCTATGCTTGCGTCTCTGGGCCTTTCTTTGTGTTTCTCTTCTTCCTCCTTCTTCCTTCTCTCTCCTCTCTGCTTCAGGCCTGGCTCTGGAGCTGGGCCCAGACGGAGCCACAGCTCCCTGTCAGCCCTCTCTGGCTGAACTCTCCCTCAGCTTCTCCTCAGACTGAACAGTGTTCCTAGATGGTGCCCACCTTTTATACCTCCCTTCTGACACCCGAGCCCCGGCGACAATGCAACCAATGGGCTCTTACCTATGCCCAGAGTCCCTCCCCTATCTGCTCCTACACCACTGGGATGTTCCTCCCCCCCCCCCCACTCCAGCCAGGGACAGACGCTGTCGTACCTGCACATCTATCTGGTGGGAGTACCGTTGTTCTGTCCCCCGGAAATGGGGTGAGTGTAGTGCATGCAGCTAACTGAGCTCTGTTCCACACTCCATCCTTACCCGGGAGTGGAATATCACACCTCTGGTTCGAGGTGCAATACCCCTGTAGCAGCCGAGTCCTCGGGGTGCTACATTCCCCCCTGGTAAATCACAGCACGTCCTCGGGCTGGAAAAGAGCAAAGACAATTTAAACTTACAACTTTTAGAATGCATTCATATACAGGACATTAACTTTTAAACTCATCCCTTTATGGGAGGTTCTCTTTTTAACGTTGCAGGTATAAAACATTACGGAAACATTATAAGACTTTCTTCACACACTTATAAAATACCATTAACTCTTTTAGCAAAAACTTTTTCATATAAAACATTCTTGATAAACACGTTCTTAATCTCTGGCCACCGTGCAGCTTGTGACCAGGTAAAGGTGCAACAGTCCATTTTAGGTGTCCCAACGGGGACCACACTTGTTAACCGGAACAGTTCAAACGGAAAGCAGTCCTTGTACCCTAACGGGTAACTATGTACAGTTCTTTATTCACGCTACTTCCCTTCAGTAGCTATGTCCTCTTTGTGCTCCCTCCTGAGGGTAGTCTTCAGACCCGTCCGGGTCCTCTTGGCTTTCCTCGTACTGGTAGTACTGCAGCTCCTCCTCGGTTAGCCGGTGAACGTGGAGGGCGTACAGTCCTTTTGCACCTGGGGAGTTCAGGCCTTGCGACCGGGCGTGGAGAGGGTCGCCGTTGATGACGCCCGGGGTCAGAGGGTGCGACTTTGGGCCTGGGCGCGGGCTGGTGGTGGCAGTGCCCAGGGCTGGAGGGCTTGGCCGCAGGGCTTGTTGCGGGGACTGGAGCAGATCGGTGTCTACAGCGCCCGGGGTCAGCGGCTCCACCAGGGGGCCCGGGAGCAGGCTGACGCTGGCAGCGTCCGGGACAGGGAGACTCCTCTTACCTGCTCCCGCGACCGCTCCTGCGTCACGCGTCTTCTCCTGGTGCTGATCGGGGCCCGCGATGGCTGGGGCGCTGCCGATGCTGGGCAGCTTAGTCTGCTGCCGGTCCGCCATCTTGCTGTCCGTTCCTGGTGTCCTCCTCCCCCCTGGTGGACCGTGGCCTACCTGGCGATGATCCTCTTCCGTAGGCCGCGGCTCCGCAGTGGATCGTCAGGGTTGAGGACCTTCCGTCGCGCTCCTGTGACGTCAGTGACGCGCCCCTGGGCCTGTGTCGCGCAGCGTTGCGCACGCGGGAGCTTACCCGGAGCCGGATCTGTTGAGGGTTGTAGTCTCGTGGCGGTGACCCGGTCCGTGCCCAGGGAGTCAGACTAAGTGGCGCTGTATTAGCGGTAGATGTTGGACGACTACGCCACCCGTTGAGTGCAGCTAAGGAGCTGCTGCTGCAGGGCAGACCGCTGAGGCCGGTGGTAGGATTGTGCAGCGTGATAGTATAACCCCCAACGGGAGGGGTATGGCCTCAGGGCAGCCGACGTGGATGATGGGGGTAGCAGGAACCACTCGGAGACGGTACGGTGTAGTTCAGGGTCTTTACTGGTGACAAAGATAGACCCTCCCAGAGTACTGGCTAGCGATTGGGGCCTGGTCAGTCCTTGAGCAGATGGGATCTCCCCTGGCCAGGCGGAGTTGTAGGCCTCCCAAACTAACGATACTCTTCTGGCTACCTTGCTAGAGGCGGGTATAAGTAGCCCACGTCCCTGAGTGTACCGTGTGGTGCTCACCCGTATGGCCGGTGACTCGGGGCCTTCTAGTAGCTTCCGCTCCACGATGGCGGTGCTGGTCCCACGCGTGTGACCGTGCCTTCGGGTTTCTGGGCCAGAGGACCTGCAATCCCCTGCCGGTCGGTTTCTGCTGCTGGATAGGAGTTAGTCCCCACAGCCTCGGACTCCGGGTCCGGTGATAACTTCTCAGTCAGGGCGAGCTCTGCAGCTGCCAGCCCCTGACTCCTTGTAGCACTGCTCCCACAGAGCTCCTGATGTTCTTTTCCTATATCTGCTTCTCTTCTCTGTCTCTACTTCTTCTCTACTCCCTAACCCTGCCTCAGCCCTAGGTTTATATAGGGGAAGTTCTTCCCCTCCCAGGACTGGGCAGGAGGTGTGGCATGCATAGGATTCCTGACCAAGAGACCTCCCACCTGCTCTCAGACATAACATTGCTGTTACTGTGGAAACCAGACCCCTGGGGTGCCACATTCCCCCCTAGTGAAATTTAGTACTCCGGGACTAAACATATTTTTTTAGAAAAAAAACATAACAAGGTATAAACAATAATAATACAATAAGAAAAACACATAAAGATGGTCACAGCATGTCCGTAACCGGGTGCAGTTTTTGAAGAAAAGCAAGGTGTCCATTTCACCAAAACAGGGAGACGTAACCAGGTAGGGGTCTGTCCTGCCCCGAGTCCTTAACAGTCTTTAGTCCGTCCTGGGTTACGCTCCAACTATGTACAAAGGATTCCCGGTAAATCCACCAAGGACTCCTATAAATAACAAGAAACACATAATTATACACAAGCAACAAGAAAAACAGGTAACTACAAATAAAACAATTTATACACTTCAAATCCTCCAACGTACGGGTAACTGGCCTCTAGTGGCCCTAGTGGACCTACGGAGCTGACTGTCTGGCCCTGAACTACAGGGTGTAGGAGCTGTCAAGGGTAAACTGAGCAGCTGTCTACGGGCTCTTTGGCTCACTAGGGGTATGGCAGGCTCACTATAAGCAGAGGGTTGATCCTCCTGGTCTGCTGGTGTGGGGTCTTCTGCCTCCTGGACCGGCTGTTCTTCCAGCTCTACCTGTTGCTCCGTAGGTGCTTGGGATGCTGGTTGGAAGAAGGTGAGTACGGGTACCACAACTGCACCATTGACTTGAGTCCAAGACCGAGGGAAGTCTCCGAGCACAGTACTAACCATATCTTCCCTTTCCTCTACGGGTCGATGGTCTTCTTGTTCCTCTTCAGGGTTCCGTAGCTGTTCAGGACACTTCTTCAGGTGATCCCGGGATACAATAGCTATGGTCTCCCCTCCGTCTTTACTGATGGTACAGACCTTCGGGTTCTCGTGGCTTGAGGGCAGTACGGTGTACGGGTCCTTCTCCCACTGGTCGTCCAACTTGTGGAGCCGTCTTTTCCTCTTCAAGACCTGCTCTCCGGGTACCAGGGGAACAGCGGGAGCATACTGGTTGTAAGTTTTCTCTTGTCTTTCCCTAGCCTGACAGAGACTTCGCTCCACGCTCTCCTGTACTTTCCGGTACTGCTGCTGCCTCTCTGTGTCCCAGTCTGCTTCTGGTGAAGTGTCCTCGGGTGTCAGGACTCCCATTTCCAGGTCAACAGGTAACTTACCAGGTCTCGCCCTCATTAGGTAAGCCGGGGTACAGTTGGTGGAACCTACCGGGATGTGGTTGTATAGGTCCACCAGATCGGGCAGCTTCTCAGGCCACAAACTGCGTTCTTCCAGGGGCAACGTTTTCAGAAGATCCATTACCACCTGGTTCATTTTTTCACAAAGTCCATTAGTTTGCGGATGGTAGGGTGTCGTCCTTATCTTCCGGCAGCCATACAGATTGCAGAATTCCTGGAAGACCTCCGCTTCAAAGGCAGGTCCCTGGTCCGTCAGCACTTGGTCCGGGTACCCGTGTGGACGGCAGAAGTGCTGCTGGAAGGCTCTAGCTGCTGTTTGAGCCGTTAAGTCCTTGACGGGGACGACAACCAAGAACCGGGAGTAATGATCCACAATGGTTAACGCGTAGACGTAGCCACTTCTGCTTGGGGTCAGTTTTACATGATCCAAGGCTACCAGTTCCAACGGCTGCCGGGTGACGATGGACTGCAGGGGAGTCTTCTGGCTGGCACGGTCCTTCCTTCTTAGGTTGCACGGGCCACAGTCTCTGCACCACCTCTCGATGGTTCCCCTCATGCCTACCCAGTGGAACCGCCCGCGCAGCAGGAACTCCAGCTTCTTCCATCCGAAGTGTCCAGCCCCGTCGTGGTATGCCTCCATCACCATGGCTGCGTCTCTTCGTGGCACCACTACTTGCCAGATTAGTTCATGCGTCCGGGAGTTAACCATTCTGCGGCACAACTTCCCCTTGTAAAGGAACAGTCGACTCTTCTCAGCCCACAGTTGCTTGGCTTCCTCCGGAGCGTCTGGGTCAAGGCGAGCCTCTGGCCGAGTCAGCATCTCCTTCACCAGTCGGACGGCAGGGTCACTGTCTTGCGTTTCCTCCCAGTTGTAGTGAGGCAAGGGGTTAAACGAAGCGGCTTGCTTACTCCTTACCCGGTGGGAATACTGGATAGTCCCATGACGGTGGAACGCGGGGAGTTCGACTTCTTCCAGTCCCTCTGGATCTTCTCCTACGTCCGGTAGGTTTGGCATCCTGGACAGGGCGTCCGCGTTGGTATTGGAGCGTCCTGCCCGGTATTTGATTGTGAACTCGTAGTTGGACAGACGGGCCATCCATCTCTGCTCTAGGGCACCGAGTCTTGCCGTGTCCAGGTGTGTCAACGGGTTGTTATCCGTGTACACGGTGAATCGGGAAGAAGCGAGGTAGTGCTTAAAGCGTTCGGTGACAGCCCACACCACTGCCAGGAACTCTAGCTTGAATGAGCTGTAATTTTCAGGGTTTCTTTTGGTGGGTCGCAGTTTTCGGCTGGCGTAAGCGATTACTCGTTCTTTCCCCTGCTGGATCTGGGACAGTACGGCTCCTAGCCCGATGTTACTTGCGTCGGTGTAGAGGATAAAGGGCTGGCTGTAATCAGGGTACGCCAGGATTTCATCCCCCGTGAGGGCCATCTTCAGCTGGCGGAAGGACTCTTCTTCTAACTTCTCCCATTTGAAGGGCGGCTTCTGGTTCTTGGCCTTCCGGGACTGGCCTATCAGGAGGTCCTGCATAGGAGCTGCCTTTTTGGTGAAACCGGGGATGAATCTGCGGTAATAGCCTACCAACCCGAGGAACTGCCGCACTTCCTTTACACTGGAGGGACTTGGCCATTCCTTAATTGCGGTGATCTTATCAGGGTCGGGAGCCACTCCGTCAGCGCTCACCACGTGTCCCAGGTACTGCACCTTTGGTTTCAGGAGGTGACACTTGGAGGGTTTTACCTTTAGGCCGTAGCTTGCCAGAGCTTCGAACACTTCCGCCAGGTGTTTCAGGTGGTCCTCATAAGTCTTGGAATATACGATGACATCGTCCAGGTACAACAGGACCGTCTCGAAGTTTCTGTGGCCCAGACAGCACTCCATTAATCGTTGGAAGGTTCCTGGTGCGTTGCAGAGTCCGAACGGCATGCAGGTAAACTCGCTAAGTCCCATCGGGGTGGTGAATGCGGTCTTCTCCCGGTCCGCCTCTGCTACAGGAACCTGCCAGTACCCGCTAGTGAGATCCAAGGTAGAGAAGAAGTTAGCAGATCTTAAAGCAGCCAAAGACTCCTCTATCCTTGGTAAGGGGTACGCATCTTTGTGTGTGATACGGTTGATTTTCCGGTAATCTACACACATCCTCATGGTGTTGTCTTTCTTTTTAACTAAGACTAGTGGAGCTGCCCAGGGGTTACAGCTATCCCTGATCACCCCAGCCTCCTTCATGTCTCTAAGCATCCCCTTGGCGTGTTGGTAGTGTGCAGGGGGTACGGGTCGATACCTCTCTTTTATGGGAGGATGGTCTCCTGTGGGGATGTGGTGTTCTACCCCCTTGACTCGCCCGAAGTCTAACGGGTGTTTACTAAACACTCTCTCGTACTCTTGAACCACCCGATAGACTCCCTGTTTCTGGTGTGAGGGAGTGGAGTCAGCACCCAAATGTAGTTGCTGACACCAGTCCTCCATTGTTTCCTTAGAGCCGTTACCTTCCTCCGGGGAAGATGGAGGCAAGGGTTCTACGGACTGTATGGAATTTTGATTGATGGTATACAATTTGGCTAGCGTGGCATACCGGGGCAGGTACACTTCCCTCTCCCCGATATTTATTATGCGAACGGGCACCCTCCCATGGCGTACATTGACCACCCCCCGTGCTGTCAAAATGGTGGGCCTACTATCTGAGTAAACTGGTTCTACCATTGCCTGGTAATCTCTACCTCTCAGACCAATAGCTGCCCGGCACCAAATCATCATTTCACTTTTTGGGGGCATGGCAATAGGGAAAGGGTCACACATTCTTACGCTACCAATCTCACCACCGGAGAGTTCTATCTGTTGCCGTCGCATCAGTGCCCGGATCTCTTTCTGGAGCACTCGCTGCTGGCCGGAGCTGGCGTTCTTGGCAACCTGCTGTAAAAGGAAAATCACCTCTGCAAGACAATTTTCAATTACATTAGTTCCTAGAGTTATCTTTGGGTGACTCTCGTGTTTGTCAATGTCTACAATGATCAGTCCCTGTGCTGCCAGTTCGACTCTACCGATTTTAATGGTCACCTCTTTAAATCCAATCTGTGGCACGGGCTGACCATTGCTGGCGATGATACTCAAGTCGTCGTCAGGGTAGCGGGTGATATCCGAGTCATTCCAGTACTGCTTGAAGAGCACGTACGGGATAGTGGTGACCTGTGACCCGGTGTCCAGTAGGGCACTCATAGGGATGCCATCCAGTACCACAGGCAAGACTGGACGTCCTTCCACATATTTGTCGCGCCAGTTCGATGGGCCTGATGATCTTTTTCCTGGGGGTTGGCCCTCTACCCCAGGTTGTGCCAGTTTAAAGGACAGTACCTTGCCATATGTCCGGGTTGATTGCAGCGGCGGCAGATGGGTCGTCCGTCCTCGTTGTATCGGTCGCTGGGTCTTCCTCTGGCCGGTGGGGTCCTCCTTGGTCGACGCCACGGGATGTCCTCCGGTCCGGATGCCAGCTGGATCTTCCCTGGAGTGGAAACCTGTAAAGACTGCACAGTTCGGGTTAGCGCAGCAACGCTTTTAGCTAGCTCTTGGACCTGATGGTGCAGGTCTGGAGCCGGGTCATTGTTCTAAGCCTGCGCATCAGCTCCCACAGGCCCTGCCGACAAGGGCGCCGCCTCCTGGTGGTAAGTGGTAGTGGGGCGTCTGTGGGTCACAACGCCACCTGGTGCCGGTTCTCGGAGCACCCGGATGGCTCTGTCCTTGAACTGTGCAAATCCCAGATGAGGGTCCTGTAAGGCCATTGCCCGCAACTGGGTTCGGTGGGCATTGCAATATAAACCCTCTATAAATTGTTCAGTCAACAGCCTGTCCTCGTCTCCCACGCCGTCAGGGTCGGTCTGCTTAATGGCTCTCAGGGCCTCTTGTAGGTTCAGGGCATAGTCCCTTATACTCTCATGTGCCCGCTGTTTGCACCCGTAGAATCTAAGCTTGATCTCGGCTGAGGTGCGGGTATCAAAGGTGTCCCTCAGCCGGGTTAGTATCCCTGCGACAGTCCTCCCCCCAGGTGCCAGGACTTTACCTCCCTTTGGGCTGCCCCGGTTAATTGGGCCACCAGGATGCTCACTTTTTGCTCTTCTGTGAGGGGGTACACCTGGAAGAGGCTATCCAGCTTTTCTCTAAAGTCATGCAGGGTATGTGACTCCCCTGAGTACTGGGGTAGCCAGGCTGCCCCCGGGATATAGGGCATGGTGAAAGGCATGACCGCAACAGCGGTGGCGCTGGCGGGGGTTGAAGCGGTGAAGCTCTCCTCCGTATCCGACATCTTCCTCCCCCCTAGTGGACCGTGGCCTACCTTGCGATGATCCTCTTCCGTAGGCCGCGGCTCCGCAGTGGATCGTCAGGGTTGAGGACCTTCCGTCGCGCTCCTGTGACGTCGGCGTCTGCTGGGCTCCTTCCAGGACCTTACGCAACGTCCGGACGTGAGGCGGGGCTTCAGTTCTCGCGCGCTTTCGGAGTCCACGCCCCTCTTCTTCCCGCGCGGCGTCCTCAAGATGGCGTCCAATGGCGGGAAAACTCCACGGATGGCGGGAAGAAGGCCGAAGATGGCGCCGGATGGCGGGAAAACTCCACCGATGGCGGGAAGAAAGCGGAAGATGGCGCCGGATGGCGGGAATCTTCACCACAGGTAAGTTTTCACAGTCTTTTTCAGGCAAGCAGTACCCGGTGGTTGCGGGCACGAAATCCTGCCGACTACGCCAAAAGTTGACGCGCCCCTGGGCCTGTGTCGCGAAGCGTTGCGCACGCGGGAGCTTACCCGGAGCCGGATCTGTTGAGGGTTGTAGTCTCGTGGCGGTGACCCGGTCCGTGCCCAGGGAGTCAGACTAAGTGGCGCTGTATTAGCGGTAGATGTTGGACGACTACGCCACCCGTTGAGTGCAGCTAAGGAGCTGCTGCTGCAGGGCAGACCGCTGAGGCCGGTGGTAGGATTGTGCAGCGTGATAGTATAACCCCCAACGGGAGGGGTATGGCCTCAGGGCAGCCGACGTGGATGATGGGGGTAGCAGGAACCACTCGGAGACGGTACGGTGTAGTTCAGGGTCTTTACTGGTGACAAAGATAGACCCTCCCGGAGTACTGGCTAGCGATTGGGGCCTGGTCAGTCCTTGAGCAGATGGGATCTCCCCTGGCCAGGCGGAGTTGTAGGCCTCCCAAACTAACGATACTCTTCTGGCTACCTTGCTAGAGGCGGGTATAAGTAGCCCACGTCCCTGAGTGTACCGTGTGGTGCTCACCCGTATGGCCGGTGACTCGGGGCCTTCTAGTAGCTTCAGCTCCACGACGGCGGTGCTGGTCCCACGCGTGTGACCGTGCCTTCGGGTTTCTGGGCCAGAGGACCTGCAATCCCCTGCCGGTCGGTTTCTGCTGCTGGATAGGAGTTAGTCCCCACAGCCTCGGACTCCGGGTCCGGTGATAACTTCTCAGTCAGGGCGAGCTCTGCAGCTGCCAGCCCCTGACTCCTTGTAGCACTGCTCCCACAGAGCTCCTGATGTTCTTTTCCTATCTCTACTTCTTCTCTACTCCCTAACCCTGCCTCAGCCCTAGGTTTATATAGGGGAAGTTCTTCCCCTCCCAGGACTGGGCAGGAGGTGTGGCATGCATAGAATTCCTGACCAAGAGACCTCCCACCTGCTCTCAGACATAACATTGCTGTTACTGTGGAAACCAGACCCCTGGGGTGCCACATCAGCGTCTGCTGGGCTCCTTCCAGGACCTTACGCAACGTCCGGACGTGAGGCGGGGCTCCAGTTCTCGCGCGCTTTCGGAGTCCACGCCCCTCTTCTTCCCGCGCGGCGTCCCCAAGATGGCGTCCAATGGCGGGAAAACTCCACGGATGGCGGGAAGAAGGCAGAAGATGGCGTCGGATGGCGGGAATCGACTCCGGATGGCGGGAATCGACTCCGGATGGCGGAAATCTTTACCACAGGTCAGTTTCAACTGTCTTTTTCAGGCACGCAGTACACGGTAATTGCGGGCACGAAATCCTGCCGACTACGCCAAAGTTGACGCGCCCCTGGGCCTGTGTCGTGCGGCATCGCGCGCACGGGGGCTTACCCGGAGCCGGATCAGATAGGGGTAGTAGTCTCGTGGCGGTGACCCGGTCCGTGCCCAGGGAGTCAAACTGAGTGGCAGTATTTAGCAGTAGATGTTAGAATGTTCGACTACGCCACCCGTTGAATGCGGCTATGAAGCCGCCGCTGCAGGGCAGACCGCTGAGGCTGGTGGTATGGTTGTGCAGCGTGGATGGTATAACCCCCAACGGGAGGGGTATAGCCTCAGGGCAGCTGGTGAAGCAGGTGGAGATGGTAGTGGTAGTGGTGGTGTGACAAGGAGTCAGTGAGACGTGCAGCTGCAGTTTTCAATGCTTTACTCACAGTTCTTTATCAGGTCACTTGTGCGCAGTAAGGACCACCTGAGCCATGCTGCGTCCACCAGGTCAGGGACTCGGCCAACTCCCAGGTAATTCCAGAGCGTGGTCCAGAGCTCCCCTCTCTTCCTTCCTACTGGCCGTCCCCACCAGGGACCCACCTTTGTCCGGCTCCCTCAGGCCTTCTGGTGGCGAAACCTTTCCCGGCTTCCCTGACCCTATACGTGGTATGCCTTCCTGGTGGATGTGGTGAGGGGTCGCGCCAAGACTTGACCACGACCTCCGGTTCCTGGCTAAGGATAATTGGCCTCCACCAGTTTGGGATCCGGTACCCTGCTCTGCCAACCCTTCACCCGTTTTCGTTCTCTCGTGGGATCTCAGGGTTCCCTCTATGCTTGCGTCTCTGGGCCTTTCTTTGTGTTGCTCTTCTTCCTCCTTCTTCCTTCTCTCTCCTCTCTGCTTCAGGCCTGGCTCTGGAGCTGGGCCCAGATGGAGCCACAGCTCCCTGTCAGCCCTCTCTGGCTGAACTCTCCCTCAGCTTCTCCTCAGACTGAACAGTGTTCCTAGATGGTGCCCACCTTTTATACCTCCCTTCTGACACCCGAGCCCCGGCGACAATGCAACCAATGGGCTCTTACCTATGCCCAGAGTCCCTCCCCTATCTGCTCCTACACCACTGGGATGTCCCCCCCCCCCCCACTCCAGCCAGGGACAGACGCTGTCGTACCTGCACATCTATCTGGTGGGAGTACCGTTGTTCTGTCCCCCGGAAATGGGGTGAGTGTAGTGCATGCAGCTAACTGAGCTCTGTTCCACACTCCATCCTTACCCGGGAGTGGAATATCACACCTCTGGTTCGAGGTGCAATACCCCTGTAGCAGCCGAGTCCTCGGGGTGCTACAGTAACACCAGCTGGTGTTGAGCGCTGTCCGACATCGATAGCACCACCTTTGGATCAAGGCAACCTAACATGTCCGCCTGAATCTTCCTCACAGACCGGCAGTTTGCCGGGGACACCCTTATCAACCCCGTCTAAGCACAATAGCCAGCCCTCGGTCCCTCAGATGTGGACAAGTAAAAGACCATTTCCTCCTAGCCATGAGAAAGCTAAGAGGTTGAATTTCACCATCTGCAAGCTCTTGGCTACAGAAATGCTGCCTTTCCGCCTGGTGGACACAGAGGATTTTCGAGACCTTATGTCCGTCGCAGTGCCCCAGTACCAGATGCCCAGTCGGGACTACTTCTCAAAGAAAGGTGTGCCTGCGCTCCACCAGCATGTCGCACACAACATCACCGCTTCTTTGAGAAGCTCTGTGTGTGACAGGGTGCATTTCACCACAGACACTTGGACGAGTAGGCATGGACAGGGGCGTTACATGTCGCTGACTGGGCACTGGGTAACTATAGTGACAGCAGGACAAGGGGCTGCTGTCCAAGTCTTGCCGTCCCCACGAGTTGTGCGTCAATCCTCTTTATGTCAAAGTTCCTCCACTGCTTCTGCCTCCTCAACCTCCTCTCGGTCTTCCACCTGCACCCAAAGCCTGTCTGGTCGTGCCACAAGCTTTCTAACTGCGCAGAAGGGATCCTGCACACCTCCTTACTATGCTGGCAGTAGGGCTCAACGTCATCAGGCGGTTTTTACATTGAAATGTCTGGGAAATGTGAGTCACACAGCTGAGGAGTTGTGGTCAGCTCTGGAGAACCAATTTCATGAATGGTTGTCTCCACTGGACCTGAAACCAGGGAAGGCCGTGTGCGACAATGCTGCAAACCTGGGTGCGGCCCTTCGCCGGGGCAATGTCACACACGTGCCTTGTATGGCTCACGTGTTGAACCTGGTTGTCCAGCAATTTTTAGCCCACTATCCCAGACTAGATGGCCTTCTGCAGAGGGCACGGTCGCTGTGTGCTCACTTCCGCCGTTCGTATCCCGCAGCTCAGCGACTTACATCTCTACAGAAGTCGTTGGGCCTGCCACTTCACCGGCTAAAATACGATGTGCCTACCCGGTGGAATTCAACTCTGCACATGTTGCAGCGACTGTGGCAGCACCGACAAGCCCTGGTGCAATACGTTCTGACGTATAGCCTGGGCCAACGAGATCCAGAGGTGGGGCAAATCACGCTGGAGGAGTGGTCTCAGATCAGGGACCTATGCACCCTTCTGCACAGTTTTGAAATGGCGACGAAGATGTTTAGTGCTGACGATGCCATTATCAGCATGACTATTCTGGTGATTTACATGCTGGAGCACATGTTAAACAGAATTCGGAGTCAGGTGGTGGCACAAGAGGAGGTGGAGGAAGTAGAGGAGGAGGAGTTGTATGCGGAAGGGCTAACATCTGCAAGGTCCAGACGGTCGGCAGCACCAAGGCGGCAGGCATGTGAGGGTGGGGGAGATGGTTTTACCAGGGCGCATGGTAGCAGCCAAACTAGTGAGGAAGGTGCAGGAGCCCAGGAAGAAGTGGAGGACGAACTGATGGAAGACTCATCAGATGAGGGAGACCTTGATCACATTTCTGTTGTGCGAGGTTGGGGGGAGAGGACAGAGGAAGGAAGCATGATTGTTACCTCGCCATCAACACAACAGGGACTTGGTGCTCCTGGATGCGCAACACACATGAGTGCCTTCTTGCTGCACTACCTGCAACATGACCCTCGAATTGTGAGAATTAGAAATAATCCTGACTACTGGGTTGCCACACTGTTAGATCCCCGGTACAAAAGTAAATTTGCAGAAATTATTCCCGCCATAGAAAGGGATGCACGCATGCAGGAGTATCAGCAGAGACTGTTGCAGAATCTTACATGTGCTTTTCCACAAAACACCAGTGGTGCACGTAGTGAATCTCACAGTTCCAACTTGCCAACCGTGGGACCGTCAAGTGTTCAGCACTCAAACCGTAACAGAACCACAGTATCTGCTGGTAACATCAATTTTGCGGAATCATTTCACCACTTTTTTAGCCCATCCTTTGCAAGGCCACAGGAGACAAGAAGTCTGACACATAGTCAACGCCTAGAGACGATGGTACAGGAGTATCTCCAAGTAAACATTGAAGCCATGACTGTGTCACTGGACCCTTGCTCTTTTTGGGCTTCCAATCTGGATAAATGGCCGGAGCTAGCCACTTACGCCTTGGAGATCTTGTCATGCCCCGCAGCCAGCGTTCTGTCTGAACGTGTGTTCAGCGCTGCTGGTGGTGTGCTGACAGATAAGCGCACGCGGCTCTCCACTGATAATGTAGACAGACTCACGTTCATAAAGATGAACAAATCATGGATCCGAAACGACTTTTCTACCCCTGTGTCATCCTGGGGAGAGTAAAAGCTTGATGATTGGTTAAAATCACCCTACCAACCGTTTTAAGCTTTCAAATTACTAATCATGTTTATCTGTATCTTGGCTGGAAAATAATTTGGGCTTTGTAGCAGTGTGCAGCACTGATTCTAATAGGCCATCTATAATAAGCTCCACCAGATTTAAAATTACTAATCATGTTTATCTGTATCTTGACTGGAAAATAATTTGGGCTTTGTAGCAGTGTGCAGCACTGATCCTATTAGGCCATCTATACTAAGCTCCACCAGATTTAAAATTAATAATAATTTTTAGCTGCATCTAGCCCGGAAAATAATTTTGGGGCTCCGAGATGCGCAAGACACATAAGTGCCTTCTTGCTGCACTACCTGCAACATGACCCTCATATTGTCAGAATTCGAAGTAATCATGACTACTGGGTTGCCACACTCTTAGATCCCCCAAACTTTTCGATCAACCTTTTCATTTTAATAAAGACCAAAAAAATGGTCATTTTTGAAATTATAAGCATTAGCAGGTTATTAGAAACTGAAATCAAACAGTTTTCAACTCAAAACTTTATTCTAGGTGATGTTACATTTTCACATAGGACCCCTTGTTCGAAAGGAGCTTCTGAACTCTCTCGTCCATTGAATTTGTCAGGTTTTGGATGGTTTCTGCTTCAATTGTTTTGCATGAGGACAGAATACCCTCCCAGAGCTGTTGCTTAGATGTGAACTGCCTCCTGCCATCATAGACACTCCTTTTGATGATGCTCCAGAGGTTCTGAATGGGGTAGAGGTCAGGGGAGCATGGGGGTCACACCATAAGTTTGTCCCCTTTTATGCCCATATCAGCCAGAGATGCAGATGTTTTATGTGCAGCATGAGATGGTGCATTATCATGCAAAAAAATGATCTTGCTGTGAAATACACGGTTCTTCTTCTTGAACCATGGCAGGAAGTGCTGTTTGAGAAAATCCACATACATTATGGAGTTCATTTTTAGCGCCTTCAGGGATCCTAAAGGGGCCGACAATCTCTCTCCCCATGATTCCAGCCCAAAACATTACTCCACCTCCTCCTTGTTGGAGCTGTAGCCGTGTTTGCGTGGGGTGTCCATCAACCAGCCATCCTCCACTCCATCCATCTGGACCATCGAGCGCTGCACGGCACTCATCCGTGAACAAAACAGTTTTGAAATCAGTCTTCATGTAATGTTTGGCCCACTAGAGCCGTTTCTGCTTGTGTGAAGTGGATAGAGGAGGTCGACAGGATGGCGTATGCACAGCTGCAAACCTCTGAAGGACCCTGCATCTTGTTGTTCGGGGGACGTTGGAGGCACCAGCAGCTTCAAAAACTTGTCTGCTGCTATGACAAGGCTTTTTTGCCGCTGCTCTTTTAACCTGACGTAATTGCCTGTAGGAAAGAGTCCTCAATTTGCCCTTATCAGCACGCACACGTGTGTACTGTGAATCAGCTACATACTTCTTGATTGCCAAGACACTTCATCCTGATCATCGCACAATGTTGATTGTAGTCATGCCTTGACCTAAACACTCCACAATTTGTTGCTTCTCAGCAGCCGACACATCCTTTTTCTTTCCCATTTTGGCAGAAAATGTAGGCTGCTTAATAATGTGAGACAGCCTTCTTAAGTAGTCTTGCCTTTCATTGGACACACCTGCCAAACTAATTAGCACAGGTGTCTGCAATTGCTTACAGTGATATAAAGAGCCCTGACACACATCACCATCAATGAGTTTAACTGACAAACAAACAAATTCTTCCCTTATCACTCCTAAACACTTTTTGCATAATAATTTGGAACGCGGTGTACATGTGCTTTTCCACAAAACACCAGTGGTTCACGTAGTGAATCTTACAGTTCTAACTTGCCAACCGTGGTCTGTATGGAGTTGTTCAATAAAGGGCCCAAAATTAAGATAACATAGATGGGAGAGGTCTCTATGAATAGGAATTCCTAAGTATTTGATACCCTGTGAGGGCCAGGCAAAGGGAAAGTTGGACTGGATGGAATCCTATATGGATTTAGGGAGGGAGACATCGAGGGCCTCAGACTTCGCTGCATTGATTTTAAAATTTGACCATGTAACAAAGTGATCTATTTCAGCCATAACAGCAGGGATAGATATATGTGATTGAGTGATATATACTAGGACATCATCAGCAAATAGAGAGCACTTGTACTCGGTGCCTCCCACCTCAATCCACCTAATATTGGGGTTATGGCGAATTGATGAGAGCAGGTGCTCCGTCACTAGGATGTATAAGAGAGGGGACAGAGGACATCCCTGCCTTGTCCCATTGGTGATTGTGAAAGGTGATGAAAATGTTCTGATGCACCCCCTGGGCCTTGGGACACCCGGAGCCGGACCCTTTTTGGTGGATGCTGGTGGTTGTAGTCTTCGTGGCGGCGACCCGGTTCCGTGGCTCAGGGTGGTCAAACCAGTGGCAGAACTATTTATGTGGTTTTGATGTTTAAATGTCCGACTACGCCACCCGTGGATTGCGGTCAGAGTGAACCGCCGCTGCAGGGCAGACCGCTGAGGCTGGTGTTGTGGGTGCAGCAGAGCGTAGCATAACTCCCCACGGGAGGAGTATAGCCTCAGGGCAGTGTATGCGGAGGATGGGGGTGATGGTGCAGGGCAGCAGCAGTAACGACACGGAGTCAGTGATGCAGTTCAGGGCCTTTAATCACAGTTCTTATTATCCAGACCACGTCTGCAGGTAACGGCTGCCCACGTCGTACTGTGCTCACCAGGTGAGGGGCTCAGACAACTCCCAGATAACTTTGGAGCGCTTCACAGGACCCCCTTTGTGTGTCCTTTGTCTGGCCTTTCTTACCAACCCTTCTGTCCGGCTGCCTCGGGCCTCCTCTTGGTAAACTTGGCGCCAGTTTCCCTGACCCTATGTGGTGCCTTCCTAGCGGGTGTAGCGAGGGGCTGCGCTACATAAAATGTCACAGCCTCCGGTTTCTAGCTGAGGGTCGTTTCCTGCCTCCACTAGTTTCGGGGACCGGTCTCCCCCTTTGGCCTGACCCCTCCACGCAGGTGGATTCGGGCGTGCGGTGGCGACTCGCCCGTCCGCACCCCTGGGATCCCTTCATTCCTCGTTCCTGGAGCCTTCTCCGCTCCTCTTCCTTCCTTCTCCCTCTTCCAGGCCTGGGCCTCTGTTACTAGGCCTGCCTCCGGAGCAGAGCTCATGCAGAGCCCCTGCTCCCTGCCACTTCTGCTCAGACTTCTCTGCACTGAACTAAGATGGTGCCCACCTTTTATACTCCCTTCTCAATGCACCCAGGAACTGCTTCCTCCCTGCTCCTGCACTACAGGGTTCCCCTTCCTCAGTGTTCCCTCCCCCCACTCCAGCCAGGGACAGGGACTGTCGTGCCCATCTCAGAGGCATATTGGTCGCCCTGCCCCACGGCAATGTGGTGTAATGCATGCAGGTGTCGGGTCCTGATCCACACTCCATCCTTACCTGAGAGTGAGATATCACACCTCTTGGTGAGGTGCAATACCTCTGTAGCAACCGAGCCCTCAGGGTACTACAGTTCCATTTATCTTCAGCCTAGGTGACGTATTGTGATACAGGGCCGTGATTTTGGCTATAAAAGGGTCCCCTAGACCCCTACCCCAAGCTTTTTAAGAGAATCATATATGGCGTGCCAGGAGACTCTATGGAATGCTTTCTCAGCATCCAACGAGAGTATCTAATTACAAATTTTTAACTGCATCTAGCCCAGGAAATACTTTGTGCCTAGTAGCAGTGTCTGCTAGTCAGCGGATTATCCCGGCTGTTAAGCAAGCTACACCACCTGTAGTTTGGACACTTAATTTTTTCAAAGGAAATGCTTCGGGACCACGGGATACTCAGTGAAGAGCATCAGGAGGCACCCCAAGGCATAGGGGCTGGGACTGGCAGTAGGATGCCTTGCGGTGGACAGCCGGGCTCGATCCTTATAAAAGCTTTTTAACTGCAGCAGCTTTAGTGGACGCTACTGGAGCTGGAATTACGCGGCTGCTGGCATGAGACTTGCCCTCCAATAGATCCTTGTAAATGGATTTAAAGTGTATTCATTCAAATTAGAGAGACAATTTAAATTAAAAAGCTTAGAGCTGCCTCCACCACAGGGGGGCTCGCTCGACCCACCAGCGGACAGGCACCAGTATTGGGAGAGGGGGACTGGCCGTCAGGGTTCACCGCGGCTCTGGCACAAACCCAGCGACACGGAGGTGGCACGGGCAGGAGCGGACTGAACGTGTCGGCTTCTCACTTTTTGGATTTTAGAAGGGCATGACATGCCTATATCTGTGTCTCCCCCTCCTTTTACTCCTCCACCTCTTTTCTTTTCGCATGACTATATGTACTTGTCACTTTTCCATGTGTTAGTTGTGTCTTCTGAGCAGTTTGTCAGCTTTTGGACACCTTTGAAGGTGTTTTCTATGTGTTTCTATGTGTTTTTGTTTGCCTGCCATTGGTTTTAACGGTGTTCGAAGGTGTTCGACGAACAGTTCGACGAACAGTTCGGCGAACACACGGGTGTTCGACGAACCGAACCGAACTCGAACACTACGGGGGTGGCTCAACACTACTTATATTCCCCTCCGATGCTAGTGCCATTCCATTGATTTGAGTACAGGCTCTCCCGGCAATCGCGTGACAATGTCTGTCAAATAAATCAGACTTCCGGTGGAAGCCGGAGCTTCTGCTGTTCTCTCATTTCCTCCAGATGTCAATGCTGAAAAAAGTCCAAACTCATTAGATTTTATTGCTACCTGCTTGTCGCAGTCACAGTACCCTTGGGGTTGCAATATGACCCCATTCACTTGCATTGCACTTCGATATAGTAGAGTAGAGATTGGTTGCAAGACAGGGGCAGTGTTCAAGGTCACTGTATAGCCCTAACCTAGGACAGAAGAGGAGGTAGGAGAATGTATGGGCTCCTGTCAGGTATATATTATTGCAGGCAGCAGAGTGTATGGGCTCCTGTCAGGTATATATTATTGGAGGCAGGAGAATGTATGGGCTCCTGTCAGGTATATATTATTGGAGGCAGGAGAATGTATGGGCTCCTGTCAGGTATATATTATTGGAGGCAGGAGAATGAATGGGCTCCTGTCAGGTATATATTATTGGAGGCAGGAGAATGTTTGGGCTCCTGTCAGGTATATATTATTGGAGGCAGCAGAATGTATGGGCTCCTGTCAGGTATATATTATTGGAGACAGGAGAATGTATGGGCTCCTGTCAGGTATATATTATTGGAGGCAGCAGAATGTATGGGCTCCTGTCAGGTATATATTATTGGAGGCAGCAGAATGTATGGGCTCCTGTCAGGTATATATTATTGGAGGCAAGAGAATGTATGGGCTCCTCTCAGGTATATATTATTGGAGGCAGCAGAATGTATGGGCTCCTGACAGGTATATATTATTGGAGGCAGCAGAATGTATGGGCTCCTGTCAGGTATATATTATTGGAGGCAGCAGAATGTATGAGCTCCTGTCAGGTATATATTATTGGAGGCAGAAGAATCTATGGGCTCCTGTCAGGTATATATTATTGGAGGCAGCAGAATGTATGGGCTCCTGACAGGTATATATTATTGGAGGCAGCAGAATGTATGAGCTCCTGTCAGGTATATATTATTGGAGGCAGCAGAATGTATGGGCTCCTGTCAGGTATATATTATTGGAGGCAGGAGAATGTATGGGCTCCTGTCAGGTATATATTATTGGAGGCAGCAGAATGTATGGGCTCCTGTCAGGTATATATTATTGGAGGCAGGAGAATGTATGGGCTCCTGTCAGGTATATATTATTGGAGGCAGGAGAATGAATGGGCTCCTGTCAGGTATATATTATTGGAGGCAGGAGAATGTATGGGCTCCTGTCAGGTATATATTATTGGAGGTAGGAGAATGTATGGGCTCCTGTCAGGTATATATTATTGGAGGCAGCAGAATGTATGGGCTCCTGTCAGGTATATATTATTGGAGACAGGAGAATGTATGGGCTCCTGTCAGGTATATATTATTGGAGGCAGCAGAATGTATGGGCTCCTGTCAGGTATATATTATTGGAGGCAGCAGAATGTATGGGCTCCTGTCAGGTATATATTATTGGAGGCAAGAGAATGTATGGGCTCCTGTCAGGTATATATTATTGGAGGCAGCAGAATGTATGGGCTCCTGTCAGGTATATATTATTGGAGGCAGCAGAATGTATGGGCTCCTGTCAGGTATATATTATTGGAGGCAGCAGAATGTATGGGCTCCTGTCAGGTATATATTATTGGAGGCAGCAGAATGTATGAGCTCCTGTCAGGTATATATTATTGGAGGCAGAAGAATCTATGGGCTCCTGTCAGGTATATATTATTGGAGGCAGGAGAATCTATGGGCTCCTGTCAGGTATATATTATTGGAGGCAGGAGAATCTATGGGCTCCTGTCAGGTATATATTATTGGAGGCAGGAGAATGTATGGGCTCCTGTCAGGTATATATTATTGGAGGCAGGAGAATCTATGGGCTCCTGTCAGGTATATATTATTGGAGGCAGGAGAATCTATGGGCTCCTGTCAGATATATATTATTGGAGGTAGGAGAATGTATGGGCTCCTGTCAGGTATATATTATTGGAGGTAGGAGAATGTATGGGCTCCTGTCAGGTATATATTATTGGAGGCAGGAGAATGTATGGGCTCCTGTCAGGTATATATTATTGGAGGCAGCAGAATGTATGGACTCCTGTCAGGTATATATTATTGGAGGTAGGAGAATGTATGGGCTCCTGTCAGGCATATATTATTGGAGGCAGCAGAATGTATGGGCTCCTGTCAGGTATATATTATTGGAGGCAGGAGAATGTATGGGCTCCTGTCAGGTATATATTATTGGAGGCACGAGAATGTATGGGCTCCTGTCAGGTATATATTATTGGAGGCAGCAGAATCTATGGGCTCCTGTCAGGTATATATTATTGGAGGCAGCAGAATGTATGGGCTCCTGTCAGGTATATATTATTGGAGGCAGCAGAATCTATGGGCTCCTGTCAGGTATATATTATTGGAGGCAGAATGTATGGGCTCCTGTCAGGTATATATTATTGGAGGCAGAATGTATGGGCTCCTGTCAGGTATATATTATTGGAGGCAGAATGTATGGGCTTCTGTCAGGTATATATTATTGGAGGCAGGAGAATGTATGGGCTCCTGTCAGGTATATATTATTGGAGGCAGCAGAATCTATGGGCTCCTGTCAGGTATATATTATTGGAGGCAGCAGAATGTATGGGCTCCTGTCAGGTATATATTATTGGAGGCAGGAGAATCTATGGGCTCCTGTCAGGTATATATCATTGGAGGCAGGAGAATGTATGGGCTCCTGTCAGGTATATATTATTGGAGGCAGCAGAATGTATGGGCTCCTGTCAGGTATATATTATTGGAGGCAGCAGAATCTATGGGCTCCTGGCAGGTATATATTATTGGAGGCAGGAGAATGTATGGGCTCCTGTCAGGTATATATTATTGGAGGTAGGAGAATGTATGGGCTCCTGTCAGGTATATATTATTGGAGGCAGGAGAATGTATGGGCTCCTGTCAGGTATATATTAATGGAGGCAGAATGTATGGGCTCCTGTCAGGTATATATTATTGGAGGCAGCAGAATGTATGGCCTCCTGTCAGGTATATATTATTGGAGGCAGCAGAATGTATGGGCTCCTGTCAGGTATATATTATTGGAGGCAGGAGAATGTATGGACTCCTGTCAGGTATATATTATTGGAGGCAGGAGAATGTATGGGCTCCTGTCAGGTATATATTATTGGAGGCAGCAGAATGTATGGGCTCCTGTCAGGTATATATTATTGGAGGCAGGAGAATCTATGGGCTCCTGTCAGGTATATATTATTGGAGACAGGAGAATGTATGGGCTCCTGTCAGGTATATATTATTGGAGGCAGCAGAATGTATGGGCTCCTGTCAGGTATATATTATTGGAGGCAGCAGAATCTATGGGCTCCTGGCAGGTATATATTATTGGAGGCAGCAGAATCTATGGGCTCCTGTCAGGTATATATTAATGGAGACAGGAGAATGTATGGGCTCCTGTCAGGTATATATTATTGGAGGCAGGAGAATGTATGGGCTCCTGTCAGGTATATATTATTGGAGGCAGCAGAATGTATGGGCTCCTGTCAGGTATGTATTATTGGAGGCAGCAGAATGTATGGGCTCCTGTCAGGTATATATTATTGGAGGCAGCAGAATGTATGGGCTCCTGTCAGGTATATATTATTGGAGGCAGGAGAATGTATGGGCTCCTGTCAGGTATATATTATTGGAGGCAGGAGAATGCATGGGCTCCTGTCAGGTATATATTATTGGAGGCAGGAGAATGTATGGGCTCCTGTAAGGTATATATTATTGGAGGCAGCAGAATGTATGGGCTCCTGTCAGGTATATATTATTGGAGGCAGCAGAATGTATGGGCTCCTGTCAGGTATATATTATTGGAGGCAGGAGAATGTATGGGCTCCTGTCAGGTATATATTATTGGAGGCAGGAGAATGTATGGGCTCCTGTCAGGTATATATTATTGGAGGCAGGAGAATGTATGGGCTCCTGTCAGGTATATATTATTGGAGGCAGCAGAATGTATGGGCTCCTGTCAGGTATATATTATTGGAGGCAGGAGAATGTATGGGCTCCTGTCTGGTATATATTATTGGAGGCAGGAGAATGTATGGGCTCCTGTCAGGTATATATTATTGGAGGCAGGAGAATGTATGGGCTCCTGTCAGGTATATATTATTGGAGGCAGCAGAATCTATGGGCTCCTGTCAAGTATATATTATTGGAGGCAGCAGAATGTATGGGCTCCTGTCAGGTATATATTATTGGAGGCAGCAGAATCTATGGGCTCCTGTCAGGTATATATTATTGGAGGCAGAATGTATGGGCTCCTGTCAGGTATATATTATTGGAGGCAGAATGTATGGGCTCCTGTCAGGTATATATTATTGGAGGCAGAATGTATGGGCTTCTGTCAGGTATATATTATTGGAGGCAGGAGAATGTATGGGCTCCTGTCAGGTATATATTATTGGAGGCAGCAGAATCTATGGGCTCCTGTCAGGTATATATTATTGGAGGCAGCAGAATGTATGGGCTCCTGTCAGGTATATATTATTGGAGGCAGGAGAATCTATGGGCTCCTGTCAGGTATATATTATTGGAGGCAGGAGAATGTATGGGCTCCTGTCAGGTATATATTATTGGAGGCAGCAGAATGTATGGGCTCCTGTCAGGTATATATTATTGGAGGCAGCAGAATCTATGGGCTCCTGGCAGGTATATATTATTGGAGGCAGGAGAATGTATGGGCTCCTGTCAGGTATATATTATTGGAGGTAGGAGAATGTATGGGCTCCTGTCAGGTATATATTATTGGAGGCAGGAGAATGTATGGGCTCCTGTCAGGTATATATTATTGGAGGCAGAATGTATGGGCTCCTGTCAGGTATATATTATTGGAGGCAGCAGAATGTATGGCCTCCTGTCAGGTATATATTATTGGAGGCAGGAGAATGTATGGGCTCCTGTCAGGTATATATTATTGGAGGCAGGAGAATGTATGGACTCCTGTCAGGTATATATTATTGGAGGCAGGAGAATGTATGGGCTCCTGTCAGGTATATATTATTGGAGGCAGCAGAATGTATGGGCTCCTGTCAGGTATATATTATTGGAGGCAGGAGAATCTATGGGCTCCTGTCAGGTATATATTATTGGAGACAGGAGAATGTATGGGCTCCTGTCAGGTATATATTATTGGAGGCAGCAGAATGTATGGGCTCCTGTCAGGTATATATTATTGGAGGCAGCAGAATCTATGGGCTCCTGGCAGGTATATATTATTGGAGGCAGCAGAATCTATGGGCTCCTGTCAGGTATATATTAATGGAGACAGGAGAATGTATGGGCTCCTGTCAGGTATATATTATTGGAGGCAGGAGAATGTATGGGCTCCTGTCAGGTATATATTATTGGAGGCAGCAGAATGTATGGGCTCCTGTCAGGTATGTATTATTGGAGGCAGCAGAATGTATGGGCTCCTGTCAGGTATATATTATTGGAGGCAGCAGAATCTATGGGCTCCTGGCAGGTATATATTATTGGAGGCAGGAGAATGTATGGGCTTCTGTCAGGTATATATTATTGGAGGCAGGAGAATGTATGGGCTTCTGTCAGGTATATATTATTGGAGGCAGGAGAATGTATGGGCTTCTGTCAGGTATATATTATTGGAGGCAGCAGAATGTATGGGCTCCTGTCAGGTACATATTATTGGAGGCAGCAGAATGTATGGGCTCCTGTCAGGTATATATTATTGGAGGCAGGAGAATGTATGGGCTCCTGTCAGGTATATATTATTGGAGGCAGGAGAATGTATGGGCTCCTGTCAGGTATATATTATTGGAGGCAGGAGAATGTATGGGCTCCTGTAAGGTATATATTATTGGAGGCAGCAGAATGTATGGGCTCCTGTCAGGTATATATTATTGGAGGCAGCAGAATGTATGGGCTCCTGTCAGGTATATATTATTGGAGGCAGGAGAATGTATGGGCTCCTGTCAGGTATATATTATTGGAGGCAGGAGAATGTATGGACTCCTGTCAGGTATATATTATTGGAGGCAGGAGAATGTATGGGCTCCTGTCAGGTATATATTATTGGAGGCAGCAGAATGTATGGGCTCCTGTCAGGTATATATTATTGGAGGCAGGAGAATGTATGGGCTCCTGTCTGGTATATATTATTGGAGGCAGGAGAATGTATGGGCTCCTGTCAGGTATATATTATTGGAGGCAGGAGAATGTATGGGCTCCTGTCAGGTATATATTATTGGAGGCAGCAGAATCTATGGGCTCCTGTCAGGTATATATTATTGGAGGCAGGAGAATGTATGGGCTCCTGTCTGGTATATATTATTGGAGGCAGGAGAATGTATGGGCTCCTGTCAGGTATATATTATTGGAGGCAGCAGAATGTATGGGCTCCTGTCAGGTATATATTATTGGAGGCAGCAGAATGTATGGGCTCCTGACAGGTATATATTATTGGAGGCAGCAGAATGTATGAGCTCCTGTCAGGTATATATTATTGGAGGCAGCAGAATGTATGGGCTCCTGTCAGGTATATATTATTGGAGGCAGGAGAATGTATGGGCTCCTGTCAGGTATATATTATTGGAGGCAGCAGAATGTATGGGTTCCTGTCAGGTATATATTATTGGAGGCAGGAGAATGTATGGGCTCCTGTCAGGTATATATTATTGGAGGCAGGAGAATGCATGGGCTCCTCTCAGGTATATATTATTGGAGGCAGGAGAATGTATGGGCTCCTGTCAGGTATATATTATTGGAGGCAGGAGAATGCATGGGCTCCTGTCAGGTATATATTATTGGAGGCAGCAGAATGTATGGGCTCCTGTTAGGTATATATTATTGGAGGCAGGAGAATGTATGGGCTCCTGTCAGGTATATATTATTGGAGGCAGCAGAATCTATGGGCTCCTGTCAGGTATATGTTATTGGAGGCAGCAGAATGTATGGGCTCCTGTCAGGTATATATTATTGGAGGCAGCAGAATGTATGGACTCCTGTCACGTATATATTATTGGAGGCAGGAGAATGTATGGGCTCCTGTCAGGTATATATTATTGGAGGTAGGAGAATGTATGGGCTCCTGTCAGGTATATATTATTGGAGGCAGGAGAATGTATGGGCTCCTGTCAGGTATATATTATTGGAGGTAGGAGAATGTATGGGCTCCTGTCAGGTATATATTATTGGAGGCAGCAGAATGTATTGGCTCCTGTCAGGTATATATTATTGGAGGCAGCAGAATCTATGGGCTCCTGTCAGGTATATATTATTGGAGGTAGGAGAATGTATGGGCTCTTGTCAGGTATATATTATTGGAGGTAGGAGAATGTATGGGCTCCTGTAAGGTATATATTATTGGAGGCAGCAGAATGTATTGGCTCCTGTCAGGTATATATTATTGGAGGCAGAAGAATCTATGAGCTCCTGTCAGGTATATATTATTGGAGGCAGGAGAATCTATGGGCTCCTGTCAGGTATATATTATTGGAGGTAGGAGAATGTATGGGGTCCTGTCAGGTATATATTATTGGAGGTAGGAGAATGTATGGGCTCCTGTCAGGTATATATTATTGGAGGCAGGAGAATGTATGGGCTCCTGTCAGGTATATATTATTGGAGGTAGGAGAATGTATGGGCTCCTGTCAGGTATATATTATTGAAGGCAGCAGAATCTATGGGCTCCTGTCAGGTATATATTATTGGAGACAGCAGAATGTATGAGCTCCTGTCAGGTATATATTATTGGAGGCGGGAGAATGTATGGGCTCCTGTCAGGTATATATTATTGGAGGCAGGAGAATGTATGGGCTCCTGTCAGGTATATATTATTGGATGCAGCAGAATGTATGAGCTCCTGTCAGGTATATATTATTGGAGGCGGGAGAATGTATGGGCTCCTGTCAGGTATATATTATTGGAGGCAGCAGAATGTATGGGCTCCTGTCAGGTATATATTATTGGAGGCAGGAGAATCTATGGGCTCCTGTCAGATATATATTATTGGAGGCAGGAGAATGTATGGGCTCCTGTCAGGTATATATTATTGGAGCCAGCAGAATGTATGGGCACCTGTCAGGTATATATTATTGGAGGCAGCAGAATGTATGGGATCCTGTCAGGTATATATTATTGGAGGCAGGAGAATGTATGGGCTCCTGTCAGGTATATATTATTGGAGGCAGGAGAATGTATGGGCTCCTGTCAGGTATATATTATTGGAGGCAGGAGAATCTATGGGCTCCTGTCAGGTATATATTATTGGAGGCAGGAGAATGTATGGGCTCCTGTCAGGTATATATTATTGGAGGCAGCAGAATGTATGGGCTCCTGTCAGGTATATATTATTGGAGGCAGCAGAATCTATGGGCTCCTGGCAGGTATATATTATTGGAGGCAGGAGAATGTATGGGCTCCTGTCAGGTATATATTATTGGAGGTAGGAGAATGTATGGGCTCCTGTCAGGTATATATTATTGGAGGCAGGAGAATGTATGGGCTCCTGTCAGGTATATATTATTGGAGGCAGAATGTATGGGCTCCTGTCAGGTATATATTATTGGAGGCAGCAGAATGTATGGCCTCCTGTCAGGTATATATTATTGGAGGCAGGAGAATGTATGGGCTCCTGTCAGGTATATATTATTGGAGGCAGGAGAATGTATGGACTCCTGTCAGGTATATATTATTGGAGGCAGGAGAATGTATGGGCTCCTGTCAGGTATATATTATTGGAGGCAGCAGAATGTATGGGCTCCTGTCAGGTATATATTATTGGAGGCAGGAGAATCTATGGGCTCCTGTCAGGTATATATTATTGGAGACAGGAGAATGTATGGGCTCCTGTCAGGTATATATTATTGGAGGCAGCAGAATGTATGGGCTCCTGTCAGGTATATATTATTGGAGGCAGGAGAATCTATGGGCTCCTGTCAGGTATATATTATTGGAGGCAGAATGTATGGGCTCCTGTCAGGTATATATTATTGGAGGCAGGAGAATGTATGGGCTCCTGTCAGGTATATATTATTGGAGGCAGCAGAATGTATGGGCTCCTGTCAGGTATATATTATTGGAGGCAGCAGAATGTATGGGCTCCTGTCAGGTATATATTATTGGAGGCAGCAGAATCTATGGGCTCCTGGCAGGTATATATTATTGGAGGCAGGAGAATGTATGGGCTTCTGTCAGGTATATATTATTGGAGGCAGGAGAATGTATGGGCTTCTGTCAGGTATATATTATTGGAGGCAGGAGAATGTATGGGCTTCTGTCAGGTATATATTATTGGAGGCAGCAGAATGTATGGGCTCCTGTCAGGTACATATTATTGGAGGCAGCAGAATGTATGGGCTCCTGTCAGGTATATATTATTGGAGGCAGTAGAATGTATGGGCTCCTGTCAGGTATATATTATTGGAGGCAGGAGAATATATGGGCTCCTGTCAGGTATATATTATTGGAGGCAGGAGAATGTATGGGCTCCTGTAAGGTATATATTATTGGAGGCAGCAGAAAGTATGGGCTCCTGTCAGGTATATATTATTGGAGGCAGCAGAATGTATGGGCTCCTGTCAGGTATATATTATTGGAGGCAGGAGAATGTATGGGCTCCTGTCAGGTATATATTATTGGAGGCAGGAGAATGTATGGACTCCTGTCAGGTATATATTATTGGAGGCAGGAGAATGTATGGGCTCCTGTCAGGTATATATTATTGGAGGCAGCAGAATGTATGGGCTCCTGTCAGGTATATATTATTGGAGGCAGGAGAATGTATGGGCTCCTGTCTGGTATATATTATTGGAGGCAGGAGAATGTATGGGCTCCTGTCAGGTATATATTATTGGAGGCAGGAGAATGTATGGGCTCCTGTCAGGTATATATTATTGGAGGCAGCAGAATCTATGGGCTCCTGTCAGGTATATATTATTGGAGGCAGGAGAATGTATGGGCTCCTGTCTGGTATATATTATTGGAGGCAGGAAAATGTATGGGCTCCTGTCAGGTATATATTATTGGAGGCAGCAGAATGTATGGGCTCCTGTCAGGTATATATTATTGGAGGCAGCAGAATGTATGGGCTCCTGACAGGTATATATTATTGGAGGCAGCAGAATGTATGAGCTCCTGTCAGGTATATATTATTGGAGGCAGCAGAATGTATGGGCTCCTGTCAGGTATATATTATTGGAGGCAGGAGAATGTATGGGCTCCTGTCAGGTATATATTATTGGAGGCAGCAGAATGTATGGGTTCCTGTCAGGTATATATTATTGGAGGCAGGAGAATGTATGGGCTCCTGTCAGGTATATATTATTGGAGGCAGGAGAATGCATGGGCTCCTGTCAGGTATATATTATTGGAGGCAGGAGAATGTATGGGCTCCTGTCAGGTATATATTATTGGAGGCAGGAGAATGCATGGGCTCCTGTCAGGTATATATTATTGGAGGCAGCAGAATGTATGGGCTCCTGTTAGGTATATATTATTGGAGGCAGGAGAATGTATGGGCTCCTGTCAGGTATATATTATTGGAGGCAGGAGAATCTATGGGCTCCTGTCAGGTATATATTATTGGAGGCAGCAGAATGTATGGGCTCCTGTCAGGTATATATTATTGGAGGCAGCAGAATGTATGGACTCCTGTCAGGTATATATTATTGGAGGCAGGAGAATGTATGGGCTCCTGTCAGGTATATATTATTGGAGGTAGGAGAATGTATGGGCTCCTGTCAGGTATATATTATTGGAGGCAGGAGAATGTATGGGCTCCTGTCAGGTATATATTATTGGAGGTAGGAGAATGTATGGGCTCCTGTCAGGTATATATTATTGGAGGCAGCAGAATGTATTGGCTCCTGTCAGGTATATATTATTGGAGGCAGCAGAATCTATGGGCTCCTGTCAGGTATATATTATTGGAGGTAGGAGAATGTATGGGCTCCTGTCAGGTATATATTATTGGAGGTAGGAGAATGTATGGGCTCCTGTAAGGTATATATTATTGGAGGCAGCAGAATGTATTGGCTCCTGTCAGGTATATATTATTGGAGGCAGAAGAATCTATGAGCTCCTGTCAGGTATATATTATTGGAGGCAGGAGAATCTATGGGCTCCTGTCAGGTATATATTATTGGAGGTAGGAGAATGTATGGGGTCCTGTCAGGTATATATTATTGGAGGTAGGAGAATGTATGGGCTCCTGTCAGGTATATATTATTGGAGGCAGGAGAATGTATGGGCTCCTGTCAGGTATATATTATTGGAGGTAGGAGAATGTATGGGCTCCTGTCAGGTATATATTATTGAAGGCAGCAGAATCTATGGGCTCCTGTCAGGTATATATTATTGGAGACAGCAGAATGTATGAGCTCCTGTCAGGTATATATTATTGGAGGCGGGAGAATGTATGGGCTCCTGTCAGGTATATATTATTGGAGGCAGGAGAATGTATGGGCTCCTGTCAGGTATATATTATTGGATGCAGCAGAATGTATGAGCTCCTGTCAGGTATATATTATTGGAGGCGGGAGAATGTATGGGCTCCTGTCAGGTATATATTATTGGAGGCAGCAGAATGTATGGGCTCCTGTCAGGTATATATTATTGGAGGCAGGAGAATCTATGGGCTCCTGTCAGGTATATATTATTGGAGGCAGGAGAATGTATGGGCTCCTGTCAGGTATATATTATTGGAGCCAGCAGAATGTATGGGCACCTGTCAGGTATATATTATTGGAGGCAGCAGAATGTATGGGATCCTGTCAGGTATATATTATTGGAGGCAGGAGAATGTATGGGCTCCTGTCAGGTATATATTATTGGAGGCAGGAGAATGTATGGGCTCCTGTCAGGTATATATTATTGGAGGCAGGAGAATATATGGGCTCCTGTCAGGTATATATTATTGGAGGAAGCAGAATGTATGAGCTCCTGTCAGGTATATATTATTGGAGGCAGGAGAATGTATGGTCTCCTGTCAGGTATATATTATTGGAGGTAGGAGAATGTATGGGCTCCTGTCAGGTATATATTATTGGAGGCAGGAGAATGTATGGGCTCCTGTCAGGTATATATTATTGGAGGCAGCAGAATGTATGGGCTCCTGTCAGGTATATATTATTGGAGGTAGGAGAATGTATGGGCTCCTGTCAGGTATATATTATTGGAGGCAGCAGAATGTATGGGCTCCTGTCAGGTATATATTATTGGGGGCAGGAGAATGTATGGGCTCCTGTCAGGTATATATTATTAGAGGCAGCAGAATGTATGGGCTCCTGTCAGGTATATATTATTGGAGGCAGCAGAATCTATGGGCTCCTGTCAGGTATATATTATTGGAGGCAGCAGAATCTATGGGCTCCTGTCAGGTATATATTATTGGAGGCAGGAGAATGTATGGGCTCCTGTCAGGTATATATTATTGGAGGCAGGAGAATGTATGAGCTCCTGTCAGGTATATATTATTGGAGGTTGGAGAATCTATGGGTTCCTGTCAGGTATATATTATTGGAGGCAGCAGAATGTATGGGCTCCTGTCAGGTATATATTATTGGAGACAGCAGAATGTATGGGCTCCTGTCAGGTATATATTATTGGAGGCAGGAGAATGTATGGGCTCCTGTCAGGTATATATTATTGGAGGCAGGAGAATGTATGGGCTCCTGTCAGGTATATATTATTGGAGGCTGCAGAATGTATGGGCTCCTGTCAGGTATATATTATTGGAGACAGCAGAATGTATGGGCTTCCGTCAGGTATATATTATTGGAGGCAGGAGAATGTATGGGCTCCTGTCAGGTATATATTATTGGAGGCAGCAGAATGTATGGGCTTCCGTCAGGTATATATTATTGGAGGCAGGAGAATGTATGGGATCCTGTCAGGTATATATTATTGGAGGCAGCAGAGTGTATGGGCTCCTGTCAGGTATATATTATTGGAGGCAGGATAATCTATGGGCTCCTGTCAGGTATATATTATTGGAGGCAGGAGAATGTATGGGCTCCTGTCAGGTATATATTATTGGAGGCAGGAGAATGTATGGGCTCCTGTCAGGTATATATTATTGGAGGCAGGAGAATGTATGGGCTCCTGTCAGGTATATATTATTGGAGGCAGGAGAATCTATGGGCTCCTGTCAGGTATATATTATTGGAGGCAGGAGAATCTATGGGCTCCTGTCAGATATATATTATTGGAGGTAGGAGAATGTATGGGCTCCTGTCAGGTATATATTATTGGAGGTAGGAGAATGTATGGGCTCCTGTCAGGTATATATTATTGGAGGCAGGAGAATGTATGGGCTCCTGTCAGGTATATATTATTGGAGGCAGCAGAATGTATGGACTCCTGTCAGGTATATATTATTGGAGGTAGGAGAATGTATGGGCTCCTGTCAGGCATATATTATTGGAGGCAGCAGAATGTATGGGCTCCTGTCAGGTATATATTATTGGAGGCAGGAGAATGTATGGGCTCCTGTCAGGTATATATTATTGGAGGCACGAGAATGTATGGGCTCCTGTCAGGTATATATTATTGGAGGCAGCAGAATCTATGGGCTCCTGTCAGGTATATATTATTGGAGGCAGCAGAATGTATGGGCACCTGTCAGGTATATATTATTGGAGGCAGCAGAATCTATGGGCTCCTGTCAGGTATATATTATTGGAGGCAGAATGTATGGGCTCCTGTCAGGTATATATTATTGGAGGCAGAATGTATGGGCTCCTGTCAGGTATATATTATTGGAGGCAGAATGTATGGGCTTCTGTCAGGTATATATTATTGGAGGCAGGAGAATGTATGGGCTCCTGTCAGGTATATATTATTGGAGGCAGCAGAATCTATGGGCTCCTGTCAGGTATATATTATTGGAGGCAGGAGAATGTATGGGCTCCTGTCAGGTATATATTATTGGAGGCAGGAGAATGTATGGGCTCCTGTCAGGTATATATTATTGGAGGTAGGAGAATGTATGGGCTCCTGTCAGGTATATATTATTGGAGGCAGGAGAATGTATGGGCTCCTGTCAGGTATATATTATTGGAGGCAGAATGTATGGGCTCCTGTCAGGTATATATTATTGGAGGCAGCAGAATGTATGGCCTCCTGTCAGGTATATATTATTGGAGGCAGGAGAATGTATGGGCTCCTGTCAGGTATATATTATTGGAGGCAGGAAAATGTATGGACTCCTGTCAGGTATATATTATTGGAGGCAGGAGAATGTATGGGCTCCTGTCAGGTATATATTATTGGAGGCAGGAGAATGTATGGGCTCCTGTCAGGTATATATTATTGGAGGCAGAATGTATGGGCTCCTGTCAGGTATATATTATTGGAGGCAGAATGTATGGGCTTCTGTCAGGTATATATTATTGGAGGCAGGAGAATGTATGGGCTCCTGTCAGGTATATATTATTGGAGGCAGCAGAATCTATGGGCTCCTGTCAGGTATATATTATTGGAGGCAGCAGAATGTATGGGCTCCTGTCAGGTATATATTATTTGAGGCAGGAGAATGTATGGGCTCCTGTCAGGTATATATTATTGGAGGCAGCAGAATGTATGGGCTCCTGTCAGGTATATATTATTGGAGGCAGCAGAATCTATGGGCTCCTGGCAGGTATATATTATTGGAGGCAGGAGAATGTATGGGCTCCTGTCAGGTATATATTATTGGAGGTAGGAGAATGTATGGGCTCCTGTCAGGTATATATTATTGGAGGCAGGAGAATGTATGGGCTCCTGTCAGGTATATATTATTGGAGGCAGAATGTATGGGCTCCTGTCAGGTATATATTATTGGAGGCAGCAGAATGTATGGCCTCCTGTCAGGTATATATTATTGGAGGCAGGAGAATGTATGGGCTCCTGTCAGGTATATATTATTGGAGGCAGGAGAATGTATGGGCTCCTGTCAGGTATATATTATTGGAGGCAGGAGAATGTATGGACTCCTGTCAGGTATATATTATTGGAGGCAGGAGAATGTATGGGCTCCTGTCAGGTATATATTATTGGAGGCAGCAGAATGTATGGCCTCCTGTCAGGTATATATTATTGGAGGCAGGAGAATGTATGGGCTCCTGTCAGGTATATATTATTGGAGGCAGGAGAATGTATGGGCTCCTGTCAGGTATATATTATTGGAGGCAGCAGAATGTATGGCCTCCTGTCAGGTATATATTATTGGAGGCAGGAGAATGTATGGGCTCCTGTCAGGTATATATTATTGGAGGCAGGAGAATCTATGGGCTCCTGTCAGGTATATATTATTGGAGAAAGGAGAATGTATGGGCTCCTGTCAGGTATATATTATTGGAGGCAGCAGAATGTATGGGCTCCTGTCAGGTATATATTATTGGAGGCAGCAGAATCTATGGGCTCCTGGCAGGTATATATTATTGGAGGCAGCAGAATCTATGGGCTCCTGGCAGGTATATATTATTGGAGGCAGGAGAATGTATGGGCTTCTGTCAGGTATATATTATTGGAGGCAGCAGAATCTATGGGCTCCTGACAGGTATATATTATTGGAGGCAGGAGAATGTATGGGTTCCTGTCAGGTATATATTATTGGAGACAGGACAATGTATGGGCTCCTGTCAGGTATATATTATTGGAGGCAGGAGAATGTATGGGCTCCTGTCAGGTATATATTATTGGAGGCAGCAGAATGTATGGGCTCCTGTCAGGTATATATTATTGGAGGCAGCAGAATGTATGGGCTCCTGTCAGGTATATATTATTGGAGGCAGCAGAATCTATGGGCTCCTGGCAGGTATATATTATTGGATTCAGGAGAATGTATGGGCTTCTGTCAGGTATATATTATTGGAGGCAGGAGAATGTATGGGCTTCTGTCAGGTATATATTATTGGAGGCAGGAGAATGTATGGGCTTCTGTCAGGTATATATTATTGGAGGCAGCAGAATGTATGGGCTCCTGTCAGGTACATATTATTGGAGGCAGCAGAATGTATGGGCTCCTGTCAGGTATATATTATTGGAGGCAGGAGAATGTATGGGCTCCTGTCAGGTATATATTATTGGAGGCAGGAGAATGTATGGGCTCCTGTCAGGTATATATTATTGGAGGCAGGAGAATGTATGGGCTCCTGTAAGGTATATATTATTGAAGGTAGCAGAATGTAGGGGCTCCTGTCAGGTATATATTATTGTAGGCAGGAGAATGTATGGACTCCTGTCAGGTATATATTATTGGAGGCAGGAGAATGTATGGGCTCCTGTCAGGTATATATTATTGGAGGCAGCAGAATGTATGGGCTCCTGTCAGGTATATATTATTGGAGGCAGGAGAATGTATGGGCTCCTGTCTGGTATATATTATTGGAGGCAGGAGAATGTATGGGCTCCTGTCAGGTATATATTATTGGAGGCAGGAGAATGTATGGGCTCCTGTCAGGTATATATTATTGGAGGCAGCAGAATCTATGGGCTCCTGTCAGGTATATATTATTGGAGGCAGGAGAATGTATGGGCTCCTGTCTGGTATATATTATTGGAGGCAGGAGAATGTATGGGCTCCTGTCAGGTATATATTATTGGAGGCAGCAGAATGTATGGGCTCCTGTCAGGTATATATTATTGGAGGCAGCAGAATGTATGGGCTCCTGTCAGGTATATATTATTGGAGGCAGCAGAATGTATGGGCTCCTGTAAGGTATATATTATTGGAGGCAGCAGAATGTATGGGCTCCTGTCAGGCATATATTATTGGAGGCAGCAGAATGTATGGGCTCCTGTCAGGTATATATTATTGGAGGTAGGAGAATGTATGGGCTCCTGTCAGGTATATATTATTGGAGGCAGGAGAATGTATGGGCTCCTGTCAGGTATATATTATTGGAGGCAGGAGAATGTATGGGCTCCTGTATGGTATATATTATTGGAGGCAGCAGAATGTATGGGCTCCTGTCAGGTATATATTATTGGAGGCAGGAGAATGTATGGGCTCCTGTCAGGTATATATTATTGGAGGCAGCAGAATCTATGGGCTCCTGTCAGGTATATATTATTGGAGGCAGGAGGATGTATGGGCTCCTGTCAGGTATATATTATTGGAGCGAGGAGAATGTATGGGCTCCTATCAGGTATATATTATTGGAGGCAGCAGAATGTATGGGCTCCTGTCAGGTATATATTATTGGAGGCAGGAGAATGTATGGGCTCTTATCAGGTATATATTATTGGAGGCAGCAGAATGTCTGGGTTCCTATCAGGTATACATTATTGGAGGCAGGAGAATGTATGGGCTCCTGTCAGGTATATATTATTGGAGGCAGCAGAATGTATGGGCTCCTGTTAGCTATATATTATTGGAGGCAACAGAATGTATGGGCTCCTGTCAGGTATATATTATTGGAGGCAGCAGAATGTATGGGTTCCTGTCAGGTATATATTATTGGAGGCAGGAGAATGTATGGGCTCCTGTCAGGTATATATTATTGGAGGCAGGTGAATGTATGGGCTCCTCTCAGGTATATATTATTGGAGGCATCAGAATGTATGGGCTCCTGTCAGGTACATATTATTGGAGGCAGCAGAATGTATGGGCTCCTGTCAGGTATATATTATTGGAGGCAGGAGAATCTATGGGCTCCTGTCAGATATATATTATTGGAGGTAGGAGAATGTATGTGCTCCTGTCAGGTATATATTATTGGAGGTAGGAGAATGTATGGGCTACTGTCAGGTATATATTATTGGAGGCAGGAGAATGTATGGGCTCCTGTCAGGTATATATTATTGGAGGCAGCAGAATGTATGGACTCCTGTCAGGTATATATTATTGGAGGTAGGAGAATGTATGGGCTCCTGTCAGGCATATATTATTGGAGGCAGCAGAATCTATGGGCTCCTGTCAGGTATATATTATTGGAGGCACAAGAATGTATGGGCTCCTGTCAGGTATATATTATTGGAGGCAGCAGAATCTATGGGCTCCTGTCAGGTATATATTATTGGAGGCAGTAGAATGTATGGGCTCCTGTCAGGTATATATTATTGGAGGCAGCAGAATCTATGGGCTCCTGTCAGGTATATATTATTGGAGGCAGAATGTATGGGCTCCTGTCAGGTATATATTATTGGAGGCAGAATGTATGGGCTCCTGTCAGGTATATATTATTGGAGGCAGAATGTATGGGCTTCTGTCAGGTATATATTATTGGAGGCAGGAGAATGTATGGGCTCCTGTCAGGTATATATTATTGGAGGCAGCAGAATCTATGGGCTCCTGTCAGGTATATATTATTGGAGGCAGCAGAATGTATGGGCTCCTGTCAGGTATATATTATTGGAGGCAGGAGAATGTATGGGCTCCTGTCAGGTATATATTATTGGAGGCAGGAGAATGTATGGGTTCATGTCAGGTATATATTATTGGAGGCAGCAGAATGTATGGGCTCCTGTCAGGTATATATTATTGGAGGCAGCAGAATCTATGGGCTCCTGTCAGGTATATATTATTGGAGGCAGGAGAATATATGGGCTACTGTCACCTATATATTATTGGAGGCAGCAGAATGTATGGGCTCCTGTCAGGTATATATTATTGGAGGCAGCAGAATGTATGGGCTCCTGTCAGGTATATATTATTGGAGGCAGGAGAATGTATGGGCTCCTGTCAGGTATATATTATTGGAGGCAGGAGAATCTATGGGCTCCTGTCAGGTATATATTATTGGAGGCAGGAGTATGTATGGGCTCCTGTCAGGTATATATTATTGGAGGCAGGAGAATCTATGGGCTCCTGTCAGGTATATATTATTGGAGGCAGGAGAATGTATGGGTTCCTGTCAGGTATATATTATTGGAGGCAGGAGAATGTATGAGATCCTGTCAGGTATATATTATTGGAGGCAGGAGAATCTATGGGCTCCTGTCAGGTATATATTATTGGAGGCAGGAGAATGTATGGGCTCCTGTCAGGTATATATTATTGGAGGCAGGAGAATGTATGGGCTCCTGTCAGGTATATATTATTGGAGGCAGGAGAATGTATGGGCTCCTGTCAGGTATATATTATTGGAGGCAGGAGAATCTATGGGCTCCTGTCAGGTATATATTATTGGAGGCAGGAGAATGTATGGGTTCCTGTCAGGTATATATTATTGGAGGCAGGAGAATGTATGGGATCCTGTCAGGTATATATTATTGGAGGCAGGAGAATCCATGGGCTCCTGTCAGGTATATATTATTGGAGGCAGGAGAATGTATAATCTCCTGTCAGGTATATATTATTGGAGGCAGCAGAATGTATGGGCTCCTGTCAGGTATATATTATTGGAGGCAGCAGAATGTATGGGCTCCTGCTAGGTATATATTATTGGAGGCAGCAGAATGTATGGGCTCCTGTCAGGTATATATTATTGGAGGCAGCAGAATGTATGGGCTCCTGTCAGGTATATATTATTGGAGGCAGGAGAATCTATGGGCTCCTGTCAGGTATATATTATTGGAGGCAGGAGAATGTATGGGCTCCTGTCAGGTATATATTATTGGAGGCAGGAGAATGTATGGGCTCCTGTCAGGTACATATTATTGGAGGCAGGAGAATGTATGAGCTCCTGTCAAGTATATATTATTGGAGGCAGTAGAATCTATGGGCTCCTGTCAGGTATATATTATTGGAGGCAGGAGAATGTATGGGCTCCTGTCAGGTATATATTATTGGAGGTAGGAGAATGTATGGGCTCCTGTCAAGTATATATTATTGGAGGCAGCAGAATGTATGGGCTCCTGTCAAGTATATATTATTGGAGGCAGCAGAATCTATGGGCTTCTGTCAGGTATATATTATTGGAGGCAGGAGAATGTATGGACTCCTGTCAGGTATATATTATTGGAGGTAGCAGAATGTATGGGCTCCTGTCAGGTCTATATTATTGGAGGCAGGAGAATGTATGGGCTCCTGTCAGGTATATATTATTGGAGGCAGCAGAATGCATGGGCTCCTGTCAGGTATATATTATTGGAGGCAGCAGAATGTATGGGCTCCGGTCAGGTATATATTATTGGAGGCAGCAGAATGTATGGGCTCCTGTCAGGTATATATTATTGGAGGCAGGAGAATGTATGGGCTCCTGTCAGGTATATATTATTGGAGGCAGGAGAATGTATGGGCTCCTGTCAGGTATATATTATTGGAGGCAGCAGAATGTATGGGCTCCTGTCAGGTGTATATTATTGGAGTTAGGAGAATGTATGGGCTCCTGTCAGGTATATATTATTGGAGGCAGGAGAATCTATGGGCTCCTGTCAGGTATATATTATTGGAGGCAGGAGAATGCATGGGCTCCTGTCAGGTATATATTATTGGAGGCAGGAGAATGTATGGGCTCCTGTCAGGTATATATTATTGGAGGCAGGAGAATGTATGGGCTCCTGTCAGGTATATATTATTGGAGGCAGGAGAATGTATGGGCTCCTGTCAGGTGTATATTATTGGAGTTAGGAGAATGTATGGGCTCCTGTCAGGTATGTATTATTGGAGGCAGGAGAATGTATGGGCTCCTGTCAGGTATATATTATTGGAGGGAGGAGAATGTATGTACTCCTGTCAGGTATATATTATTGGAGGCAGGAGAATGTATGGGCTCCTGTCAGGTATATATTATTGGAGGCAACAGAATGTATGGGCTCCTGTCAGGTATATATTATTGGAGGCAGCAGAATGTATGGGCTCCTGTCAGGTATATATTATTGGAGGCAGGAGAATGTATGGGCTCCTCTCAGGTATATATTATTGGAGGCAGCAGAATCTAGGGGGTCCTGTCAGGTATATATTATTGGAGGCAGCAGAGTGTATGGGCTCCTGTCAGGTATATATTATTGGAGGCAGCAGAATGTATGGGCTCCTGTCAGGTATATATTATTGGAGGCAGCAGAATGTATGGGCTCCTGTCAGGTATATATTATTGGAGGCAGGAGAATCTATGGGCTCCTGTCAGGTATATATTATTGGAGGCAGGAGAATCTATGGGCTCCTGTCAGGTATATATTATTGGAGGCAGGAGAATCTATGGGCTCCTGTCAGGTATATATTATTGGAGGCAGCAGAGTGTATGGGCTCCTGTCAGGTATATATTATTGGAGGCAGCAGAATGTATGGGCTCCTGTCAGGTATATATTATTGGAGACAGGAGAATGTATGGGCTCCTGTCAGGTATATATTATTGGAGACAGCAGAGTGTATGGACTCCTGTCAGGTATATATTATTGGAGGCAGCCGAGTGTATGGGCTCCTGTCAGGTATATATTATTGGAGGCCGGAGAATGTACGGGCCCCTGTCAGGTATATATTATTGGAGGCAGCAGAATCTATGGGCTTCTGTCAGGTATATATTATTGGAGGCAGGAGAATGTATGGGCTCCTGTCAGGTATATATTATTGGAGGCATCAGAATGTATGGGCTCCTGTCAGGTATATATTATTGGAGGCAGGAGAATGTATGGGCTCCTGTCAGGTATATATTATTGGAGGCAGGAGAATGTATGGGCTCCTGTCAGGTATATATTATTGGAGGCAGGAGAATCTATGGGCTCCTGTCAGGTATATATTATTGGAGGCAGCAGAGTGTATGGGCTCCTGTCAGGTATATATTATTGGAGGCAGCAGAATGTATGGGCTCCTGTCAGGTATATATTATTGGAGACAGGAGAATGTATGGGCTCCTGTCAGGTATATATTATTGGAGACAGCAGAGTGTATGGACTCCTGTCAGGTATATATTATTGGAGGCAGCCGAGTGTATGGGCTCCTGTCAGGTATATATTATTGGAGGCCGGAGAATGTACGGGCCTCTGTCAGGTATATATTATTGGAGGCAGCAGAATCTATGGGCTCCTGTCAGGTATATATTATTGGAGGCAGGAGAATGTATGGGCTCCTGTCAGGTATATATTATTGGAGGCATCAGAATGTATGGGCTCCTGTCAGGTATATATTATTGGAGGCAGGAGAATGTATGGGCTCCTGTCAGGTATATATTATTGGAGGCAGGAGAATGTATGGGCTCCTGTCAGGTATATATTATTGGAGGCAGGAGAATGTATGGACTCCTGTCAGGTATATATTATTGCAGGCAGCAGAATGTATGGGCTCCTGTCAGGTATGTATTATTGGAGGCAGAAGAATGTATGGGCTCCTGTCAGGTATATATTATTGGAGGCAGGAGAATGTATGGGCTCCTGTCAGGTATATATTATTGGAGGCAGGAGAATGTATGGGCTCCTGTCAGGTATATATTATTGGAGGCAGCAGAATGTATGGGCTCCTGTCAGGTATATATTATTGGAGGCAGGAGAATGTATGGGCTCCTGTCAGGTATATATTATTGGAGATAGCAGAATGTATGGGCTCCTGTCAGGTATATATTATTGGAGGTAGCAGAATGTATGGTCTCCTGTCAGATATATATTATTGGAAGCAGCAGAATGTATGGGCTCCTGTCAGGTATATATTATTGGAGGCAGCAGAATGTATGGGCACCTGTCAGGTATATATTATTGGAGGCAGGAGAATGTATGGGCTCCTGTCAGGTATATATTATTGTAGGTAGGAGAATGTATGGGCTCCTGTCAGATATATATTATTGGAGATAGCAGAATGTATGGACTCCTGTCAGGTATATATTATTGGAGGCAGCAGAATGTATGGGCTCCTGTCAGGTATATATTATTGGAGGCAGCAGAATCTATGTGCTCCTGTCAGGTATATATTATTGGAGGCAGGAGAATGTATGGGCTCCTGTCAGGTATATATTATTGGAGATAGCAGAATGTATGGACTCCTGTCAGGTATATATTATTGGAGGCAGCAGAATGTATGGGCTCCTGTCAGGTATATATTATTGGAGGCAGCAGAATCTATGTGCTCCTGTCAGGTATATATTATTGGAGGCAGGAGAATGTATGGGCTCCTGTCACGTATATATTATTGGAGGCAGCAGAATGTATGGGCTCCTGTCAGGTATATATTATTGGAGGCAGGAGAATGTATGGGCTCCTGTCAGGTCTATATTATTGGAGGCAGGAGAATCTATGGTTTCCTGTCAGGTATATATTATTGGAGGCAGGAGAATGTATGGGCTCCTGTCAGGTATATATTATTGGAGGCAGCAGAATGTATGGGCTCCTGTCAGGTATATATTATTGGAGGCAGGAGAATGTATGGGCTCCTGTCAGGCATATATTATTGGAGGCAGCAGAATGTATGGGCTCCTGTCAGGTATATATTATTGGAGGCAGCAGAATGTATGGGCTCCTGTCAGGTATATATTATTGGAGGCAGGAGAATGTATGGGCTCCTGTCAGGTATATATTATTGGAGGCAGCAGAATCTATGTGCTCCTGTCAGGTATATATTATTGGATGTAGCAGAATGTATGGGCTCCTGTCATGTATATATTATTGGAGGCAGGAGAATGTATGGGCTCCTGTCACGTATATATTATTGGAGGCAGCAGAATGTATGGGCTCCTGTCAGGTATATATTATTGGAGGCAGCAGAATGTATGGTCTCCTGTCAGGTATATATTATTGGAGGCAGCAGAATGTATGGGCTCCTGTCAGGTATATATTATTGGAGGCAGCAGAATGTATGGGCTCCTGTCAGGTATATATTATTGGAGGCAGGAGAATGTATGGGCTCCTGTCAGGTATATATTATTGGAGGCAGCAGAATGTATGGTCTCCTGTCAGGTATATATTATTGGAGGCAGCAGAATGTATGGGCTCCTGTCAGGTATATATTATTGGAGGCAGCAGAATGTATGGGCTCCTGTCAGGTATATATTATTGGAGGCAGGAGAATGTATGGGCTCCTGTCAGGTATATATTATTGTAGGTAGGAGAATGTATGGGCTCCTGTCAGATATATATTATTGGAGGCAGGAGAATGTATGGACTCCTGTCAGGTATATATTATTGGAGGCAGGAGAATGTATGGGCTCCTGTCAGGTATATATTATTGAAGATAGCAGAATGTATGGACTCCTGTCAGGTATATATTATTGGAGGCAGCAGAATGTATGGGCTCCTGTCAGGTATATATTATTGGAGGCAGCAGAATCTATGTGCTCCTGTCAGGTATATATATTATTGGAGGTAGGAGAATGTATGGGCTCCTGTCATGTATATATTATTGGAGGCAGGAGAATGTATGGGCTCCTTTCACGTATATATTATTGGAGGCAGCAGAATGTATGGGCTCCTGTCAGGTATATATTATTGGAGGCAGGAGAATGTATGGGCTCCTGTCAGGTCTATATTATTGGAGGCAGGAGAATCTATGGTTTCCTGTCAGGTATATATTATTGGAGGCAGCAGAATGTATGGGCTCCTGTCAGGTATATATTATTGGAGGCAGGAGAATGTATGGGCTCCTGTCAGGTATATATTATTGCAGGTAGGAGAATGTATGGGCTCCTGTCAGATATATATTATTGGAGGCAGGAGAATGTATGGACTCCTGTCAGGTATATATTATTGGAGATAGCAGAATGTATGGACTCCTGTCAGGTATATATTATTGGAGGTAGCAGAATGTATGGTCTCCTGTCAGGTATATATTATTGGAGGCAGCAGAATGTATGGGCTCCTGTCAGGTATATATTATTGGAGGCAGCAGGATGTATGTGCTCCTGTCAGGTATATATTATTGGAGGCAGCAGAATGTATGGGCTCCTGTCAGGTATATATTATTGGAGGCAGCAGGATGTATGTGCTCCTGTCAGGTATATATTATTAGAGGCAGGAGAATGTATGGGCTCCTGTCAGGTATATATTATTGGAGGCAGCAGAATGTATGGGCTCCTGTCAGGTATATATTATTGGAGGCAGGAGAATGTATGGGCTCCTGTCAGGTATATATTATTGGAGGCAGGAGAATGTATGGGCTCCTGTCAGGTATATATTATTGGAGGCAGGAGAATGTATGGACTCCTGTCAGGTATATATTATTGCAGGCAGCAGAATGTATGGGCTCCTGTCAGGTATGTATTATTGGAGGCAGGAGAATGTATGGGCTCCTGTCAGGTATATATTATTGGAGGCAGGAGAATGTATGGGCTCCTGTCAGGTATATATTATTGGAGGCAGGAGAATGTATGGGCTTCTGTCAGGTATATATTATTGGAGGCAGCAGAATGTATGGGCTCCTGTCAGGCATATATTATTGGAGGCAGCAGAATGTATGGGCTCCTGTCAGGTATATATTATTGGAGGCAGCAGAATGTATGGGCTCCTGTCAGGTATATATTATTGGAGGCAGGAGAATGTATGGGCTCCTGTCAGGTATATATTATTGGAGGCAGCAGAATCTATGTGCTCCTTTCAGGTATATATTATTGGAGGTAGCAGAATGTATGGGCTCCTGTCATGTATATATTATTGGAGGCAGGAGAATGTATGGGCTCCTGTCACGTATATATTATTGGAGGCAGCAGAATGTATGGGCTCCTGTCAGGTATATATTATTGGAGGCAGGAGAATGTATGGGCTCCTGTCAGGTATATATTATTGGAGGCAGCAGAATGTATGGGCTCCTGTCAGGTATATATTATTGGAGGCAGGAGAATGTATGGGCTCCTGTCAGGTATATATTATTGGAGATAGCAGAATGTATGGGCTCCTGTCAGGTATATATTATTGGAGGTAGCAGAATGTATGGTCTCCTGTCAGATATATATTATTGGAAGCAGCAGAATGTATGGGCTCCTGTCAGGTATATATTATTGGAGGCAGCAGAATGTATGGGCTCCTGTCAGGTATATATTATTGGAGGCAGGAGAATGTATGGGCTCCTGTCAGGTATATATTATTGTAGGTAGGAGAATGTATGGGCTCCTGTCAGATATATATTATTGGAGGCAGGAGAATGTATGGACTCCTGTCAGGTATATATTATTGGAGGCAGGAGAATGTATGGGCTCCTGTCAGGTATATATTATTGGAGATAGCAGAATGTATGGACTCCTGTCAGGTATATATTATTGGAGGCAGCAGAATGTATGGGCTCCTGTCAGGTATATATTATTGGAGGCAGCAGAATCTATGTGCTCCTGTCAGGTATATATTATTGGAGGCAGGAGAATGTATGGGCTCCTGTCAGGTATATATTATTGGAGATAGCAGAATGTATGGACTCCTGTCAGGTATATATTATTGGAGGCAGCAGAATGTATGGGCTCCTGTCAGGTATATATTATTGGAGGCAGCAGAATCTATGTGCTCCTGTCAGGTATATATTATTGGAGGCAGGAGAATGTATGGGCTCCTGTCACGTATATATTATTGGAGGCAGCAGAATGCATGGGCTCCTGTCAGGTATATATTATTGGAGGCAGGAGAATGTATGGGCTCCTGTCAGGTCTATATTATTGGAGGCAGGAGAATCTATGGTTTCCTGTCAGGTATATATTATTGGAGGCAAGAGAATGTATGGGCTCCTGTCAGGTATATATTATTGGAGGCAGCAGAATGTATGGGCTCCTGTCAGGTATATATTATTGGAGGCAGGAGAATGTATGGGCTCCTGTCAGGCATATATTATTGGAGGCAGCAGAATGTATGGGCTCCTGTCAGGTATATATTATTGGAGGCAGCAGAATGTATGGGCTCCTGTCAGGTATATATTATTGGAGGCAGGAGAATGTATGGGCTCCTGTCAGGTATATATTATTGGAGGCAGCAGAATCTATGTGCTCCTGTCAGGTATATATTATTGGATGTAGCAGAATGTATGGGCTCCTGTCATGTATATATTATTGGAGGCAGGAGAATGTATGGGCTCCTGTCACGTATATATTATTGGAGGCAGCAGAATGTATGGGCTCCTGTCAGGTATATATTATTGGAGGCAGCAGAATGTATGGTCTCCTGTCAGGTATATATTATTGGAGGCAGCAGAATGTATGGGCTCCTGTCAGGTATATATTATTGGAGGCAGCAGAATGTATGGGCTCCTGTCAGGTATATATTATTGGAGGCAGGAGAATGTATGGGCTCCTGTCAGGTATATATTATTGGAGGCAGCAGAATGTATGGTCTCCTGTCAGGTATATATTATTGGAGGCAGCAGAATGTATGGGCTCCTGTCAGGTATATATTATTGGAGGCAGCAGAATGTATGGGCTCCTGTCAGGTATATATTATTGGAGGCAGGAGAATGTATGGGCTCCTGTCAGGTATATATTATTGTAGGTAGGAGAATGTATGGGCTCCTGTCAGATATATATTATTGGAGGCAGGAGAATGTATGGACTCCTGTCACGTATATATTATTGGAGGCAGGAGAATGTATGGGCTCCTGTCAGGTATATATTATTGGAGATAGCAGAATGTATGGACTCCTGTCAGGTATATATTATTGGAGGCAGCAGAATGTATGGGCTCCTGTCAGGTATATATTATTGGAGGCAGCAGAATCTATGTGCTCCTGTCAGGTATATATATTATTGGAGGTAGGAGAATGTATGGGCTCCTGTCATGTATATATTATTGGAGGCAGGAGAATGTATGGGCTCCTTTCACGTATATATTATTGGAGGCAGCAGAATGTATGGGCTCCTGTCAGGTATATATTATTGGAGGCAGGAGAATGTATGGGCTCCTGTCAGGTCTATATTATTGGAGGCAGGAGAATCTATGGTTTCCTGTCAGGTATATATTATTGGAGGCAGCAGAATGTATGGGCTCCTGTCAGGTATATATTATTGGAGGCAGGAGAATGTATGGTCTCCTGTCAGGTATATATTATTGCAGGTAGGAGAATGTATGGGCTCCTGTCAGATATATATTATTGGAGGCAGGAGAATGTATGGACTCCTGTCAGGTATATATTATTGGAGATAGCAGAATGTATGGACTCCTGTCAGGTATATATTATTGGAGGTAGCAGAATGTATGGTCTCCTGTCAGGTATATATTATTGGAGGCAGCAGAATGTATGGGCTCCTGTCAGGTATATATTATTGGAGGCAGCAGGATGTATGTGCTCCTGTCAGGTATATATTATTAGAGGCAGGAGAATGTATGGGCTCCTGTCAGGTATATATTATTGGAGGCAGCAGAATGTATGGGCTCCTGTCAGGTATATATTATTGGAGGCAGGAGAATGTATGGGCTGCTGTCAGGTATATATTATTGGAGGCAGGAGAATGTATGGGCTCCTGTCAGGTATATATTATTGGAGGCAGGAGAATGTATGGGCTCCTGTCAGGTATATATTATTGTAGGTAGGAGAATGTATGGGCTCCTGTCAGATATATATTATTGGGGGCAGCAGAATGTATGGGCTCCTGTCAGATATATATTATTGGAGGTAGCAGAATGTATGGGCTCCTGTCAGGTATATATTATTGGAGGCAGGAGAATGTATGGGCTCCTGTCAGGTATATATTATTGTAGGTAGGAGAATGTATGGGCTCCTGTCAGATATATATTATTGTAGGCAGGAGAATGTATGGACTCCTGTCAGGTATATATTATTGGAGGCAGGAGAATGTATGGGCTCCTGTCAGGTATATATTATTGGAGATAGCAGAATGTATGGACTCCTGTCAGGTATATATTATTGGAGGCAGCAGAATGTATGGGCTCCTGTCAGGTATATATTATTGGAGGCAGGAGAATCTATGGACTCCTGTCAGGTATATATTATTGGAGGCAGGAGAATGTATGGGCTCCTGTCAGGTATATATTATTGGAGATAGCAGAATGTATGGACTCCTGTCAGGTATATATTATTGGAGGCAGCAGAATGTATGGGCTCCTGTCATGTATATATTATTGGAGGCAGGAGAATGTATGGGCTCCTGTCACGTATATATTATTGGAGGCAGCAAAATGTATGGGCTCCTGTCAGGTATATATTATTGGAGGCAGGAGAATGTATGGGCTCCTGTCAGGTCTATATTATTGGAGGCAGGAGAATCTATGGGCTCCTGTCAATTATATATTAATGGAGGCAGCAGAATGTATGGGCTCCTGTCAGGTATATATTATTGGAGGCAGCAGAATGTATGGGCTCCTGTCAGGTATACATTATTGGAGGCAGGAGAATGTATGGGCTCCTGTCAGGTATATATTATTGTAGGTAGGAGAATGTATGGGATCCTGTCAGATATATATTATTGGAGGCAGGAGAATGTATGGACTCCTGTCAGGTATATATTATTGGAGGCAGGAGAATGTATGGGCTCCTGTCAGGTATATATTATTGGAGATAGCAGAATGTATGGACTCCTGTCAGGTATATATTATTGGAGGTAGCAGAATGTATGGTCTCCTGTCAGGTATATATTATTGGAGGCAGCAGAATGTATGGGCTCCTGTCAGGTATATATTATTGGAGGCAGCAGGATGTATGTGCTCCTGTCAGGTATATATTATTGGAGGCAGCAGAATGTATGGGCTCCTGTCAGGTATATATTAATGGAGGCAGCAGGATGTATGTGCTCCTGTCAGGTATATATTATTGGAGGCAGCAGAATGTATTTGCTCCTGTCAGGTATATATTATTAGAGGCAGGAGAATGTATGGGCTCCTGTCAGGTATATATTATTGGAGGCAGCAGAATGTATGGGCTCCTGCTAGGTATATATTATTGGAGGCAGGAGAATGTATGGGCTCCTGTCAGGTATATATTATTGGAGGCAGGAGAATGTATGGGCTCCTGTCAGGTATATATTATTGGAGGCAGGAGAATGTATGGGCTCCTGTCAGGTATATATTATTGGAGGCAGGAGAATGTATGGGCTCCTGTCAGGTATATATTATTGGAGGCAGGAGAATGTATGGGCTCCTGTCAGGTATATATTATTGGAGGCAGGAGAATGTATGGGCTCCTGTCAGGTATATATTATTGGAGGCAGGAGAATGTATGGGCTCCTGTCAGGTATATATTATTGGAGGCAGGAGAATGTATGGGCTCCTGTCAGGTATATATTATTGTAGGTAGGAGAATGTATGGGCTCCTGTCAGATATATATTATTGTAGGCAGGAGAATGTATGGACTCCTGTCAGGTATATATTATTGGAGGCAGGAGAATGTATGGGCTCCTGTCAGGTATATATTATTGGAGATAGCAGAATGTATGGACTCCTGTCAGGTATATATTATTGGAGGCAGCAGAATGTATGGGCTCCTGTCAGGTATATATTATTGGAGGCAGGAGAATCTATGGACTCCTGTCAGGTATATATTATTGGAGGCAGGAGAATGTATGGGCTCCTGTCAGGTATATATTATTGGAGATAGCAGAATGTATGGACTCCTGTCAGGTATATATTATTGGAGGCAGCAGAATGTATGGGCTCCTGTCAGGTATATATTATTGGAGGCAGGAGAATGTATGGGCTCCTGTCAGGTATATATTATTGGAGGCAGGAGAATGTATGGGCTCCTGTCAGGTATATATTATTGGAGGCAGGAGAATGTATGGGCTCCTGTCAGGTATATATTATTGGAGGCAGGAGAATGTATGGGCTCCTGTCAGGTATATATTATTGGAGGCAGGAGAATGTATGGGCTCCTGTCAGGTATATATTATTGGAGGCAGGAGAATGTATGGGCTCCTGTCAGGTATATATTATTGGAGGCAGGAGAATGTATGGGCTCCTGTCAGGTATATATTATTGTAGGTAGGAGAATGTATGGGCTCCTGTCAGATATATATTATTGTAGGCAGGAGAATGTATGGACTCCTGTCAGGTATATATTATTGGAGGCAGGAGAATGTATGGGCTCCTGTCAGGTATATATTATTGGAGATAGCAGAATGTATGGACTCCTGTCAGGTATATATTATTGGAGGCAGCAGAATGTATGGGCTCCTGTCAGGTATATATTATTGGAGGCAGGAGAATCTATGGACTCCTGTCAGGTATATATTATTGGAGGCAGGAGAATGTATGGGCTCCTGTCAGGTATATATTATTGGAGATAGCAGAATGTATGGACTCCTGTCAGGTATATATTATTGGAGGCAGCAGAATGTATGGGCTCCTGTCATGTATATATTATTGGAGGCAGGAGAATGTATGGGCTCCTGTCACGTATATATTATTGGAGGCAGCAAAATGTATGGGCTCCTGTCAGGTATATATTATTGGAGGCAGGAGAATGTATGGGCTCCTGTCAGGTCTATATTATTGGAGGCAGGAGAATCTATGGGCTCCTGTCAATTATATATTAATGGAGGCAGCAGAATGTATGGGCTCCTGTCAGGTATATATTATTGGAGGCAGCAGAATGTATGGGCTCCTGTCAGGTATACATTATTGGAGGCAGGAGAATGTATGGGCTCCTGTCAGGTATATATTATTGTAGGTAGGAGAATGTATGGGATCCTGTCAGATATATATTATTGGAGGCAGGAGAATGTATGGACTCCTGTCAGGTATATATTATTGGAGGCAGGAGAATGTATGGGCTCCTGTCAGGTATATATTATTGGAGATAGCAGAATGTATGGACTCCTGTCAGGTATATATTATTGGAGGTAGCAGAATGTATGGTCTCCTGTCAGGTATATATTATTGGAGGCAGCAGAATGTATGGGCTCCTGTCAGGTATATATTATTGGAGGCAGCAGGATGTATGTGCTCCTGTCAGGTATATATTATTGGAGGCAGCAGAATGTATGGGCTCCTGTCAGGTATATATTAATGGAGGCAGCAGGATGTATGTGCTCCTGTCAGGTATATATTATTGGAGGCAGCAGAATGTATTTGCTCCTGTCAGGTATATATTATTGGAGGCAGGAGAATGTATGGGCTCCTGTCAGGTATATATTATTGGAGGCAGCAGAATGTATGGGCTCCTGCTAGGTATATATTATTGGAGGCAGGAGAATGTATGGGCTCCTGTCAGGTATATATTATTGGAGGCAGGAGAATGTATGGGCTCCTGTCAGGTATATATTATTGGAGGCAGGAGAATGTATGGGCTCCTGTCAGGTATATATTATTGGAGGCAGGAGAATGTATGGGCTCCTGTCAGGTATATATTATTGGAGGCAGGAGAATGTATGGGCTCCTGTCAGGTATATATTATTGGAGGCAGGAGAATGTATGGGCTCCTGTCAGGTATATATTATTGGAGGCAGGAGAATGTATGGGCTCCTGTCAGATATATATTATTGGGGGCAGCAGAATGTCTGGGTTCCTGTCAGATATATATTATTGGAGATAACAGAATGTATGGGCTCCTGTCAGGTATATATTATTGGAGGCAGCAGAATGTATGGGCTCCTGTCAGGTATATATTATTGGGGGCAGCAGAATGTCTGGGTTCCTGTCAGATATATATTATTGGAGATAACAGAATGTATGAGCTCCTGTCAGGTATATATTATTGGAGGCAGCAGAATGTATGGGCTCCTGTCAGGTATATATTATTGGAGGCAGCAGAATGTATGGACTCCTGTCAGGTATATATTATTGGAGGCAGGAGAATGTATGGGCTCCTGTCAGGTATATATTATTGGAGGTAGCAGAATGTATGGGCTCCTGCTAGGTATACAGTTAGTACTAATAGTACAACCCGTCTATAGCTATGTTGGTGTTTATGGGAGAAGGTGCTTCCCACAAGCCCCAAAGAGTGCCGACTCATGATACACATATCAAATTGAGAAGAAAGAGTTTTATCGGCATAAAAACAGATTTTATTACATTATTATTCAATATATAAAAAGAGTATTCAAGCAATGATAGAAATAAAGTGCATGGAGATAGCAGCGATGACCACCGGTGTCACTAGTCCTATATGTAGATAGAGCTCATGTATTCCACATGCAGTGGATAGAAGACAATATAGCCAAGCCACATTATTTAGTGAATTAATGTGTCGGTCCTAGGATAAATATGTAAATTAGTGGTACTAAATAGAAGGAATAGTTTCAAAATAGGACTTTTAAGTTACCCATATATTACACAAACAATGGTGCATGGCAAAAGAGAGCTATCTATTAAAGATTAAGTAAATCATCAATTGTCTTACCAAGTGAGCAGGCAATAGGACACCAGCGGTTTAAGGGTGTGCAATGGCGTACCCCAGGGTACCCCGACGCGCATTTCGCGGCCCCCAATGGCCGCTTCCTCAAGGGGAATGAGGAGGGACGGAGGAGCGGATCCCTTAACCCCTTCGCAACCTGGGGTTTTGTCGTTTTTGCTTTTTCGTTTTTTGCTCCTCTTGTTCTCAGAGCCATAGCGTTTTTATTTTTTGGACAATATGGCCGTGTGAGGGCTTATTTTTTGCAGGACAAGTTGTACTTTTCAACGCCATTACTAGTTTTACCATATCGTGTACGGGAAAACGGGAAAAAAATTCCAAGTGCGGTAAAATTGCAAAAAAAGTGCAATACCACAGTTGTTTTTTTTTTTTTACCACATTCACTGAATGCTAAAACTGACCTGCCCTTCTTATTCTACAGGTCATTACGAGTTCGTAGACACCAAATATGTATAGGTTCTTTTATATTTAAGTGGTGAAAAAAAATTCCAAAATTTGGTAAAAAAAACTAAAAAAAAATAGCGCCATTTTCCGAGACCTGTAGCGTCTCCATTTTTCGTGATCTAGGGCCGGGTGAGGGCTTATTTTTTGCGCGCCGGGCTGATGTTTTTATTGATAACATTTTGGGGTAGATCCGATGTTTTGATCGCCCGTTATTGCATTTTATTGCAATTTTGCGGCGACCAAAAAACGTAATTCTGGCGTTTAGGATTTTTTTCTCGTTACACCGTTTACCGATCGGATTAATTCTTTTTTTATATTGATAGATCGGGCGATTCTGAATGCGGTGATACCAAATATGTGTATGTGGGTTGTTTTTTTTATATTTTAGTTTGAATGGGGCGAAAGGGGGGTGATTTAAACTTTTATATTTTTTTTATATTTTTAAAAACTTTTTTTTTTCACTTACTGCATGCTTCAATAGTGTCCATAGGAGACTAGAAGCAGCAGTTGTCTGATCGTCTCTGCTACATACAGGGGACGAGCAGATTCCCTGCATGCAGCAGAAATGGTCCTGTGCTATGAGCGCCGACCACTAGGTGGCGCTCATAGCGACCAGATCATGACAACCACAGGCGTCTGCTGCAGACCCTGGGTTGTCATGCCCACCCATCGGTGACCCGCGATCACGTGACGGGGTCGCCGATGGGTGGGGCTTATGACGCACAACCCGGAAGCGCGCATTAAATGCTGCTGTCAGAGATTGACAGCGGCATTTAACATGTTAACAGCCGCGGGTGGATCGCGATTCCACCCGCGGCTGTTGCGGGCACATGTCAGCTGTAAGAATCAGCTGACATGTGCTCGGTTCAGTGAGGGCTCAGCGCAGCAGCCCTCACTGAACCGGGGGTACTCAAATGTGCGTACTAATACGGCAAGGGTTGGAAGGGGGTTAATCCCCATTGTGTCGGTCACGTGTGGCCTCACGTGACCGATCACATGGGGTACATCCAGGTGTGGCCTGATGCTGGTATACGGCGCATGCGTCGCCGTGCCCGTCCTGGCCGCGCGCCCAAGCCATCAGGAGCCAGTGCGCAAGCGCGGGCACGCGGCACAAAGAGTGCCTGGGCGTCCGCGCGAACACCAGCCCCGCAGAGACAGCCAAGCGCGCGCACCAGCAACGGAGACAGCAGCGCACGCGCACTGCATCATTGTATGCCAACGTACCCAGTAAGTGGAGAACATCTTTGCCAGACATCACTGGTTAATGGATACATACACAGAGGGAGACATATTATAACAATATATATGATCATCAAATCTTGTCCAATGTTGCATTCATATTTAACTCCGCAGATGATCAATCATCCTTCATGCAAAGAAATTCTTATTTCATCCGGTCAGTTGGAGGCACATTCAGGCAATGTGACAGGGATATGATCCGTAGTACATGTCAATGAAAACTGAGAAAAATGCAATAAATAACGAATAATGGAAAAACCAAAAATCCCAAACTACAGATTAAAAACAAAAGCACGCCATGGCAATAAAAATAGTGGAGAAGCGGGGAGGGATTGGGGAGAGAAAAGGAAGAGGAGAAGGGGGAGGGGGAAAGGAAGGATGGAAACGGTAAAATTATAGGGATCCACATTGACATTCAATAAATTGAAATGTCATCACACGAAGGAAGAAAATGATAAGGATTCGTTAAGGCCTTCTGGTGATAGGGTGCCCAGCAAAACAATCCACTTGGCGTCTACTTGGGCTAAGATTTTCTTTACATTGCCCCCCCGGGTGCCCAGATGAATAACATCAATTCCACTGACTTTTAGGCCCCCAGGGTCGCAATTATGGACCTCCCTAAAGTGTCTAGGGATAGTCTTAAGTTCTGTAACTTTGGCCACCGTCCTGGCCGCACCAATGTCCCGCACGTGCTCCCGCACACGTACTCGGAGTTCTCTAGATGTAAGTCCAATGTAAATCAATGAGCAATCACATGTTGCATAGTAGATTACATTGCTTGTACTACAGGAGATATGATGTCTAATATTAAATTCACTTTTACCATCCGAGGACGTAAATGTGGTGCAGCGTAGGACATTGGTGCAGGCACGACAGTGGCCGCATGGGAATGTCCCCAATGTGGGGCCATGCGAACCAAAGGGGTTAGGTTTCGCTGGAATATAATGGCTGGAGACCAGCATATCCTTAAGGTTGTGGGATCGTCTGGGGGTCATGAGGGGATAACGCCCAAGGATTGGTCCCAGGGAGGTATCGGTCGTCAGGATGTCCCAGTGTTTCCTCATTATTCTTCTCATGTTCTCCCATTCATGATTGATTATAGGTAGATATATAACGTAGCTTTCTCTGCCTATCCTTAGATGTATTTTGTTTATTGGGATATAATAGTCATAGCCCTGCTTTAGGCTGAGTTCACACGATGCGTATTTCATGCGTTTCCGTGGCGTTTTTGCAGTTGCGTAAACGCCGCGGAAACGCATGAAAAACGCATGGTAGAAGGGAAGCAATGTTCCCCAATGGAAATCCGCATGTGCTGTGCCCATGATGCGGATTTTTCCGCAGCGTGAACGCTGCGGTCAAAAATCCGCAGCATGTCAATTAATTTTGCGGAAACGCGGTGATTTCGCCGCCATTGACTTGCATTAGAACGCGCCAATTCCGCAAGACAGCATCTGTACTTGCGTTATTGCCGCATTCTAATATGCGGATGGTACCCGGGTGTAGAGGAGAGGAGAGTCTCATCCACACCCAGGTACCATTAAAAAGCTGTAAAAAAAAGAATAAAATAAAAAATAAATGTATTCTTACCTTCTGTCGGCCCGCGCAGCGCTCCCGCTTGGTTCCCGGCACTTGCAGTGAGTTGTAGGACCTGCGGTGACGTCAGAGTCATGTGACGGGTCACGTGACGCTGACGTCGGCAGGTCTTTCAATTCAAAGTTGCCGGCAGCCGGGAGAACGGAGTGAGCGGGACAGCGCGGGCCATCGGAGGTAAGTATATACACTCTCTCGGGTCACACTATATAAATCCATGCTGTTTGCTGTTTGCATGGATTTATATAGTGTGACCTAGTTGTCAAGCACTTTCCAGGTGATGCTAAAATCGCCTGGAAAGCGCTTGTCAATCTGCATGCGGAAACGCATGTGAATCTGCATGTGGATCCGCATGTATTCTGCAGGAAAAACGCATGCACAATCTGCATGCGTTTTTTCTGCCAGGGAGATGCAGAAATGATGCAGAAATTTTCTGCTTCATTTCTGCATCGTGTGCACATAGCCTTATACATCTTTTGCTATAACCACGTAGTTCAAATCTGTTTTTTAAATCGGTAGCATGTTGTTCGAATTTAGGGTCTGAAGAGCAGATCCGTCTCGCCCTCAGGAACTGTCCGACTGGAACAGCCCTAATAGTTGTGGGATGGTGTGCACTTGTGGCATGAATGAGGGAATTGACCGACGTAGGTTTCCTGTGTATGTCTGTTTGGAGGTGCCCGGCGCTGTCCACCTCAAGACAGACATCCAGGAACTCCATCTTGTGCTTGTCAAATTTGTACGTCAGCCGAATTCCCCACATATTACAATTTAATTGTGCCATAAAACTCTCGAGCTGCGGCACCGTGCCACGCCAAAAAAATAAAATATCATCGATATAGCGGAGCCAGCAGAGCACACGGTCCGTAGCCCGGGCACCCCTGTAGCCAAAAATCTGTCTCTCCCATGCGTCCAAGAAGAGATTGGTGTACGAGGGAGCGCAGGCCGCCCCCATGGCCGTGCCACGCCTCTGCAGATATATCATATCTTTAAACAAAAAATAATTATGTGTGAACACGAAGTGCAGCAGCTCAAGAATTAATTTGCACAAGGGCCGCCCAGGTCGGACGCCCCGAGGAAGAGACGGACCGCGTCCAGACCAATTGCATGTTCAATGCAGGTATAAAAAGTCTCAACATCTGCCGTGACGAGCAAGACACCTTCATCCAGGCGAACGCCGTCGACCCGCGTTAGGACATCCGTAGTGTCATGAGTCCATGTCCATGAGTTCAAGACTTCAGGCTGTCATTGCCAACAAAGGGTTTTCAACCAAGTACTAGAAATGAACATTTTATTCACAATTATTTCATCTGTCCAATTACTTTTGGTCCCTTTAAAAACAGGGTGGCACATGTTAAGGAGCTGAAACTCCTAAACCCTTCATCCAATTTTAGTGTGGACACCCTCAAATGAAAGCTGAAAGTCTGAACTTCAACTGCATCTGAATTGTTTTGTTTAAAATTCATTGTGGTAATGTCTAGAACCAAAATTAGAAAAACGTTGTCTCTGTCCAAATATATATGGACCTAACTGTATATTATTGGAGCCAGCAGAATCTATGATCCTTTCCCAGGTATATGTTAGTGAAGCTAGCAGAATGTAGCCTACAATGTATGGTCTCCTTCCAGTTCTTGACTGCAGCCCATAAAGTCAAAAGGATGGTCTATTCTCATCAGATCTATATCCACAGGTGTGCACCACCAAAATAGTCATGTTAGATAGGGGAAAGGTGAAGTAGGAGAATTGTGGATATATAGAAATATTTAAAATGTATAAACTTTATTAATTTATTAAAATACTTTTAAACACAAAATTTCTCATGCATCAATAGATGCATATAAGGTAACCATCTATTGGAGTATAAAGATGGTACCCACTAATAAATCTGGCTCCTCTGTGTTATAAGAGATATGATCGCTTGGCAATGAGGTTTTCCTCCTGCTAATGATTTCAAATGGTGCCGGCTCAGCTATAACAAGTACAAATACACACACTGTGCAATTCATTATGGACAACTACGGGATTGGGCAGAGAGTGAGTGATGATAGTTGATATCTATCACTGCCATAATATCACTAACCGCTAGATAAATGTCAGCTTATGTATACATGTTAATCAGGTGGTGAATAGTCGTGCCCCAAGGCAGACTCATACAAGATAGTGGTATAAAATATTTTGCCATGATAGTGTTATGGTTAATTTTTAATACCTATATATTATTAATTAGATAAAACAATTCTGATTCATGAGGCCTCTGCTTGAGTGTTTTAAGACATACATTGTGAAATGTCTGACTAAGATACTGGTTTCCTGTGAAAGTCTCTGAGAAGATTTTACGTTGGGTCAAGGGAAATGTATTTGTTACTGATAAGCTATTTTGGTTGTCTGTTCAGTTGTATACAAAAACGAAGTTCCGCTTTTTTGTCTAGCTAATAAATTGGTGAGTCTAGGTTGCCACACCAGAAGACTCTACTTGCTGACAATGAATGTCACATGTATTCTGTCTCTCTCCCTTCATCGATGAAGTACCTTAATTTGAATCTCGCTGGCAACGTGAAGACCCTTTGCTGTCTAAACCAAAGTTCTCCTTAAACCAAAGAGGGTCTCCATAACATCAGTAACTTTCTTTGTCCCGTCCATTCCTTGCCAACTGTGATTTTTCATCCAAGCATTGAGAGATGAGCTGAAAGCAGACAATGTTTTCTATAGAATGGCAGACATGGGTGTTGTCCACATAGAAAGCCTCTCCTAAATCCCATGGACAAAAAAGCCGCCCTACAATCTGCCAGGACACATGTTGAAACATATGAAGCCTCCTGGGACTTTATACTCTGGAGTGATGAGACCAAAATAAATGTTTTTTTTGGAACTGATGGCTTCAAAACTTTACAACATTGAAGAGGTGAGGAATACAATGAGAATGCATGGTGTCTACAGTGAGACCTGGTGGTGGCCGTGTCCTTATGTGCGGCTGCATGAGGAGCTACATTTCATTGATGGTATCTTGAATTCACAGATGTTCTGCTCTGTAGTGACAGAGAAGATGCTGCCATCACTCTGCTCCCTTGGTAGGCCACTGTTACATTTCTGAAGAACAGGGTGACAGTGATTCAGTGGCCAAGTGTCTCCTGATCTGAACCCAACCAAACACCTATGGGGAATTCTGAAGAGACAAGTTGTCATCGCTCCATCCAGCATCCAGGCTCTAAGAGCTCGTTATCGAAAAAGAGATAAAAGATAGATATAGTATTGTCACTAACTTGTTCATTCCAGGCCTAGAAAACTTGGGGACGTCCTTTAAAATTATGGAGGCCATACAAAATAATAGATGTAGTAGCTTTTGATGTGGGGTGTACTCATTTTTTGCATCAACTAATTTGAGTAAAACTGAAGATTTTGTAATGAGAGTTATATTATTACTTTCATGTTTTGATTACAAAAAAATGTTCTATGAAATTCAGTGTTGGCAAAATTTTAGAAATTGATCTTGTGTTCAGTGAGCTATTAAATAAAATCTAGAAAGAAGGAATTCTGCGGTGTTAGTGAAGCGCTAGAACAACTAGACAGTGGATTAGGTTATAACACACAAACCTTTTATTGTTTAGTACGCTCTCTAACGCCACGACGCGTTTCGATAGCAGACGCTATCTTCCTCAGGTAGATTCATTCATTGTGGAATGCCCACTTCGGTCACACGGTCCTGGTCATGTGACCGCTGAAGCAGACAGAAGCTCCCTACAACAGTTCCTGCCAAGTTGTGATCATCTTACAGACTCCCACCTGGAAGCGTTTTCCCTTGTTGTGCGGGGCTCCTTTGCACAACAGGACCAGGTGAGTGGTCACTACATCTCCCCCTTCATTTCCCCCCCCCCAAACCTCAGGCTCTTCACCACTGGCGCTCCTACTGTTTTTGTTTTCCATTAAACAAAATCTTACTCATCAAAGTGGGTGTACTCATTTATGGTGAACAATGTTTATTAAACTTTATAAAACACAGTGAACATAATTATACTTTCTTTCCCATATGACTTCTCTCATGTTTTACAAGGTGTGATTTATGTATAAAAGATTTCCCACATTCTGAACATGAATACGGCTTCTCTCCTGTGTGACTTCTCTCATGCTGCACAAGATAAGGTTTTTTTGTAAAGCATTTCTCACAGAATGAACATGAATACGGCTTTTCTCCTGTGTGAATTTTGTGATGTTTAACAAGATCTGATTTATTTGCAAAGCATCTTCCACATGCTAAACATGAAAAAAGTTTTTCTCTTGTGTGAATTCTCTGATGTGTAATAAGATCCCCTTTATGATTGAAGGACTTCCCACATTCTGAATAAAAAAATGGCTTTTCTCCTGTATGAATTCTCTTATGAACAGAAAGACTTGATTTACGCATAAAAGATTTCCCACATTCTGAACATGAATACGGCTTCTCTCCTGTGTGAGTTCTCTGATGTCTAACAAGATCTGATTTACCTGTAAAGCATTTTCCACATTCTAAACATGAAAACGGTTTCTCCCTGGTGTGAATTCTTTGATGTAAAACCAGCTCTGATTTACTTTTAAAACATTTCTCACATTCTAAACAAGAAAATGGCTTCTCTCCTGTATGAATTCTCTTATGAGTAGAAAGATTTGATTTACGCATAAAAGATTTCCCGCATTCTGAACATGAATACGGCTGCTCTCCTGTGTGAATTTTCTCGTGTGTCACAAGTTTTGATTTCTCTGTAAAGCATTTCCCACATTCTGGACATGAATACGGCTTTTCTCCTGTGTGAATTCTCTGATGTTTAACAAGATCTGATTTATAACTAAAACACTTCCCACATTCTGAACATGAATATGGCGACTCTCCAGTATGAATGCTCTGATGTTTACTAAGATGCCCTTTAGCTGTGAAGGTCTTCCCACATAGTGAACACAAAAATGGTTTTTCTCCTGTGTGAATTCTCTGATGTGTTATAAGACTCCCTTTATTTGTGAAGGACTTCTCACATAAGGAACATGAAAATGTTTTTTTCTCCTGTGTGATTTCTCTGATGTGTAATAAGATTCCCTTTATTTCTAAAGCATTTCCCACATTCTGAACACGAATATGGCTTCTCTCCTGTGTGAATTCGCTGATGTGGAATAAGACTCCTTTTATCTGTAAAGGACTTCCCACATTCTGAACATGAATATGGCTTCTCTCCTGTGTGAATTTTCTGATGTGTAATAAGACTCCCTTTAAATGTAAAGCATTTCCCACATTCCGAACATGAATACGGCTTCTCTCCTGTGTGAATTCTCTGATGTATAATAAGACTCCCTTTAAATGTAAAGCATTTCCCACATTCTGAACATGAATACGGCGTTTCTCCTGTGTGAATTCTCTGATGTATAACAAACTGTGATTTATCTGGAAAGCACCTTCTACATTGTAAACATGAAAAAGGTTTTTCCCCTGTGTGAATTCTTTGATGTTTAACAAGATCTGATTTACTTCCAAAACATTTCCCACATTCTGAACATGAATACGGCTTCTCTCCTGTATGAATTCTCTGATGTATAATAAGACTAAAGTTATTTGTGAACGACTTTCCACATTCTGAACATGAATACGGCTTTTCTCCTGTGTGAATTCTCTGATGTATAACAAACTGTGATTTATCTGGAAAGCACCTTCTACATTGTAAACATGAAAAAGGTTTTTCCCCGGTGTGAATTCTTTGATGTTTAACAAGGTTTGATTTACTTCTACAACATTTCCCACATTCTGAACATGAATACGGCTTCTCTCCTGTATGAATTCTCTGATGTGTAATAAGATCCCCTTTATGTTTAAAGGCCTTCCCACATTCCGAACATGAAAATGGCTTTTCTCCTGTGTGAATTCTCTCATGTATAACAAATTGTGATTTATATGTAAAGCATTTCCCACATTCTGAACAGGAGCATGTCTTTTTTCCTTTGTGTTTTCTGCGTGTTAAAAAATTTGAGCTTTTTGGAAATTGCTTGTCACACTGAAATCTTGAATCTACTTTGCCACCTGGACTTTTGGTAATAATGTGAGATTGTTCAGGAGATGATTCCTCATGATTAGGACGATTATAAGAAAGTGAAGTGCTGTGAAGTCCAGGAGGTGCAGGAAGGGTGATGAGGTTTTCTCCATTAGAGTGCTTCATGATATCTTCTTTTTTACAATTTAGTGATGAACCGTTATTCTCACAAGGATTTCCTATCAGGATGAAAGATAAATTAGATATGAGTTTTTTCTTCAACACAAAAGAGATTTCTGAATGTATTTTCTGGATCTCACAATGAAGACCCTCGTCAGTGAAAGTACCGGGAATAAGGAGGACAACTACATGCCATAACATTAACACAATGACGGGTAAAGTGAATGACACTTATAAACTGGTGACATTGGCACAAGTCAGGGGTGGCAGAGATTAGACAGCAAATAGTTCTTTAAGTGGTAATTACTGATGGCAGGTTCCCTTAATGTACCTCCGGTGCCATTTCACTCTCTCAAGCTTCGTATCTTGCCCTCAGTGTAGAAAAGTGTCCACGTAATTAAAGAAGTTGTCCACTACTATTAAAAATGCCCCCAATGTAATTAACCCATTGAGAGAAGATTTTTTTTAATTATCTTGCTTTGTCTTTATTGGCTGTGAGCGGCGCTATCGCTGGCCACTCACCGGCATCACGCGACCCCCGGCTGCAGCCGGCTCTTGCTTCCCCTGATGTCACGTCAAGTGAGGCGTGACTCGGTGATGCGATCCCCGCGGTGGATGCCGGGCTGTGGGTGGGGTTTCCCCGCGCGTCACACCCAGCATCCACCGCGCACTTTCCCAATGAATACAAGGTAATTGTGATTCACAAAATGTTATACAATTGAACGGTGAAGAAAAAAAAATTACATTTTTACAGCTATAATATTATTTTAGCCCCAGATTTTACATTTTCACAAAGGAAAATGGGTAAAAATGACCACATAATTTGTTATACAATTTCTGCTGAACGGGGCAATACCCCATATGTGGCTGTACTGTACTGCTTAGCCACATGGCGAGACTCGGGAGGGAAGGAGCGCTATTTGACTCTTGGAGAACAAACTTTAGTAGAACAGTTTGCAGACTCCATATACAGAGCCCCAAAGTGGCAGAAGAGCAGAATCCCCCCTCAAGTGACACCAGTTTGCAAACTACACCCCTATGGAAATGTATCTACAGGTGTAGTGATGAATTTGACTCCATGGGTGCTTTCCAGAAACGAGCAGTAATGGATGTTGTGAAGTGAAAATGCAAATATTCCCTTATAGTGGTCAGTACATTGTAGTGTCCGGTACATTGTAGTGCCCTTACGTTGTAGCGCCCAGTACATGATTCCCAGCTAGTGCCTTCTGGAGAAATAAATTGGCTCTCCCCGCTACAGTAATGCCAAACATGTGGATGGTAACTGCACACGGTGGGGCCCAGGAGGAGGGGGCATTTGGATTTGGGAGCGCAGATGTCACTGGATTTCTTTAAGTGGGAGCCAAGTCACTTTTCCAGAGCCTTTGTGCTACCAGTAATATGGACACCCCCTATATTACTGTTTACAGATGATGAACCTGAGTGGGGACTTGTTTTTTGTGGGTTGAGTAGAAGCTCTTAATGGTGGCATTTTGGGGTACAGAACATTTTGGATCATATTTATCCTGTGCTGTACGCTGAACACTTACAGTGGGTACGGGAAGTATTCAGACCCCTTTACATTTTTCACTCTTTGTTTCATTGCAGCCATTTAGTAAATTCTAAAAAGTTCCTTTATTTTTCTCATTAAAGTACACTCTGCACCCCATCACATGGTCATAAGTATTCAAATCCTTCGCTCAGACACTCATATTTAAGTCACATGCTGTCCATTTCCTTGTGATCCTCCTTGAGATGGTTCTACTCCTTCATTGGAGTCCAGCTGAGTTTAATTAAACTTATAGGACTTGATTTTGAAAGACACACACCTGTCTATATAAGACCTTACAGCTCACAGTGCATGTCAGACCAAATGAGAATCATCAGCTCAAAGGAACTGCCCAAGGAGCTCAGAGACAGAATTGTGGCAAGGCACAGATCTGGCCAAGGTTTCAAAAGAATTTCGGCATTAATCAAGGCTCCTAAGAGCACAGTGGCCTTCATAATCCTTAAATGGAAGAAGTTTGGGACCACCAGAAGTCTTCCTAGACCTGGCCGTCCAGCCAAACTGAGCAATCGTGGGAGAAGAGCCTTGGTAGGAGAGGTAAAGAAAAACCCCAAGATCACTGTGGCTGAGCTCCAGCGATGCAGTAGGGAGAAAGCTCACAAAAGTCAACGATCACTGCAGCCCTCCACCAGTCGGGCCTTTATGGCAGAGTGGCCAGATGGAAGGATCTACTCAGTGCAAGACATATGAAAGCCCGCATAGAGTTTGCTCAAAAACACATGAAGGACTCACAGATTATGAGAAATAAGATTCTCTGGTCTGATGAGACGAAGATAGAACTTTTTGGTGATAATTCTAAGCGGTATGTGTGGAGAAAACCTGGCACTGCTCATGACCTGCCCAATACAATCCCTACAGTGAAACATGGTGGAGGCAGCATCATGCTATGGGGGTATTTTTCAGCTGCAGAGACAGGATGACTGGTTGCAATTGAAGGAAACACGAAAGCAGCCAAGTACAGAGATATCCTGGATGAAAACCTCTTCCAGAGTGCTCTGGAGCTCAGACTTGGCCGAAGGTTCACCTTCCAACAAGACAGTGACCCTAAGCACACAGCTAAAATGACAAAGGAGTGGCTTCAGAACAACTCTGTGACCATTCTTGACTGGCCCAGCCAGAGCCCTGACCTAAACCCAATTGAGCATCTCTAGAGAGACCTGAAAATGGCTGTCCACCAACGTTCACCATCCAACCTGATGGAACTGGAGAGGATCTGTAAGGAAGAATGGCAGAGGATCCCCAAATCCAGGGGTGAAAAACTTGTTGCATCATTCCCAAGAAGACTCATGGCTGTACTAGCTCAAAAGGGGCTTTTACTCAACACTGAGTAAAGGGTCTGAATACTTATGACCATGTGATATTTCAGTTTTTCTTTTTTAATAAATTTGCAAAAATTTCTACATTTCTTGTTTTTTTCAGTCAAGATGGGGTGCAGAGTGGACTATAATGAGAAAAAAATAAACTTTTTAGAACTTACCGAATAGCTGCAATGAAACAAAGAGTGAAAAATGTAAAGGGGTCTGAATACTTTCCGTACCCACTGTACATCGGGGTTTCCATCTAAATCTACAAAATACACGATTCAGATGACACCCCCGAGGGATCCATTCAGAATAATGAGGCAGCAGAGTTACACCGGACTCCGTCTAGCCTCTGGTCGACTGCGCTTTTATGCACGCTGAAAAAGATGGACATCACTGGATCATAGGCCAGACGGCGTCCACAGCGCCTCATTATACGGAATCTTCCCCCGGGGTTCTGTCCGAATCGCAAGCTCAGTCATTCATATGGCAGCATGAGACTTGTGTAAGAATAATATGGAAGTAAAAGATGGAAGTAATATTAAAAAACACAATTAGGAAAATTAAAAATGTGCTTCTTAAATCATTAAGAAGAGGTGTGAATGCGGCCCAGTTATTCATCGGTGCGCAACCGGACTCTGTACAAGAGCAGCCGCGCCATCACCGGACGCTTCTGCTGTGATGTGGACGGCGGATAAAGCTTCACTGCACCGGAGACTTCATACAATATCACACACCGGTCATCATCAGGCACCGCTAATCATAGTCACATGCCAATCATCATCGTCATACGCCAGTCATCATCATCACACGCCGCTAATCATAGTCACATGCCAATCATCATCATCATACGCCAGTCATCATAATCACACGCCGCTAATCATAATCACATGCCAATCATCATCGTCATACGCCAGTCATCATCATCACACGCCGCTAATCATAGTCACATGCCAATCATCATCGTCATACGCCAGTCATCATCATCACACGCCGCTAATCATAGTCACATGCCAATCATCGTCATACGCCAGTCATCATCATCATCACACGCCGCTAATCATAGTCACATGCCAATCATCATCATGATACGCCAGTCATCATCATCACACGCCGCTAATCATAGTCACATGCCAATCATCATCGTCATACGCCAGTCATCATCATCACACGCCGCTAATCATAGTCACATGCCAATCATCATCATCATACGCCAGTCATCATCATCACACGCCGCTAATCATAGTCACATGCCAATCATCATCGTTATACGCCAGTCATCATCATCACACGCCGCTACTCATAGTCACATGCCAATCATCATCATCATACGCCGCTAATCATAGTCACATGCCAATCATCATCATCATACGCCAGTCATCATCATCACACGCCACTAATCATAGTCACATGCCAATCATCATCGTCATACGCCAGTCATCATCATCACACGCCGCTAATCATAGTCACATGCCAATCATCACTGTCATACGCCAGTCATCATCATCATCACACGCCGCTAATCATAGTCACATGCCAATCATCATCATCACACGCCGCTAATAATAGTCACATGCCAATCATCATCATCATACGCCAGTCATCATCATCACACGCCGCTAATCATAGTCACATGCCAATCATCATCGTCATACGCCAGTCATCATCATCACACGCCGCTAATCATAGTCACATGCCAATCATCATCATCATACGCCGCTAATCATAGTCACATGCCAATCATCATCATCATACGCCAGTCATCATCATCATCACACGCCGCTAATCATAGTCACATGCCAATCATCATCGTCATACGCCAGTCATCATCATCACACGTCACTAATCATAGTCACATGCCAATCATCATCGTCATACGCCAGTCATGATCATCACACACCGCTAATCATCATCATCACACGCCGGTCATCATTATCATCACACGCCGGACATTATTACACACCTGTGGAAACATCTACAGGAATCTCCTCCTTCCCGTCACTCACACACGGCTGATCCTCCCTCGTCATCGCTTCTTCTTCTGTCTCGTCCTTCACTTTATTCTTAGTCGGATCTTCCTCCTGATATATCAGATGTAACAATCAGCACAATACAAGAAGCCACCAAAATCTGTGACATCTATGACCTCGATCAGAAATGTCCCCCCATATACAGATCCGGTACAGGGCTCAGCGCCGTCTACCTGATGACTCTCCGGGATGTTGTGATTCTCCTCTGGACAGTCCTGGGGATACAGAGGACGGGGACATCTCTCTGGTGGATTTCTTTCCATGAGTCCATCTGTAGGAAACACATAGTGACAGAATACAGTGACATGTAAAAGTTTGGGCACCAATGGTCAAAATTACTGTTATTGTGAACAGTTAAGTTGAAGATGAAATAATCTCTAAACGGCCTAAAGTTACAGATGACATTTCCTTTGTATTTAAGGCAAAACAATAAACCATATATATTTTCATCTTTTACATCTAAAAAAAAATTCAATAAGGCAAAATGGGCAAATGCAAAAGTTTTGGCACCCGGCAAGGTTAGTAGCTAGTAGCGCCCCCTTCTGAAAGTATCACAGCTTGTAAATGCTTTTTGTAGCCAGACAATAGTCTTTCAATTCTTGTTTGAGGGATTTTCATTCATTCTTCTTTGGAGAATTCTTCCAGTTCTGTGAGATTCTTGGGTCGTCTTGCATCGTCTGCTATTTTGAGGTCTAGCCACAGATTTTCAATGATGTTCAGATCAGGGGACTGTGAGGGCCATTGTAAAACCTTCAGCTTGCGCCTTTTGAGGTCGTCTATTGTGGATTTTGACATGTGTTTAGTATAGTATCATTATCCATTTGTAGAAGCCATCCTCTTTTTACCTCCAGCTTTTTTGCAGATGGTATTATGTATGTATCAAGAATTTGCTGAAATTTCATGGAATCCATTCTTCCCTCTAACCGTTCCCTGTGCCATTGGCTGCAACACAACCCCAAAGCAGGATTGATCCACCACCATGTTCTTTTACTAAAATTCTGTGCCCTTTTTTCTCCACACAACTTTGATCATTGCTCTATTTTAACCTCATCGGTCCACAAGACTTGTTTACAAAATGCATCAGACCTTCTTAGATGTACTTTTGCATACTTCTGACGCTGAATTTTATGGTGAGGTCGCAGGAGAGGTTTTCTTCTGATGACTCTTCCATGAAGGCCATATTTGTGCAGGTGTCTCTGAAGAGTACAACAATGTTCCACAACTTCAGAGTCTGCTAAATCTTTCTGAAGGTCATTTTCAGTCAAGTGGGGGTTCTGATTTGCCTCTCTAGCAATCCTACTGAAAATTTGCTTGGTCTTCCAGACCTTATCTTGACCTCCACTGTTTCTGTTAACTACCATTTCTTTATTACATTTTGAACCAAGGAAAGGGCAACTTGAAAATGCTTTGCTCATAGCTTTCTCCTGCTTTCTGGGCCTCCACCATTATTAGAGTGCTAGACAGCGGATTAGAAGAAGCCATGGCTGCGGTTATTTTGGCACAATGTTAGAGTAAGCTGTGTTTTTATAAAGCTGGAAATTTGCATCACCTGGCCTTTCCTAACGATGATAGTGAACGAGCCATAACCCTAACAGGCTAAGTAAGATCTGAATCATTGGTCAAAGTTATCTGAGCACACAAATGTCCAAGGGTAATACAAAGGAAATGTGTCATCTTTAACTTTAGGTCTTTTAGAGATCATTTCATCTTTAACTTGCTTAACTGGTCACAATAACAGGAATTTGGCCAGGGGTGCCCAAACTTTTACATTCCACTGTAGATTGTGTCATGCAATGATGGAAGTAGTAGTAGATGACCACAGAACAGACATGACAGTCTCCCCTCCTCACCCTGCTGATCGGCCCATATTGCGGTCGCCTCTTGTGCTCCATGTATAACCTCAGCCTTAATATCAATCAGATCTTCACCCTAAAAAGAAAAATGTAAGATGAGCTCAGGTCCCATCACTTCATGGTCAGATGTTGTGGGGACTTCAGTGTCATCTACCTGATGATCCTCCGGGATGTTGTGAATCTCCTCTGGACAGTCCTGGGGATACAGAGGACGGGGACATCTCTCTGGTGGATTTCTCCTCCTGGATCCATCTGTGGAGACACAGAGACTGAATACATGACCTGCCGTGTATCTGTCTATATATGAGACTCGTCTCTCAGAACCAGTAATTCTATGTTTATGTATCAGGGAATAAATTACATTGTTGTGGTCCTCACCCCCGGTACCGAGGTCCCAGCACATTGTGGCCTCAAGTATGAAGTGATAATCAGCGAGGCCAAAGCCTAATGCCCTGCACTCGGAGGATGAGGACCCTGAGGAGAGGGACAGAGAAGACCCTCGTCAGTCAGATGGAGGAGCCGTACTAAAAAACACAACTTCTCCAAGTTTCGTCTCCAGGGATGGAACCACAGAGGAGCTGGAGAAAGCTCCACATTTCTATCCATCGGTTTCTTCTCTCCTAATTCACTGTATGGAGATTGGGGGAAGGACGGTGACCATTTACCAGTGATTGTATTTTTGAGAGCTCATGATGTCACCATGAGGACACGGCCTCCCTCCTGGACAGGATCCTCTGGGATCACTCAGAGGAGAGAACCTGATCTATTAAAAGACGGGTTACCGTGTCTTTCTTCTTCTTTAAATAGAGATAAATCTCAACATTCGCCTTGGTATAAACACTAAAATAGGCAGCAAATGTAGCGTTTGTCTCTAAAGGAGGAAAAAAGGGCACATGTACGACTAACGTACGAAGTCACAGAACCCGGAAGGACGGTGTTGTGGGGAGCACCCGGTACACAGCGGTTAGTGCCCATCACTGTGTAGAAAGGACAACTAGAGAGCCGGCACCGGGGTCATGGGCGCTTACTGATGCACACGGGGAGCCAAGGAGAGATTGTCTGGTCAGACTCCACAGAAAAGCTCCATAATACATATTCTACTGAACAAACATCCCTGTAAGGGAGACTTACACTTTTTATTATCACCAGACCAGGATCTCAGATTGAAGTCCCCATTATTTTTGCTTTGTCTCCCAAAATTAGAACAAATGTTTTTGTTTTATAAAAATAAATCTACCTATCTAATCTATCTACATACATATACACACACACATATATATATTATTATTTGGCAAAATAAAGTATTATTATTTGGCATTTTCAAGTCAGGATTTATTGCACATGGTAAACGCCAAAAGAAAAAAACACATCAGAAACACCTCCCCAAAACTGCAATGAAAAAACAATGATCAAAAAAAGTCACCAATAAAAAGGTCAACGGCCATTCAAGAAGAGAAGCCCTCACACAGCTCCGATAACGGAAGATAAAGCGATGGGTGTCAGGAACAGTTCTGAAAATGGCAGCGACATCGTTCTTACCACCCAATAAATGCTGAGAAACAAAACCCAAAAAGCCAGAAGCCCGACCACGACTGATGACGACATTGAGCCGGCACCGATTCAGAGGGACGGACGAGCGACAGCGGATTAGGGGCAAAATCATCAGTAAATTAACCCCGACTCTGCTGAGTAACAATCCACGACAGACTCAGGTACCGAAAGATCTCACAGGAGAGAACGGACAGAAGCGCTGGGACATCTGCAGACAAAATGTGACCGATGCTCTAAGGAAGGGGAAAGATTCAGAAAGAAGCCGCCGAAGACGAAGACTCAAGACTGATGAAGACGACAGCGGAGAAACCGCGACTCACAGATCAGAAGAGAAGAATCAGGGAATGAAAGCTGTGAGAAAATGTAGAGAAAACCAGAGCAAGTCGGGAGAAAAATCATCTATTATAGGACGAGGCCGAGAGACGTCATCACATCCACCGGAGCCAACAAGAGTCTCCTCTCACCTGGTGATGTCAGAGGCCGGAGCTCCTCCATCATCACCTCCTGGCACCGATCCTGGTGTCCTTCTAGATACTCCCACTCCTCCATGGAGAGATAGACAGCGACGTCCTGACACCTTATAGGAACCTGACAACAACGACACCGTCATCACCCAGAATCCTCCAGTGCTGTCCTGTATAATGTCCCAGCAGTCACCTCTCCAGTCATCACCCAGAATCCTCCAGTGCTGTCCAGTATAATGTCCCAGCAGTCACCTCTCCAGTCATCACCCAGAATCCTCCAGTGCTGTCCTGTATAATGTCCCAGCAGTCACCTCTCCGGTCATCACCCAGAATCCTCCAGTGCTGTCCTGTATAATGTCCCAGCAGTCACCTCTCCGCTCATCACCCAGAATCCTCCAGTGCTGTCCTGTATAATGTCCCAGCAGTCATCTCTCCGCTCATCACCCAGAATCCTCCAGTACTGTCCTGTATAATGTCCCAGCAGTCACCTCTCCGGTCATCACCCAGAATCCTCCAGTGCTGTCCTGTATAATGTCCCAGCAGTCACCTCTCCGGTCATCACCCAGAATCCTTCAGTGCTGTCCTGTATAATGTCCCAGCAGTCACCTCTCCGGTCATCACCCAGAAACCTCCAGTGCCGTCCAGTATAATGTCCCAGCAGTCACCTCTCCGGTCATCACCCAAAATCCTCCAGGGCTGTCCTGTATAATGTCCCAGCAGTCACCTCTCCGGTCATCACCCAGAATCCTCCAGTGCTGTCCTGTATAATGTCTCAGCAGTCACCTCTCCGCTCATCACCCAGAATCCTCCAGTGCTGTCCTGTATAATGTCCCAGCAGTCACCTCTCCTATCATCACCCGGAATCCTCCAGTGCCGTCCTGTATAATGTCCCAGCAGTCACCTCTCCGCTCATCACCCAGAATCCTACAGTGCTGTCCTGTATAATGTCCCAGCAGTCACCTCTCTGCTCAGCAGCTCAATCATCTTGTTGCTGAGCTCTAGGATCTTCTTCTTCTTCCTCTCATGTATCGGGAGGTGCGGGGGAGGCTTTGTGATGGGGTCCGGGCTCCGCCCTCCTGACTCCTGGAGATGGATGATGGGAGTCACACCCTCCCCCGGTGTCTTCCTCACTATTGTGTAATCCTGTGTATGGAGAGAGACACTTAGGGAGAAGAATTCCTTCCCGACTCCAGATCTGACAATCAGTAGAAATCCCGGGATCAATAACCGTCTCCAGTAATCTGGGGCCATAACCTGGAATATTATTACACTCAGGACAGACATCCAGGCCCCTCTACAGCTCTTATAGGGAATCCCCATGACAACTCCTCCTGGCAGAGAGCTGCACACAATCACTGCTCTTACAGTAAAGAATCCTTCTCTTCCTCTTCTGGATTTCCTCTTCCCGATGTCGGACTTGTTACATAACACAATAAAGCTGATAGAAATGTAGAGGAGTTACCTCTCCGCTCAGCAGGGAGATGATCTCCAGGGTGAAGTGTAATAATCTTCTGGTGGTCTCGTCCTCGTCCATCCTCGGGGTCATTCAGGAGAAGGAGGGATGAACACTGGATCAGCTGGAGGGATCACTGAATTCTGCCCCAAATATCTGACATTTATCAGGAAGAATCTGGAGGAAAAGCCACAAACTCCACCGCGACCTCCTCCGCCGATCTGACCGCTCATTATCAGCCTCGCAGAAGGACGGTCATCGTGGTAACTACACAGCCAGCGGGGGCGGTCATCGTGGTAACTACAGCGCCAGCGGGGGTCGGTCACCGTGGTAACTACACCTCCAGCGGGGGCGGTCACCGTGGCAACTACAGCGCCAGCGGGGGCGGTCATCGTGGTAACTACAGCGTTAGCGGGGGTCGGTCACCGTGGTAACTACACCTCCAGCGGGGGCGGTCACCGTGGCAACTACACCTCCAGCGGGGGCGGTCACCGTGGTAACTCCACCTCCAGCGGGGGACGGTCACCGTGGTAACTCCACCTCTAGCGGGGGACGGTCACCGTGGTAACTCCACCTCCAGCGGGGGACGGTCACCGTGGTAACTCCACCTCCAGCGGGGGCGGTCACCGTGGTAAGTCCACCTCCAGCGGGGGATGGTCACCGTGGTAACTCCACCTCCAGCGGGGGGCGGTCACCGTGGTAACTCCATCTCCAGCGGGGGAAGGTCACCGTGGTAACTCCACCTCCAGCGGGGGACGGTCAACGTGGTAACTCCACCTCCAGCGGGGGACGGTCACCGTGGTAACTACACCTCCAGCGGGGGCGGTCACCGTGGTAACTCCACCTCCAGCGGGGGCGGTCACCGTGGTAACTCCACCTCCAGCGGGGGACGGTCACCGTGGTAACTCCATCTCCAGCGGGGGAAGGTCACCGTGGTAACTCCACCTCCAGCGGGGGCGGTCACCGTGGTAACTACACCTCCAGCGGGGGACGGTCAACGTGGTAACTCCACCTCCAGCGGGGGACGGTCACCGTGGTAACTACACCTCCAGCGGGGACGGTCACCGTGGTAACTCCACCTCCAGCGGGGGACGGTCACCGTGGTAACTCCACCTCTAGCGGGGGACGGTCACCGTGGTAACTCCACCTCCAGCGGGGGACGGTCACCGTGGTAACTCCACCTCCAGCGGGGGACGGTCACCGTGGTAACTCCACCTCTAGCGGGGGACGGTCACCGTGGTAACTCCATCTCCAGCGGCGGAAGGTCACCGTGGTAACTCCACCTCCAGCGGGGGACGGTCACCGTGGTAACTCCACCTCCAGCGGGGACGGTCACCGTGGTAACTCCACCTCTAGCGGGGGACGGTCACCGTGGTAACTCCACCTCCAGCGGGGACGGTCACCGTGGTAACTCCACCTCCAGAGGGGGACGGTCACCGTGGTAACTCCACCTCCAGCGGGGACGGTCACCGTGGTAACTCCACCTCCAGCGGTGGACGGTCACCGTGGTAACTCCACCTCCAGCGGGGACGGTCACCGTGGTAACTCCACCTCCAGCGGGGGACGGTCACCGTGGTAACTCCACTTCCAGCGGGGGACGGTCACCGTGGTAACTCCACCTCCAGCGGGGGCGGTGAGGTGAGGAGGAGCCGCTGCACATCCCCCATACAACACTGAGGAGCCGCAGTCACATGGAGCAGGAGCCTCCACAGGAACAGCTCTGATCTCACCCCACACTCTCCTCTCACAGATTCACCACAAACCCTCCCTGTAATCTCACCGGAATGGCGGGAAGCGGAAACCTGCTGCTGGCTGATACCAGAGAGCAAGAGCTGCGCACAACCAGGACGGAGCTGCTGCACTGAGAGCGGGAGGACCTGTGGTGACGTTACCGCCATGTGATCAGGGGGCGGAGCTCAGGAGAGAAGTGGTGAAGGACCTGTGGTGACGTCACCGCCATGTGATCAGGGGGCGGAGCTCAGGAGAGAAGTGGTGAAGGACCTGTGGTGACGTCACCGCCATATGATCAGGGGGCGGAGCTCAGGAGAGAAGCTGTGAAGGACCTGTGTTGACGTCACCGCCATGTGATCAGGGGGCGGAGCTCAGGAGAGAAGTGGTGAAGGACCTGTGATGACGTCACCGCCATGTGATGAGGGGGTGGAGCCCAAGAGAGAGTTTGTGAAGGACCTGTGGTGACGTCACCGCCATGTGATCAGGGGGCGGAGCTCAGGAGAGAAGTGGTGAAGGACCTGTGGTGACGTCACCGCCATGTGATCAGGGGGCGGGGCTTCGGGTGGTGATTGGCTCCGCAGTGTTTCCTCACAGACTGTAATGATTCTATAAACTATAAAGTTATTATAATGGTGAAGGAGCTGTGAGGAGGCTGCGGTCATGTGACAGTGATGACGTCCCCGCAGCTCCTCCCCCTCAGGGGTCATTGCCCCGCCCAGATCTGCAGATGATCCCGGCGCAGTCGCTCCTCCGGCTCCTCCTCCCTCTGACGTCACATAGTGGCCGCTTTCTCCAGTGATGAGGATTTCTCTGCTCCCGGAGGTTCTGTAAGTCCAGTAGTCTCATCAGGTCCACATCTATAGTAAGTTCACCTGTTTCCCCAGTCAGGGCTCGCTCTCACTTCAATTTGATAAAACCCCAGACTGCGTCCGGACCCAGTAATCCTCGGATTCTCTGCTCAGCGGCGTTTTGTTTTCCAGCTCCGATCGGATCGCACGCACCCATATAATCTACAGGTGCGTGTGAAACATCGCGCTGCACTCAGATACCACCCGAGTGCAGTGCGATTCCCGCCAATGCCAGCAGCAGAGGAGATGGAGATAGTGATTTCCCCGTCCCCTCCGCAGCCGTGCGAGAGGATCAGAGCATGGAGCACTGACATTCGGCTCCCGCTCGCAGCAGAGCAGCAGCGAGTGTCATTAGCATATCGCATCGGGGGGTCTCGCATCGCATACCGTACGCTAGTGGGACCCCGGCCTAAGAGATACGTCTGTGTCTTGTATAGCAGAGCGGAGTTGTACAGATACCTGTCTTTACGTAGGCTCAGGTTCTCCCGGGTGCGACTCAGCCTCAGCATCCTCCCGCGCCATCTCCTCCTCTCCATGTTGTTGTGCAGAGTTCTCGGCGCCATCTTGTAATGAGGGTCTGGCAAATTTTTAATATTTTAATTATTATTTTTTTCTCCTATTTTTTTAAATTTTTTAAATTTTGTATTACAATGTTCTAATGCTGATAATTTAGTCGTCCGTTCAGATATTAAAATATTCACCCAATGACAAATGAAAGCAATTCTAAACCCATAACCCTTCTATGACCTGATCACTGTTAAATGATACGATGATTATTATCTTACTTGTTTTAACTTCTGCTTTCTCACTTCTCGCCCGCCCTTTAACACATTCTGTGCATTCTCTCCATATCCACCCCTCCCTTCTCCCCTCTCTCATGTATAACTCTGAAGCTCTACTGACATTTCTCACCCACTCCAAACCATCCACTACCTCCATACAGCACGCAAAATGTTCATACAAATCATTGCACCACCTGCTCTTTCTCTTTTTTCTCCTTCTCCTAGTCGCTGGCAACATCTCTCCCAACCCTGGGCCTCCGTGTGCTAGCATACACCACTCTCCTCCAGCGGCATATAGAAACCCTGCTAATCTTATTAACATTCAGTGCATGCCCTCTCCTATCGCTTTCCACTATGCTCTCTGTAACGCACGGTCTGTGTGTAACTAACTTACACTCACGATTTTTTCCTCTCTAATTCCCTTCACCTTCTAGCTATTACAGAAACCTGGATCCAGCATTCAGACACCACCGCACCTGCTGCTCTCTCGTTTAGTGGGCTGAAATTTTTGCATACCGCCAAACCTGAGAACAGACAAGGTGGAGGTGTTGGTTTGCTCCTTTCACCACAATGTGCTTTCCAGGTCATCCCCCCAGTTCCCTCACTTATGTTTCCTTCCTTTGAAGTCCACACCGTCAGACTCTTAAAACCCTTCTCCCTGTGAGTGGCGGTTGTGTATCGCCCTCCAGGCTCCTGCCGCCAGTTACTGGATCACTTTGCCAACTGGCTTCCTCACTTTCTATCCTGTGACATCCCCACCCTCATCATGGGAGACTTTAACATCCCCATCAATGATCCCCTCTCCCAATCTGCCTCTCATCTACTTTCTCTAACCTCCTCATTCGGCCTCTCACAGGTTACTAACTCTGCTACGCATGAAGACGGGAATACTCTGGACCTGGTTTTCTCCCGTCTCTGCTCGCTGCATGACTTTACTAACTCCCCTCTCCCGCTGTCGGACCACAACCTTCTTTCCTTCTCTGTCAAGAACCGTCTCCTCACCCGGGACACCCCCACTTACCTCACTTATAGGAATATACGTACCATTAATACCCAGCAGCTTATGGACAATCTCCACACATCTTCAGCCCCCATCTCCTCCCTCTCCTGCCCGGACTTGGCATTGTCACACTACAATAATACACTGAAGAGCGCCCTAGATGAAGCAGCACCTTCTACACGCAGAAAGACCCGACACAGACAACGGCAGCTCTGGCACACAATGCAAATACGTTTTCTTCAGCGTTGCTCAAGGTGCACTGAGCATCAGTGGAGAAAATCTCTTTTAGCAGAGGACTTCATCCACTATGAATTCATGCTCAAAACCTATAACTCTGCCCTTCATCTGGCCAAACAATCCTACTTCACCACCCTCATCACTTCACTGTCCAACAATCCAAAATGACTTTTTGAAACCTTAAACTCCCTCCTGAAACCTAATGCACAGGCCCCCACCACCAACCTCAGCGGTGAGGATCTGGCCACTTATTTCCTAGAAAAAATCAACCACATCCATCAGGGCATCTCAGCCCAATCTCCTCAGTGCCTGGATCCCCTTCCCTGCCGGACTTCAAGCTCACTAGCCATCTTTGAGCCTGTTACAGAAGAAGAAGTTACCCAGCTTCTCACTTCTTCTCGACCTACAACCTGCAACAGTGACCCCATTCCCTCACATCTCCTGCAGTCTCTCTCACCGGTGGTCACCACTCACCTGACAAAAATATTTAACCTCTCTCTTTCGTAAGGTATCTTTCCCTCCTCATTTAAACATGGCATCATAACCCCTTTACTTAAAAAGCCATCCCTGGACCAGAACTGCACTGCTAACTACAGACCCGTCTCTAATCTTCCTTTCATCTCTAAACTCCTGGAACGCTTGGTCCACTCCCGTCTAATCCGCTATCTCTCAGATAACTTTCTCCTCGACCCTCTACAATCTGGTTTCCGCTCCTTACACTCCACTGAAACTGCCCTCACTAAAGTCTCTAATGATCTACGAACAGCTAAATCCAAAGGTCACTGCTCCCTGCTGATTCTCCTGGATCTCTCTGCTGCATTTGACACTGTGGATCACCAGCTTCTCCTCACTATGCTCCTCTCTATCGGCTTCAAGGACACTGTTCTCTCCTTGTTCTCCTACCTCTCTGACCGCTCCTTCACTGTATCTTTTGCTGGCTCCTCTTCCCCTCCTCATCCCCTTACTATCGGGGTCCCGCAGGGCTCAGTCCTAGGCCCCCTCCTCTTCTCTCTATACACTGCCTCTATTGGACAAACAATCAGCAGATTTGGTTTCCAGTATCATCTCTATGCTGACGACACCCAACTATACACCTCTTCACCTGACATCACCCCTACCCTAATACAAAATACCAAGGATTGACTGTCTGCTGTCTCTAACATCATGTCCTCCCTCTATCTTAAACTGAATCTCTCCAAAACTGAACTTCTTGTGTTTCTCCCCTTTACCAGCCCAACTCTACCTAACATCGAAATTACCTTGGATGGTTCAACCATAACCCCCAAGCAGCACGGCCGCTGCCTTGGAGTCATATTCGACACTAACCTTTCCTTTACTGCCTATATCCGATCACTCACTCGCTCTTGTCACCTGCATCTTAAAAACATCTCCAGAATCCTTCCTTTTCTCACCTTTGAAACTGCTAAAACTCTTACTGTCGCTCTTATTCACTCCCGTCTGGACTACTGCAACTCTCTTCTGATCGGTCTCACTCTTACCAAACTTTCTCCTCTCCAATCCGTCCCGAATGCGACAGCCAGGGTCGTATTTCTGTCCAGCCGCTTCACCGATGCTTCCATCTTGTGCCAGTCATTACAATGGTTACCCATTCGCTACAGGATCAAATATAAACTCATCGGTCTCACCCACAAAGCTCTCCACAGTTCTGCACCGCCTTATATCTCCTCTCTCATCTCTATCTATCGCCCTACACGTGCCCTCCGTTCTACAAATGACCTAACATCCCTCATAATCTGAACCTCGCACCTCCGTCTCTAAGACTTCTCTCATGCTGCACCAGTTCTCTGGAATGCTCTACCCCAGACGATCCGACTGATGCCTAGCCCCCATGTCTTCAAGCGCGCTTTTAAAACCCATCTCTTTAAACAAGCCAACCACCTCAACTACTCAGTAAATTAACTTTCCCCTGTCCCCTCCTTCTAAATATTATTCAGAATCTGCTCCCTACTCTTCATCTGTCTCCACACCCTCCATGCACAAGATAACTGCACTCGATACTTGATTATTGCACTTATACATACGGGCTGATGACCGGATCATGCAGCTTTATATGAAAATCCCTATTTATTATAATTGTCAGACCTGAAATAACAAGCACTTTTCACCTATTGTGTCCCCCCCCATTCCCTTGTAGAATGTAAGCGTGCGAGCGGCCGGACCCTCGCTCCTAATGTAACTGTTTAAACTGTCTTACCTTGTATTGAATATATTGTCTGTACATGTCCCCGCTGAATTGTAAAGTGCTGCGGAATATGTTGGCGCTATATAAATAAAAATGATTGTTTTTTTCGCATTTCCTATATATATATTTGTGGCAATGTGTATTGGTGTAAAATTACATATTTTATTTGATAGTTAATATACTTTGTTATGGACGTTTTTTCATTTTTGTGTATATACACTGCTCAAAAAAATAAAGGGAACACTGAAATAACCCATCCTAGATCTGAATGAATGAAATATTCTCATTGAATACTTTGTTCTGTACAAAGTTGAATGTGCTGATAACAAAATCACACAAAAAGCATCAATGGAAATCACATTTATTAACCAATGGAGGCCTGGATTTGGAGTCACCCCCAAAATGAAAGTGGAAAAACACACTACAGGCTGATCCAACTTTAATGTAATGTCCTTAAAACAAGTCACAATGAGGCTCAGTATGGTGTGTGGCCTCCACGTGCCTGTATGACCTCCCTACAACACCTGGGCATGCTCCTGATGAGGCTGAGTATTGTGTGTGGCCTCCACGTGCCTGTATGACCTCCCTACAACGCCTGGGCATGCTCCTGATGAGGCTCAGTATTGTGTGTGGCCTCCACGTGCCTGTATGACCTCCCTACAACGCCTGGGCATGCTCCTGATGAGGGTCAGTATTGTGTGTGGCCTCCATGTGCCTGTATGACTTCCCTACAACGCCTGGGCATGCTCCTGATGAGGTTGCGGATGGTCTCCTGTGGGATCTCCTCCCAGACCTGGACTAAAGCATCCGCCAACTCCTGGACAGTCTGTGGTGCAACGTGACGTTGGTGGATGGAGCGAGACATGATGTCCCCGATGTGCTCAATCGGATTCAGGTCTGGGGAATGGGCGGGCCAGTCCATAGCTTCAATGCCTTCATCTTGCAGGAACTGCTGACACACTCCAGCCACATGAGGTCTGGCATTGTCCTGCATTAGGAGGAACCCAGGGCCAACCGCACCAGCATATGGTCTCACAAGGGGTCAGAGGATCTCATCTCGGTACCTAATGGCAGTCAGGCTACCTCTGGCGAGCACATGGAGGGCTGTGCGGCCCTCCAAGAAATGCCACCCCACACCATTACTGACCCACTGCCAAACCGGTCATGCTGAAGGATGTTGCAGGCAGCAGATCGCTCTCCACGGCGTCTCCAGACTCTGTCACGTCTGTCACATGTGCTTCGTGTGAACCTGCTTTCATCTGTGAAGAGGAGAGGGCGCCAGTGGCGACTTTGCCAATCCTGGTGTTCTGTGGCAAATGCCAAGCGTCCTGCATGGTGTTGGGCTCTGAGCACAACCCCCATCTGTGGACGTCGGGCCCTCATACCACCTTTATGGAGTCGGCTCCTAACCGTTTGTGCAGACACATGCACATTTGTGGCCTGCTGGAGGTAATTTTGCAGGGCTCTGGCAGTGCTCCTCCTTGCACAAAGGCGGAGGTAGCGGTCCTGCTGCTGGGTTGTTGCCCTCCTACGGCCCCCTCCACTCCCCTCCCCTCTCCTGGTGTACTGGCCTGTCTCCTGGTACCGCCTCCAGCCTCTGGACACTACGCTGACAGACACAGCAAACCTTCTTGCCACAGTTCGCATTGATGTGCCATCCTGGATGAGCTGCACTACCTGAGCAACTTCTGTGGGTTGTAGAGTCTGTCTCATGCTACCACGAGTGTGAAAGCACAACCAACATTCAAAAGTGACCAAAACATCAGCCAGAAAGTATTGGTACGGAGATGTGGTCTGTGGTCCCCACCTGCAGAACTACTCCTTTATTGAGGGTGTCTGGATAATTGACAATAATTTCCATCTATTGTCTATTCCATTTGCACAACAGCATGTGAAATTGATTGTCAATCAGTGTTGCTTCCTAAGTGGACAGTTTGATTTCACAGAAGTTTGATTCACTTGGAGTTATATTCTGTTGTGTAAGTGTTCCCTTTATTTTTTTGAGCAGTGTATATTTTATATAATGAGACTAATATGATTATATGACTGTTTGTGGTTTTCTTCATTTTTTATTTCATTGTGATGTCATTTCCTTGTTTTTTTCTATATAAATGTTGTATTTCTATGTGATTGGCCACAATTGAGAAAAGCTCTGGAGGAGCTGAAACGTTTTGCAGATTTGTGGATGTGGAATAAATGATTGACTACAGGTCAGTGCCGGGATCTCTTTCCTTTCCCTCTCCATTACTAACCTGAGGGCTTGAAGACAGCGGTGTTTTATGACAAATCACAGCTGTCATCAACCCTAACCGCCATTACCCCGATTGCCACCGCACCAGGGCAATCGTGAAGAGCCGTGCAAAGCACCTGAATTGGTGCGCCATTTCTGAGGCGGCTGAGGGCTGGTATTTTTAGGCTGGGAAGGGCCCAGTAACCGAGGACCTTCCCACCCTGATAATATCCGCTCACAGCTGTCTGCTTTACCTTTGCTGGTTATCAAAAATAGGGAGGACTCCACATCGCTTTTTTCATTTATTAGCTAAACACAAGTACAGTAAACTCCACACACAGGGCACTAATTATATATCTCACGGATATCTATCATCTATCTCGCTCTTTGCACATCTAACACCTAAATATCTGTCATTTCTATTCTGCGCTCTCTTCCGGCACGTGTCACACAGACGTGTGTGCGGATGTCACACTTTATGTCATCTGTGTGCAGGACGTACTGATGTCCGAGCTGCCGGCAAAAAACGGACATGTCCGGTCCGTGTGACCATGTGCGCAGCCTATAGATTATAATGGGTGTACGTGTGTGTCTCCGGTACGTGTGAAGGGGGCCTAAAGGGTATGAGCACTTTTAGTATGAATTACCAGTAGGGGGCGTGACCACTTAAAGTGCCTAGAGCAGCATGAATGCCAGATACGGCCCTGAGCACAGCCCTAATAAAGTCATTAGAGCTGCAGATAAAGGGGGCTCGATTACAGCTCTGGATAGTGGGTTGTATGAGCCGGAGGTTATGAACATGGATGACGATACTAATATATGCCGCACTCTAGATGGAGATCCTACTAATTCATACAATACCCCCTTACATTGTCTTTTGGAGGAGGGTTTGGTATCGGCTGTACTTAATGCCAAACAGAACGATTAAAGGAAAATCACCCACAATGTCCAATATTTCATACATTACCGAAAACGCACAAAGAAGGAAACATCCATCAGTCTAGAGATACATTCAATACTGGCTGCAGAGAAGATTCCTATAATATAGTGAATATTACCAGAAAACATTTACCTATGTTATACACTGACAAGGATCCAGCAACAAGAAAGACAACTGACACGTGGAGGACAAACACCAAAGGTTTCATTGAATGTGGGAGAAATAAATGTGGTTTGTGCAAGTCTGTGCACAAAGCAAAAATGTCTGCATCTACTAACCATAATAAACCCTATAATATCCGACATCTCATTAGTTGTAGCTCCACACGTCATTGACACCATACAATGTGAAGCTTGTCTGCTGCAATATGTGGGGGGCACGGTCAGACCCTTACGTCACCGCATTGGGGGACACGTTAGGGACGTTCTTGGCCCCACAACACGTAATACATCTGCAGCATCACAACATCTCATACAACACAATAGGGATTAATCACTTTACAGTTGTGGGTATTGAATATGTCACCAGACCAGCTAAGGGGGAGATTGGTATAAAAAGTACACCCCCGAGAAGCCTTGTGGATTCTGGAATTGGCCTCCAGATTCCCCAGTGATATGAATCTTCCTTCAGACCTTGTATCCATTTACTGAATTGTGTTTTTTCCTCTTTTATAGTAATTATACATAATATACACATTATAGATGCAGACACTTCATTCTTCTATTGCACGGATGCTTTTTGTTGTGGACATATGATCGTCCATAGGGGTAATGTAGACATACTTGCACACGTCCATTTGGGGCTGGGGGTCTCCGCTGTGCATTAGACCCTATGATGTGTATAAGAAGCCGGTTACTGTTGATTTATTATGTCATGAAGAAGAACTGAACACAAATACCAGGTAGAAACGCAGAGATGTTTTGCTCCTATCTGTTTTTTAATGTTTCTATGATTTTAATTTGATTTGTTCAATAAAAGTTTTTGACGTTATTCACACTGGAAAACAAGTGCTGGATTATCAGTAACTTTCTTTGTCCCGTCCATTCCTTCCCAACTGTGATTTTTCATCCAAGCATTGAGAGATGAGCTGAAAGCAGACAATGTTTTCTATAGAGGAATGGCAGACATGGGCGTTGTCCACATAGAAAGCCTCTCCTAAATCCCATACACAAAAAAGCCGCCCTACAATCTGCCAGGACACATGCGGAAACATATGAAGACTCCTGGGACTTTATACTCTGGAGTGATGAGACCAAGATAAAGGTTTTTTTGGAACTGATGGCTTCAAAACTGTATAACATTGAAGAGGTGAGGAATACAATGAGAATGCATGGTGTCTACAGTGAGACCTGGTGGTGGCCGTGTCCTTATGTGCGGCTGCATGAGGAGCTACATTTCATTGATGGTATCTTGAATTCACAGATGTTCTGTTCTATAGTGACAGAAAAGATGCTGCCATCACTCTGTTCCCTTGGTAGGCCACTGTTACATTTCTGAAGAACAGGGTGACAGTGATTCAGTGGCCAAGAGTCTCCTGATCTGAACCCAACCAAACACCTATGGGGAATTCTGAAGAGACAAGTTGTCATCGCTCCATCCAGCATCCAGGCTCTAAGAGCTCGTTATCGAAAAAGAGATAAAAGATAGATATAGTATTGTCACTAACTTGTTCATTCCAGGCCTAGAAAACTTGGTGCTGTCCTTTAAAATTATCGAGGCCATACAAAATAATAGATGTAGTAGCTTTTGATGTGGGGTGTACTCATTTTTGCATCAACTAATTTGAGTAAAACTGAAGATTTTGTAATGAGAGTTATATTATTAACCTTACTTTCATGTTTTGATTACAAAAAAATGTTCTATGAAACTTAGTGTTGGCAAAATTGTAGAAATTGATCTTGTGTTCAGTGAGCTATTAAATAAAATCTTACTCATCAAAGGGGGTGTACTCATTTATGCTGAACAATGTTTATTAAACTTTATAAAACACAGTGAACATAATTACACTTTCTTTCCCGTATGACTTCTCTCATGTTTTACAAGGTGTGATTTATGTATAAAAGATTTCCCACATTCTGAACATGAATACGGCTTCTCTCCTGTGTGAATTCTTTGATGTGTAACAAGCTCTGATTTATAACTAAAACACTTCCCACATTCTGAACATGAATATGGCTTCTTTCCAGTATGAATGCTCTGATGTCTACTAAGATGCCCTTTAGCTGTGAAGGTCTTCCCACATAGTTAACACAAAAATGGTTTCTCTCCTGTGTGAATTCTCTGATGTGTTATAAGACTCCCTTTATTTGAGAAGGACTTCTCACATTCCGAACATGAAAATGTTTTTTCTCCTGTATGATTTCTTTGATGTGTAAAAAGATTCCCTTTATTTGTAAAACATTTCTCACATTCTGAACATGAATACGGCTTTTCTCCTGTGTGAATCCTCTGATGTTTAACAAGATCTGATTTATAACTAAAACACTTCCCACATTCTGAACATGAATATGGCTTCTTTCCAGTATGAATGCTCTGATGTCTACTAAGATGCCCTTTAGCTGTGAAGGTCTTCCCACATAGTGAACACAAAAATGGTTTCTCTCCTGTGTGAATTCTCTGATGTGTTATAAGACTCCCTTTATTTGAGAAGGACTTCTCACATTCCGAACATGAAAATGTTTTTTCTCCTGTATGATTTCTTTGATGTGTAAAAAGATTCCCTTTATTTGTGAAGGACTTCTCACATAGTGAACATGAAAATGTTTTTTCTCCTGTGTGATTTCTCTGATGTCTAATAAGACTCCATTTATTTGCAAAGCATTTCCCACATTCTGAACATGAATATGGCTTCTCTCCTGTGTGAAGTCGCTGATGTTGAATAAGACTCCTTTTATCTGTAAAGGATTTCCCACATTCTGAACATGAATATGGCTTCTCTCCTGTGTGAATTTTCTGATGTGTAATAAGATTCCCTTTAAATGTAAAGCATTTCCCACATTCTGAACAGGAAAATGGCTTCTCTCCTGTGTGAATTTTCTGATGTGTAATAAGAGTCCCTTTAAATGTAAAGCATTTCCCACATTCTGAACATGAATATGGCTTTTCTCCTGTGTGAGTTCTTTGATGTAGAACAAGCTGTGATTTATCTGGAAAGCACCTTCCACATTGTAAACATGAAAAAGGTTTTTCCCCTGTGTGAATTCTTTGATGTTTAACAAGGTCTGATTTACTTCTACAACATTTCCCACATTCTGAACATAAATATGGCTTCTCTCCTGTGTGAATTCTCTGATGTATAATAAGATCCCCTTTACCTGTGAAGGACTTTCCACATTCTGAACATGAATACGGCTTTTCTCCTGTGTGAATTCTCTGATGTTTAACAAGTTGTGATTTCTTTGTAAAGCACCTTCCACATTGTAAACATGAATACGGCTTTTCCCCTGTGTGAATTCTTTGATGTTTAACAAGGTCTGATTTATTTTTACAACATTTCCCACATTCCGAACATGAAAATGGCTTCTCTCCTGTATGAATTCTCTGATGTGTAATAAGATTCCCTTTATGTTTGAAGGACTTCCCACATTCCGAACATGAAAAAGGTTTTTCTCCTGTGTGAATTCTTTGATGTTTAACCAGCTCTGATTTACTTCTACAACATTTCCCACATTCCGAACAAGAAAATGGCTTCTCTCCTGTGTGAATTCTCTGATGTATAATAAGAGTCCCTTTACCTGTGAAGGACTTTCCACATTCTGAACATGAATACGGCTTCTCTCCTGTATGAATTCTCTGATGTGTAACAAGCTCTGATTTACTTCCAAAACATTTCCCACATTCCGAACAAGAAAATGGCTTCTCTCCTGTGTGAATTCTCTCATGTATAACAAATTGTGATTTATATGTAAAGCATTTCCCACATTCTGAACAGGAGTATGGCTTTTTACCTTTGTGTTTTCTGTGTGTTAAGAAATCTGAGCTTTTTGTAAATTGCTTGTCACACTGAAATCTTGAATCCACTTTGTCCCCTGGACTTTTGGTAATAATGCGAGATTGCTCAGGAGATGATTCCTCATGATTAGGAGGATTATAAGAAAGTGAAGTGCTGTGAAGTCCAGGAGGTGCAGGAAGGGTGATGAGGTTTTCTCTATTAGAGTGTTTCCTGATATCTTCTTTTTTACAATTTAGTGATGAACCGTTATTCTCACAAGGATTTCCTGTAAGGAGGAAAGATAGATTAGATGTGAGTTTTTTCTTCAACACAAAAGAGATTTCTGAATGTATTTTCTGGATCTCACAATGAAGACCCTCGTCAGTGAAAGTACCGGTGATAAGGAGGACAACTACATGCCATAACATTAACACAATGACGGGTAAAGTGAATGACACTTATAAACTGGTGACATTGGCACAAGTCAGGGGTGGCAGAGATTAGACAGCAAATAGTTCTTTAAGTGGTAATTACTGATGACAGGTTCCCTTAATGTACCTCCGGTGCCATTTCACTCTCTCAAGCTTCATATCTCGGCGTTAGTATAGAAAAGTGTCCACGCAGTTAAAAAAGATGTCCACTACTAAATGCCCCCAATGTAATTAACCCGTTGAGAGAAGATTTTTTCTAATTACCTAGCTTTGTCTTTATTGCCTGTGAGCGGCGCTATCGCTGGCCACTCACCGGCATCACGCGACCCCCGGCTGCAGCCGGCTCTTGCTTCCTCTGATGTCACGTCAAGTGAGGCGTGACTCGGTGATGCGATCCCCGCGGTGGATGCCGGGCTGTGGGTGGGGTTTCCCCACGCGTCACACCCAGCATCCACCGCGCACTTTCCCAATGAATACAAGGTAATTGTGATTCACAAAATGTTATACAATTGAAAGGGGAAGAAAAAAAAAATTACATTTTTCCACTATAATGTTATTTTAGCCCCAGATCTTACATTTTCACAAGGTAAAATGGGTAAAAATGATCACATAATTTTACACAATTTCTGCTGAACGGGGCAATACCCCATATGTGTCTGTACTGTACTGCTTAGCCACATGGCGAGACTCGGGAGGGAAGGAGCGCTATTTGACTCTTGGAGAACAAACTTTAGTAGAACAGCTTGCAGACTCCATATACAGAGCCCCTAAATGGCAGAAGAGCAGAATCCCCCCTCAAGTGACACCAGTTTGGAAATTACACCCTATGGAAATGTATCTACAGGTGTAGTGATGAATTTGACTCCATGGGTGATTTCCAGAAACGAGCAGTAATGGATGTTGTGAAGTGAAAATGCAAATATTCCCTTATAGTGGCCAGTACATTGTAGTGTCCGGTACATTGTAGTGCCCTTACGTTGTAGCGCCCAGTACATGATTCCCAGCTAGTGCTTTCTGGAGAAATAAATTGTCTCTCCCCGCTACAGTAATGCCAAACATGTGGATGCTAACTGCACACGGTGGGGCCCAGGAGGAGGGGGCATTTGGATTTGGGAGCGCAGATGTCACTGGATTTCTTTAAGTGGGAGCCAAGTCACTTTTCCAGAGCCTTTGTGCTACCAGTAATATGGACACCCCCTATATTACTGTTTACAGATGATGAACCTGAGTGGGGACTTGTTTTTTGTGGGTTGAGTAGAAGCTCTTAATGGTGGCATTTTGGGGTACAGAACATTTTGGATCATATTTATCCTGTGCTGTACGCTGAACACTTACAGTGGGTACGGGAAGTATTCAGACCCCTTTACATTTTTCACTCTTTGTTTCATTGCAGCCATTTGGTAAATTCTAAAAAGTTCATTTATTTTTCTCATTAAAGTACACTCTGCACCCCATCTTGACTGAAAAAAGCAGAAATGCAGACAATTTTGCAAATTTATTAAAAAAGAAAAACTGAAATATCACATGGTCATAAGTATTCAGACCCTTTGCTCAGACACTCATATTTAAGTCACATGCTGTCCATTTCCTTGTGATCCTCCTTGAGATGGTTCTACTCCTTCATTGGAGTCCAGCTGTGTTTAATTAAACTTATAGGACTTGATTTGGAAAGACACACACCTGTCTATATAAGACCTCACGGCTCACAGTGCATGTCAGACCAAATGAGAATCATGAGCTCAAAGGAACTTCCTAAGGAGCTCAGAGACAGAATTGTGGCAAGGCACAGATCTGGCCAAGGTTACAAAAGAATTTCTGCATTACTCAAGGTTCCTAAGAGCACAGTGGCCATCATAATCCTTAAATGGAAGAAGTTTGTGACCACCAGAAGTCTACCTAGACCTAGCCGTCCAGCCAAACTGAGCAATCGTGGGAGAAGAGCCTTGGTAGGAGAGGTAAAGAAAAACCCCAAGATCACTGTGGCTGAGCTCCAGCGATTCAGTAGGCAGATGGGAGAAAGCTCACAAAAGTCAACGATCACTGCAGCCTTCCACCAGTCGGGCCTTTATTGCAGAGTGGCCAGATGGAAGCCTCTCCTCAGTGCAAGACATACGAAAGCCCGCATAGAGTTTGCTCAAAAACACATGAAGGACTCACAGACTATGAGAAATAAGATTCTCTGGTCTGATGAGACGAAGATAGAAGTTTTTGGTGATAATTCTAAGCGGTATGTGTGGAGAAAACCTGGCACTGCTCCTGACATGCCCAATACAATCCCTACAGTGAAACATGGTGGTGGTAGCATCATGCTATGGGGGTATTTTTCAGCTGTAGGGACAGGATGACTGGTTGCAATTGAAGGAAACATGAATGCAGCCAAGTACAGAGATATCCTGGATGAAAACCTCTTCCAGAGTGCTCTGGACCTCAGACTTGGCTGAAGGTTCACCTTCCAACAAGACAATGACCCTAAGCACACAGCTAAAATAACAAAGGAGTGGCTTCAGAACAACTCTGTGACCATTCTTGACTGGCCCAGCCAGAGCCCTGACCTAAACCCAATTGAGCATCTCTGGAGAGACCTGAAAATGGCTGTCCACCAACGTTCACCATCCAACCTGATGGAACTGGAGAGGATCTGCAAGGAAGAATGGCAGAGGATCCCCAAATCCAGGGGTGAAAAACTTGTTGCATCATTCCCAAGAAGACTCATGGCTGTACTAGCTCAAAAGGGGCTTCTACTCAATACTGAGCAAAGGGTCTGAATACTTATGACCATGTGATATTTCAGTTTTTCTTTTTTAATAAATTTGCAAAAATGTCTACATTTCTGTTTTTTTCAGTCAAGATGGGAACAGAGTGTACTATAATGAGAAAAAAAATGAACTTTTTAGAACTTACCGAATAGCTGCAATAAAACAAAGAGTGAAAAATTTAAAGAGGTCTGAATACTTTCCGCACCCACTGTACATCGGGGTTTCCATCTAAATCTACAAAATACATGATTCAGATGACACCCCCGAGGGATCCATTCAGAATAATGAGGCAGCAGAGTTACACCGGACTCCGTCTAGCCTCTGGTCGACTGTGCTTTTATGCACGCTGAAAAAGATGGACATCACTGGATCATAGGCCAGACGGCGTCCACAGCGCCTCATTATACGGAATCTTCCCCCGGGGTTCTGTCCGAATCGCAAGCTCAGTCATTTATATGGCAGCATGAGACTTGTGTAAGAATAATACGAAAATAAAAGATGGAAGTAATATTAAAAAACACAATTAGAAAAATTAAAAATGTGCTTATTAAATCATTAAGAAGAGGTGTGAATGCGGCCCAGTTATTCATCGGTGCGCAACCGCACTCTGTACAAGAGCAGCCGCGCCATCACCGGACGCTTCTGCTGTGATGTGGACGGCGGATAAAGCTTCACTGCACCGGAGACTTCATACAATATCACACACCGGTCATCGTCAGGCGCCGCTAATCATAGTCACATGCCAATCATCATCATCATACGCCGCTAATCATAGTCACATGCCAATCATCATCATCACACGCCGCTAATCATAGTCACATGCCAATCATCATCATCATACGCCAGTCATCATCATCACACGCCGCTAATCATAGTCACATGCCAATCATCATCGTCATACGCCAGTCATCATCATCACACGCCACTAATCATAGTCACATGCCAATCATCATCGTCATACGCCAGTCATCATCATCACACGCCACTAATCATAGTCACATGCCAGTCATCATCATGATACGCCAGTCATCATCATCACACGCCGCTAATCATAGTCACATGCCAATCATCATCGTCATACGCCAGTCATCATCACACGTCACTAATCATAGTCACAAGCCAATCATCATAGTCATACGCCAGTCATCATCGTCATACGCCACTAATCATAGTCACATGCCAATCATCATCGTCATACGCCAGTCATCATCATCACACGCCGCTAATCATAGTCACATGCCAATCATCATCATCATCACACGCCGGTCATCACCATCACCATCATACACCGGTCATTATTACACACCTGTGGAAACATCTACAGGAATCTCCTCCTTCACGTCACTCACACACGGCTGATCCCCCCTCGTCATCACTTCTTCTTCTGTCTCTTCCTTCACTTTTTTCTTAGTTGGATCTTCCTCCTGATATATCAGATGTAACAATCAGCACAATACAAGAAACCACCAAAATCTGTGACATCTATGACCTCGATCAGAAATGTCCCCCCATATACAGATCCGGTACAGGGCTCAGCACCGTCTACCTGATGACTCTCCGGGATGTTGTGATTCTCCTCTGGACAGTCCTGGGGATACAGAGGACGGGGACATCTCTCTGGTGGATTTCTTTCCATGAGTCCATCTGTAGGAAACACATAGTGACAGAATACAGTGACATGTAAAAGTTTGGGCTCCAAAACAATAAATAATAAACTATATATATTTTCATCTTTTACATTTAAAAAAAAATTCAATAAGGGAAAATGGGCAAATGCAAAAGTTTTGGCACCCGGCAAGGTTAGTAGCTAGTAGCGCCCCCTTCTGAAAGTATCACAGCTTGTAAATGCTTTTTGTAGCCGGACAATAGTCTTTCAGTTCTTGTTTGAGGGATTTTCATTCATTCTTCTTTGGAGAATTCTTCCAGTTCCGTGAGATTCTTTTGTCGTCTTGCATCGTCTGCTATTTTGAGATCTAGCCACAGATTTTCAATGATATTCAAATCAGGGGACTATGAGGGCCATTGTAAAACCTTCAGCTTGCGCCTTTTGACGTGTGTTTAGTATCATCATCATTTGCCATCCTCTTTTCACCTCCAGCTTTTTTGCAGATGGTGTTATGTTTGCATCAAGAATTTGCTGAAATTTAATGGAATCCATTCTTCCCTCTACCCGTCCCCTGTGCCATTGGCTGCAACACAACCCCAAAGCATGATTGATCCACCACCATGCTTGATGGTTGGCGAGATGTTCTTTTCCTAAAATTCTGTGCCCTTTTTACTCCACACAACTTTGATCATTGCTCTATTTTAACCTCATCGGTCCACAAGACTTGCTTCCAAAATGCATCAGACCTTCTTAGATGTACTTTTGCATACTTCTGACGCTGAATTTCATGGTGAGGTCGCAGGAGACGTTTTCTTCTGATGACTCTTCCATGAAGGCCATATTTGTGCAGGTGTCTCTGAAGAGTACAACAATGTACCACAACTCCAGAGTCTGCTAAATCTTTCTGAAGGTCTTTTGCAGTCAGGCGGGGGTTCTGATTTGCCTCTCTAGCAATCTTACTGAAAATTTGCTTGGTCTTCCAGACCTTATCTTGACCTCCACTGTTTCTATTAACTGACATTTTTTTATTACATTTTGAACTGAGGAAAGGGCAACTTGAAAACGCTTTGCTCATAGCCTTCTCCTGCTTTGTGGGCCTCCACCATTTTCAGAGTGCTAGACAGCGGATTAGAAGAAGCCATGGCTGCTGTTTATTTGGCACATTGTTAGAGTAGGCTGGGTTTTTATAAAGCTGGCCTTTCCTAACGATGATAGTGAACGAGCCCTTACCCTAACAGGCGAAGTAAAGTCTGAATCATTGGTCAAAGTTATCTGAGCACACAAATGTTCAAGGGTAATACAAAGGAAATGTGTCATCTTTAACTTTAGGTCTTTTAGAGATCATTTCATCTTCAACTTGCTTAACTGGTCACAATAACAGTAATTCTGACCAGGGGTGCCCAAACTTTTACATGCCACTGTAGATTGTATCATGTGATCATGAGATGATGGGAGTAGTAGTAGATGGCCACAGAGCCGACATGACAGTCTCCCCTCCTCACCCTGCTGATCGGCCCATATTGCGGTCGCCTCTTGTGCTCCATGTATAACCTCAACCTTAATATCAATCAGATCTTCATCCTAAAAAGAACAATGTAACATGAGCTCAAATCCCATCACGTCATGGTCAGATGTTGTGGGGACTTCAGAGTCATCTACCTGATGATCCTCCGGGATGTTGTGATTCTCCTCTGGACAGTCCTGGGGATACAGAGGACGGGGACATCTCTCCGGTGGATTTCTCCTCCTGGATCCATCTGTGGAGACACAGAGACTGAATACATGACCTGCCGTGTATCTGTCTATATATGAGACTCGTCTCTCAGAACCGGTAATTCTATATTTATGTATCAGGGACTAAATTACATTGTTGTGGTCCTCACCACCGGTACCGAGGTCCCAGCACATTGTGGGCCTCAAGTATGAAGTGATAATCAGCAAGGCCAAAACCTAATGCTCTGCAGAGAGGATGAGGACCCTGAGGAGAGGGACAGAGAAGACCCTCGTCAGTCAGATGGAGGAGCCGTACTAAAAAACACAACTTCTCCAAGTTTCGTCTCCAGGGATGGAACCACAGAGGAGCTGGAGAAAGCTCCACATTTCTATCCATTGGTTTCTTCTCTCCTAATTCACTGTATGGAGATTGGGGGAAGGACGGTGACCATTTACCAGTGATTGTATTTTGAGAGCTCATGATGTCACCATGAGGACACGGCCTCCCTCCTGGACAGGATCCTCTGGGATCACTAAGAGGAGAGAACCTGATCTATTAAAAGACGAGTTACCGCATTTTTCTTCTTCTTTAAATAGAGATAAATCTCCACATCCGCCTCGGTATAAACACTAAAATAGGCAGCAAGTTCTGCGTTTGACTCTAAAGGAGGAAAAAAGGGCACATGTACGGCTGACGGATGAAGTCTCCGCACCCGGAAGGACGGTGTTGTGGGGAGCAACCGGTACGCAGCGGTTAGTACCTATCAATGTGTAGAAAGGACAACTAGAGAGCCGGCACCGGGGTCATGGGCGCTTACTGATGCACACGGGGAGCCAAGGAGAGATTGTCTGGTCAGACTCCACAGAAAAGCTCCATAATACATATTCTTCTGAACAAACATCCCTTTAAAGGGAGACTTACACTTATTACCACCAGACCAGGATCTCAGATTGAAGTCCCCATTAATTTTGCTTTGTCTCCCAAAATTAGAACAAATGTTTTTGTATAAAATATATATATTTATTTATTTACACACACACATACATTATTTTGCCAAATAATAAAATATATACATACAGTACAGACCAAAAGTTTGGACACACCTTCTCATTTAAAGATTTTTCTGTATTTTCATGACTATGAGAATTGTACATTCACACTGAAGGCATCAAAACTATGAATTAACACATGTGGAATTATATACTTAACAAAAAAAGTGTGAAACAACCGAAAATATGTCTTATATTCTTGGTTCTTCAAAGTAGCCACCTTTTGCTTTGATGACTGCTTTGCACACTCTTGGCATTCTCTTGATGAGCTTCAAGAGGTAGTCACCGGAAATGGTCTTCCAACAATCTTGAAGGAGTTCCTAGAGATGCTTAGCACTTGTTGGCCCTTTTGCCTTCACTCTGCGGTCCAGCTCACCCCAAACCATCTCCTTTGGGTTCAGGTCTGGTGACTGGAGGCCAGGTCATCTGGCGTAGCCCCCCCATCACTCTCCTTCTTGGTCAAATAGCCCTTACACAGCCTGGAGGTGTGTTTGGGGTCATTGTCCTGTTGAAAAATAAATGATGGTCCAACTAAACGCAAACCGGGTGGAATAGCATGCCGCTGCAAGATGCTGTGGTAGCCATGCTGGTTCAGTATGCCTTTAATTTTGAATAAATTCCCAACAGTGTCACCAGCAAAGCCCCCCCACACCATCACACCTCCTCCTCCATGCTTCACGGTGGGAACCAGGCATGTAGAGTCCATCCGTTCACCTTTTCTGCGTCACACAAAGACACGGTAGTTGGAACCAAAGATCTCAAATTTGGACTCATCAGACCAAAGCACAGATTTCCACTGGTCTAATGTCCATTCCTTGTGTTCTTTAGCCCTAACAAGTCTCTTCTGCTTGTTGCCTGTCCTTAGCAGTGGTTTCCTAGCAGCTATTTTACCATGAAGGCTTGCTGCACAAAGTCTACTCTTAACAGTTGTTGTAGAGATGTGTCTGCTGCTAGAACTCTGTGTGGCATTGACCTGGTCTCTAATCTGAGCTGCTGTTAACCTGCGATTTCTGAGGCTGTTGACTCGGATAAACTTATGCTCAGAAGCAGAGGTGACTCTTGGTCTTCCTTTCCTGGGGCAGTCCTCATGTGAGCCAATTTCTTTGTAGCGATAGATGGTTTTTGCAACTGCACTTGGGGACACTTTCAAAGTTTGCCCAATTTTTCGCACTGACTGACCTTCATTTCTTAAAGTAATGATGGCCAGCTAACAGTCTATTCAGTAGGACTATCAGCTGTGTATCCACCAGACTTCTTCACAACAAAACTGATGGTCCCAACCCCATTTATAAGGCAAGAAATCCCACTTATTAACCCTGACAGGGCACACCTGTGAAGTGAAAACCATTTCCGGTGACTACCTCTTGAAGCTCATCAAGAGAATGCCAAGAGTGTACAAACCAGTCATCAAAGCAAAAGGTGGCTACTTTGAAGAACCTAGAATATAAGACATATTTTCAGTTGTTTCACACTTTTTTGTTAAGTATATAATTCCACATGTGTTAATTCATAGTTTTGATGCCTTCAGTGTGAATGTACAATTTTCAAAGTCATGAAAATACAGAAAAATCTTTAAATGAGAAGGTGTGTCCAAACTTTTGGTCTGTACTGTATATATATATATTTATTATTTGGCAGTTTCACGTCAGGATTTATCTCACACGGTAAACGCCAAAAGAAAAAAAACACATCAAAAACACCTCCCCAAAACTGCAATGAAAAAACAACGATCAAAAAAGTCACCAACAAAAAGGTCAGCGGCCATTCAAGAAGAGAAGCCCTCACACAGCTCCGATAACGGAAGATAAAGTGATGGGTGTCAGGAACAGTTCTGAATATTTAACCCATAAAATATATTCTAAAAAATAAACCCGACAAGTTTGGAATTGCTGTAACTGAACTGACCTGGAAAATGGCAGCGACGTCGTTCTTACCGCCCAATAAATGCTGAGAAACAAAACCCAAAAAGCCGGACGCCCGACCACGGCTGATGACGACATTGAGCCTGACCGATTCAGAGGGACGGACGAGCGACAGCGGATTAGGGGGAAAATCATCAGTAAGTTAACCCCGACTCTGCTGAGTAAAGATCAGACTCCGGTCCCGAAAGAAATCATAGGAGAGAAGGGACAGAAGCGCTGGGACATCTGCAGACAAAATGTGACCGATGCTCTAAGGAAGGTGAAAGATTCTGAAAGAAGCCGCCGAAGACGAAGACTCAAGACTGATGAAGACGACAGCGGAGAAACCGCGACTCACAGATCAGAAGAGAATAATCAGGGAATGAAAGCTGTGAGAAAATGTAGAGAAAACCAGAGCAAGTCTGGAGAAAACTCATCTATTATAGGACGAGGCCGAGAGACGTCATCACATCCACCGGAGCCAACAAGAGTCTCCTCTCACCTGGTGATGTCAGAGGCCGGAGCTCCTCCATCATCACCTCCTGGTACCGATCCTGGTGTCCTTCTAGATACTCCCACTCCTCCATGGAGAGATAGACAGCGACGTCCTGACACCTTATAGGAACCTGACAACAACGACACCGTCATCACCCAGAATCCTCCAGTGTTGTCCTGTATAATGTCCCAGCAGTCACCTCTCCAGACATCACCCAGAATCCTCCGGCGCTGTCCTGTATAATGTCCCAGCAGTCACCTCACCATTCATCACCCAGAATCCTCCAGTGCTGTCCTGTATAATGTCCCAGCAGTCACCTCTCCGGTCGTCACCCAGAATCCTCCAGTGCTGTCCTGTATAATGTCCCAGCAGTCACCTCTCCGGACATCACCCAGAATCCTCCAGCGCTGTCCTGTATAATGTCCCAGCAGTCACCTCACCATTCATCACCCAGAATCCTCCAGTGCTGTCCTGTATAATGTCCCAGCAGTCACCTCTCCTATCATCACCCGGAATCCTTCAGTGCCGTCCTGTATAATGTCCCAGCAGTCACCTCTCCGCTCATCACCCAGAATCCTCCAGTGCTGTCCTGTATAATGTCCCAGCAGTCACCTCTCCGCTCATCACCCAGAATCCTCCAGTGCTGTCCTGTATAATGTCCCAGCAGTCACCTCTCCGCTCAGCAGCTCAATCATCTTGTTGCTGAGCTCTAGGATCTTCCTCTTCCTCTCATGTATCGGGGGGTGCAGGGGAGGCTCTGTGATGGGGCCCGGGCTCCGCCCTCCTGACTCCTGGAGATGGATGATGGGAGTCACACCCTCCCCCGGTGTCTTCCTCACTATTGTGTAATCCTGTGTGTGGAGAGAGACACTTAGGGAGAAGAATTCCTTCCCGACTCCAGATCTGACAATCAGTAGAAATCCCGGGATCAATAACCGTCTCCAGTAATCTGGGGCCATAACCTGGAATATTATTACACTCAGGACAGACATCCAGGCCCCTCTACAGCTCTTATAGGGAATCCCCATGACAACTCCTCCTGGCAGAGAGCTGCACACAATCACTGCTCTTACAGTAAAGAATCCTTCTCTTCCTCTTCTGGATTTCCTCTTCCCGATGTCGGACTTGTTACATAACACAATAAAGCTGATAGAAATGTAGAGGAGTTACCTCTCCGCTCAGCAGGGAGATGATCTGCAGGGTGAAGTGTAATAATCTTCTGGTGGTCTCGTCCTCGTCCATTCTCGGGGGGTCATTCAGGAGAAGGAGGGATGAACACTGGATCAGCTGGAGGGATCTCGTCCTGCCGGCGTCTTTACAATAAAAGGAGAAGATGAAAACAGAGGACAACTTCATATGCGATACATTCCTGGTAATCGTTGCTGACACCCATGAAATGTAAAGCGCACCTGTCAGCAGGATTGTGCTCAGTAAACTACATACACTGTCAGGAGGGCGACATTACACTGATTAATATGACACCTTGGTTGATGAAATCCGTCTTGTGGTTCTTGTGTAATCTTTACTTTCAGTTTGGAGATAATGATATGCTCGTGCTCCGGGGCAGCCTATGGGGGGCGCTCTATCTGGGTTTCTGCTTCCATATTCATCTGTATGCTCTTATGACAGCTCACTGATCGTTCACTGACCTGCCTCCTATTTTACATAATGCATCTAGTAGTGCGTGGCTAGGTAAAATAGGAGGCAGGTCAGTGAAGGCACAGTGAGCTGCCATAAGAGCATACAGGTGAATATGTAATCAGAGCACCAGATAGAGCGCCCCCCACAGGTCGCCCTGGAGCATAGGCATATAATTATCTCCAAACTGAAAGTAAAGATTACACAAGAACCACAGGACGGATTTCATCAAAAAAGGTATCATTTTAATCAGTGTAATGTCGCCCACCTGACAGTCTATGTAGTTTACTAAGCACAATCCTGCTGACAGATGCGCTTTAAGTACATAATGTGGAATATCTCCTGAAAAAAATGAATAAAGTGAAACAGTTTTTTTGTATAGAGACTCATGTTAAATACAAAAGAGCAAATGATAATTTAAAACAAAAACCAATGGGAGGGAAAAATAGAAAAATCTAAAGCTTTCTGTGTCACTGGTATTTCCACCTTTACCTTAATTTAGTATGGAAACACATTTTGACTCGCCTGTGGTAAATCACAAAAGAGATTCTCCTGTGATGGTCAGTGCCTATGTGACAAGAATTAGCCAATGAATGGTGACTTCAATGTTTTAAAAAGCCACATGGTAGGCCCCGTTCCTTTGTCACAATGGTGAAGACAAAGGAGCTGCCTGAGGACATCAGAACTGCTATTAGGAAACACAAGACTTCCAAAGGGTAGAAGGCCATCTCCAAAAACCTTGGTATCCCAGTTTCAACAGTGTGCAATGTCATTAATAAGTTTGCCAAGCATGGAACCGTCAAGAACCTCCCTGGGAAGAGGAAAATTGGCAAAAAAGGTCTTCGAAGATTGGTGGAAATAGTGGAAAAAAAACATCACGTCAAACATCCAAAGACCTGAAGGCCAACCTGGAACAGTCTGGGGTCATGGTTAAAACAAGTACCATACGCCGCACACTAAACCAAGCAGAGCTTTATGGGGGAAGGCAAAGGAAGAAACCATTGCTGAGTAAAAGACATAAAAAGGAACGACTGATCTTTGATAAAGAGTACCTTGACAAGCCTCAATCCTTCTGGGAAAATGTTCTGTGGACAGATGAAACAAAAATAGAGCTTTTTGGCAATGCAAAGCAACAGTTTGTTTACAGACGATGCAATGAAGGTTATATAAGGAAAGAAAATCCCGGCACTCACGTGTTAATGATTAATTTGTTTATTCCACAACTCACAATGTGAGCTGTGGAATAAACGAATTAATCATCAATACGTGAGTGCCGGGATTGACTTTTCCTAGAAACACTGTTTTCCACGTGCACCACCCCAGCTGTACGGAGTGCTGACTAGATTCTTTTGATATAAGGAAAGAAAACCTTACCAACACTTAAGCATGGTGGAAGATCCACAATGCTGTGGGGTTGCATTGCAGCATCTGGTACTGGAGGCCTTGACCATATCACAGGAATCATGAAATCAAAGAATTATCAAGAGGTTTTAGCTGTCCCTACAGTAAGACTAAGCTGAATCCCTACGATGTAGCGGGCAGCCTCTTCCTAGTGAACAGACCCGACTTAGTCCTCGGCTAGTCTGAACGAAGACCTATAGCATAAAAGGGAGGTGTCCCTAAAAGCACTAAAGACTGGGACAAAAATGGGACACCTCCTAAACAAAGAAGTTGTTGCAGAACACAAAAAGACAAACTGACAAAAATGTACTGGAGGTCCCAGAGGACCAAGTGAACTTGACAGAGAAAGGCACCGAAGCACCAGGCTAGAGAAACAGTCAAACACTGAAGTCCAGCACAGCCACAAGGGCGGAGCTGGAATATAAAGGCAGATGGTCACATGACCACAAAACACAAGATGGAAAAAACAAACAGGAGGGTTCTAACAGAAATGTCCTACCCAGTGAAAGAAAATTTGGTTTGAGTCAAAGATCATGGGTCCTCCAGCAAGACAATGACCCAAAGTACAAATCCAAAAGTACACAGGAATGGTTGAAAAAGAAAAAACATGGACTGTTTTATAATGGCCAGCAACGAGTCCAGACCTCAATCCCACTGAAAATCTTTGGGGTGAGCTGAAATCTGCCGCTGGGAAAAAGAACCTGCAAACATTCAAGAGCTTGAACAAACTGCAAAGGAAGAGCGGGAGAAAATCCCAGCTGAGAAGTGCAAGAAGCTTATAGATGGCTACAAGAAACGTGTGGAGGCCGTCAGCAATGCCAAAGGGTGGGCAACCAAGTATTAATTACTTGAAGAACAGAGGGGAATGGGGTAAAGGAATAGTCAGCTCACCCACCGTTGATTAGCAGTCTTCATCTGTAAGGCAGCGCGCGGAGCCGTCCCAGTCTCGGACGTGGAGACAAACAGCAGAAAATAGAATAGAATATCTATGGATCTCTTTTGGTGACTTGCTACTACAGTTTCTAATGTGATCAATAAACTTTGCTTTTTATATTTCTGGCTACTGCTGGAGGAGGTTTTTGTTTTTCTGCCAAGTATTAATTAGGGGTTTAGGGGGGCCTTTATTGCTGCACATGCTGTTTATTCGGTTTAATCTTTGAAATTGCCACAAGGAGGTTAAACAATGTTCTATTGTTGTATTACTTTGGACCAACAATTAAAAAAATCCTAAGGATATACTGTAACTTTCATTATTTCTGAAGATATTGTACAGGCCATGAAAAAAATGAAGGGATGCCAATAATGGTGATCAGCAGAGCACAGAAGCCCAGTCACTGAGCAGCGGGAGAAGCAGGTCCTCCGAGCCGTCACCACATGGATTATAGGAGGACTCCCAACACAGATTTATGTCATAGTCACAGGATAATGAATAAGGGACACATGCCGATTCCCCATGGGGGTTGTCTGAGGAGTTTCTTCCTTCTGAGAACTAGAAATAAGTAAACCTCCGGCTATTTAACCTCGTTATTGTTGAAAGTAATAGCACCTGAGGAGTCTATGTGAGGGGGTCCCAGTATGAGCCCATCGGGGTCTTCACTTTATAGTTATTTTCAGATGGGATGACCGAAAAACATCTGTTCTAATAAAATATACATTTTCCTATAAAGTATTTAATCCCTTCCCAATATCCAGCATCTACCTGTAACGGCAGCGATCGGCGCTTAAACTCTGACCTTTGCGGTTAACCCCATGAATACATAGTTATATAGGTTTAAATAAGACTCAGGTCCATCAAGTCCAACCGGCCTCCACGAGTTCTACATTGTTTATCAATTATTTTAACCTACAATGACATTCACTGTGAGACAATCATCCGGCCCTTCTATAAATGCCATTTCTCTTGATTTAACAAATCTAATCGTCTGGAATAACTGAGAAGAAAAGCTGTATTGTCACAGGTAATACATTGGGATCACAGGTTTTTATCCCTGTATTACAGTCGTGAGGCAGTGAGGGGAATTATATGCGGGGGACGGTATGTATCCCCCAGGATGCTCATAGAGGCACATTGAACCCGCTGGAGTGCACTGGAGTCACAGAAACACCTGTCGCTGCAGAGCAAAATAAAAGGAAAGTTTGGACTTGGTCAAACTATTTGACCAAGTTGGATTTAAGAAAACCCAGCGTGGGCTTTTATTTTGGGAGTGATCTGCAGGTGGCAGTGGGGCGGTCCACTCCCTCCAGCCGAGTCTTACAAGTGGCTCATGGCCACAGAATCCATTAAAAAACCTTCAGCAAAGGTTTGGGTGAGTCAGTGGTTTGTTTGCTAAGCTGCAGAGCAGGAGGCGCTGTACAATGCAAGCCTGGGTGAAGGTACAACAAAGGCCTGTGAAGGCAACGTAACTGGCGCACCCGAGTGAAACGGCGGCAGGTTTACACGTTCAAAAGTGACCAAAACATCAGCCAGAAAGCATTGGTACTGAGATGTGGTCTGTGGTCCCCACCTGCAGAACCACTCCTTTATTGAGGGTGTCTTGATAATTGCCAATAATTTCCATCTATTGTCTATTCCATTTGCACAACAGCATGTGAAATTGATTGTCAATCAGTGTTGCTTCCTAAGTGGACAGTTTGATTCCACAGAAGTTTGATCACTTGGAGTTATATTCTGTTAAGTGTTCCCTTTATTTTTTTGAGCAGTGTATATACCAGTGATTAGCTGCAGAGCATTGCAAGTAACATGGAGATACAATGCAGATTTCAGAAGAGATAACACGTAGCAGAGGAGAGAGATATTAATATCACGGGGGGAGGAAATGTGTAAGAGGGAGACCAGGACGGTCATGCGCCTCTTCCCTCTTTCTGCACATATTGCTGTACCCTGTGTTTATATATGAGTACGTATGTGACCTAATGTCTGATGTGTTAGTTATAGGGTGAGTATATATAGAGTATTAGATTAGGTGCTGCATGTTAGCAGACATTTCAATTCATATACACTGCTCAAAAAAATAAAGGGAACAGTGAAATCCCCCATCCTAGATCTGAATGGATGAAATATTCTCATTGAATACTTTGTTCTGTAGAAAGCTGAATGTGCTGACAACAAAATCACACAAAAATCATCAATGGAAATCACATTTATTAACCAATGGAGGCCTGGATTTGGAGTCACCGTCAAAATTAAAGTGGAAAAACACACTACAGGCTGATCCAACTTTGATGTAATGTCCTTAAAACACGTCAAAATGAGGCTCAGTATTGTGTGTGGCCTCCACGTGCCTGTATGACCTCCCTACAACAACTGGGCATGCTCCTGATGAGGCTGAGTATTGTGTGTGGCCTCCACGTGCCTGTATGACCTCCCTACAACGCCTGGGCATGCTCCTGATGAGGCTGAGTATTGTGTGTGGCCTCCACGTGCCTGTATGACCTCCCTACAACGCCTGGGCATGCTCCTGATGAGGCTCAGTATTGTGTGTGACCTCCACGTGCCTGTATGACCTCCCTACAACGCCTGGGCATGCTCCTGATGAGGCTGAGTATTGTGTGTGACCTCCACGTGCCTGTATGACCTCCCTACAATGCCTGGGCATGCTCCTGATGAGGCTGAGTATTGTGTGTGGCCTCCATGTGCCTGTATGACCTCCCTACAACGCCTGGGCATGCTCCTGATGAGGCTCAGTATTCTGTGTGGCCTCCACGTGCCTGTATGACCTCCCTACAACGCCTGGGCATGCTCCTGATGAGGCTCAGTATTGTGTGTGGCCTCCACGTGCCTGTATGACCTCCCTACAACACCTGGGCATGCTCCTGATGAGGCTGAGTATTGTGTGTGGCCTCCACGTGCTTGTATGACCTCCCTACAACGCCTGGACATGCTCCTGATGAGGCTGAGTATTGTGTGTGGCCTCCACGTGCCTGTATGACCTCCCTACAACGCCTGGGCATGCTCCTGATGAGGCTGAGTATTGTGTGTGGCCTTCACGTGCCTGTATGACCTCCCTACAACGCCTGGGCATGCTCCTGATGAGGCTGAGTATTGTGTGTGGCCTCCACGTGCCTGTATGACCTCCCTACAACGCCTGGGCATGCTCCTGATGAGGCTGAGTATTGTGTGTGGCCTCCACGTGCCTGTATGACCTCCCTACAACGCCTGGGCATGCTCCTGATGAGGCTGAGTATTGTGTGTGGCCTCCACGTGCCTGTATGACCTCCCTACAACGCCTGGGCATGCTCCTGATGAGGCTGAGTATTGTGTGTGGCCTCCACGTGCCTGTATGACCTCCCTACAACGCCTGGGCATGCTCCTGATGAGGCTGAGTATTGTGTGTGGCCTCCACGTGCCTGTATGACCTCCCTACAACGCCTGGGCATGCTCCTGATGAGGCTGAGTATTGTGTGTGGCCTCCACGTGCCTGTATGACCTCCCTACAACGCCTGGGCATGCTCCTGATGAGGCTCAGTATTGTGTGTGGCCTCCACGTGCCTGTATGACCTCCTCCTTTCCCTCCTCATTTAAACATGCCATCATAACCCCTTTACTTAAAAAGCCATCCCTAGACCAGAACTGCGCTGCTAACTACAGACCTGTCTCTAACCTTCCTTACATCTCTAAACTCCTGGAACGCTTGGTCCACTCCCGTCTAATCCGCTATCTCTCAGATAACTCTCTTCTTGACCCTCTACAATCTGGTTTCCGCTCCTTACACTCCACTGAAACTGCCCTCACTAAAGTCTCTAATGATCTACGAACAGCTAAATCCAAAGGTCACTGCTCCCTGCTGATTCTCCTGGATCTCTCTGCTGCATTTGACACTGTGGATCACCAGCTCCTCCTCACTGTGCTCCACTCTATAGGCCTCAAGAAAACCGTTCTCTCCTGGTTCTCCTCCTACCTCTCTGACCGCTCCTTCACTGTATCTTTTGCCGGCTCCTCTTCCTCTCCTCGTCCCCTTACTATCGAGGTCCCGCAGGGCTCAGTCCTAGGCCCCCTCCTCTTCTCTCTATACACTGCCCCTACTGGACAAACAATCAGCAGATTTGGGTTTCAGTATTATCTCTATGCTGACGACACCCAACTATACACCTCTTCACCTGACATCACCCCTACCCTAATACAAAATACCAAGGATTGTCTGTCCGCTGTCTCTAACATCATGTCTTCCCTCTATCTTAAACTGAATCTCTCTAAAACTGAACTTCTTGTGTTTCCCCCCTCTACTAACCCAACTCTACCTAACATCGAAATTACCTTGGAGGGTTCAACCATAACTCCCAGCAGCACGCCCGCTGCCTTGGGGTCATATTCGACACTAACATTTCCTTTACTCCCTATATCCGATCACTCACTCGCTCTTGTCACCTGCATCTTAAAAACATCTCCAGAATCCGACCTTTTCTGACCTTTGAAACTGCTAAAACTCTTACTGTCGCTCTTATTCACTCTCGTCTGGACTACTGCAACTCTCTTCTGATCGGTCTCCCTCTTACCAAACTTTCTCCTCTCCAATCTGTCCTGAATGCGGCAGCCAGGGTCGTATTTCTGTCCAGCCGCTTCACCGATGCCTCCACCTTGTGCCAGTCATTACACTGGTTGCCCATTCGCTACAGGGTCCAATATAAACTCATCGCTCTCACCCACAAAGCTCTCCACAGTTCTGCGCCGCCTTATATCTCCTCTCTCATCTCTATCGCCCTACACGTGCCCTCCGTTCTACAAATGACCTAAGACTAACATCCCTCATAATCTGAACCTCGCACCTCCGTCTCCAAGACTTCTCTCGTGCTGCGCCAGTTCTCTGGAATGCTCTGCCCCAAACGATCCGACTGATGCCTAGCCCCCATGTCTTCAAACGCGCTTTAAAAACCCATCTCTTTAAACAAGCCGACCACCTCAACTACTCAGTAAACCAACTTTCCCCTGTTACCTCCTTCTAAATATTATTCAGAATCTGTTCCCTACTCTTCATCTGTCTCCTCACCCTCCATGCACAAGATAACTGCACTCGATACTTGATTATTGCACTTATACATACGGGCTGATGACCGGATCATGCAGCTTTATATGAAAATCCCTATTTATTATAATTGTCAGACCTGAAATAACAAGCACTTTGCACCTACTGTGTCCCCCCATTTCCTTGTAGATTGTAAGCGTGCGAGCGGCCGGACCCTCGCTCCTAATGTAACTGTTTAAACTGTCTTACCTTGTATTGAATTTATTGTCTGTACATGTCCCCGCTTAATTGTAAAGTGCTGCGGAATATGTTGGCGCTATATAAATAAAAATTATTATTATTACTAGGAATTGGGTACAGTGTAGTGGTGAATGCAATAGTTTAGGATAGAAACAGTTACTGTGTTCAGCAATAGCTGCAGAGCAGGAGGAGCCGGGGTAGTTACCAGGAGGTTTAGTGACTGCAGCAGGGGAGTAACGGGGAAGTCTGCCCAGCAACCGAAGGAGGATTGGTGATTGGCCCAGTCAAAAGGGGAGGAGATTAGGCCAGGGCGGAGCAACGGTTTTTCCTGTCAGTTAGTTCTGAGGGAGGGATGTGACAGAGCAGTAGCTGGAGGTCCAGGGGGCACAGAAACCCGGTCCGACCAGCAGCAGAGGGACGTTAGTCAGGAACTCTAAAACGACTTTCCCTTAATGTTCGGGGCCTACGGTCCACAGGAGTCAGCAGAGTAACTTGTCTCAAAATCTTCCCAGAAGGGGAAATGGAACGGGACTCTAAAAACTGCGAGGGTCTCAGAGGCCAAAGAGGTCGACTATGGAAGGGACATCTCAGGAGAAACAGACGGTGAATATTAACATATGCTGTGCAATGAACTGTGCACCTGGAAAAGGATGCGCCCAATACTGCGTGTTCCCTCATGGTGAAGTTGGACTGTTAAGTAAAGTTCTTTTTTATAAAACGGAGTGGAAGTCCCCTATCGTGTGTGCGGCGGCTACTGAAGAGGAAAACCGAAGACGGCAGAGATCTGCGACCAAAACGTGAGTGTTCTGCACCACACGCACAGCACAGGAGAATGGGGACATTTGTCTTTGTCAGGGAGCCAGGGTGTAGGAACACAACAGTCCCTCGCCACTACTACCACCCTCACAAAAAATGCATAGGCCTGATGTAATCCCAAGGAATCAAGAAGGTGCAGCTACAGTCACCACTGGCAGCACTGTGAGCGACAGCTGTAACTGCGCCCCGACACTGAGTGACGGTCGCTCTGTACTGATGCACTGCTGAGCCGGCTGTCAGTCTCAGTCCCGGGCGCAGTTACAGACGCCGCTCAGTGCTGCGTACGGTGACTGTAGGTGCGTTGGCGCCTGCATGACTGAAAGCCGGCGGCTTCCGGGTGCCGCACACTCAGTACAGCGGCCGGGCACCTCCCTAATGCTATTAACCAGCAGATTAACCCCATATGTGCATGTTACTGGCGATATCCAACCAGACAGGTTCCCTGTAAGTAACAATGCACAATAAATGTAAATCACTACAAATCTGAGACCTCAGAGACGTGTAACATCTTATTCTGGTCGTGTCCGATACAAAACTCCTTCTATTCCCCCCTAACATGTAGACTGTGAGCAGGGCCCTCCCTTATATTGTACTATACTGATACCGGGGGGGACATCACCGGAGTAACCGTCCAGTGTGGGACGTCGGATCAGGGGACAAAGGACCCCATCAGTCACCAGAACAAGTCCTGAGACCCCAAAAAGCTCAGGAGGAACGACCCTTCATAACCCTCATTACTGATCGGCCATTATGTCATGAAGCGATAAATCTTCCTAATATTTCTTCTGCTGTCGCCTTATGAGGCTTCATTGTCCTCCAAACACAATCGGAAATCTGCTGATTTATCCACAGAATGTAAAATCAAACGCTGCTGACAATCACTCTCCTGTGTGAGCGATGGGGGAGGGGAGCGGAGAAGACGAGACAGTGAGGGAGCGAGAACAGCAGCACAAGAGTCACATGTACAAGGCAAAAAAGAGGAGAAAAGCCGAAAATGGGAGATTCATCATTACACGTCATCTACAGCGAACCTGGTGTAAGAGGCCGGAGCTCCTCCATCATCACCTCCTGGTACCGATCCTGGTGTCCTTCTAGATACTCCCACTCCTCCATGGAGAGATAGACAGCGACGTCCTGACACCTTATAGGAACCTGACAACGACACCGTCATCACCCAGAATCCTCCAGTGCTGTCCTGTACAATGTCCCAGCAGTCACCTCTCCGCTCATCACCCAGAATCCTCCAGTGCTGTCCTGTATAATGTCCCAGCAGTCACCTCTCCGCTCATCACCCAGAATCCTCCAGTGCTGTCCTGTATAATGTCCCAGCAGTCACCTCTCCGGTCATCACCCAGAATCCTCCAGTGCCGTTCTGTATAATATCCCAGCAGTCACCTCTCCGGTCATCACCCAGAATCCTCCAGTGCTGTCCTGTATAATGTCCCAGCAGTCACCTCTCCGGTCATCACCCAGAATCCTCCAGTGCTGTCCTGTATAATGTCCCAGCAGTCACCTCTCCGCTCATCACCCAGAATCCTCCAGTGCTATCTTGTATAATGTCCCAGCAGTCACCTCTCCGGTCATCACCCAGAATCCTCCAGTGCTGTCCTGTATAATGTCCCAGCAATCACCTCTCCGGTCATCACCCAGAATCCTCCAGTGCTGTCCTGTATAGTGTCCAAGCAGTCACCTCTCCGGTCATCACCCAGAATCCTCCAGTGCTGTCCTGTATAGTGTCCAAGCAGTCACCTCTCCGGTCATCACCCAGAATCCTCCAGTGCTGTCCTGTATAGTGTCCCAGCAGTCACCTCTCCGGTCATCACCCAGAATCCTCCAGTGCTATCCTGTATAATGTCCCAGCAGTCACCTCTCCGGTCATCACCCAGAATCCTCCAGTGCTGTCCTGTATAATGTCCCAGCAATCACCTCTCCGGTCATCACCCAGAATCCTCCAGTGCTGTCCTGTATAGTGTCCAAGCAGTTACCACTCCGGTCATCACCCAGAATCCTCCAGTGCCGTCCTGTATAGTGTCCCAGCAGTCAACTCTCCGGTCATCACCCAGAATCCTCCAGTGCCATCCTGTATAATCTCCCAGCAGTCACCTCTCCGGTCATCACCCAGAATCCTCCAGTGCCGTCCTGTATAATGTCCCAGCAGTCACCTCTCCGGTCATCACCCAGAATCCTCCAGTGCCATCCTGCATAATGTCCTAGCAGTCACCTCTCCGGTCATCACCCAGAATCCTCCAGTGCTGTCCTGTATAGTGTCCCAGCAGTCACCTCTCCGGTCATCACCCAGAATCCTCCAGTGCCGTCCTGCATAATGTCCCAGCAGTCACCTCTCCGGTCATCACCCAGAATCCTCTAGTGCCGTCCTGTATAGTGTCCCAGCAGTCACCTCTCCGTCATCACCCAGAATCCTCCAGTGCGGTCCTGTATAATGTCCAAGCAGTCACCTCTCCGGTCATCACCCAGAATCCTCCAGTGCTGTCCTGTATAATGTCCCAGCAGTCACCTCTCCGGTCATCACCCAGAATCCTCCAGTGCTGTCCTGTATAATGTCCCAGCAGTCACCTCTCCGGTCATCACCCAGAATCCTCCAGTGCTGTCCTGTATAATGTCCCAGCAGTCATCTCTCCGCTCATCACCCAGAATCCTCCAGTGCCGTCCTGTATAATCTCCCAGCAGTCACCTCTCCGGTCATCACCCAGAATCCTCCAGTGCTGTCCTGTATAATGTCCCAGCAGTCACCTCTCCGTCATCACCCAGAATCCTCCAGTGCCGTTCTGTATAATATCCCAGCAGTCACCTCTCCGGTCATCACCCAGAATCCTCTAGTGCCATCCTGTATAGTGTCCCAGCAGTCACCTGTCTGGTCATCACCCAGAATCCTCCAGTGCCGTCCTGTATAATGTCCCAGCAGTCACCTCTCCGGTCATCACCCAGAATCCTCCAGTGCCGTCCTGTATAATGTCCCAGCAGTCACCTCTCCGGTCATCACCCAGAATCCTCCAGTGCTGTCCTGTATAATGTCCCAGCAGTCACCTCTCCGCTCATCACCCAGAATCCTCCAGTGCGGTCCTGTATAATGTCCCAGCAGTCACCTCTTCAGTCATCACCCAGAATCCTCCAGTGCTGTCCTGTATAATGTCCCAGCAGTCACCTCTCCGCTCATCACCCAGAATCCTCCAGTGCTGTCCTGTATAATGTCCCAGTAGTCACCTCTCCGGTCATCACCCAGAATCCTCCAGTGCTGTCCTGTATAATGTCCCAGCAGTCACCTCTTCAGTCATCACCCAGAATCCTCCAGTGCTGTACTGTATAATGTCCCAGCAGTCACCTCTCCGGTCATCACCCAGAATCCTCCAGTGCTGTCCTGTATAATGTCCTAGCAGTCACCTCTCCGGTCATCACCCAGAATCCTCCAGTGCTGTCCTGTATAGTGTCCCAGCAGTCACCTCTCCGGTCATCACCCAGAATCCTCCAGTGCCGTCCTGTATAGTGTCCCAGCAGTCACCTCTCCACTCATCACCCAGAATCCTCCAGTGCCGTCCTGTATAATGTCCCAGAAGTCACCTCTCCGTCATCACGCAGAATCCTCCAGTGCCGTCCTGTATAATCTCCCAGCAGTCACCTCTCCGGTCATCACCCAGAATCCTCCAGTGCTGTCCTGTATAATGGCCCAGTAGTCACCTCTCCGGTCATCACCCAGAATCCTCCAGTGCTGTCCTGTATAATGTCCCAGCAGTCACCTCTCCGGTCATCACCCAGAATCCTCCAGTGCTGTCCTGTATAACGTCCCAGCAGTCACCTCTCCGGTCATCACCCAGAATCCTCCAGTGCTGTCCTGTATAATGTCCCAGCAGTCACCTCTCCGCTCAGCAGCTCAATCATCTTGTTGCTGAGCTCTAGGATCTTCTTCCTCTTCCTCTCATGTATCGGGGGGTGCGGGGGAGGCTTTGTGATGGGGTCCGGGCTCCGCCCTCCTGACTCCTGGAGATGGATGATGGGAGTCACACCCTCCCCCGGTGTCTTCCTCACTATTGTGTAATCCTGTGTATGGAGAGAGACACTTAGAGAGAAGAATTCCTTCCCGACTCCAGATCTGACAATCAGTAGAAATCCCGGGATCAATAACCGTCTCCAGTAATCTGGGGCCATAACCTGGAATATTATTACACTCAGGACAGACATCCAGGCCCCTCTACAGCTCTTATAGGGAATCCCCATGACAACTCCTCCTGGCAGAGAGCTGCACACAATCACTGCTCTTACAGTAAAGAATCCTTCTCTTCCTCCTCTGGATTTCCTCTTCCCGATGTCGGACTTGTTACATAACACAATAAAGCTGATAGAAATGTAGAGGAGTTACCTCTCCGCTCAGCAGGGAGATGATCTCCAGGGTGAAGTGTAATAATCTTCTGGTGGTCTCGCCCTCGTCCATCCTCGGGGTCATTCAGGAGAAGGAGGGATGAACACTGGATCAGCTGGAGGGATCTCGTCCTGCCGGCGTCTTCATGATAAAGGAGAAGATGGAGATCACAGGGGACGATATAACGACAATCACTGAATTCTGCCCCAAATATCCGACATTTATCAGGAAGAATCTGGAGGAAAAGCCACAAACTCCACCGCGGCCTCCTCCACCGATCTGACCGCTCATTATCAGCCTCGTAGGAGGACGGTCACCGTGGTAACTACACAGCCAGCGGGGGGGACGGTCACCGTGGTAACTACACAGCCAGCGGGGGGGACGGTCACCGTGGTAACTCCACCTCCAGCGGGGGACGGTCACCGTGGTAACTACAGCGCCAGCGGGGGCGGTCACCGTGGTAACTCCACCTCCAGCGGGGGACGGTCACCGTGGTAACTCCACCTCCAGCGGGGGACGGTCACCGTGGTAACTCCACCTCCAGCGGGGGACGGTCACCGTGGTAACTACAGCGCCAGCGGGGGCGGTCACCGTGGTAACTCCACCTCCAGCGGGGGACGGTCACCGTGGTAACTCCACCTCCAGCGGGGGACGGTCACCGTGGTAACTACAGCGCCAGCGGGGGCGGTCACCGTGGTAACTCCACCTCCAGCGGGGGACGGTCACCGTGGTAACTCCACCTCCAGCGGGGGACGGTCACCGTGGTAACTCCACCTCCAGCGGGGGACGGTCACCGTGGTAACTCCACCTCCAGCGGGGGCGGTGAGGTGAGGAGGAGCCGCTGCACATCCCCCATACAACACTGAGGAGCCGCAGTCACATGGAGCAGGAGCCTCCACAGGAACAGCTCTGATCTCACCCCACACTCTCCTCTCACAGATTCACCACAAACCCTCCCTGTAATCTCACCGGAATGGCGGGAAGCGGAAACCTGCTGCTGGCTGATACCAGAGAGCAAGAGCTGCGCACACCCAGGACGGAGCTGCTGCACTGAGAGCGGGAGGACCTGTGGTGACGTCACCGCCATGTGATCAGGGGGCGGGGCTCAGGAGAGAGGTGGTGAAGGACCTGTGGTGACGTCACCGTCATGTGATCAGGGGGCGGAGCTGAGGAGAGAAGTGAAGGCCATGTGATGTGATGACGTCACCGCAGCGCCTCCCGCTCGGTGTAGGTCTGTGTTGCGCTCTGTTGCTCTCTGGTGTCAGCCCCAGTGGTGATGGATGGAGTCACAGCGGAGGCTGCTGTCTGTGTACAGGGCGGGGACTCCAGCACTGAGCCCTCAGCATGTGGGGCCCCGGGCCACGAACAAGACGCCGCAGCTCAGAGAGGAGCCGCGCCCTGTGTGTACAGAGGCCAAGAAACTGCAGCAGAACCAAGACCCTGAGCCGGAGGAGACGCTGCGATATGTGCGGAGTGTAGGAGCGCGTTCACACTGTGCAGCTTCACAGGCAGAACCCGAGAGAAAGACAACAAGGAAGTAACAAGCAGTGCTCGGCCACGCCCCCTCCTCGGAGCTCCGCCCACGCCCCCTCCTCAGAGCTCCGCCCACGCCCCCCTCCTCAGAGCTCCGCCCCCTCCTCAGAGCTCCGCCCCCCTCCTCAGAGCTCCGCCCACGCCCCCTCCTCAGAGCTCCGCCCCCTCCTCAGTGTTCCTGCAGAGTGTGATTTTTTGGGGCGCCGGCTCCTCATTTCCTGTTCCCTTTGGCTTTACGTTTGAAGCCATATTCTGGGATGTTTTAGCCTTTTAGTAGAATCTCCACATCTGACAATTTCTGACATAAAACAGAATAGTTTCCAGAATAACCGGATTTTATATTATTTGCTGTAAAAACTTTAACAAACACAAAATGAAGATGCAAAATAGCAACAAGCTAGTAATGATCAGCGCCACATTGTAAAGCTGCGTTCACACTGGGCAGGTTGGCTGTGGGCCGTCTGCAGTGTGAACTGTGGCATCTGCATCCAGGCGGATTCACCCGTCCATTGACTGCAATGAATTCCGCAGCTCGGATACTCGGCACATATTCACACGCTGCTGCTGAAGACCATTTCACACCTCATGTCAGATTCTGAAGTTTTCCAGGAAGTGAGAATGTGTTTTGGGTAGAGACCATGGCCGCTGTTGGCTTCTGTAAATGCCGTGGAACGTCCACGCTGATGATCTGCATGGAAACTGCGCTGCAAATCCACACAGTGTGAACGCCGCCTAGAATTGTCTGCAGGGCCCATTGGATAAACTCAGTGCCAGAGCTTGGATGGACTGATGCCGTTTATTTCCTCTGTTATTATCTGTTTTTTTGGGGTCCCATCAAGGAGCAATGTCTTTTGCCATCACTAATATAATGTCATTAAAGGGGTTGGATCACATGGGCATTAGTGCCATTAATTGAAGAGAACTTTGTACAATAGGTTTATTCTCCATAGACTTATTTTAAAATTCTGCTTCAATCCTGCTGGGATTCCATAAAACCCTATGGAACTGTTTACATGGGTTTCCATGGAAGTCGTCCTGTGCCGGAGCCCTATTCAGGATGCGACCATGTTGTCGGGAGGGAGGGGCCAGGAGGGGAGGGAGGGGCGGGGCTGTGAGTCAGTGCTATGTGCGGCAGCAGGAGGAGCAGGCATCCTCAGGATCAGAGTGACTACTGCCGGGAGGGAGGGGCCGGGAGGGGCGGGGCCAGAGGGGAGGGAGGGGCCGGGAGGGGCGGGGCCAGAGGGGAGGGAGGGGCGGGGCCAGAGGGGAGGGAGGGGCGGGGCTGTGAGTCAGTGCTATGTGCGGCAGCAGGAGGAGCAGGCATCCTCAGGATCAGAGTGACTACTGCCGGGAGGGAGGGGCCGGGAGGGGCGGGGCCAGAGGGGAGGGAGGGGCCGGGAGGGGCGGGGCCAGAGGGGAGGGAGGGGCGGGGCTGTGAGTCAGTGCTATGTGCGGCAGCAGGAGGAGCAGGCATCCTCAGGATCAGAGTGACTACTGCCGGGAGGGGGGGGAGGGAGGGGCGGGGCCAGAGGGGAGGGAGGGGCGGGGCTGTGAGTCAGTGCTATGTGCGGCAGCAGGAGGAGCAGGCATCCTCAGGATCAGAGTGACTACTGCCGGGAGGGAGGGGCCGGGAGGGGCGGGGCCAGAGGGGAGGGGCGGGGCTGTGAGTCAGTGCTATGTGCGGCAGCAGGAGGAGCAGGCATCCTCAGGATCAGAGTGACTACTGCCGGGAGGGAGGGGCCGGGAGGGGCGGGGCCAGAGGGGAGGGGCGGGGCTGTGAGTCAGCGCTATGTGCGGCAGCAGGAGGAGCAGGCATCCTCAGGATCAGAGTGACTACTGCCGGGAGGGAGGGGCCGGGAGGGGCGGGGCCAGAGGGGAGGGAGGGGCGGGGCTGTGAGTCAGCGCTATGTGCGGCAGCAGGAGGAGCAGGCATCCTCAGGATCAGAGTGACTACTGCTGGGAGGGAGGGGCCGGGAGGGGCGGGGCCAGAGGGGAGGGAGGGGCGGGGCTGTGAGTCAGTGCTATGTGCAGCAGCAGGAGGAGCAGCATTCTCAGGATCAGAGTGACTACTGCTGGGAGGGAGGGGCCGGGAGGGGAGGGGCCAGAGGGGAGGGGCGGGGCCAGAGGGGAGGGAGGGGCGGGGCTGTGAGTCAGTGCTATGTGCGGCAGCAGGAGGAGCAGCATCCTCAGGATCAGAGTGACTACTGCCGGGAGGGAGGGGCCGGGAGGGGCGGGGCCAGAGGGGAGGGAGGGGCGGGGCTGTGAGTCAGCGCTATGTGCGGCAGCAGGAGGAGCAGGCATCCTCAGGATCAGAGTGACTACTGCCGGGAGGGAGGGGCCAGAGGGGAGGGAGGGGCGGGGCTGTGAGTCAGCGCTATGTGCGGCAGCAGGAGGAGCAGGCATCCTCAGGATCAGAGTGACTACTGCCGGGAGGGAGGAGCCGGGAGGGGCGGGGCCAGAGGGGAGGGGGGGGGCGGGGCTGTGAGTCAGTGCTATGTGCGGCAGCAGGAGGAGCAGGCATCCTCAGGATCAGAGTGACTACTGCCGGGAGGGAGGGGCCGGGAGGGGCGGGGCCAGAGGGGAGGGGGGGGGCGGGGCTGTGAGTCAGTGCTATGTGCGGCAGCAGGAGGAGCAGGCATCCTCAGGATCAGAGTGACTACTGCCGGGAGGGAGGGGCCGGGAGGGGCGGGGCCAGAGGGGAGGGGCGGGGCTGTGAGTCAGTGCTATGTGCGGCAGCAGGAGGACCAGGCATTCTCAGGATCAGAGTGACTACTGCCGGGAGGGAGGGGCCAGAGGGGAGGGAGGGGCGGGGCTGTGAGTCAGTGCTATGTGCGGCAGCAGGAGGAGCAGGCATCCTCAGGATCAGAGTGACTACTGCCGGGAGGGAGGGGCCAGAGGGGAGGGGCCAGAGGAGGGAGGGGCGGGGCTGTGAGTCAGCGCTATGTGCAGCAGCAGGAGGAGCAGGCATCCTCAGGATCAGAGTGACTACTGCCGGGAGGGAGGGGCCGGGAGGGGCGGGGCCAGAGGGGAGGGGGGGGGCGGGGCTGTGAGTCAGTGCTATGTGCGGCAGCAGGAGGAGCAGGCATCCTCAGGATCAGAGTGACTACTGCCGGGAGGGAGGGGCCAGAGGGGAGGGGCGGGGCCAGTGGGGAGGGAGGGGCGGGGCTGTGAGTCAGCGCTATGTGCGGCAGCAGGAGGAGCAGGCATCCTCAGGATCAGAGTGACTACTGCCGGGAGGGAGGGGCCGGGAGGGGCGGGGCCAGAGGGGAGGGGGGGGGCGGGGCTGTGAGTCAGTGCTATGTGCGGCAGCAGGAGGAGCAGGCATCCTCAGGATCAGAGTGACTACTGCCGGGAGGGAGGAGCCGGGAGGGGCGGGGCCAGAGGGGAGGGAGGGGCGGGGCTGTGAGTCAGTGCTATGTGCGGCAGCAGGAGGAGCAGGCATCCTCAGGATCAGAGTGACTACTGCCGGGAGGGCGGGGCCGGGAGGGGCGGGGCCAGAGGGGAGGGGGGGGGCGGGGCTGTGAGTCAGTGCTATGTGCGGCAGCAGGAGGAGCAGGCATCCTCAGGATCAGAGTGACTACTGCCGGGAGGGAGGGGCCGGGAGGGGCGGGGCCAGAGGGAGGGGCGGGGCTGTGAGTCAGTGCTATGTGCGGCAGCAGGAGGAGCAGGCATCCTCAGGATCAGAGTGACTACTGCCGGGAGGGAGGGGCCGGGAGGGGCGGGGCCAGAGGGGAGGGGCGGGGCTGTGAGTCAGTGCTATGTGCGGCAGCAGGAGGAGCAGGCATTCTCAGGATCAGAGTGACTACTGCTGGGAGGGCGGGGCCAGAGGGGAGGGGCCAGAGGGGAGGGAGGGGCGGGGCTGTGAGTCAGTGCTATGTGCGGCAGCAGGAGGAGCAGGCATCCTCAGGATCAGAGTGACTACTGCCGGGAGGGAGGGGCCGGGAGGGGCGGGGCCAGAGGGGAGGGGCGGGGCTGTGAGTCAGTGCTATGTGCGGCAGCAGGAGGAGCAGCATCCTCAGGATCAGAGTGACTACTGCCGGGAGGGAGGGGCCGGGAGGGGCGGGGCCAGAGGGGAGGGAGGGGCGGGGCTGTGAGTCAGTGCTATGTGCAGCAGCAGGAGGAGCAGGCATTCTCAGGATCAGAGTGACTACTGCCGGGAGGGAGGGGCCGGGAGGGGCGGGGCCAGAGGGGAGGGAGGGGCGGGGCTGTGAGTCAGTGCTATGTGCGGCAGCAGGAGGAGCAGCATCCTCAGGATCAGAGTGACTACTGCCGGGAGGGCGGGGCGGGGCCAGAGGGGAGGGGCCAGAGGGGAGGGGCGGGGCCAGAGGGGAGGGAGGGGCGGGGCTGTGAGTCAGCGCTATGTGCGGCAGCAGGAGGAGCAGCATCCTCAGGATCAGAGTGACTACTGCCGGGAGGGAGGGGCCTGGAGGGGCGGGGCCAGAGGGGAGGGAGGGGCGGGGCTGTGAGTCAGCGCTATGTGCGTCAGCAGGAGGAGCAGGCATCCTCAGGATCAGAGTGACTACTGCCGGGAGGGGCGGGGCTGTGAGTCAGTGCTATGTGCAGCAGCAGGAGGAGCAGGCATCCTCAGGATCAGAGTGACTACTGCCGGGAGGGAGGGGCCAGAGGGGAGGGGCGTGGCCAGTGGGGAGGGAGGGGCGGGGGCTGTGAGTCAGCGCTATGTGCGGCAGCAGGAGGAGCAGGCATCCTCAGGATCAGAGTGACTACTGCCGGGAGGGAGGGGCCAGAGGGGAGGGGCGGGGCCAGTAGGGAGGGAGGGGCGGGGGCTGTGAGTCAGTGCTATGTGCGGCAGCAGGAGGAGCAGGCATCCTCAGGATCAGAGTGACTACTGCCGGGAGGGAGGGGCCAGAGGGGAGGGGCGTGGCCAGTGGGGAGGGAGGGGCGGGGGCTGTGAGTCAGCGCTATGTGCGGCAGCAGGAGGAGCAGGCATCCTCAGGATCAGAGTGACTACTGCCGGGAGGGAGGGGCCGGGAGGGGCGGGGCCAGAGGGGAGGGAGGGGCGGGGCCAGAGGGGAGGGAGGGGCGGGGCTGTGAGTCAGTGCTATGTGCGGCAGCAGGAGGAGCAGGCATCCTCAGGATCAGAGTGACTACTGCCGGGAGGGAGGGGCCAGAGGGGAGGGAGGGGCGTCTTCTTCGTGGCCCGGGGCCCCACATGCTGAGCGCTCAGTGCTGGAGTCCCCGCCCTGTACACAGACAGCAGCCTCCGCTGTGACTCCATCCATCACCACTGGGGCTGACACCAGAGAGCAACAGAGCGCAACACAGACCTACACCGAGCGGGAGGAGCTGCGGTGACGTCATCACATCACATGGCCGTCACTTCTCTCTGTTGCTCCGCCCCCTCATCACATGGCGGTGACGTCACCACAGGTCCTCCCGCTCTCAGTGCAGCAGCTCCGTCCTGGTTGTGCGCTGCTCTTGCTCTCTGGTATCAGCCAGCAGCAGGTTTCCGCTTCCCGCCATTCCGGTGAGATTACAGGGAGGGTTTGTGGTGAATCTGTGAGAGGAGAGTGTGGGGTGAGATCAGAGCTGTTCCTGTGGAGGCTCCTGCTCCATGTGACTGCGGCTCCTCAGTGTTGTATGGGGGATGTGCAGCGGCTCCTCCTCACCTCACCGCCCCCGCTGGAGGTGGAGTTACCACGGTGACCGTCCCCCGCTGGAGGTGGAGTTACCACGGTGACCGTCCCCCGCTGGAGGTGGAGTTACCACGGTGACCGTCCTCCGCTGGAGGTGGAGTTACCACGGTGACCGCCCCCGCTGGAGGTGGAGTTACCACGGTGACCGTCCCCCGCTGGAGGTGGAGTTACCACGGTGACCGTCCCCCGCTGGAGGTGGAGTTACCACGGTGACCGTCCCCCGCTGGAGGTGGAGTTACCACGGTGACCGTCCCCCGCTGGAGGTGGAGTTACCACGGTGACCGTCCCCCCGCTGGAGGTGGAGTTACCACGGTGACCGTCCCCCCGCTTGAGGTGGAGTTACCACGGTGACCGTCCCCCCGCTGGAGGTGGAGTTACCACGGTGACCGCCCCCCCGCTGGAGGTGGAGTTACCACGGTGACCGCCCCCGCTGGAGGTGGAGTTACCACGGTGACCGTCCTCCGCTGGAGGTGTAGTTACCACGGTGACCGTCCTCCGCTGGAGGTCTAGTTACCGTGGTGACCGTCCTCCGCTGGCGGTGTAGTTACCACAGTGGCCGTCCTCCGCTGGAGGTGGAGTTACCACGGTGACCGTCCTCCGCTGGAGGTGGAGTTACCACGGTGACCGTCCCCCGCTGGAGGTGGAGTTACCACGGTGACCGTCCCCCGCTGGAGGTGGAGTTACCACGGTGACCGTCCCCCGCTGGAGGTGGAGTTACCACGGTGACCGTCCCCCGCTGGAGGTGGAGTTACCACGGTGACCGTCCCCCGCTGGAGGTGGAGTTACCACGGTTACCGTCCCCCGCTGGAGGTGGAGTTACCACGGTGGCCGACCCCGCTGGAGGTGGAGTTACCACGGTGACCGTCCCCCGCTGGAGGTGGGAGTTACCACGGTGACCGTCCCCCGCAGGAGGTGGAGTTACCACGGTGACCGTCCCCCGCTGGAGGTGGAGTTACCACGGTGACCGTCCCCCGCTGGAGGTGGAGTTACCACGGTGACCGTCCCCCGCTGGAGGTGGAGTTACCACGGTGACCGCCCCCGCTGGAGGTGGAGTTACCACGGTGACCGTCCTCCGCTGGAGGTGTAGTTACCATGGTGACCGCCCCCACTGGAGGTGTAGTTACCACACTGACCGTCCCCTGCTGGAGGTGTAGTTACCACGGTGACCGACCTCTGCTGGCGGTGTGGTTACCACAGTGACTGTCCTCCTACGAGGCTGATAATGAACGGTCAGGTCGGCGGAGGAGGCCGCGGTGGAGTTTGTGGCTTTTCCTCCAGATTCTTCCTGATAAATGTCGGATATTTGGGGCAGAATTCAGTGATTGTCGTTATATCGTCCCCTGTGATCTCCATCTTCTCGTTTATCATGAAGGCGCCGGCAGGACGAGATCCCTCCAGCTGATCCAGTGTTCATCCCTCCTTCTCCTGAATGACCCCCCGAGGATGGACGAGGACGAGACCACCAGAAGATTATTACACTTCACCCTGGAGATCATCTCCCTGCTGAGCGGAGAGGTAACTCCTCTACATTTCTATCAGCTTTATTGTGTTATGTAACAAGTCCGACATCGGGAAGAGGAAATCCAGAAGAGGAAGAGAAGGATTCTTTACTGTAAGAGCAGTGATTGTGTGCAGCTCTCTGCCAGGAGGAGTTGTCATGGGGATTCCCTATAAGAGCTGTAGAGGGGCCTGGATGTCTGTCCTGAGTGTAATAATATTCCAGGTTATGGCCCCAGATTACTGGAGACGGTTATTGATCCCGGGATTTCTACTGATTGTCAGATCTGGAGTCGGGAAGGAATTCTTCTCCCTAAGTGTCTCTCTCCATACACAGGATTACACAATAGTGAGGAAGACACCAGGGGAGGGTGTGACTCCCATCATCCATCTCCAGGAGTCAGGAGGGCGGAGCCCGGACCCCATCACAGAGCCTCCCCCGCACCCCCCGATACATGAGAGGAGGAAGAAGAAGATCCTAGAGCTCAGCAACAAGATGATTGAGCTGCTGAGCGGAGAGGTGACTGCTGGGACATTATACAGGACAGCACTGGAGGATTCTGGGTAATGACCCGAGAGGTGACTGCTGGGACATTATACAGGACAGCACTGGAGGATTCTGGGTGATGACTGGAGAGGTGACTGCTGGGACATTATACAGGACAGCACTGGAGGATTCTGGGTGATGACCGGAGAGGTGACTGCTGGGACATTATACAGGACAGCACTGGAGGATTCTGGGTGATGACCGGAGAGGTGACTGCTGGGACATTATACAGGGCAGCACTGGAGGATTCTGGGTGATGACAGGAGAGGTGACTGCTGGGACATTATACAGGACAGCACTGGAGGATTCTGGGTGATGAGTGGAGAGGTGACTGCTGGGACATTATACAGGACAGCACTGGAGGATTCTGGGTGATGAGCAGAGAGGTGACTGCTGGGACATTATACAGGACAGCACTGGAGGATTCTGGGTGATGAGCAGAGAGGAGACTGCTGGGACATTATACAGGACAGCACTGGAGGATTCTGGGGGATGAGTGGAGAGGTGACTGCTGGGACATTATACAGGACAGCACTGGAGGATTCTGGGTGATGACTGGAGAGGTGACTGCTGGGACATTATACAGGACAGCACTGGAGGATTCTGGGTGATGACCGGAGAGGTGACTGCTGGGACATTATACAGGACAGTACTGGAGGATTCTGGGTGATGAGCGGAGAGGTGACTGCTGGGACATTATACAGGACAGCACTGGAGGATTCTGGGTGATGAGCGGAGAGGTGACTGTTGGAACATTATACAGGACAGCACTGGAGGATTCTGGGTGATGACCGGAGAGGTGACTGCTGGGACATTATACAGGACAGCACTGGAGGATTCTGGGTGATGACCGGAGAGGTGACTGCTGGGACATTATACAGGACAGCACTGGAGGATTCTGGGTGATGAGCGGAGAGGTGACTGCTGGGACATTATACAGGACAGCACTGGAGGATTCTGGGTGATGAGCGGAGAGGTGACTGCTGGGACATTATACAGGACAGCACTGGAGGATTCTGGGTGATGAGCGGAGAGGTGACTGCTGGGACATTATACAGGACAGCACTGGAGGATTCTGGGTGATGAGCGGAGAGGTGACTGCTGGGACATTATACAGGACAGCACTGGAGGATTCTGGGTGATGAGCGGAGAGGTGACTGTTGGAACATTATACAGGACAGCACTGGAGGATTCTGGGTGATGACCGGAGAGGTGACTGCTGGGACATTATACAGGACAGCACTGGAGGATTCTGGGTGATGAGTGGAGAGGTGACTGCTGGGACATTATACAGGACAGCACTGGAGGATTCTGGGTGATGACCGGAGAGGTGACTGCTGGGACATTATACAGGACGGCACTGGAGGATTCTGGGTGATGAGCGGAGAGGTGACTTCTGGGAGATTATACAGGACAGCACTGGAGGATTCTGGGTGATGAGCGGAGAGGTGACTGCTGGGACATTATGCAGGACAGCACTGGAGGATTCTGGGTGATGACCGGAGCGGTGACTGCTGGGACATTATACAGGACAGCACTGGAGGATTCTGGGTGATGAGCGGAGAGGTGACTGCTGGGACATTATACAGGACAGCACTGGAGGATTCTGGGTGATGAGCGGAGAGGTGACTGCTGGGACATTATACAGGATAGCACTGGAGGATTCTGGGTGATGAGCGGAGAGGTGACTGCTGGGACATTATACAGGACAGCACTGGAGGATTCTGGGTGATGAGCGGAGAGGTGACTGCTGGGACATTATACAGGACAGCACTGGAGGATTCTGGGTGATGAGCGGAGAGGTGACTGCTGGGATATTATACAGGACAGCACTGGAGGAATCTGGGTGATGACCGGAGAGGTGACTGCTGGGACATTATACAGGACAGCACTGGAGGATTCTGGGTGATGAGCGGAGAGGTGACTGCTCGGACATTATACAGGACAGCACTGGAGGATTCTGGGTGATGAGCGGAGAGGTGACTGCTGGGACATTATACAGGACAGCACTGGAGGATTCTGGGTGATGAGCGGAGAGGTGACTGCTCGGACATTATACAGGACAGCACTGGAGGATTCTGGGTGATGAGCTTAGAGGTGACTGCTGGGACATTATACAGGACAGCACTGGAGGATTCTGGGTGATGAGCGGAGAGGTGACTGCTGGGACATTATACAGGACAGCACTGGAGGATTCTGGGTGATGAGCGGAGAGGTGACTGCTGGGACATTATACATGACAGCACTGGAGGATTCTGGGTGATCACGGTGTCGTTGTTGTCAGGCTCCTATAAGGTGTCAGGACGTCGCTGTCTATCTCTCCATGGAGGAGTGGGAGTATCTAGAAGGACACCAGGATCGGTACCAGGAGGTGATGATGGAGGAGCTCCGGCCTCTGACATCACCAGGTGAGAGGAGACTCTTGTTGGCTCCGGGGGATGTGATGACGTCTCTCGGCCTCGTCCTATAATAGATGATTTTTCTCCAGACTTGCTCTGGTTTTCTCTACATTTTCTCACAGCTTTCATTCCCTGATTCTTCTCTTCTGATCTGTGAGTCGCGGTTTCTCCGCTGTCGTCTTCATCAGTCTTGAGTCTTCGTCCTCGGCAGCTTCTTTCAGAATCTTTCACCTTCCTTAGAGCATCGGTCACATTTTGTCTGCAGATGTCCCAGCGCTTCTGTCCGTTCTCTCCTGTGAGATCTTTCGGTACCTGAGTCTGTCGTGGATTGTTACTCAGCAGAGTCGGGGTTAATTTACTGATGATTTTCCTCCTAATCCGCTGTCGCTCGTCTGTCCCTCAGAATCGGTGCCGGCTCAATGTCGTCATCAGTCGTGGTCGGGCGTCCGGCTCCTCCCTCTTGGCTGACACTTGTGTGACCTTCCTTGGTCTCCTCCGTTCATTCTTCTTCTTTGTGACAAATCACTTTCTCCGTACTGAGCACAAAGTCCTGGATAAATATCGGCACCGGACCGTCCCTCAGACCCCGAAACACGAGTCCTGACATGAAGATGGAGCGTGGTGGAGCCGATCACCCCCCAGAGCCGGACATGGAGGCTCCAGCAGTTCTCGGCCCCCGCGTCTATTCACCACTCGCTCTGCAGGCGGAGAAGCACAGAACTTTCCGCACTGGAGGAGACGGTCTCATCACCGCGCACTCCTCTCTATAGGGGGAATGTGTCTCCTGGAGGACAGCGGAGATTCTGAGTACGGAGAGTTATAGGCCATGTAATGCCCCATGGGAAATAAGATATGCAAATTTCCTTTTGCCAGATGCAGAGAACATGGTCTCTAGCGCCATCTACAGGATTCAGAAATCCTAGGAGTCAATGTCAAAGTTTCAAACCCATCCTGATAGGGCAAATTTCCATTTTTTTCCTCCCCTTCTTCTATAGGCCATAATATTTATATTTTTCCATCCACAGATGTTTGAGCTCTTCTGTTTTTTACATGACATTTTACCATATAATGTGCTGAAAAACAGGAAAAATTCCAGATGAGGCCAAACAGTTAATAAAAAGAAAACAAAAATCCTATTCCACATTTATGTTTTGGGTTTTGTGACCTCGCTGTGAATTTCCAGGTCATTACAGTTACGGTGATTCCAAACTTCCATTTTTTTTTTTTTAGAATATATTTTATGGGTTAAATATTCAGAACTGTTCCTGACACCCAGGGCCGGCGTCAGCACCCGGCGCACCCGGGCAAGTGCTGGGGCCCTGAGCAGGCAGGGGGGCCCACTGGCGGTCGCGCACCCCGCTGGGCCATGGGCGGAGGAGAGCGGTGTCAGTGCCCACCCTTCTCCGCCGCTTGCTCAGGGCCCCGGCAGCCGGATAATTACCTCTCCCCGTGCCTCCGCAGATCCGCCGTCTTCCTGCTGTGCGCTTCCTGTGACGTCTCAGGTCAGAGGGCACGGTGACGTCTTTCCACCGGGCGCTCCCCTGAGCCGTCACAGGCAGCGCAGAGAGGGACGACGCCGGCCACGCTGGAGTCCGGACCCGAGCAGCGGCTGGAGGAGGGAGGTGAGTATTTGATTTTTTTTTTTTTTAATGTATGGAGACATGGGGCATAATATGGGGAGGGGGGTGACATCCTGCATGGGGCATAATATGGGGGGGTGACATCTTGCATGGGGCATTATAAAGAGAGGGGGGGATGACATCCTGCATGGGGCATTATAAAGAGAGGGGGGGTGACATCCTGCATGTGGCATTATAAAGAGAGGGGGGGTGACATCCTGTATGGGGCATTATAAAGAGAGGGGAGGGGTGACATCCTGCATGGGGCATTATAAAGAGAGGGGAGGGGTGACATCCTGCATGGGCATTGTAAAGAGAGGGGGGGTGACATCCTGCATGGAGCATTATAAAGAGAGGGGAGGGGTGACATCCTGCATGGGGCATTATAAAGAGAGGGGGGGTGACATCCTGTATGGGGCATTGTAAAGAGAGGGGGGGGTGACATCCTGCATGGGGCATTATAAAGAGAAGGGGGTGACATCCTGCATGGGGCCTTATATGGGGGCCAGTATTCCGTATGGAGCTTTATATGGGGGCCAGTATACTGTGTGGAGCGATTCGCTGGTTTCTGAGCTATTGTGGAATTTACAATAGATATCACTCATGTAATGTAAGAAGTGAAATCTTTGCATTGTACTATATATATATATATATATATATATATATATATATATATATATATATATATATATATATATATATATATATATATATATATATATATATATATATATATATTTCTCTGCGGTATCTGTGCATCATGAATCGTGGTATGTGTTAAAGGGGCCACTGAGACTCTTTCGCCCGGGGCCCAGAAAAACCTGGAGCCGGCCCTGCTGACACCCATCACTATCTTCCTTTATCGGAGCTGTGTGAGGGCTTCTCTTCTTGAATGGCGTGCTGACCTTTTTATTGGTACCATTTTAGGGGTATCTGTGACTTTTTGATCTATTTTCATTGCAGTTTTGGGGAGGTGTTTTTGAGGTTTTGATGTTTTTTTCCTTATGGCGTTTACTGTGTGGGATAAATCCTGAAGTGAAAATGCAAATATGTTTGTTTTTTTTTAAAAAAAAAATAAATAAAATTCTTCTCATTTTGGGAGACAAAGCAAAAATAATGGCGACTTCAACCTAAGATCCTTGTTGCGGATCCGGGTGGTGGAACCTCTGTGCTGTGGTGCAAGGAGGGACCAGAGGAGCGTGACTAAGGTCGCACAGCGGCTCAGTCGACTCCGTGAACCAGGGAGGGACCGAGCAGAGGGACCAGGTGCCACTCTGGGACCGACCTTGTATGAGAGCAGGTGATTCCCACGGGTCAGATGGCAGGAACTGACCGGTACAGCGGATGAGCACAGCAGGCAGGCTGACTTGTAGACAAGCAGGCTGATTCGGCTGATAGCCAGACGGGTGCTCCAGGTAGGCAAACTGGCGGGCACAACAGGTAACTGGTAGAGACGCCGATGCTACAATCCTATTCATACCGGGCTTCATAGGAAACCCATGGAGGCAGAGACGGGGGTCTTCTGCAGGCCGCTGGTAGTCATGGCAAACCGTTGTTGGGATCCTCCGATTTATTGACTGATTGGCAGAAGAATGGGACACCCAACCACATAAAGGGAACCTGTCATGTAAAATAACACTATTAACCTGCAGATGTTCCCTAGCAGTGTTCGGTTTCCAGTCATAGTTTCGGCCGGCGCAGCTACAGTCACTGTTGAGTGTATAGAGAGCAGCTTATGTTACCGCGCCCCCGGCACTGACTGACAGCCGGGTCAACATTTGAGCTGGCTATCAGTCAGTACCTGGGGGCGCAGCTTCAGTCTCTCCTCAGTATACAGTGAGCAGCGGCTGAATCCGCACCCCCGGCACTGACTGACTGCCAGCTCTAATGCTGAGCCGGCTGTCAGTCAGTGCCGGGGTGCGGTAAGTGCTGCCGCTCTCTTTACACTGAGCAATGACTGTAGCTGCTCCGACCCAAACTCTATGACCGAAGCCAAACACTGTGGAGTGGAATAAGGTTCATTTCCTACCGGCAGCATGGCTGTAAATGTGGGCGCCAAGCAGGTTCAAAATGCTATTAACCTGTAGATTAGCCCGATATCTGCAGGTTAATAGCATTGTTTTACATAACGGGTTCCCTTTAAATGGCACTGCCAGGCTGTCAGCAGCAGTGAAGTGGTTAAATGGCAGCAATTGGAGCTCTCTCCACATACGTGCACCTGGCATCCTCCATGCATGAACACCAGATATCAGCAAGGGGTTAAAGAGCGTTATCACATGACATCAGAATGCGCGGGACGGGGTGTTCTCGCCTCAAGGGCTCAACGATAGCAAAATGTCAGGTGGTCCGCTCCTCCTCTTCATGGGGTCTGATCAGAACGATATAAGTGGGATGATGACGCAGGTGTTGGCCCTGCAGGAACATCGGGCAGCACAAGGGTGGTAATAATAAGTGTAAGTCTCCCTTACAGGGATGTTTGTTCAGTAGAATATGTATAATGGAGCTTTTCTGTGGAGTCTGACCAGACAATCTCTCCTTGGCTCCCCGTGTGCATCAGTAAGCGCCCATGACCCCGGTGCCTGCTCTCTAGTTGTCCTTTCTACACATTGATGGGCACTAACCGCTGTGTACCGGGTGCTCCCCACAACACCGTCCTTCCGGGCGCTGTGACTTCATCCGTCAGTCGTACATGTGCCTTTTTTCCTCCTTTAGAGACAAACGCTGCACTTGCTGCCTATTTTAGTGTTTATATCGAGGCGGATGTTGAGATTTATCTCTATTTAAAGAAGAATAAAAAAGCGGTAACTTATCTTTTAATAGGAGGATGTCAGGTTCTCTCCTCTTAGTGATCCCAGAGGATCCTGTCCAGGAGGGAGGCCACATCCACATAGTGACATTGTGAGCTCTCAAAAAAACAATCACTGGTAAATGGTCACCGTCCTTCCCCCAATCTCCATAATGGCGAATTAGGAAAGGAACCGATGGATAGAAGTGTGGAGCTTTCTCCAGCTCCTCTGTGGTTCCATCCCTGGTGGAGATGAATCTTGGAGAAGTTGTGTTTCTTAGTACGGCTCCTCCATCTGACTGACGAGGGTCTTCTCCAGGGCTGTGGAGTCGGTAAGCCAAACCTCCGACTCCTCAATTTCCATGACTCCGACTCCCTCATACACGGCTCATGTTTAAGTGATAAATTTACTGTAGCACAGATTCATCTCATCTAAAAGTCTAGACCCTTAGATCAGGAATAGGACGGACATTTATAGGACATTTCATAACTTTCCCAAATTCTTATGAAAAAATATTTCCCACAAACTGCATTGAACTACTGTACCCAATTTATTATATATTTTAGGAGTCAGTCGGTCCATTTTATATCGACTCCAGCAAAATGGGCTCCAACTCCACAGCCCTGATCTTCTCTGTCCCTCTCCTCAGGGTCCTCATCCTCCGAGTGCAGAGCAGAGAGCATTAGGCTTTGGCCTCGCTGATTATCACTTCATACTTGAGGCCCACAATGTGCTGGGACCTCTGTACCGGTGGTGAGGACCACAACAATGTAATTTAGTCCCTGATACATAAATATAGAATTACCGGTTCTGAGAGACGAGCCTCATATATAGACAGATACACGGCAGGTCATGTATTCAGTCTGTGTGTCTCCACAGATGGATCCAGGAGGAGAAATCCACCAGAGAGATGTCCCCGTCCTCTGTATCCCCAGGACTGTCCAGAGGAGAATCACAACATCCCGGAGGATCATCAGGTAGATGACACTGAAGTCCCCACAACATCTGACCATGAAGTGATGGGACCTGAGCTCATCTTACATTGTTCTTTTTAGGGTGAAGATCTGATTGATATTAAGGTTGAGGTTATACATGGAGTAAAAGAGGCGACTGCAATATGGGCCGATCAGCAGGGTGAGGAGGGAGACTATCATGTCTGTTCTGCGGTCAGCTACTACTACTCCCATCATCACATGACACAATCTGCAGTGTCATGTAAAAGTTCGGTCACCCCTGGTCAAAATGACTTATTGTGAACAGTTAAGCAAGTTGAAGATGAAATGATCTAAATGTTAAAGATGACACATTTCCTTTGTATTTTAGGAAAAAATAAGAAATATTGTCATTTTTTACAGTTTAAAAACTACTAAAAGGAAAATGGGCTGATGTAAAAGTTTGGGCGCCCTTGGAGATTTGTGTGCTCAGATGACTTCAACCAAGGTCTCAGACCTTACTTAGCCTGTTAGGGTTATGACTCGTTCACTATCATCGATAGTAAAGACCAGGTGATGCCAATTTCTTAGCTTTATAAAAACCCAGCCTCCTCTAACATTGTGCCAAAACCAGCAGCCATGGGTTCTTCTAAACAGCTGCCAAGTACTCAGAAAATGGTGGAGGCCACAAAGCAGGAGAAGGCTATAAGAAGATAGCAAAGCGTTTTCAAGTTGCCCTTTCCTCAGAAATGTAATTTAGAAATAGCAGTTACCAGGCACAGTGGAGGTCAATATAAGGTCTGGAAGACCAAGCAAAATTTCAGTGAGAGCTGCTCGTAGGATTGCTAGAGAGGCAAATCAGAACACCCAGCTGACTGCAAAAGACTTTCACAAAGATTTAGCAGACTCCGGAGTTGTGGTACATTGTTCTACTGTTCAGAGACACCTGCACAAATATGGCCGTCATGGAAGAGTCATCAGAAGAAAACCTCTCCTGCATTCTCACCATAAAATTCAGTGTCAGAAGTACAAAAGAACATCTAAACAAGCCTGATGCATTATGGAAACAAGTCCTGTGGACCGATGAGGTTAAAATAGAAAATGATCAGAGGTATGTGTGGAGGAAAAAGGGCACAGAATTTTAGGAAAAGAACATCTCGCCAACTATTAAGCATGGGGGTGGATCAATCATGCTTTGGGGTTCTGTTTCAGTCAGTGGCACAGGGAACATTTCACGGGTAGAGGGAAGAATGGGTTCAATGAAATTTCAACAAATTCTTGATGCAAACATAACAGCATCTGTAAAAAAGCTGAAGGTGAAAAGAAGATGGCTTCTACAAAAGGATAATGATCCTAAAAACAGGTCAAAATCCACAATAGAAGACCTGAAAAGGCGCAAACTGAAGGTTTTACAATGGCCCTCACAGTCCCCTGATCTGAACATCTTGAAAATCTGTGGCTAGACCTCAAAATAGCAGAGGAGGCAAGACGACCCAAGAATCTCACAGAACTGGAAGAATTCTCAAAGGAAGAAAGGATGAAAATCCCTCAAATAAGAATTTGGCCAAAAAAGGGTTTACAAGCTGTGATACTTGCAAAAGGGGGCGCTACTAGGTACTAACCATGCAGGGTGCCTAAACTTTTGCATTATTTATTTATTATTTGCCTAAAATACAAAGGAAATGTGTCATCTTTAACTTTAGGCCTTTTAGAGATCATTTCATCTTCAACTTGCTTGTTCACAATAACAGTAATTTTAACCATTGGTGCCCAAACTTTTACATGTCACTGTATTCTGTCACTATGTGTTTCCTACAGATGGACTCATGGAAAGAAATCCACCAGAGAGATGTCCCCGTCCTCTGTATCCCCAGGACTGTCCAGAGGAGAATCACAACATCCCGGAGAGTCATCAGGTAGACGGTGCTGAGCCCTGTACCGGATCTGTATATGGGGGGACATTTCTGATCGAGGTCATAGATGTCACAGATTTTGGTGGTTTCTTGTATTGTGCTGATTGTTACATCTGATATATCAGGAGGAAGATCCAACTAAGAATAAAGAGGAGGACGAGACAGAAGAAGAAGCGATGACGAGGAGGTATCAGCCGTGTGTGAATGACGGGAAGGAGGAGATTCCGGTAGATGTTTCCACAGGTGTGTAATAATGACCAGTGTATAATAATTACTGGCTTTAATATTACTTCCATCCTTTACTTCCATATTGTTCTTACACAAGTCCCGTGCTGCCATGTAAATGATTGAGCTTGTGATTCAGACAGACAGATTCCCTATAATGAGGCAGATGGAGACATTGTGGACGCCGTCTGACCTGTGATCCGTCGGTGTCCGTCTTTTTAAGCGTGCATAAAAGCACGGTCCGCCACAGCTTTGTGCACTTTTGAAAAAAAGGACACCGCTGATCAGAGCCAACACAGACTCCAATGTAACTCTGCTGCCTCATTATATGAATGGATCCCTCGGAGGTGTCATCTGAAACACGTATTTTGTAAATATTGATTGAAGCCCCGATGTAAGTGCTCAGCGTAGAGCACAGGATAAATGTGATCCAAAATGCCACCAATAAAAGCTTCTACTCAACCCACAAAAAACAAGTCCCTACTCAGGTTCATCATCTGTTAACAGAAGTATAGGGGGCATCCATATTACTGGTAGAACAAAGGCTCTGGAAAAGTGACGTGGCTCCCACTAAAAGAAATCCAGCAAAATCTGCGCTCCCAAATCCAAATACCCCCCTCCTCCTAGGCCCCACAGTGTGCCAAAACCGCTGTTAGCGTCCACATGTTTGTCATTAATGTAGATAGAAGAGCCCACTTAATTTCCAGGGTGTGTGACTCCATAAGCACGAGCCGGGCATAATGTACTGGGCGCTACAAAGTACTGAGCGCTACAAAGTACCGGGCACGACAATGTACCAGTCACTACAATGTACCAGTCACTACAATGTACCAGGCACTACAATGTACCAGACACTACAATGTACCAGACACTGCAATGTACCAGGCACTACAATGTACCAGACACTACAATGTACCAGTCACTACAATGTACCAGGCACTACAATGTACCAGGCACTACAATGTACCAGGCACTATAATGTACCAGTCACTACAATGTACCAGTCACTACAATGTACCAGTCACTACAATGTACCAGGCACTATAATGTACCAGGCACTATAATGTACCAGGCACTACAATGTACCAGTCACTACAATGTACCAGTCACTACAATGTACCAGGCACTACAATGTACCAGGCACTATAATGGCATATTTGCATTTTCACTTGGCAACATTCATTGCTGATAGTTTCTGGAAAACATTCATGGAGTCAAATTCATCACTACAATAGTAGATAAATTCTTAAAGGGGTATAATTTCCAAAATAGGGTCACTTGAGGGGGGATTCTGCTCTTCTGCCACTTAGGGGCTCTGTATATGGAGTCTGCAAATTATTCTATGAAAATTTGTTCTCCAAGAGTCAAATATTGCTCCTTCCCTCCCGAGTCTCGCCATGTGGCTAAGCAGTACAGTACAGACACATATGGGGTATTGCCCCGTTCAGCAGAAATTGTGTAACAAATTATGTGGTCATGTTTGCCCATTTCCCCTTGTGAAAATGTAAAATCTGGGGCTAAAACAACATTTTAGTGGTAAATATGTCATTTTTGTTCTTCTCCGTTCAATGGTATAACATTTTGTGAAACACATATGGAGTCAATATGATCACTGCACCCCTGGATGATTTCTTTGTGAAAATGAAAAATTCGTGGCTAAAACAACATTTTTGGAGAAAAAACATAATTTTTAATTTTCACAGTCCAATTTCTTAAAATTTTGTGAAACACCTGTGGTTTTAAAATGTTCACCATACCTTTAGATAAATTCCTTGAGCGTTGTAGTTTCCAAAATGGGGTCAGTTGTGGGGGGTTTCCACTGTTTAGGCACATCAGGGGCTCTGCAAACGTGACATGGCGTCCGCTATCTATTTAGACGATTTTGTACTCCAAAAGTCAAATGGCGCTCCTTCCCTTCTGAGCCCTGCCATGCACCCAAACAGTAGGTTTTCCCCCACATATGGGGTATCGGTGTACTCAGGAGAAAGTGCACATCAAATTGTATGATGCATTTTCTCCTTTCATTCTTGTAAAAATGCAAAATCTGGGGCTAAAGCAACATTTTTGTGGGAAAAAAATAATTTTTCATTTTTCTCTTCCACATTGCTTTAATTCCTGTAAAGCAGCTAAAGGGTTAATAAACTTCTTGAATGTGGTTTTGAGCAATTTTGATTGGTGCAGTTTCTCAAATCGTGTCACTTTTGGGTATTTTCTGTCACATAGGCCCCTCAAAGTCAAACATGATGTGGTCCCTAAAAAATAGGTTTTGTAAATATTCTTGTAAAAATGAGAAACTTCTGATAAATTTCTAACCCTCTAATTTCGTAACAAAAAATATATTTGTTTTAAAAATGACTCTGATGTAAAGTAGACATGTAGTAAATGTTAGTTTTACCACCAAAAATAGTTAATAAATATCTGGTTTAAAGGCATAAAAATTCAATGTTGGAAAATTGCAAAACTCTCAATTTTTTTGGGTGAAATTTTTGATATTTTCATAAATGCAAATAATAACGACCAAAATTTACCACTAACATGAAGAGCAATGTGTCACGAAAAACATTCTCAGAATCATTGGGATGTGCGGAAGCTCCAGAGTTATTACCACATAAAGTGACGCCGGTCAGAATTGTAAAATGAGGCCGGGTCATTAACATACAAAGTGGCTCAGTCCTTAAGTGGTTAATGTGTCTTCAGTGCTATTGCCGTCTTCTAAGGTTTCCTATCATGCTCGTAGACATACTGTGGACATGATTACTGATAAGAGATAAAGTAAATCCAGCTCACCTGTGTGGTTCATGATTGGAGCACGGGAGAAGGTTCTGATCAAAGCGTGATGAATAGCCAAAGAAGATGCGGTATCCAGCTCCAAGTAAAAACATGCGTTTAATTAGTCCATGTGTAAAAATTACATCCATGGGGCGTAGCGTGGCCGGACATGTGAGTGGAAGTGTGCTAGGAGAGCCCCTGGGATAACTAGCCTGCCGGAGGATCCATTGGTCCCCTAACTTAATAAAAAGCGGTATTACCCCTTCTATACACGTCCTAGCACTGACCGGTGTGCATAGGAGGAGCCATCATGGCCAGAGGAGCAGCAGCGAGACGACGGGGAGCAGGAGGGAATGGAGGCATCCAAGATGGCGCAGGCTCCTCTGCAGCAGGTAACAGAACAGGGAAGTCAGTGGCTGCAGGCACAGCACTGAGGCTGGCTGGATGTGTTACAGCTTCAGACACAGGAGCCTGCACTGACAATGAGGCACAGACACAAATCATTGAGGTGTCTAATCCATTCTCTGTGCTCTCAGAGGAATTCAATAACACTGCTGATAAGGTCTCTGCAAGTTCCCATGCCCGCAGCCTCAGCCAGAAATCACTGCTTCCCACCATAATACAGATCAGAACATTAATGAGCCCACGATAAAGGATGTGTTTGTGGCTGTAACACAGTATGAAGCTGCTTTAGCCTCACTTAACAGTCAGATGGGAGAGATTAAAGAGGAACTTTGTTTTATGAGGCAAGGGCTACAAAAGGTTAACGACCGCACTACAGCAGCAGAGGGCAGAACCAGTGATCTGGAGGATAAACAGTCTCAGATATCACAGGACAGCCACAGACATGGACAGCAGATCATGGCCCTATTACCTAAAACTGATGATTGGAGAACAGACTCCGGCGAAATAATATAAGAGTGATGGGTGTCCCTGAAAAAACTGTGAGCAATAATCTGAATGAGTACTTTGAGACATGGTTATGTTCTTTGTTTGGGGCTGATTGCCTGTCTGCCTTCTTTGCTGTGGAAAGGGCGCACAGGGTGCCAACCCGGCCATTGTCACCAGGGTCCCCTCCACGTCCAGTATTAATAAAGCTGCTGCACTACAAAGACAGAGATGCCACCCTTAAGGCCGCCTGTGATAAAGGGGACATCTCTATTAACGGCCAAAGAATTTCCTTTTTTCCGGATTACTCCATTGAAGTTTCAAAACATAGGGCGCAGTTTCTTGATGTAAACTGAAGGCTGCGTAGTCTGCAAACCTCATACTCCATGATTTACCCTGCAAAACTTAGAGTGGCGGCTCTGGGAGAGACTTTCTTTTTTGAACATCTGAAAGACGCACTCCGCTGGATTGATCTGAATGAGCCGAGGATCCATCAAAATCAGTAACTTTGAATCTGGATAATTAAAGATATATATCATCGGAGTTTCCCGATTGACTGTTGGGGTCATATACTTTACTGCCTAGCCCACGGCCCAGTGGACACAACTATCCTGAGCTATATCTGAATATTGCAGGCCCCCAGGAAGTGTTTAACCCTTTTTCGTTTTAGGTTGATTGTTCACTTGCCTTGTATACAGCTACAGGATGGACTGGTGCCTTTCTTCATTCGCTTGCCTTGTATACGGCTACAGGATGGACTGGTGGCTTTCTTCATTCGCTTGCCTTGTATACGGCTACAGGATGGACTGGTGACTTTCTTCATTCGCTTGCCTTGTATACGGCTACAGGATGGACTGGTGCCTTTCTTCATTCGCTTGCCTTGTATACGGCTACAGGATGGACTGGTGCCTTTCTTCATTCGCTTGCCTTGTATACGGCTACAGGATGGACTGGTGCCTTTCTTCATTCGCTTGCCTTGTATACGGCTACAGGATGGACTGGTGCCTTTCTTCATTCGCTTGCCTTGTATACGGCTACAGGATGGACTGGTGGCTTTCTTCATTCGCTTGCCTTGTATACGGCTACAGGATGGACTGGTGCCTTTCTTCATTCGCTTGCCTTGTATACGGCTACAGGATGGACTGGTGGCTTTCTTCATTCGCTTGCCTTGTATACGGCTACAGGATGGACTGGTGACTTTCTTCATTCGCTTGCCTTGAATACGGCTACAGGATGGACTGGTGACTTTCTTCATTCGCTTGCCTTGTATACGGCTACAGGATGGACTGGTGGCTTTCTTCATTCGCTTGCCTTGTATACGGCTACAGGATGGACTGGTGACTTTCTTCATTCGCTTGCCTTGAATACGGCTACAGGATGGACTGGTGCCTTTCTTCATTTGCTTGCCTTGTATACGGCTACAGGATGGACTGGTGGCTTTCTTCATTAGCTTGCCTTGTATACGGCTACAGGATGGACTGGTGCCTTTCTTCATTCGCTTGCCTTGTATACGGCTACAGGATGGACTGGTGGCTTTCTTCATTCGCTTGCCTTGTATACGGCTACAGGATGGACTGGTGACTTTCTTCATTCGCTTGCCTTGAATACGGCTACAGGATGGACTGGTGCCTTTCTTCATTCGCTTGCCTTGTATACGGCTACAGGATGGACTGGTGGCTTTCTTCATTCGCTTGCCTTGTATACGGCTACAGGATGGACTGGTGACTTTCTTCATTCGCTTGCCTTGAATACGGCTACAGGATGGACTGGTGCCTTTCTTCATTCGCTTGCCTTGTATACGGCTACAGGATGGACTGGTGGCTTTCTTCATTCGCTTGCCTTGTATACGGCTACAGGATGGACTGGTGGCTTTCTTCATTCGCTTGCCTTGTATACGGCTACAGGATGGACTGGTGACTTTCTTCATTCGCTTGCCTTGTATACGGCTACAGGATGGACTGGTGGCTTTCTTCATTCGCTTGCCTTGTATACGGCTACAGGATGGACTGGTGCCTTTCTTCATTCGCTTGCCTTGTATACGGCTACAGGATGGACTGGTGCCTTTCTTCATTCGCTTGCCTTGTATACGGCTACAGGATGGACTGGTGCCTTTCTTCATTCGCTTGCCTTGTATACGGCTACAGGATGGACTGGTGCCTTTCTTCATTCGCTTGCCTTGTATACGGCTACAGGATGGACTGGTGCCTTTCTTCATTAGCTTGCCTTGTATACGGCTGCAGGATGGACTGGTGCCTTTCTTCATTAGCTTGCCTTGTATACGGCTACAGGATGGACTGGTGCCTTTCTTCATTCGCTTGCCTTGTATACGGCTACAGGATGGACTGGTGCCTTTCTTCATTCTCTTGCCTTGTATACGGCTACAGGATGGACTGGTGCCTTTCTTCATTCGCTTGCCTTGTATACGGCTACAGGATGGACTGGTGGCTTTCTTCATTCGCTTGCCTTGTATACGGCTACAGGATGGACTGGTGACTTTCTTCATTCGCTTGCCTTGTATACGGCTACAGGATGGACTGGTGCCTTTCTTCATTCGCTTGCCTTGTATACGGCTACAGGATGGACTGATGCCTTTCTTCATTAGCTTGCCTTGTATACGGCTACAGGATGGACTGGTGCCTTTCTTCATTAGCTTGCCTTGTATACGGCTACAGGATGGACTGGTGACTTTCTTCATTCGCTTGCCTTGTATACGGCTACAGGATGGACTGGTGCCTTTCTTCATTCGCTTGCTTTGTATACGGCTACAGGATGGACTGGTGCCTTTCTTCATTCTCTTGCCTTGTATACGGCTACAGGATGGACTGGTGCCTTTCTTCATTCGCTTGCCTTGTATACGGCTACAGGATGGACTGGTGGCTTTCTTCATTCGCTTGCCTTGTATACGGCTACAGGATGGACTGGTGACTTTCTTCATTCGCTTGCCTTGTATACGGCTACAGGATGGACTGGTGACTTTCTTCATTCGCTTGCCTTGTATACGGCTACAGGATGGACTGGTGACTTTCTTCATTCGCTTGCCTTGTATACGGCTACAGGATGGACTGGTGCCTTTCTTCATTCGCTTGCCTTGTATACGGCTACAGGATGGACTGGTGCCTTTCTTCATTCGCTTGCCTTGTATACGGCTACAGGATGGACTGGTGGCTTTCTTCATCCAGATTGAACGGAGGGATTAATATTTACTTGTTTAAATGTAGGATTTTGTTTCTATAACTTGTTGTCTGCTTCTGCAAATAATACCGGTCAAGCCGACTAAGTGGAAATACTGTAAAGAGGGTTATAAAAGGGAAGAGAAAGGCGAAATACCTTACAAGTCACCTGTATTTTTCAATCCCTTATAACTATATATAAAGTAAAATTCCTTTCATGGAATGTCAGAGGTCATCCTTAAGGCTGCCCGGGTCAGAGGTCTGGGGGAATCCTTAAAGAGAGCGGCAGTCATGGAGCATATCCGGGATCATCTGCCTGCAGTGGTGCCATCCTTAAGGCTGCCCGGGTCAGAGGTCTGGGGGAATCCTTAAAGAGAGCGGCGGTCATGGAGCATATCCAGGATCACCTGTCTGCAGTGGTGCCATCCTTAAGGCTGCCTGGGTCAGAGGTCTGGGGGACTCCTTAAAGAGAGCTGCGGTCATGGAGCATATCCGGGATCACCTGCCTGCAGTGGTGCCATCCTTAAGGCTGCCTGGGTCAGAGGTCTGGGGGAATCCTTAAAGAGAGCTGCGGTCATGGAGCATATCCGGGATCACCTGCCTGCAGTGGTGCCATCCTTAAGGCTGCCTGGGTCAGAGGTCTGGGGGACTCCTTAAAGAGAGTGGCGGTCATGGAGCATATCCGGGATCACCTGTCTGCAGTGGTGCCATCCTTAAGGCTGCCCGGGTCAGAGGTCTGGGGGACTCCTTAAAGAGAGCGGCGGTCATGGAGCATATCCGGGATCACCCGCCTGCAGTGGTGCCATCCTTATGGCTGCCCGGGTCAGAGGTCTGGGGGACTCCTTAAAGAGAGCTGTGGTCATGGCGCATATCCGGGATCATCTGCCTGCAGTGGTGTCATCCTTAAGGCTGCCCGGGTCAGAGGTCTGGGGGACTCCTTAAAGACAGCGGCGGTCATGGAGCATATCCGGGATCATCTGCCTGCAGTGGTGTCATCCTTAAGGCTGCCTGGGTTGGAGGTCTGGGGGACTCCTTAAAGAGAGCGGCGGTCATGGAGCATATCCGGGATCATCTGCCTGCAGTGGTGTCATCCTTAAGGCTGCCCAGGTCAGAGGTCTGGGGGACTCCTTAAAGAGAGCGGCGGTCATGGAGCCTATCCGGGATCATCTGCCTGCAGTGGTGTCATCCTTAAGGCTGCCCGGGTCAGAGGTCTGGGGGACTTCTTAAAGAGAGCGGCGGTCATGGAGCATATCCAGGATCACCTGCCTGCAGTGGTGTCATCCTTAAGGCTGCCTGGGTTGGAGGTCTGGGGGACTCCTTAAAGACAGCGGCGGTCATGGAGCATATCCGGGATCATCTGCCTGCAGTGGTGTCATCCTTAAGGCTGCCTGGGTTGGAGGTCTGGGGGACTCCTTAAAGAGAGCGGTGGTCATGGAGCATATCCGGGATCACCTGCCTGCAGTGGTGCCATCCTTAAGGCTGCCCGGGTCAGAGGTCTGGGGGACTCCTTAAAGAGAGCAGCAGTCATGGAGCATATCCGGGATCACCTGCCTGCAGTGGTGCCATCCTTAAGGCTGCCCGGGTCAGAGGTCTGGGGGACTCCTTAAAGAGAGCGGCAGTCATGGAGCATATCTGGGATCACCTGCCTGCAGTGGTGCCATCCTTAAGGCTGCTCAGGTCAGAGATCTGGGGGACTCCTTAAAGAGAGCGGCAGTCATGGAGCATGTCCGGGATCACCTCCCTGCAGTGGTGCCATCCTTAAGGCTGCTCGGGTCAGAGATCTGGGGGACTCCTTAAAGAGAGCGGCGGTCATGGAGCATATCCGGGATCACCTGCCTGCATTGGTGCCATCCTTAAGGCTGCCCGGGTCAGAGGTCTGGGGGACTCCGTAAAGAGAGCGGCAGTCATGGAGCATATCCGGGATCACCTGCCTGCAGTGGTGCCATCCTTAAGGCTGCCCGGGTCAGAGGTCTGGGGGACTCCTTAAAGAGAGCGGCAGTCATGGAGCATATCTGGGATCACCTGCCTGCAGTGGTGCCATCCTTAAGGCTGCTCAGGTCAGAGATCTGGGGGACTCCTTAAAGAGAGCGGCAGTCATGGAGCATATCCGGGATCACCTCCCTGCAGTGGTGCCATCCTTAAGGCTGCTCGGGTCAGAGATCTGGGGGACTCCTTAAAGAGAGCGGCGGTCATGGAGCATATCCGGGATCACCTGTCTGCAGTGGTGCCATCCTTAAGGCTGCCCGGGTCAGAGGTCTGGGGGACTCCTTAAAGAGAGCGGCAGTCATGGAGCATATCTGGGATCACCTGCCTGCAGTGGTGCCATCCTTAAGGCTGCTCGGGTCAGAGATCTGGGGGACTCCTTAAAGAGAGCGGCGGTCATGGAGCATATCCGGGATCATCTGCCTGCTGTGGTGTCATCCTTAAGGCTGCCGGGGTCAGAGGTCTGGGGGACTCCTTAAAGAGAGCGGCGGTCATGGTGGATATCCGGGATCACCTGCCTGCAGTGGTGCCATCCTTAAGGCTGCCTGGGTCAGAGGTCTGGGGGACTCCTTAAAGAGAGCGGTGGTCATGGAGCATATCTGGGATCACCTGCCTGCAGTGGTGCCATCCTTAAGGCTGCCCGGGTCAGAGGTCTGGGGGACTCCTTAAAGAGAGCGGCGGTCATGGAGCACATCCGGGATCACCTGTCTGCAGTGGTGCCATCCTTAAGGCTGCCCGGGTCAGAGGTCTGGGGGACTCCTTAAAGAGAGCGGCGGTCATGGAGCATATCTGGGATCATCTGCCTGCAGTGGTGCCATCCTTAAGGCTGCCCAGGTCAGAGGTCTGGGGGACTCCTTAAAGAGAGCGGTGGTCATGGAGCATATCTGGGATCACCTGCCTGCAGTGGTGCCATCCTTAAGGCTGCCCGGGTCAGAGGTCTGGGTGACTCCTTAAAGAGAGCGGTGGTCATGGAGCATATCCGGGATCATCTGCCTGCAGTGGTGCCATCCTTAAGGCTGCCCAGGTCAGAGGTCTGGGGGACTCCTTAAAGAGAGCGGCGGTCATGGAGCATATCTGGGATCATCTGCCTGCAGTGGTGTTTGCAGCAAATGCACTTTGGGAAAAACAGTGTTGTGGGCATGAAATACTCATGGATCGGCCACAGCTTCCACTCTGCCTTCTCCACATACTCTAGGGGGGTCAGCATCCTAGTACATAGGACGATCCCTTTTGAATTCATTGATTCCAAGATAGATGGAGAAGGCAGATTTCGGGGATCCACTGTAAAAATATTTACAAAAGAAATTCTACTTGCGGCCGTCTATGTTCCTCTTCCATATAACAACATTAGTCTGAAAAATATTGCTTCACTAATGAATAAGAGACCGGGAGTTCCAGTCCTTTGTATGGGAGATTTCAATAATGTTGTTCATCCATATTGGGATAGACATAAATCAGATACGGCTACAAAAACTGCCCCATAACTAAGTTTGGAGAAATACTATCAGAACTATCATTAGTGGACATATGGCGTCTCACATATCCGAACACTAGACAGTTTTCTTGCTATTCTAAGACACATAAAACATTATGGCGTATTGATCTGGTATTGGGCACAGAACATATTTCCTCCTTGGTGAGAACAGTGGACTATCTGCCCAGACGCTATCAGATCATTCACCCTCGCTGACTACTCTCTGTTTGTTACCCAGGCCGCTGGATTCTCTGACTATATCGGCCATGAATCCCTTCTGGCTTCACATTATAGATATTACACGGATCACATCGACCTTAGAACATTATTATAAGGAAAACGACAAACGAGTGTCGCAAACACATTATGGGATGCCATGAAAGCGGCTTACGAGGAGTCTTAATACCGGCCATTAACAGATCCAAAACTAAGACAAAACAGTTTGGGGAGTTTTTACGGGATAGAGTTCGATCTACAGAAGAGAAATCTGTACTAACCGTGAAAAAGAGGACCTGATGGAGTGGGGAGAGGCGCAAGAAGCATATACCATACATATTAGGAAAAAAGCTAAAAACAAACGCATGTTTCACCCAGACACACTTCATCGAGGAGGGGGAGAAGGCAGGAGACTTATTGGCCGTGATGGCAAGAGCCCAGACGGGGAGGTCTATTATTGGTGCTGAAGGACTGGGAAGGAGCGGTAGTAAACCAGACTGACCAGATCTCAAACACTCTGCTAGAATTTTATAAAGATTTATATACACCCAAACTGCAATTTAATAGAGAACAAATCTTATCTTACTTGAGGGAAATCAAACTACCGACATTCAGCGGTAACGATCAAGAATTATTAAACAGACCACTACAGCTGGAGGAGGTACAAATGGCAGTAGCCTCTATGGCTAATAACAAATCGCCAGGACTAGACAAGCTTCCCACAGAAATATATAAGAAATTTGGAGATATTCTACTTCCCCACTTACTGGCTACCTGCGGAGACGGTGAGGGGGTAAAACCCTACCCCATTCAATGCAAGAGGCGGTGTCACGCTGTCTCTGCGTACAGGAGGTCAGGGGCCTAAGCTGACCCTAAGCTGGGGCCCTGACTAATCCCTCTACCTGGAGGTACTGTTAAAGGTACAGAGGTCCAGGCCGCCAGCGTAACCCCTACCCCCTGAGGATCCCTGCACCTCAGTAATCTAGTCCTGAGAAGGCCCCCCATCACAACAATAGGGGACAGGAAATAATATGCCAACACTCAGTACTTAGACGAACGAGACAGTACAAGGGTCAAACCAAAAACTACCTTGCATACAAAAACTACTCACAACAACAGAGGGAACACCAACGGGAAAGGAGATAAATGATAAAGCGAGGAAGGGAAAAATCACACCAAATACACTTAGCTCAGAACTCCAAAACACCACGATCCGCTCTGTTTGTCTGTATGAAATGCTTTCACCGACACTTCCCTAACAGACCGGCAGGCATTTGAAGGAGTCCCACTACAGCAGCATTGATTGCAGCTGGGCGAGGCTGGACCTGTCTAGCACAGAGAGAGAGAGAGAGTTAACTCCCTCACTGCCGAAAAACACAAAGCACCAAAAACTCAGCTGCGAGAAGTCAGGCTGTGTAATCGTGACGATCTTCGTGGCGACACACCCGTGACAGTACCCCCCCTTCTACGAGGGGCCTCCGGACCCTCAGGGCCAGGTTTATCCGGGTGAGTCGTGTGGAAGGCCCGAACTAATCGGTCTGTGTTAATATCCGACGCAGGAACCCACATCCTCTCCTCAGGACCATACCCCTTCCAATGAACCAGGTACTGAAGGGACCGGCGATTAAAGCGTGAATCGATGACCCTCGATACCTGGAACTCCAAGTTACCATTGACCACCACTGGAGGGGGAGGTAAAGGTGACGGTACCACCGGCGCCACATACCTCTTAAGCAACGATCTGTGGAACACGTTGTGAATTTTAAACGTAGGGGGGAGGTCAAGACGGAATGCCACCGGATTAATTATAGAACTGATCCTGTACGGCCCGATGAACCTGGGACCCAGTTTCCAGGAGGGAACCTTAAGTTTTATATTCCTGGTAGACAACCATACCCGATCGTTCACACTTAGGTCCGGACCAGACACTCTCCTCCTATCAGCCATACGTTTGTATCGGTTCCCCATAGTATTCAGATTCTTCAGCACCCCTCTCCATACTGAAGCGAGTGATGAGGAAAATCGCTCCTCCTCAGGAACCCCCGAAGAGCCCCCCCTACTGAAAGTACAAAACTGGGGGTGAAAACCATATGCCCCAAAAAACGGGGACTTACCAGTGGACTCGCTCCGCCTATTATTAAGAGCAAACTCTGCCAGAGGTAAGAAAGAAGCCCAGTCCTCCTGGTTCTCTGACACAAAACACCGGAGATATGTCTCCAAGCTCTGGTTCATACGTTCCGTCTGACCATTGGTCTGAGGATGAATAGCCGATAAGAACGATAAATGCATCCCCCACCGTGTACAAAACGCCTTCCAGAATTTGGACACAAACTGAGACCCCCGATCTGACACCACATCGGAGGGTACCCCGTGAAGCCTCACAATCTCCCCAATGAACACCTGCGCAAGAGTTTTAGCATTAGGAAGAGCAGGAAGAGCGATAAAATGTGCCATCTTGCTGAACCTGTCCACTACAACGAGTATGACCGTTTTACCCGAAGACGGCGGGAGGTCCGTAATAAAGTCCATAGACAGATGAGTCCAAGGACGCTCCGGGATCTTCAAAGGTAAGAGGGCCCCAGACGGACGGGTATGTGAGGTCTTAGAGCGCGCACAAACCCCACAGGACGCGACAAAAGTTACCACCTCCTTATGTAAGTTAGGCCACCAAAACCGACGCGAGAGGAGATCCACCGTTGCTTTACTCCCCGGGTGTCCTGCAAAAACTGAGTTATGGTGTGCCTCGATCACCTTTTGTCGCAAGTGATCTAGAACAAACAGTCTCCCCGGAGGTCCAACAGGGGCGTCCCCCTGAGCCTCCAATACCTCCTCCTCAAGCTCAGAGCATACTGCCGAAACCACCACCCCCTCCTGAAGGATAGGAACCGGGTCGTCCGTATTCCCGGCCCCAGGGAAACTACGAGATAAGGCATCCGCCTTTACATTTTTTGACCCAGGACGATATGTAACGACAAAATTAAACCTGGTAAAAAACAATGACGACCTAGCTTGTCTGGGATTCAGACGTTTTGCGGACTCCAGATATAGCAGGTTCTTGTGATCGGTGATGACGGTGACCGGATGGACTGCCCCCTCTAAAAAATGGCGCCACTCCTCAAAAGCTAACTTAATGGCCAAGAGTTCCCTATTGCCGACTTCGTAATTCCTCTCAGCGGACGACAATTTTTTAGAGAAAAAGGCGCACGGATGCCACTTACCAGGGGACGAACCTTGTGACAATACTGCTCCCACCCCTACCTCGGAAGCGTCTACCTCTGCAATGAATGGCTGTGACGCATCAGGTTGAATGAGTATGGGTGCCGAGGCAAAACATTTTTTCAAGGAGGAGAATGCTTGACAAGCCTTGTTAGACCACCTAGAAAAATCCGTCCCCTTTTTAGTCATGTCTGTGAGAGGCTTAACCGTGGACGAGAAATTACGAATGAACTTCTGGTAATAATTAGCAAACCCCAGGAAACGTTGTAGTGCCTTAAGATTCTCTGGCCGATCCCACTCAAGAACTGCCCGCACTTTCCCAGGGTCCATACGAAAACCGGACGCTGAAACCAGGAAGCCTAAAAACTGGAGTTCCTGTACGGCGAACACACACTTTTGCCATTTGGCATACAGTTTATTATCCCGCAAGATCTGTAACACCTGCCTAACGTGCTCCTGATGAGACACCAGATCCGGCGAGTAAATTAAGATATCATCCAGATATATGACAACAAACTGTCCCACCAGGCGGCGAAAAATGTCATTAACAAAGTGTTGGAACACCGCCGGGGCATTAGTCAGACCGAATGGCATGACAAGGTTCTCATAATGCCCCTCAGGAGTGTTAAACGCCGTCTTCCACTCATCCCCCTCCTTCATCCTAATCAGATTGTACGCCCCCCTGAGATCCAACTTAGAGAACCATTTGGCGCCCACGATCTGATTAAAGAGATCGGGAATAAGTGGGAGCGGATACGGATCTCGGACCGTAATCCGATTAAGTTCACGGAAATCCAGGCAAGGGCGTAGGCCTCCATCTTTCTTCTTAACAAAGAAGAACCCCGCGGCCACCGGTGAAGATGAAGGTCTAATATGCCCCTTAGCCAGACTTTCTGAAGTATAATCCTTCATGGCCTGCCTCTCAGGACCAGAAAGGTTATACAACCTAGCTTTAGGTAACTTGGCCTCAGGGAGCGTTTTACAGAACAGTCATACTCGCGATGAGGAGGTAGTTCCTGACACCCTTTCTCCGAGAATACATCCTCAAAGTCCGCCAGAAATGGAGGTAAGACCCTAGGAGTAACCGCACCGATGACCGTATTCATGCAGATTTTATTACAGAATTTACTCCATTGGCTTATCTCTCTGGATTGCCAATTAATAACCGGGTTATGCTTAGTTAACCAAGGAAGGCACAACACTATAGGAGTGGGAAGACCCTCCAACACGTAGCAAGACAACAGTTCTTTATGTATCGCCCCCACTTGAAGTTTTACGTTATGCACAGCTTGCAAAAAACTTCCCTGACTGAGAGGCCTGGCATCGATCGAGAATATGGGGATGGGTTTAGCCAACTCACTCAATCGCATACCTTGAACCCGGGCAAACCGAGCGTCCACCAGATTAGCCCCGGCCCCACTATTCAGAAGAACAGATATCCTCTCAGTTCTCGTACCCACCACCACCTCCGCCGGTACGAGAAACTGAGACGAACCTAGGGACGAAATACCTACTCCCAGATTGCCGTCCACCACACAACCTGGGATCAACAGTTTTCCGACGACTCTTCACTCTGCAAGGGACAGGATGGACACCCCCCAATAAAATGTCCCTTTCTCCCGCAGAAGAAACACCTTCCTGTCTTATGGCGCACCACCGGTCCCCTCCCCCCAAATGATGTCCCTCCTAATTGCATAGGCTCCTCTGGACTGACCAGGGGAACCTCCATATGAGAGGACCTTGTAGGAGGTGGAGTCATCACAGGGGGTGGAGTTACCCCGCTGCTCTCCCGAAGCCGTCTGTCAATGCGAATAGCAAGGGCCATAGCGGCTTCCAGTGACGCGGGAGGGTCATACTGTGCCAATACATCCTTTAATTTGTCGGATAAACCTTGACAAAACTGGCTCCTAAGAGCCGGGTCATTCCACTGGGTGTCCGTGGCCCACCTACGGAACTCCGAACAGAATTCCTCCGCCGGACGATCTCCCTGCTGGATCCTACGTACCTTAGATTCAGCAAGGGAGATCCGATCCGGGTCATCATATACGAGACCCAGAGCTGCAAAAAACTTATCCACTGACTGGAAAGCCGGGGAGCCCGGGGGAAGAGAGAACGCCCAAGATTGTGGGTCCCCTTGTAGGAGCGAGATGACAATTCCCACCCTTTGTTCTTCACTCCCCGATGACCGAGGCCGCAGCCGAAAGTACAACTTGCATGCCTCCCGGAAAACAAAAAACTTGTCCCGCCCCCCAGTGAACCTGTCAGGGAGAGCTACTTTAGGTTCTGGTCCGGCTTGCTCCTGGGGATACAAAACCTTAGACCTAACGTCCGCCAGCTCCATGGATAAACTCTGCAACTGCCGAGCTAGACTGGCTACTGGATCCATGGTAGCTGGAGAGAATCTTAGTTGGTCGGTGAAAATGTCACGCTGTCTCTGCGTACAGGAGGTCAGGGGCCTAAGCTGACCCTAAGCTGGGGCCCTGACTAATCCCTCTACCTGGAGGTACTGTTAAAGGTACAGAGGTCCAGGCCGCCAGCGTAACCCCTACCTCCTGAGGATCCCTGCACCTCAGTAATCTAGTCCTGAGAAGGACCCCGATCACAACAATAGGGGACAGGAAATAATATGCCCACACTCAGTACTTAGACGAACGAGACAGTACAAGGGTCAAACCAAAAACTACCTTGCATACAAAAACTACTCACAACAACAGAGGGAACACCAACGGGAAAGGAGATAAATGATAAAGCGAGGAAGGGAAAAATCACACCAAATACACTTAGCTCAGAACTCCAAAACACCACGATCCGCTCTGTTTGTCTGTATGAAATGCTTTCACCGACACTTCCCTAACAGACCGGCAGGCATTTGAAGGAGTCCCACTACAGCAGCATTGATTGCAGCTGGGCGAGGCTGGACCTGTCTAGCACAGAGAGAGAGAGAGTTAACTCCCTCACTGCCGAAAAACACAAAGCACCAAAAACTCAGCTGCGAGAAGTCAGGCTGTGTAATCCTGACGATCTTCGTTGCGACACACCCGTGACAGGCGGTGATAGTAGTCATACCTAAGCCAGGTAAACACCCTTTAATCCCTGACTCATACAGGCCCATATCTTTATTGTCAACTGACGTTAAAATCATTGCGAAGGTTCTGGCGTCTAGATTGAATACAATAATTTCTACAGTAATTCATACCGACCAGTCAGGCTTCATGCCGGCTAGATCCACAGCTGTTAATATCCGCAGATTGTTTCTTAATCTTCAGTTGCCAGTGGATGGTGATGGGGACAGGGCTGTATGTTCTCTGGAGGCCGCTAAGGCTTTCGATTCTGTTGAGTGGGAATATTTATGGGCGGTGTTGGAGAAGTTTGGTATAGCACATAGTTTTATTTCATGGGTTAGATTGCTGTATGGTAAACCGGTGGCTAGAATACAGGTAAATGGACACCTCTCCCCGGCTTTTGGACTGAGTAGAGGTAGGCGGCCGGGGTGCCCATTGTCCCCCCTGCTCTTTGCACTGGGCATTGAACCCCTGGCATCGGTTATCAGGGAACATCCAGGAATAGTTGGGTTTCGTAGAGGGATCAGTGAAGAGAAGGTCGCGTTATACGCTGATGACTCTTTATTATTTCTGGCTAAAACTTCTGAGTCCCTTCCTGTAGCAATGGAAACGATAGAAACATTTGGAAAATACTCTGGTCTGAAGATAAACTGGAGCAAATCAGTCATACTTCCATTGGACAATACAGATGAGAACGCTTCCCACTACATTAACTCGGGTTCACAATTGGTATCGGAGTTTAAATATTTAGGCATCAATATATCGGCAAAAATAAATGATTGAGAAGTTGAATCTTGACCCAGTCTTGATTAAATTTAGAGGTAAACGAGGCGCCTGGTCTAAGTTACCGTTGTCGGTGGTGGGCCGTGCTAACCTGGTCACACTGATCCGGATGCCACAACTGCTGTATGTTCTACACAACCCCCCAATATGGATAAATCAGAGGCTTTTCTTTAAAGTCAGTCAGGAGCTTAGAGAATTAATATGGGGCAAACAGACTCCGAGAATTACACTGAAAACATTGCAAAGAAACTAAACAATGGGAGGGCTTGCAGTTCCTTACCCATGGGTGTATTATTCGGCATCTCAGCTTCAACCTATCCAGGGATGGGACGACCCTGGGGGAGGGGGGGCTCAGCGTATGTGGAGATGGGACGACCCTGGGGGAGGGGGGGCTCAGCGTATGTGGAGATGGGACGACCCTGGGGGAGGGGGGGCTCAGCGTATGTGGAGATGGGACGACCCTGGGGGAGGGGGTGCTCAGCGTATGTGGGGATGGGATGACCCTGGGGGAGGGGGGGCTCAGCATATGTGGGGATGGGACGACCCTGGGGGAGGGGGGGGCTCAGCGTATGTGGGGATGGGACGACCCTGGGGGAGGGGGGGCTCAGCATATGTGGAGATGGGACGACCCTGGGGGAGGGGGGGGGCTCAGCGTATGTGGGGATGGGATGACCATGGGGGAGGGGGGGCTCAGCATATGTGGGGATGGGACGACCCTGGGGGGGGGGGGGGCTCAGCGTATGTGGGGATGGGACGACCCTGGGGGAGGGGGAGCTCAGCGTATGTGGAGATGGGACGACCCTGGGGGAGGGGGGGCTCAGCGTATGTGGGGATGGGATGACCCTGGGGGACAGGGAGCTCAGCGTATGTGGGGATGGGACGACCCTGGGGGAGGGGGGGCTCAGCGTATGTGGGGATGGGACGACCCTGGGGGAGGGGGAGCTCAGCGTATGTGGAGATGGGACGACCCTGGGGGAGGGGGAGCTCAGCGTATGTGGAGATGGGACGACCCTGGGGGAGGGGGAGCTCAGCGTATGTGGAGATGGGACGACCCTGGGGGAGGGGGAGCTCAGCGTATGTGGGGATGGGACGACCCTGGGGGAGGGGAGCTCAGCTTATGTTGCTACAGCATTATTTCCAATCAGATAAACTCTATGAGGTATTGGAGGCGCATAAGTTTGGGACACTTGGAGGCAAAATACCGACTATGCTGTTATGTCACAAACTTTGGGGGACGGTGAAAGAATTACAAGGAATAGAAGGTGTTTCACAATTTTCTTCATTATGGAACACTCCATGGCTTCCAAATCTACAGCAACTGGTGGGATTTAACTCCTGGAGCTCCAAGGGTTTAAACAGACTTAATCAAGTGCTGATAGGTGATGTGATTAAGGAATTCTCACAGCTACACAATGAATACGAGTTACCTCCTCTGAATTCTATAGATACTTACAATTTAGGCGCGCGTATCGGGGGGAAGGCATTGTTCTGGAAGGAGGGTTACCCCGAAACTCAATAATACAGAGAATAGCAAATCTACACAGTTCTCAGGACTGATCTCATGACTTTATAACATTATATTGACAAACCAGCCGACGCGATCAAAAGAGAAATGGGAGAGTGTAATGGGACCATAGAGGAAAATCACTGGTCAGATCTACTGGAAAGAGTTCCACAATTGTCTGTAAGTGAATCCCATAGACTGTCCATATATATGTGATACACCGGGTATACAGGACGCCTCAATTCTTATTTAACATCGGATTTCGTTCAAGTCCCCACTGTCCTAGATGCAAAACTACCATAGCAGACCTGCTTCATATGATGTGGAACGGTCCTAACCTGGTGTCCTTCTGGAAGAGTGTTGTAGCAATGATTAACAGGGTTTATTCAGTTGACGTAGAGCTTTCACCATTACTATGTATACTGGGATATGTTGAGTACGGCAAAATTGCGGCGGCACGTATGTTATATATGGCAAGAAAATAGATAGCAGATCAGGAGCCCATGATATCAGAATGATAAAGGTAACGGGCTAGTAAACTTATACTAAAGGCATATACCTAAAAGGAGATGCTGTCTGTAAATGTGACAAGATCTGGGGTCTATGGATTGATGGCTCTGGTCTGACATCTAGAGACCTGAGGGGCTTTCGCTTGCTTTGAGTTACGTTTATTCGATGCCTCAAATGAAACTTATATGAAAATTAATATAAATGTTATTATTCCACCGGTTATATGTAATTGGATGGAGTATTGTTACTATCTTCAGATGTCTCTTCATCTAATTCTGCTGGTTTTGCGGAGCCGATGTCGGTGCATCTTACATTCCATTGATAATGACAAACCGGTGCTGATGTATCAGACGGTTAGGCGCGTCCACAGACGTCATCACCGAGAAGAAACCTGCATGGATTCCGGAACAGTGTGTCAGCGCAGCCTGAATGCTCTCAACAAGCTGCAGACTGGCATCTAAACATTTAATGTCTCCACATAATAGACAGATTTCATCTTTACGTGTTATGGGTATAGAAGGAGTTATTACATCTACCCGGGGCGGCGATCGTATGAGACGACTGTGCACCACAGAAGCCTTCTGGAGTTACAGTTTGGGCTCGTGTGTTCCCCGGTCTGAACCTGCGCAGAGAGGTAATGCTTCACTACTCAATAATCCAGAGAGGTAATGCTTCACTGCTCAATAACCCAGAGAGGTAATGCTTCACTGCTCAATAATCCAGAGAGGTAATGCTTCACTGCTCAATAATCCAGAGAGGTAATGCTTCACTGCTCAATAATCCAGAGAGGTAATGCTTCACTGCTCAATAATCCAGAGAGGTAATGCTTCACTACTCAATAATCCAGAGAGGTAATGCTTCACTGCTCAATAATCCAGAGAGGTAATGCTTCACTACTCAATAATCCAGAGAGGTAATGCTTCACTGCTCAATAATCCAGAGAGGTAATGCTTCACTGCTCAATAATCCAGAGAGGTAATGCTTCACTGCTCAATAATCCAGAGAGGTAATGCTTCACTGCTCAATAATCCAGAGAGGTAATGCTTCACTACTCAATAATCCAGAGAGGTAATGCTTCACTGCTCAATAATCCAGAGAGGTAATGCTTCACTACTCAATAATCCAGAGAGGTAATGCTTCACTGCTCAATAATCCAGAGAGGTAATGCTTCACTGCTCAATAATCCAGAGAGGTAATGCTTCACTGCTCAATAATCCAGAGAGGTAATGCTTCACTGCTCAATAATCCAGAGAGGTAATGCTTCACTGCTCAATAATCCAGAGAGGTAATGCTTCACTACTCAATAATCCAGAGAGGTAATGCTTCACTGCTCAATAATCCAGAGAGGTAATGCTTCACTGCTCAATAATCCAGAGAGGTAATGCTTCACTGCTCAATAATCCAGAGAGGTAATGCTTCACTACTCAATAATCCAGAGAGGTAATGCTTCACTGCTCAATAATCCAGAGAGGTAATGCTTCACTACTCAATAATCCAGAGAGGTAATGCTTCACTGCTCAATAATCCAGAGAGGTAATGCTTCACTGCTCAATAATCCAGAGAGGTAATGCTTCACTGCTCAATAATCCAGAGAGGTAATGCTTCACTGCTCAATAATCCAGAGAGGTAATGCTTCACTGCTCAATAATCCAGAGAGGTAATGCTTCACTGCTCAATAATCCAGAGAGGTAATGCTTCACTGCTCAATAATCCAGAGAGGTATGCATCTCTCCTCTGTATGTTTCTCCTTAGATGGGGTTTTGGATGTTTTTTATGCTCATTCCCATTTTTCATTGTATATTTTTTTTTCCCTTTTTGTATTTGCTCTTATTCTCTATGTGCCGCTGTATAATTGTGTTTTCTTCTGGCACCGATGTCGGTTCATATTTTGATAATGGCAAGCACGGTGGCTCAGTGGTTAGCACTGCACGGTGGCTCAGTGGTTAGCACTGCCCGGTGGCTCAGTGGTTAGCACTGCACGGTGGCTCAGTGGTTAGCACTGCACGGTGGCTCAGTGGTTGTCACTGCATGGTGGCTCAGTGGATAGCACTGCACGGTGGCTCAGTGGTTAGCACTGTACGGTGGCTCAGTGGTTAGCACTGCACGGTGGCTCAGTGGTTAGCACTGCACGGTGGCTCAGTGGTTAGCACTGTACGGTGGCTCAGTGGTTAGCTCTGTATGGTGGCTCAGTGGATAGCACTGCACGGTGGCTCAGTGGTTAGCACTGTACAGTGGCTCAGTGGATAGCATTACACGGTGGCTCAGTGGTTAGCACTGTACGGTGGCTCAGTGGTTAGCACTGTACGGTGGCTCAGTGGTTAGCACTGCACGGTGGCTCAGTGGTTAGCACTGCACGGTGGCTCAGTGGTTAGCACTGAACGGTGGCTCAGTGGTTAGCACTGTACAGTGGCTCAGTGGATAGCATTGCACGGTGGCTCAGTGGTTAGCACTGCACGGTGGCTCAGTGGTTAGCACTTCATGGTGGCTCAGTGGTTAGCACTGCACGGTGGCTCAGTGGATAGCACTGCACGGTGGCTCAGTGGTTAACACTGCACGGTGGCTCAGTGGTTAGCACTTCACGGTGGCTCAGTGGTTAGCACTGCACGGTGGCTCAGTTGATAGCACTGCACGGTGGCTCAGTGGTTAGCACTGCACGGTGGCTCAGTGGTTAGCACTGCACGGTGGCTCAGTGGTTAGCACTGCACGGTGGCTTAGTGGATAGCACTGCACGGTGGCTCAGTGGTTAGCACTGCACGGTGGCTCAGTGGATAGCACTGCACGGTGGCTCAGTGGTTAGCACTGCACGGTGTCTCAGTGGTTAGCACTGCACGGTGGCTCAGTGGCTAGCACTGTATGGTGGCTCAGTGGATAGCACTGTATGGTGGCTCAGTGGTTAGCACTGCCCAGTGGCTCAGTGGCTAGCACTGCACGGTGGCTCAGTGGATAGCACTGTATGGTGGCTCAGTGGTTAGCACTGCAGCCTTACAGCACTGGGGTCCTAGGTTCAAATCCCACCAAGGACAACATCTGCAAGGTGTTTGTATGTTCTCCCTGTGTTTGTGTGGGTTTTCTCCGGGTTCTCCGGTTTCCTCCCACACTCCAAAGACACACTGATAGGGAATTTAGATTGTGAGCCCCAATGGGGACAGTGCCCATAATGTCTGGAAAGCGCTGTGGAATTAGTGGTGCTATATAAGTGAGTAAAATAAATAAAAAATGTGAACTAATTATTTCACCGGTCTGCAGTTGTTTTTAGATCCTTCAGGATGCGCTGACACACTGTTCCGGAATCCATGCTGATTTCTTCTCAGTGATGAGGTCTGTGGACATGGCGACCCATCTGATTAAATCACACACTGTTCCAGAAGCTGTGACAAAGAACGCCAGATCGTTAAAAACGCGTAGCACTGTCCACCTACCCCCCATACCCCTTTCTCATGGGTGTAATTTATAACATGGAGTAATTAAAAGCATCTTTTTCCTTGGATCTGGACACCACATCTTCTGTGACGTCATTACTGAGGCCGGAGCTCCACTGCTCCTGGATGTGCGGCCGCCTTTGTGATTAGTCAATCTCATTTATATATGATGCTGAAATATTAAAAAGTAATTATTAATTACGTGGACACTTTTCTACACTGAGAGCAGGATAGGAAGCTTGAGAGAGTGAAATGGCACTGGTGGTACATTAACCTCTTTACAGCCTGTGACGTATTAGTGCGCACATGCAAAAAGAAAAGGGAAAGGGCGCATGTGTAGACTCACAGGGCTATTTATATCAATTAAAAAGTGCCAGTGCACTCTGCTGTGATGGTTGTGTAGGTCTCCACAACCAAGATTAAGCGTGTGATTAATGAGGCTCCGGGTCGCCTCTATTTGTAATACCGTCCTGTCGGTGTTTGCATCGCAACTCCGTGCTCCTCGAGTGGTCACGCGATCCTGCCGGACCGGACACCACGTCACCGCAGGTCCTCAAACATTCAAATATGCCCGGCTGCTCCTGCCGCTTTAGCTCCGTATGGAGATGTTTCACATGGAAACAATGGTGCAGCGGTCTCAGGGGGCGCCAAAGGAATACTGGACAATTTATTCTTCCTCCAATACCGCAACGCGTTTCCACGGTCTAAGCCGTCTTCATCAGGTGGGGTAAAGGAGAATGTTACAATACAGCTTTATAAAGGGGTGGTAATTTGCATAATTTAGACCACGTGTTGTAATCAATTAACCCTTTCATTGCAAAACTCCATATAATGCATTCGTTACCAATTAACCTCTTATTTCCCCTTGAAACAACATTGTGCACTAAAAAATCCCTACATGGATTCATAAAATCACAATTCTTAATAAAAACTTCCTATTTATATTTAAAAAAAAGAAATTTTAATTTTTATTTATTACCCACTGTTAAAATCATCCCGGGGACCTTCTAAGGGTGTCTTGACAGTGCTATGCTGCGATTTCCAGCCCTCAATTCAAAAGTTAACTTACTTAAAGAGACAGTAGACTTTCATATAAAATGGCCGAAAATAACCTTGTACCGTTGCCCACTACGATTATAAACCCCATAAACTTTTAAAATCACTCTGGGAACCTTCCCAGGGTGTCCTGACAATGCTATACTGCGATTACCAACCCCCAATTCAAAAGTTACATTTCTTAAAGAGACAGTACACTTTCATATAAAATAACCTTGTACGGTTGCCCACTACTATTTTGAAGGTCCTAAAACCCAATACTATCCATTATCATAATCGGAACCTATGCTTCCAGTAGACCAAGTGACCGACAACAATAGGAAAAATGAGCTAAATGACAACCCGAAAGGGCGAGCAAGTCTCCTGCCAGGCTGCCTCATACCATACCTTCAATCCTGTGCAGGTGACCCCGCAAGCCGTCATTAAACGGCTGATGACAACCCGGGAAAGATATGAGAGGGACAACATTAAACCTACTCGGATTTAATGGTTTGATGTGTTTTCAATCGTAAGGTTCAAACCCTCAGGGTACAAAGTGGCCATTTTGTATATCCAAAAACTTTCTTTCTTTATCAGTGTACTCACTCGTTCTTGTCCATTATCCACAATATGGTCGATGATGGTTATTTTCATTTTGCTCGGGTCTTTGTGATGATGGTTTGCAGTGTCTGGAGACTCTATGTAATGGATATCCTGCCCTTATATTAGATCTGGGTTTATGTAATCGGGCATGGGCGGTCTGAATTGTCCGGCCGATGTATTGCGAGCCACAAGGGCACTCCAGCAGGTACACTACATAGGTGGATTGGCATGTTAATCTCTGCTTGATCTGGAAAACCTCATTAGTGGTATTAGATGGAAAGGTTTTTGCATTATTGGTTATAACGCCGCAGCACATACATTTAGGTGTATTGCATGTGAAACTGCCTCCGGTGTTAGGATTAGTCGTCACATCCCTTATTTTTTTCTTTCTATTCGTGTTGCTGGGAGCAAGCAAGGTTATTACACTTCTATTCTTCCTGAAGATAATATTTGGTTTCTCTGGAATGCTTTTGGAGAGAATGGGGTCACCTTTTAAATAAACCAATGTTTCTGTAATAACTCCCGTACTACTGACCTGGATTGGCAAAATGTATTAATTAAACTCCACTTTGTCTTTTCCTCTGTTCTTAAAGAAGCCCTATCCGGATTCTCCCTTCTGTCCAAGCACGAGTCCTGTGATAGAGTGCATGTTCTTTTATATGCATCTTTTAAAAGTTTTTTTGGATAGCCTTTTTCCCAGAATCTCTTTTTGAGGATCTTGGATTCCACCTTAAAGTCAGAATCCAGAGTACAGTTTTTCCTGACTCTCCAATACTGCCCACAGGGCACATTTTTGATCCATCCGGGAAGGTGTCCACTGTTGAATTTGAGGTAACTATTCACATCCACTGGTTTAAAAAGCGTGGATGTGAATATTCTCCCCAGGTGGTCGAACTGCCCCCATAGATCCAAGAACTGGAGAGAAGTGGATGATGCTGTGGCCGTGAATTTTATCCCCCAATCATTGATATTTAGTTTGTCCGCAAAGCTCAATGCCTCCTCCATTGATCCATGCCATATAATGAATAAATCATCTATAAAGCGCCTATAGAAAAGTACAGCTGCGCGATGAGGACGAATTCCACCGCACCCATAAAGAGATTGGCATAGCTTGGTGCAAATCTCGTCCCCATCGCGCAGCCCTTGATCTGTTTATATAATCCATCCTAAAAAGAGAACACATTGTTCTCCAATATGAACGCTATTGCGCTCAGAATGAATTCTCTTTGGTTTATAGGCATATTAGTGTCTCCAGTTAAAACTTCTTCGATGACCTTTATTCCCAATATATGTGAAATATTATTGTAGAGGGCCTCTACATCCAGAGAGAGGAAGACGCATCCCTCCATGGGTGGTAGAGCCCTTAATTCTTTAATTAATTGTGACGAGTCCTTTAGATATGATGTTAATCTCAGCACATATATCTGCAAAAATAAATCTACATAATGCGATAGATTACTTGTAATGGATTGGATCCCTGATATTATTGGGCGTCCAGGAGGATATTTTAGGTCTTTATGCAGTTTGGGCAGAAAATAGAAAAAAGGTATTCTATATTGCGCAATATCTAAAAAGTTATTTTCTTTTTTATTGAGTATCCCCTTTTCATAAGCCTTCTTAATTAGAAGATTATACTTTATAAAGATACTTATATTAGGATCATCCTCCAATTTTTCATAAAATTCTGTATCACTCAATATTCTCATGCCCTCCTCCGCAAACCAAGATCTATCCAAAAGGACAATTTTCAAATTATCTCTCATTTTCATGCGGGGAATTGATCTTACTTCCTTTAATATTAGTTGTTGGAATGCCTCAATATGCGACCCCTTATGGTGTAGAGGATAAATTTTTTATTTGGGTGTTTGATCTCTACATGTACTATTTCATCTATTGTGGTTCTATCCTTTTCTGTCTCTTGTTCATCATGGGGTGGTTTCCTCTTAACATTTTTACCATTTTTTTTCTTCAAGTAAGAAATGTCTTTGTACCGTGAGTTTCCTAAAAAACTCATTAAAGTCAAGGTAAAGCGAGAATGTGTCTATTTCTGCTGTGGGGCAAAATGAGAGCCCCTTACTTAGAAGGGAGCGTTCATCATTAGTAAGTGTGTAGCTCGATAAGTTGTATATTCCACTATCCTGATCATCCGGATTCCCTATTTGTATCATGCTTATGGGGTTTACCCTGATTTTGTCTTTTTCAGAGTGGTGCTCTGTGCCGTGGGGTTCTCTTCTTCTAGTTCTTCCACTACCTCTACACCCTCTTGTTCTCTTTTTCTTTTGGGGTGTCGCCCTGGGGCCACCCGAAAAAATTTAGTGATTTTTGAGTCTTTCAGGTTTGTTTGGATAATAGATTTTGGTAAGTTACCTTCATTGGAGTTTCTTTCCTTTTGAGGTGCATACATATTTACATTTGATGTCTCTGTGATTACAGGTAAAATTTCCAATTGACCCCCAACCGTAATACCTGTGAAGCTGTCTATATACTCATTTTCACCCATGTTTTCTATATCACTATTTTCCTTTTCATTTATTATTATTTTCTGTGTACATATTTCGATGTTCTGATCTATATTTTCTATATTTTTTTTCCATTTTATCTGTATTGGTGTCCAATTCTAAAATGTATGTTTCACTGGGAGAATCTGTAATTGGAATTCCCGTTGTTTGGGTTGAAGTCACCTCGTGTCTGGTAATAGTCTCCGTTTCTCTCTTTACTACTTGCATGTCCAGTGTTGCTATTTTTCCATGTGCGCATGCTTTTCTCTCTTTATTACTTGCATGTCCAGTGTTGCTATTTTTCCATGTGCGCATGCTTTTCTCTCTTTATTACTTGCATGTCCAGTGTTGCTATTTTTCCATGTGCGCATGCTTTTCTCTCTTTACTACTTGCATGTCCAGTGTTGCTATTTTTCCATGTGCGCATGCTTTTCTCTCTTTATTACTTGCATGTCCAGTGTTGCTATTTTTCCATGTGCGCATGCTTTTCTCTCTTTATTACTTGCATGTCCAGTGTTGCTATTTTTCCATGTGCGCATGCTTTTCTCTCTTTACTTGCATGTCCAGTGTTGCTATTTTTCCATGTGCACATGCTTTTCTCTCTTTATTACTTGCATGTCCTGTGTTGCTATTTTTCCATGTGTGCATGCTTTTCTCTCTTTATTACTTGCATGTCCAGTGTTGCTATTTTTCCATGTGCGCATGCTTTTCTCTCTTTATTACTTGCATGTCCAGTGTTGCTATTTTTCCATGTGCGCATGCTTTTCTCTCTTTATTACTTGCATGTCCAGTGTTGCTATTTTTCCATGTGCGCATGCTTTTCTCTCTTTATTACTTGCATGTCCAGTGTTGCTATTTTTCCATGTGCGCATGCTTTTCTCTCTTTACTACTTGCATGTCCAGTGTTGCTATTTTTCCATGTGCGCATGCTTTTCTCTCTTTATTACTTGCATGTCCAGTGTTGCTATTTTTCCATGTGCGCATGCTTTTCTCTCTTTACTACTTGCATGTCCAGTGTTGCTATTTTTCCATGTGCGCATGCTTTTCTCTCTTTATTACTTGCATGTCCTGTGTTGCTATTTTTCCATGTGCGCATGCTTTTCTCTCTTTATTACTTGCATGTCCAGTGTTGCTATTTTTCCATGTGCGCATGCTTTTCTCTCTTTATTACTTGCATGTCCAGTGTTGCTGTTTTTCCATGTGCGCATGCTTTTCTCTCTTTATTACTTGCATGTCCAGTGTTGCTATTTTTCCATGTGCGCATGCTTTTCTCTCTTTATTACTTGCATGTCCAGTGTTGCTATTTTTCCATGTGCGCATGCTTTTCTCTCTTTATTACTTGCATGTCCAGTGTTGCTATTTTTCCATGTGCGCATGATTTTCTCTCTTTACTACTTGCATGTCCAGTGTTGCTATTTTTCCATGTGCGCATGCTTTTCTCTCTTTATTACTTGCATGTCCAGTGTTGCTATTTTTCCATGTGCGCATGCTTTTCTCTCTTTACTACTTGCATGTCCAGTGTTGCTATTTTTCCATGTGCGCATGCTTTTCTCTCTTTATTACTTGCATGTCCAGTGTTGCTATTTTTCCATGTGCGCATGCTTTTCTCTCTTTATTACTTGCATGTCCAGTGTTGCTATTTTTCCATGTGCGCATGGTTTTCTCTCTTTACTTGCATGTCCAGTGTTGCTATTTTTCCATGTGCGCATGCTTTTCTCTCTTTATTACTTGCATGTCCAGTGTTGCTATTTTTCCATGTGCGCATGCTTTTCTCTCTTTATTACTTGCATGTCCAGTGTTGCTATTTTTCCATGTGCGCATGCTTTTCTCTCTTTATTACTTGCATGTCCAGTGTTGCTATTTTTCCATGTGCGCATGCTTTTCTCTCTTTATTACTTGCATGTCCAGTGTTGCTATTTTTCCATGTGCGCATGCTTTTCTCTCTTTATTACTTGCATGTCCAGTGTTGCTATTTTTCCATGTGCGCATGCTTTTCTCTCTTTATTTGGAGAAAATGTATTAGTGCTAGTTCTATTCTCTGCTCTCACATTGAAATCATTTGCCATACTAGTTACTTGCTGTTGATTTCATTTCTTTTTTCTTTTTCTGATTGTTGGTGATTTTATTCATATGTTGTTCATAATAATCTCTCTGCTTCTCTGTCGTGAGGATAGTAAATGACCTTTCTTTATTGGAATTGGTGAGTTTATCCATTTTTTCTCCTTTCCCTTTTTTATCCCTCCCTTCCACATCTAATTGTGCTCTTCATCCCCCCTCAGATGCATTCATTGGGGGGGTGGTATCCATTTTTTCACACTCACTTCTCCTTTCCTTTCTATCCCTCCGTAATTTCATAGCTTTCTTTCTAATTAGATCTTCTTCAAATTTATTTAATTTGACTTTTAATGCCAAATCAAATTCTTTGAAGTCAGGGGACGGGGAATACGTTTCCAGGTTATCCCTAAGACGTTTAACCCCCTCCAAGGCTATCACAGCTAGTGAGTGTCCCTCTTACAAATTAACATTTTCATAAATCCTATTGAACAAGATGTGGAATATTCATCTCATTTCTTTGTAAATTCCACATCTTGGGGGAACAAGGATTTCTTGAACGTGTACTGTCTCTTTAAGAAACGTAACTTTTGAATTGGGGGCTGGAAATCGCAGCATAGCACTGTCAGGACACCCTAAGAAGGTCCCCGGGATGATTTTAACAGTGGGTAATAAATAAAAATTAAAATTTCTTTTTTTTTAATATAAATAGGAAGTTTTTATTAAGAATTGTGATTTTATGAATCCATGTAGGGATTTTTTAATGCACAATGTTGTTTCAAGGGGAAATAAGAGGTTAATTGGTAAAGAATGCATTATATGGCGTTTTGCAATGAAAGGGTTAATTGATTACAACACGTGGTCTAAATTATGCAAATTACCACCCCTGATGAAGACGGTTTAGACCGTGGAAACGAGTTGTGGCAGTGGTATTGGAGGAAGAATAAAGGTCAGTTATTATCTACTAAATTGTCCAGTATTCCTTTGGCGCCCCCTGAGACCGCTGCACCATTGTTCACATGTAATAGTACGCACAGGCTGTAATCCCCCGGTTCAGCGCGGGCTCCGGCTCTGAGCCCGCACTGAACCGAGCACATGTCAGCTGATTATTACAGCTGACAGGCGCCCGCAACAGCCGCAGGTGGAATCGCGATCCACCCGCGGCTGGTAACTAGTTAAATGCCGCTGTCAATCTCCGACAGCGGCATTTAACATCGCCGCGCCGGAAGCGCGTCACTCGTCCCCTGTATGTAGCAGAGGCGATCGCACAGTTGCTGCTTCCAGTCTCCTATGGAAACTATAGAAACAAGCAAAAAGTGTAAAAAAAATGTTTTAAATAATTATTTAAAAAAATATAAAAGTGTAAATCACCCCCCTTTCGCCCCATTCAAAATAAAATAATAAAAAAAAAAACACATACACATATTTGGTATCGCCGCGTTCAGAATCGCCCGATCTATCAATATAAAAGGAGAATTAATCCGATGGGTAAACGGCGTAACGAGAAAACAATTCTAAACGCCAGAATTACGTTTTTTTGTCGCCGCAAAATTGAAATAAAATGCAATAACGGGCGATTAAAACATCGGATCTACCCCAAAATGTTATCAATAAAAACTTCAGCTCGGTGCACAAAAAATAAGCCCTCACCCGGCTCCAGATCCCAGAAAATGGAGACGCTACAGGACTTGGAAAATGGCGCCATTATTTTTTTTTTTTTACCAAACTTTGGAATTTTTTTTCACCGCTTAAATAAAAAAGAACCTATACATGTTTGGTATCTACGAACTCGTAATGACCTGGAAAATAAGAATAGCAGGTCAGTTTTAGCAATCAGTGAACGTGGTAAAAAAAAACAAAAAAAAAAACATCTGTGGTATTGCACTTTTTTTGCAATTTCACCGCACTTGGAATTGTTTTCCCATTTTCCCGTACAGGATAATAATGGCGTTGAAAAGTACAACTCGTCCCGCAAAAAATAAGCCTTCACATGACCATATTGACCATATTGACCAAAAAATGAAAACGCTATGGCTCTGGGAACAAGGGGAGAAAAAACGAAATCGCAAAAACGGAAAATCCCAGGGTTGCGAAAGGGTTAAGGGGGTAATTACTGATGACAGGTTCCCTTAAGAACTGTCTATTTGCTGTCTAATCTCTGCCACCCCTGACTTGTGCCAATGTCACCAGATTATAAGTGTCATTCTCTTTACCCGTCATTGTGTTAATGTTATGGCATGTAGTTGTCCTCCTTATTACCGGTACTTTCACTGATGAGGGTCTTCATTGTGAGCGCCAGAAAATACATTCAGAAATCTCTTTTGTGTTGAAGAAAAAACTCACATCTAATTTATCTTTCATCCTGATAGGAAATCCTTGTGAGAATAACGGTTCATCACTAAATTGTAAAAAAGAAGATATCAGGAAGCACTCTAATGGAGAAAACCTCATCACCCTTCCTGCACCTCCTGGACTTCACAGCGCTTCACCTTCTTATAATCCTCCTAATCATGAGGAATCATCTCCTGAGCAATCTCACATTATTACCAAAAGTCCAGGGGGCAAAGTGGATTCAAGATTTCAGTGTGACAAGCAACTTACTAAAAGCTCACCTCAGACACAAAGAAAACACAAAGGAGACAAGCCATACTCCTGTTCAGAATGTGGGAAATGTTTTACATATAAATCACAATTTGTTATACATGAGAGAATTCACACAGGAGAAAAACCATTTTCATGTTCAGAATGTGATAAATCCTACACAGATAAAGGGAATCTTATTACACATCAGAGAATTCATACAGGTGAGAAGTTGTATTCATGTTCAGAATGTGGGAAATGTTTTACATATAAAAGTAGTCTTATTAGACATCAGAGAACTCACACAGTTGAGAATCCATATTCATGTTCACTATGTGGGAAATCCTTCACAGGTAAGGGGCATCTTAGAAGACATCAGAGCATTCATACTGGAGAGAAGCCATTTTCATGTTCAGAATGTGAGAAATGCTTTAGATATAAATCAGATCTTGTTACACATCAGAGAATTCACACCGGGAAGAAACCATATTCATGTTCAGAATGTGGGAAATCTTTTATATATAAATCAGTCCTTGTTGCACATGAGAAAATTCATACAGGAGAAAAATCATTTTCCTGTTCAGAATGTTGGAAATGTTTTATATATAAATCAAATCTTGCAACACATGAGAGAATTCATACAGGAGAGAAGCCATTTGCATGTTCAGAATGTGGGAAATGTTTTGGAAGTAAATCAAAGCTTGTTAAACATCAAAGAATTCACACGGGAGAAAAACCTTTTTCATGTTTAGAATGTGGAAGGTTCTTTACAGATAAATCACATCTTGTTACTCATCAGAAAATCCACACAGGAGAGAAACCGTATTCATGTTCACTATGTGAGAAGTCCTTCGCAGTTAAAGGGAGTCTTATTAGACATCAGAGAATCCACACAGGAGAGAAGCCGTATTCATGTTCGGAAGGTGGGAAATGTTTTAGAAAAAAATCAAATCTTATTGAACATCAAAGAATTCACACCGTGGAGAAACCGTTTTCATGTTTACAATGTGGAAAATTCTTTACAGGTAAATCAGATCTTTTTAGACATCTGAGAACTCACACAGGAGAGAAGCCGTATTCATGTTCAGAATGTGGGAAATGTTTTATACATAAATATCAACTTGCTGCACATAAGAGAATTCATACGGGAGAAAACACATTTTCATGTTCAGAATGTGGGAAATGTTTTATATATAAATCGGATCTTGTTAAACATCACAGAATTCACACAGGAGAGCAGCCGTATTCATGTTCACAAAGTGGGAAATCTTTTATACATAAATCATATCTTTTAAAACATGAGAAAAGTCATACAGGAAAGAAACTGTAATTATGTTCACTGTGTTTCATAAATTTAATAAACATTGCTCAGCATAAATAAGTACACCCCCTTTGATAAGTAAGATTTTATTTAATATCTTCCTGAATAAATTTCTAAAATTTTGCCAACACTGAATTTCATTGAACATTTTATTTATAATCAAAACATGAAAGTAAGGTTCATAATATAACTCTCATTACAAAATCTTCAGTTTTACTCAAATTAGTTGGTGCAAAAATGAGTACACCCCACATCAAAAGCTACTACATCTAGAATTTTGTATGGCCTCCATGATTTTTTAAGGACGGCACCAAACCTTCTAGTCATAGAATGAACAAATTAGTGACATAATACAACATCTATCTTTTTTCTCTCTTTCGATAACGAGCTCTTAGAGCCTGGATGCTGGATGGAGCGATGACAACTTGTCTCTTCAGAATTCCCCATAGGTGTTTGGTTGGGTTCAGATCAGGAGACACTTGGCCACTGAATCACTGTCACCCTGTTCTTCAGAAATGTAACAGTGGCCTTAGATGTGTGTTTTGGATCATTGTCATGTTGGAGAAGTGCAAGTCTACCAAGGGCATGGAGTGATGGCAGCATCTTTTCTTCCACTATAGTGTAACGCTGATGCCGGCACCCTCGCATGGTGTCCCCTTCTCCCTCCATGCAAAGACGCTTTCTCACTGCTCCGGCCGTAGGCTTGGTTCCTGGCGCTCTCCTTGTCCTCTGTTCCTGTGACTGCGTTGCAGCTACCGGCAGCGTCTAGTACACGCGTGTTTCCCTGTTTTTAAAGGGGCAGCGTGCGCCTTATGCTAAATGCCTCAACTGGTAGCTGAGAGGCATTTAGCATAAGTAGTACACCTGCAAGATGGCTCCCAACCAATAGCTGGGAGGCATGTGGTAAAAAAAGACTCACTCTCCCCTTACTAAGGTGTACTGCTAGTGACTTGTGAGGTCCCCTGGTCTTGGCGTGGCCAGGGTCCTGAGTCCTGTACCTGAATCCCTAGTCCTAGAGTAGCCCGTGCCGAAAACCTCGTCCCCTGGTCCTGGAGCAGCCAGAGCCTGAACCCTTGCCCCCTGGTCCTGGAGCGGCCAGTGCCTGAACCCTCATTCCCTGGTTCTGGAGTGGCCGGTGCCTGTACCATCGTCCTTTGGTCCTGGAGAGATCAATGCTTTTACCCTTGTCCCCTGGTTCTGGAGAGACCAGTGCCGGTACCCTCATCCCCTGGACCTGGAGAGACCAGTGCCGGTACCCTCGTCCCGTGGTCCTGTAGCGGCCAGTGCCTGAACCCTCATCCCCTGGTTCCAGAGCGGCCAGTGCCTGTACCCACGTCCCTTGGTCCCGGAGCAGTCAGTGCCTGAACCCTTGTCAAATGGTCCTGGTTCTGCCAGAGCCCTGAACGTTGTCCCCTGGTCCTAGTGTGGCCATTCCTGTTCCTGAAGTCCCCTGGTCACAGTGCATCGAGTGTCTGAACATTCCCCTAAGTCTCCGTGTCAGTGATCCTGGACTGTATTTACTGAGTCTGAATGGAGCCGTAATCAGTGTCAGCTAACCTGACCCCTGGGGTCAGCAGCTACTGCCGGACACCACCCTGGAGTTGTACTTGGCAGCTACCTGCCGCACAAGCCTGACCTCACCACTAGAGACTCCAGTGAACACCAAAGTAGTTGCTTAGTTACCCCCCTCCAGGGTCGGCCCGGTGGGTCCAGAAGTCCACTAGCGCCACCAGTGTGCGTAACAAAGCAGAGCATCTGTGAATAAATGATGTCATCAATGACCTGTAGCTCCCCGACACCAGCAGCGCTCATGCAGCCCCACATGAGGACACGGCCACCACCAGGTCTCACTGTAGACACCATGCATTCTCATTGTATTCCTCACCTCTTCAATGTCATACAGTTTTGAAGCCATCAGTTCCAAACAAACCTTTATCTTGGTCTGATCACTCCAGAGTATAAAGTCCCAGGAGTCTTCATATGTTTCCGCATGTGTCCTGGCAGATTGTAGGGCGGCTTTTTTGTGCATGGGATTTAGGAGAGGCTTTCTATGTGGACAGCACCCATGTCTGCCATTCCTCTATAGAAAACATTGTCTGCTTTCAGCTCATCTCTCAGTGCTTGGTGAGATCCGTGGGAAGTGCTCGGAGGGAAAATCACAGTTGGGAAGGAATGGATGGGATTTATTAAGTTAGTGATAATCCAGCACCTGTTTTCCAGTGTGAATAAAAACAAAAACTTATATGGAAACATACAAATTAAAATCGCAGAAACATTAAAAAGCAATGTGCACACTGTGCGTTTTTGATGTGTTTTCGCTGCATTATTTCTGCTCGGAAATGCACCAAAAACGCTAGGTAATCCGTGTGCCAGCTAATGCAATGACAATCCTGAAGTGCTGTGCACATGAGCAGGAATTATCTTGACCGGATTGTCATTGCGTTTAAATCTGCAGCATGTCAATTCTTTGTGCGTTTCTGCAGCGTTTTTCACCCATAGACTTGAATTGAGTCAGTCAAATCCGCAGCAAAAAATTCAGGTATAAATATATCTGCGGATTTGCTGCATATTTGACTGACTCAATTCAAGTCAATGAGTCAAAAACGCCGCAAAACCGCACAAAGAATGGACCGCGGAAGACTACACCTCCTATCATCCGATGGCCGATCCCGCTGATAACAGCGGGAGCAGGCGCAGCTGAGGGGAGAAGTAGTCTCCTCAGCCAGCGTCTGTGCGCAATGTAAAAAAAAAAAAAAAAAGTAAAAAATCAATATTAAAATAAAAACACTGTATTCTCACCTGTCCGCCATCCTCCCGATGTCTCACGGCAACCCGGCCACCCGGCAGTGTACATCGCTGTGCTTCTGGGACTGAGTTCACGAGAGTTCATCAGCTGAGATCAGCTGACGAGCTCCGGTGACCTCACATACGGCTTCAGTGCTGCTTGGGAATTTTCCCACGCAACACTGATGCAGTGTATGAGGGCACCTGGGCTTATCAGCTGATCTTCAGCTGATCAACTCTGGTGAACTCAGTCCCAGCAGCGCAGCGATGTACACTGATAGCAGTGATTACACCCCTGTCGGTGTATACAGAGCTGTCTTCTACAACAGTCACATCACTGATTGATGTGGATGCTGTAGAAGTTAACCGGATTGCCGTGGGACACTGGGATTACGTCATGACGGCAGGTAAGGGATATGGTTATTTTTGGTTTCTTACAGGAGACGAGGGCTTCAGGAACTGGGTGTTAGGTGAGTATAGTTTTTCTTTATTTTCAAATAAAAGATTAAAACCGTTTATAATTTTATTTCAATAAAACACTTTATTCTAGCTGTGTCTTTAATGAAAAATGACAAAAACATTACTACGGGGTTAGTAATGGGGGCGTCTATAACCTGGGCTTCATCGCAGCTGTCAATACAAGGCTGACATGAACCCCGCGCCAGTTCTGGGGCAGCTAAGAGCTGATATTATTAGCCGCGGAGGGGGCCAGGATCCATGGCCCCTTCCCTGGCTTTTAGTATGAACCTGCAGATGTCTGTATAGCCTTTGCTGGTTAGATTTTATAGGGGACCCTACGTCAATTTTTTTCTGGGGTCCCCATGTAATCTAGCCAGTAAAGGATAAGCAATCAGCTGTGTGCTGTTAATAGCCAGGAAACATTTTTGGCTAATGGCCCCTTCCCCGGCTACTAATATCACCTCACAGCGGTTGGCTTTCCCTTTGCTGATTATGAAAATAATGGAGCCCACGACATTTTTTTTTTAAATATAAGGCTATGTGCCCACGATCCGGACGTGGCAAAATACTGCTTCTATTGAACGCAGGTCAGTCCGCATGTGTTCACTCAATACAATACAATACATTCTAGTGGTAAAATTTATGTTGCGGAGACAAGCGACTCCACAGGAGAATTTGACATGCTGCGGTCCTGAAAAAAGCACCGCATGTCAGTGTCCGCGGGTGATCCACAGCCTCAGATGCACACATAGTGGAAATAGGATTTCTAGAAAACCCATCCACTGAGCTGTAACATCTGAACACTGCGGGTTTGACTCTGCATAAATACACAGCTCCAAACCCACAGCGGCTCCTGATCATGGGCATACCCAAATTCACCTGCAGAAAATCAATTTCTGGGTCTCTGCTGTAGATTTTGACTGATTGAAATGTCATTATATGCGGTGGATCCGCATGTATTGACAGCAAAAGTGCGGCATTAGAACACAGCGTTTTGGGGGACGTAGCGGCTAAACAAACAACTGTGAGCTGTTATTAATAGCCAGGGAACATGGTTGCCTAATGGCACCTTCCTAGGCTAAAAAGAGCAGCTCTCAGCTGCCCCAGAAATGACATGAATGGGAATACTAATGGGATTAACCCCTATGGGATTAGCTGACACCTAGCCCTTTTGTTTAGTGATGAAAAGGTGTCAATCAGGCCATCTCATTACTAAACCTAAGTAAAGAGCTAAATAAACCCACACACAGAGTAAAACACTTTATTTGAACTACAACTGACACATTCTTTAATCATTTAAATTAACCAATATACAGGTCTGACAGTAATCCAAGGGTTAAAGCGATGTCCCACATTTCTTTTTTCAAATATCTTTATTTGGCTCCAAAAAGGATTCATTGCTGTACAAAACGCATCAGAATTGCTGTAAAACGCGTGTTTTTTCTGCAGTGTTTTTCCTGCCAAGAGATGCAGAAACCTGAAGGAATTTTCTGCATTCAAATCCTGAACGTGCGCACATAGCCAAGAACAGGATCTCCTGGGGAAAGTCGCAAAAGCTATGCGTTTAGAACTGTTATATGTGTTTGATTCATAGTCATGGAACAAAAAATAACCAGTAACCGGCTTCTTATACACATCATAGGGTCTAATGCACAGCGGAGACCCCCAGCCCCAAATGGACATGTGCAAGTATGTCTACATTACCCCTATGGACGATCATATGTCCACAACAAAAAGCATCCGTGCAATAGAAGAATGAAGTGTCCGCATCTATAATGTGTATATTATGTATAATTACTATAAAAGAGGAAAAACACAATTCAGTAAATGGATACAAGGTCTGAACGAAGCTTCATATCACTGGGGAATCTGGGGTCCAATTCCAGAATCCACAAGGCTTCTCGGGGGTGTACTTTTTATACCAATCTCCCCCCTTAGCTGGTCTGGTGACATATTCAATACCCACAACTGTAAAGGGATTAATCCCTATTGTGTTGTATGAGATGTTGTGATGCTGCAGATGTATTACGTGTTGTGGGGCCAAGAACGTCCCTAACGTGTCCCCCAATGCGGTGACCGCCCCCGCTGGAGGTGGAGTTACCACGGTGACCGCCCCCCGCTGGAGGTGGAGTTACCACGGTGACCGCCCCCCGCTGGAGGTGGAGTTACCACGGTGACCGTCCCTGCTGGAGGTGGAGTTACCACGGTGACCGTCCCCCGCTGGAGGTGTAGTTACCACGGTGACCGTCCTCCGCTGGAGTTACCACGGTGACCGTCCCCCGCTGGAGGTGCAGTTACCACGGTGACCGCCCCCCGCTGGAGGTGGAGTTACCACGGTGACCGTCCCCGCTGGAGGTGGAGTTACCACGGTGACCGCCCCTGCTGGAGGTGGAGTTACCACGGTGACCGTCCTCCGCTGGAGGTGGAGTTACCACGGTGACCATCCCCCGCTGGAGGTGTAGTTACCACGGTGACCATCCCCCGCTGGAGGTGTAGTTACCACGGTGACCGTCCTCTGCTGGAGGTGTAGTTACCATGGTGACCGTCCCCCGCTGGAGGTGGAGTTACCACGGTGACCGTCCCCCGCTGGAGGTGGAGTTACCACGGTGACCGTCCCCCGCTGGAGGTTTAGTTACCACGGTGACCGTCCTCCGCTGGAGTTACCACGGTGACCGTCCCCCGCTGGAGGTGCAGTTACCACGGTGACCGCCCCCCGCTGGAGGTGGAGTTACCACGGTGACCGTCCCCGCTGGAGGTGGAGTTACCATGGTGACCGCCCCTGCTGGAGGTGGAGTTACCACGGTGACCGTCCTCCGCTGGAGGTGGAGTTACCACGGTGACCATCCCCCGCTGGAGGTGTAGTTACCACGGTGACCATCCCCCGCTGGAGGTGTAGTTACCACGGTGACCGTCCTCTGCTGGAGGTGTAGTTACCATGGTGACCGTCCCCCGCTGGAGGTGGAGTTACCACGGTGACCGTCCCCCGCTGGAGGTGGAGTTACCACGGTGACCGTCCCCCGCTGGAGGTTTAGTTACCACGGTGACCGAACCCCACTGGAGGTGTAGTTACCATGATGACCGTCCTCCGCTGTCTGTGTAGTTACCACAGTGACCTTCCTCCACTAGCAGTGTAGTTACCACGGTGACTGTCCTCCTACGAGGCTGATAATGAGCGGTCAGATCGGCGGAGGAGGCCGCGGTGGAGTTTGTGGCTTTTCCTCCAGATTCTTCCTGATAAATGTCGGATATTTGGGGCAGAATTCAGTGATTGTCGTTATATCGTCCCCTGTGATCTCCATCTTCTCCTTTATCATGAAGACGCCGGCAGGACGAGATCCCTCCAGCTGATCCAGTGTTCATCCCTCCTTCTCCTGAATGACCCCGAGGATGGACGAGCAAATGTAATCAGTTTACCCTCAATTCCTTCATCTAAATCATTGATAAAGATGAATCCAAAGATAACAAATACTAGTGACTAAGTGTCCCTCAATATCTGTAAAACCTACAACTATGACACATGGTCAGACGTAAAAGCTCGTTTATTCAACAGAAAATCACAAACAATATATATTTATACAAAAGGTGGATAGACACAGAGGAAAAAAGTCCAGAGAAATGGATATTCTGAGGGCAGGCAGAAAAATCATAAAATATCAGAATCTATACAAGACATACCACTAAGTACCATACCGGAATCAAAAAATCCAATCATATAGGAATAACAATTAAATTTAAAGTGCATAGTGCAATAAATATATTCCCAGATACATGTGCACATATATAGATAACAACATATAGATAATAAGCTCATAAAAATGAGGTAGTAATACAGAGACACATTAAATAGGCAGAGCGGTATGTCAAATAGTAAAATGTAAATATATAATGAACTACCTGTAAGTCCCTCAGAATCCACACAGATCCGACGCGCGTTTCGCCGTTTAGCTTTAACCAGGATATGGTGAGATAAAGGAAATAGGGTATATATAGAAAGGATTGGCCAATGAGGCTGTGTGCTGACATAGCGCTATGCCCTGATGGGCCAATCACCGCCGCATCTGGGGATCGCGTCTCCGTGGAGCGCGGTCTGTCAGAGGCGGCGGCATTGGCGTGCGTGTCATGCTGGAACGCAGGCCCGGAAGTGACGTATGCGGAACATCCGGAAATGGAAACGGGCCGAAGGACTGAATGAGAGACATGTCAGTGTAACAAATGCGTGCCACCCTGAAACGCAAATACCGGAAGTGATGTGTACAAAGATACATAGTGAAAGATGGCCGGGGATTGGCTAATAGGTGTGTGAATGTGACTAGTGTGTGCCACACTGGGACATAAAAACAGCAACTGTGACTAATATGTGTAACAAATATATATAAAAGCATGTAAAGATGTGTGTATGCAAACTACATAAAAAATATATATAATATATAAAACATGTGCAGAATATATAGTATGCATATACACTTCCCAAGCATAATAAAAATATATATAAGATAATAACGTGGAAAAAAGCGGGGGGAGGGAGGGAGAGGGGGGGGGGAGGAGGGGGGAAGGGAAGAAAAAGGGGGGAGAGTGTACATAAGTGTATTGACATATCTGTTAATACAGTCCATCACATAAAGAACTTGAGTAAGGCCTGCTATTTCATTCATCCGGCACATAGAGGCGGCCATCTTCCTCCTCATAAATAGATGTACGGAAAGGCGAAAGAACTAAAAAGAGGGGGGTAACAGAAGTTAGTAAACATAAAATTAGAATACAAGACTAAAACATATAAATTAAAAACATCATAAAATAGTGACCAATAAAAAACCGAAGATCAGAAGACCAAAAGAGAAGAGAATAAATACCAGAAAAAATATCAGAAAAAATAATAATACCAGAAAAAAAAGGGAGGTGGGGGGGGGGAGAAAGGGAAGAAAAAGGAGGGTTTAAAGGAAGGGAGCAAAACTATTAAATTCGTTAAGGCCATTAGGTACCATGGTGTTAAGAATGGTTATCCATTTTACTTCCTTTTGGGCAAGGACTTTTTTCCAATTCCCACCACGAATCCCCACATAAACCCGATCAATGCCACTGACCTTTAGAAGAGAAGCGTCACATCCGTGATATCTTTTAAAATGGCGAGGTAAAGTTTTCAACTCATCCAAATTATCTATCTCCCTGGCTGTTGTAATATCAAGGACGTGTTCTCTCGTCCGCCTACGGAGCTCTCGGGTAGTCATCCCGATATACATTTTACCACAGGGGCATCTTGCACTATAGATGACCCCTGTTGTAATACATGTAATAGTATGGGTAATTTTGTACTCTCTGGTTTGATCTGCGTTGGTGAATCCCTTCGTAGAGAGGATATTTGGGCAAGCCACACAGGACCCACAAGGTCTGCACCCCCATGCAGGACCCCTGGATCCGAAAATGTATGTTTTTTTGTTTTCTTGTAGATGGCTATGGACTAATTTGTCTCGTAGGTTCTGGGATCGCCTAAATGTGACCGTGGGATTCTGGGAAATGTATGAGGAAAGAGTTTTATCTAATTGTAGCACTTGCCAGTGTTTCTTTAAAGCATTCCACATTTCACCACTCCGGGTATTGAATGTTGAGATAAATCTCACTGTGTCTTTTTCTTCAGGTTTACCTTGTTGGTATAGTAAGTCTTTCCTTTTAGAAAATTTGGCTCTTCGATAACTTTTCCGTATAACTTGTTCGTTATAGCCTCTCTCTCTGAATCTTTTTTTGAGGTCTAATGCCTGTCTTTCAATAGTGTCATCACTCGAGCAGATGCGACGGATTCTCAAGAATTGTCCTGTAGGAATGCTATTAATTAACTTTCTTGGATGCGATGAACTTGCATGAAGGAGAGTGTTAGCCGCTGTAGGCTTCCGAAAGACGTCCGTTTGAATGTATCCATTAGGATCGACACTCAACAGAACATCCAGGAATTCGATATTATGTCTCCCGGAGTGGTGAAATGTGGAATGCTTTAAAGAAACACTGGCAAGTGCTACAATTAGATAAAACTCTTTCCTCATACATTTCCCGGAATCCCACGGTCACATTTAGGCGATCCCAGAACCTACGAGACAAATTAGTCCATAGCCATCTACAAGAAAACAAAAAAACATACATTTTCGGATCCAGGGGTCCTGCATGGGGGTGCAGACCTTGTGGGTCCTGTGTGGCTTGCCCAAATATCCTCTCTACGAAGGGATTCACCAACGCAGATCAAACCAGAGAGTACAAAATTACCCATACTATTACATGTATTACAATAGGGGTCATCTATAGTGCAAGATGCCCCTGTGGTAAAATGTATATCGGGATGACTACCCGAGAGCTTCGTAGGCGGACGAGAGAACACGTCCTTGATATTACAACAGCCAGGGAGATAGATAATTTGGATGAGTTGAAAACTTTACCTCGCCATTTTAAAAGATATCACGGATGTGACGCTTCTCTTCTAAAGGTCAGTGGCATTGATCGGGTTTATGTGAGGATTCGTGGTGGGAATTGGAAAAAAGTCCTTGCCCAAAAGGAAGTAAAATGGATAACCATTCTTAACACCATGGTACCTAATGGCCTTAACGAATTTAATAGTTTTGCTCCCTTCCTTTAAACCCTCCTTTTTCTTCCCTTTCTCCCCCCCCCCCCACCTCCCTTTTTTTTCTGGTATTATTATTTTTTCTGATATTTTTTCTGGTATTTATTCTCTTCTCTTTTGGTCTTCTGATCTTCGGTTTTTTATTGGTCACTATTTTATGATGTTTTTAATTTATATGTTTTAGTCTTGTATTCTAATTTTATGTTTACTAACTTCTGTTACCCCCCTCTTTTTAGTTCTTTCGCCTTTCCGTACATCTATTTATGAGGAGGAAGATGGCCGCCTCTATGTGCCGGATGAATGAAATAGCAGGCCTTACTCAAGTTCTTTATGTGATGGACTGTATTAACAGATATGTCAATACACTTATGTACACTCTCCCCCCTTTTTCTTCCCTTCCCCCCTCCTCCCCCCCCCCTCTCCCTCCCTCCCCCCGCTTTTTTTCCACGTTATTATCTTATATATATTTTTATTATGCTTGGGAAGTGTATATGCATACTATATATTCTGCACATGTTTTACATATTATATATATTTTTTATGTAGTTTGCATACACACATCTTTACATGCTTTTATATATATTTGTTACACATATTAGTCACAGTTGCTGTTTTTATGTCCCAGTGTGGCACACACTAGTCACATTCACACACCTATTAGCCAATCCCCGGCCATCTTTCACTATGTATCTTTGTACACATCACTTCCGGTATTTGCGTTTCAGGGTGGCACGCATTTGTTACACTGACATGTCTCTCATTCAGTCCTTCGGCCCGTTTCCATTTCCGGATGTTCCGCATACGTCACTTCCGGGCCTGCGTTCCAGCATGACACGCACGCCAATGCCGCCGCCTCTGACAGACCGCGCTCCACGGAGACGCGATCCCCAGATGCGGCGGTGATTGGCCCATCAGGGCATAGCGCTATGTCAGCACACAGCCTCATTGGCCAATCCTTTCTATATATACCCTATTTCCTTTATCTCACCATATCCTGGTTAAAGCTAAACGGCGAAACGCGCGTCGGATCTGTGTGGATTCTGAGGGACTTACAGGTAGTTCATTATATATTTACATTTTACTATTTGACATACCGCTCTGCCTATTTAATGTGTCTCTGTATTACTACCTCATTTTTATGAGCTTATTATCTATATGTTGTTATCTATATATGTGCACATGTATCTGGGAATATATTTATTGCACTATGCACTTTAAATTTAATTGTTATTCCTATATGATTGGAATTTTTTGATTCCGGTATGGTACTTAGTGGTATGTCTTGTATAGATTCTGATATTTTATGATTTTTCTGCCTGCCCTCAGAATATCCATTTCTCTGGACTTTTTTCCTCTGTGTCTATCCACCTTTTGTATAAATATATATTGTTTGTGATTTTCTGTTGAATAAACGAGCTTTTACGTCTGACCATGTGTCATAGTTGTAGGTTTCATTGATAAAGATGTTGAACAATACAGGTCCCAGGACGGAGCCCTGTGGTACCCCACTTGAGACATTCATCCAGCTGGATGTGAAGCCATTTACAACCACCCTTTGAGTCCGATCACTAAGCCAGTTATGAATCCACCTAACAGTTGCCTGGTCCATTGCATACTTGGTCATTTTTTCAATAAGGATGGTGTGAGATACTTTGTCAAATGCTTTGCTGAAGTCAAGATATACTATATCTACAGCATTTCCCTGATCCACACAGTCAGTGATTCTGTCATAGAAGGAAATTAAGTTAGTCTGACATGACTTGTTAGTTACAAACCCATGCTGACTCTGGTTAATCACTTCATTCTTATCCATGTACTTACATACATGTTGTTTAATAATTTGTTCAAAGATCTTTCCTGGTATAGAAGTCAGACTCACCGGCCTATAGTTCCCAGGGTCCACCTTCTTCCCCTTTTTGAAGATAGGAACAACATTTGCTCTTCTCCAGTCTTCTGGGACTTCTCCTGTTCTCCAAGAATTTTCAAAGATTATGGAGAGTGGTTCTAAAATTTCTTCTACGATCTCCTTCAGTACTCTGGGGTGTAATTCATCTGGACCTGGAGACTTGAACTCATTTATGTTAGCTAAATATTCCCTCACAATCTTTCTGTTTACAGATAACTTGGATTCCTCTATTCCTTTAAAAGGACAGTGAAGATCAGTTGATGTTACATTTTCTTTCTGAGAGAAAACAGATGCAAAATAGGAATTAAAAAGTTCGGCCTTCTCAACATCCTCTCTTAGCATTTCTCCATTTTCATTCTGTAAAAATCCTATAGCATCTTTGACTTTTCTTTTACTTTTGACATACCCCCAAAATCCTTTTTTATTGCTTTTGACATCTCTGGCAAGCCTTAATTCATTGTCAGCTTTAGCTAACCTGATACGTGCCCTGCAGGATCTGCAGACTGCATTATAATCCTCTTTAGATATGCCTCCCTCTTTCCATTTAATAAACATTTCTTTCTTTCTTTTTAGCATGTGTTTAAGTTCTGTGTTCATCCATCCTGGTTTCCTTAAATGCTTCCCATTCTTCCTACTTTTCGGGATTGTTAACGATTGTGCTTTGAGAATCTCATTTTTAAAAATTTCCCATCCTTCCTGGACATTTTTGTCCTTAAGGACATCCAGCCATTGGATCCCTCCTATTCTCTTTCTGAGTCTCTTAAAATCTGCCTTTCTAAAATCTAACCTTGAAGTTTGAGTCTTCACATGTCTTCCTCCTCTAGTTATCCAAAATTCTATAATAGCATGATCGCTGCCTCCTAGGGTCCCAGCCACCTTTACCTCCTCAACCATTTCCTCCCTGTTTATAAGGATTAGATCCAAAGTAGCAGATCCCCTTGTTTTCTCCCCTACCTTTTGGAAGATAAAGTTGTCAGCAAGAGAGGATAAGAATTTGCTTGACCTGGACACGACCAGAATAAGATGTTACACGTCTCTGAGGTCTCAGATTTGTAGTGATTTACATTTATTGTGTATTGTTCCTTACAGGGAACCTGTCTGGTTGGATATCGCCAGTAACATGCACATATGGGGTTAATCTGCTGGTTAATAGCATTAGGGAGGTGCCCGGCCGCTGTACTGAGTGTGCGGCACCCGGAAGCTGCCGGCTTTCAGTCATGCAGGCGCCAACGCAGCTACAGTCACCGTACGCAGGACTGAGCGGCATCTGTAACTGCGCCCGGGACTGAGACTGACAGCCGGCTCAGCAGTGCATCAGTACAGAGCGACCGTCACTCAGTGTCGGGGCGCAGTTACAGCTGTCGCTCACAGTGCTGCCAGTGGTGACTGTAGCTACACCTTGATTCCTTGGGATTACATCAGGCCTATGCATTTTTTGTGAGGGTGGTAGTAGTGGCGAGGGACTGTTGTGTTCCTACACCCTGGCTCCCTGACAAAGACAAATGTCCCAATTCTCCTGTGCTGTGCGTGTGGTGCAGAACACTCACGTTTTGGTCGCAGATCTCTGCCGTCTTCGGTTTTTCCACTTCAGTAACCGCCGCACACACGATAGGGGACTTCCACTCTGTTTTATAAAAAAGAACTTTACTTAACAGTCCAACTTCACCATGAGGGAACACGCAGTATTGGGCGCATCCTTTTCCAGGTTCACAGTTCTTTGCACAGCATATGTTAATATTCACCGTCTGTTTCTCCTGAGATGTCCCTTCCATAGTCGACCTCTTTGGCCTCTGAGACCCTCGCAGTTTTTAGAGTCCCGTTCCATTTCCTCTGTACTATTCCCCGTCCGACTTCCCCTTCTGGGAAGATTTTGAGACAAGTTACTCTGCTGACTCCTGTGGACCGTAGGCCCCGAACATTAAGGGAAAGTCGTTTTAGAGTTCCTGACTAACGTCCCTCTGCTGCTGGTCGGACCGGGTTTCTGTGCCCCCTGGACCTCCAGCTACTGCTCTGTCACATCCCTCCCTCAGAACTAACTGACAGGAAAAACCGTTGCTCCGCTCTGGCCTAATCTCCTCCCCTTTTGACTGGGCCAATCACCAATCCTCCTTTGGTTGCTGGGCAGACTTCCCCTTTACTCCCCTGCTGTAGTCACTAAACCTCCTGGTAACTACCCGGCTCCTCCTGCTCTGCAGCTATTGCTGAACACATTAACTGTTTCTATCCTAAACTATTGCGTTCACCACTACACTGTACCCAATTCCTAATAATAATAGTAATTTTTATTTATATAGCGCCAACATATTCCGCAGCACTTTACAATTAAGCGGGGACATGTACAGACAATAAATTCAATACAAGGTAAGACAGTTTAAACAGTTACATTAGGAGCGAGGGTCCGGCCGCTCGCACGCTTACATTCTACAAGGGAATGGGGGGACACAGTAGGTGCAAAGTGCTTGTTATTTCAGGTCTGACAATTATAATAAATAGGGATTTTCATATAAAGCTGTATGATCCGGTCATCAGCCCGTATGTATAAGTGCAATAATCAAGTATCGAGTGCAGTGATCTTGTGCATGGAGGGTGAGGAGACAGATGAAGAGTAGGGAGCAGATTCTGAATAATATTTAGAAGGAGGGAACAGGGGAAAGTTGGTTTACTGAGTAGTTGAGGTGGTCGGCTTGTTTAAAGAGATGGGTTTTTAAAGCGCGCTTGAAGACATGGGGGCTAGGTATCAGTCGGATCGTCTGGGGTAGAGCATTCCAGAGAACTGGCGCAGCACGAGTGAAGTCTTGGAGACGGAGGTGCGAGGTTCAGATTATGAGGGATGTTAGTCTTAGGTCATTTGTAGAACGGAGGGCACGTGTAGGGCGATAGGCAGAGATGAGAGAAGAGATATAAGGCGGTACAGAACTGTGGAGAGCTTTGTGGGTGAGAGCGATGAGTTTATATTGGACCCTGTAGCGAATGGGCAACCAGTGTAATGACTGGCACAAGATGGAGGCATCGGTGAAGCGGCTGGACAGAAATAGGACCCTGGCTGCCGCATTCAGGATGGATTGGAGAGGAGAAAGTTTGGTAAGAGGGAGACCGATCAGAAGAGAGTTGCAGTAGTCCAGACGAGAGTGAATAAGAGTGACAGTAAGAGTTTTAGCAGTTTCAAAGGTGAGGAAAGGTCGGATTCTGGAGATGTTTTTAAGATGCAGGTGACAAGAGTGAGTGATTGGGTATAGGGAATAAAGGAAAGATTAGTGTCGAATATGACCCCAAGGCAGCGGCCGTGCTGCTTGGGAGTTATGGTTGAATCCTCCAAGGTAATTTCAATGTCAGGTAGAGTTGGGTTAGTAGAGGGGAGAAACACAAGAAGTTCAGTTTTAGAGAGATTCAGTTTAAGATAGAGGGAGGACATGATGTTAGAGACAGCAGACAGACAATCCTTGGTATTTTCTATTAGGGTAGGGGTGATGTCAGGTGAAGAGGTGTATAATTGGGTAACGTCAACATAGAGATAATACTGAAACCCAAATCTGCTGATTGTTTGTCCAATAGGGGCAGTGTATAGAGAGAAGAGGAGGGGGCCTAGGACTGATCACTGCGGAACTCCGATAGTAAGGGGACGAGGAGAGGAAGAAGAGTCGGCAAAAGACACAAAGTGAAGGAGCGGTCAGAGAGGTAGGAGGAGAACCAGGAGAGAACGGTTTCCTTGAGGCCTATAGAGCGGAGCATAGTGAGGAGGAGCTGGTGATCCACAGTGTCAAATACAGCCGAGAGATCCAGGAGAATCAGCAGGGAGCAGTGACCTTTGGATTTAGCTGTTCGTAGATCATTAGAGACTTTAGTGAGGGCAGTTTCAGTGGAGTGTAAGGAGCGGAAACCAGATTGTAGAGGGTCGAGGAGAGAATTATCTGAGAGATAGCGGATTAGACGGGAGTGGACCAAGCGTTCCAGGAGTTTAGAGATGTAAGGTTGTAGGTCGAGAAGACATGAGAAGCTGGGTAACTTCTTCTTCTGTAACAGGCTCAAAGATGGCTAGTGAGCTTGAAGTGCGGCAGGGAAGGGGATACAGACACTGAGGAGATTGGACTGAGATGTCCTGATGGATGTGGTTGATTTTTTCTAGGAAATAAGTGGCCTGATCCTCACCGCTGAGTTTGGTGGTGGGGGTCTGTGCATTAGGTTTCAGGAGGAGTTTAAGGTTTCAAAAAGTCATTTTCTCGTGCGCGGGCTAGAGTGGGATCCTGCAGCTGAGCTGTCCCAAAAGTACCAGGGGACACTTCCAGCTCTGGGATCGATGGGGTCTCCTCAACCTTTCCTGCCAATACCTCTAGGTTAACCTATCGGGGTTACACTCTGTCCCTAGGTCGGCGACTCCCTTCGGCAGGTATCTCTGACTCGGAATCTTTGAGTTCCGTGCCCGGACATTTACCCTGGGAGGGTTAATTTTGTTCTCCCACAGGGACCAGTACAGGGGCAAGTATCTTCCCAAAACAGTCCCATCAGGAAGGGTCTTCACCACTCCCACCACATGTTTCATCTCCCCACACGGGATGGAAAAAGTAACCTCTGCTGTCGGGTACTCTCGGAGGTCCCCATGTATGCAAACAACCCCGAGTTTCCGTCCACTGGGGTTCTCCTTGGCAACCAGTGACCCATGGATCAGAGTCACTAGGCTCCCTGAGTCCAAGAGAGCCTCCTTCTGGTACCCTTTGACGAGTACTTGGCACAATTGAGGTTCGCTGCCCGCAGCGTCTGCAGTCACGGTGCAGACTGTCTGGGCATACATCGAGACTCTGCGCGTGAACCCACAGTCCATGGGTTTCACAGTCAGGGGGCAGTTGTCAGCCACATGTCCTGGCTCTTGGCGCTGCCAGCACCTGATAGTGGAGGCACCATTAGTCTTTGAGACTGTTTTAGGGGACACTGGTCTGCCTCCCTCACTCCAGGGTACCCCCTCATTATGGGCTCGGTACTGACTGTCCCCAGCAGAGGGACGTGACCCTTTCACCGGCTCCTGGACTTGCAGGGTCCGGCGTGATAGTAGCAGTGGGGCAGAGTCCCGTATGAAGTCCTGAGTGGCCGTGTACCACCCGATCAGGCTAACCAACTGGTCTAAAGTGCCCGGGTCCCCTTGCCGCACCCAACTCTGTATAGCTGCTGGCAGAGTTCTCTCTAGCCGATCGACCACCACCCTCTCCACCATCTAGGCCAGAGTCAAAGTCTCAGGCTGGAGCCACCGTTTAACTAGATGCAGCAAGTCATATGCCTGAGACCTGGCGGGCTGGGCCTCCAGAAAGGTCCATGAAAACACCTGTTGGGTTCTCAAATATGTATTAACTCCCAGTAGGGCAAGGATCTCACCTTTCAGCTTCCCATAGTCCTGGTCATCATCGCAACTGAGGCCAAAGTAGGCCTTCTGCGCGTCGCCTATCAGAAACTGAGCCACCTTGTCAGCCCACTGGGAAGTTGGCAGGTTCTCCCACTCCGTGGTGTGCATGTAGATGGTGAGGAAGGCTTCTACGTCATCCTCCGGACTCGGCTTCCTCAAGACTGAACGGACCTTGTCCCGGGCCTCACGAGTTTCCAGGGTCGGTGCTGGTGGCATCTCTCGCAGAGCCGCTGTAATGCACACGCCCGGACTGACTGGCGTGTGCGTGTTTATGTAGTGATTCCACTGTGCCATGAACCGGAGAGTGCCTGGAGGGGCGTAACTAAGTATCTGCCCGATCCGACCAAGGTGGCACGACGGCATACGACGCCAGTGCACCAGGGAGGAACCGAGCAGAGGAACCAGGGTCTACTCCAGGTCAGACTCCGGACATGGCTGTTGACCCACACCGGGGAATACAGAGACAGGCAGACTAGAGCGCAGGCTGGGTTGGGTCCAGTACAGACTGGGAGACAAATTCGAAACCGCAGACGCGGTGGACAGGGCCGAGCAAAGCGAAAACCGCAGACGCGGCGGACAGAGCTGAGCAAAGCGAAAACCGCAGACGCGGCGGACAGAGCTGAGCAAAGCGAAAACCGCAGACGCGGCGGACAGAGCTGAGCAAAGCGAAAACCGCAGACGCGGCGGACAGAGCTGAGCAAAGCGAAAACCGCAGACGCGGTGGACAGAGCTGAGCAAAGCGAAAACCGCAGACGCGGTGGACAGAGCTGAGCAAAGCGAAAACCGCAGACGCGGTGGACAGAGTTGAGCAAAGCGAAAACCGCAGACGCGGTGGACAAGGCTCTGTTCACACAGAACAGACTAGAAGAGAAAGGCAGAACCAGATACCCACAGGGTACTTGCAGAGAAGTAGCGAGTGGACCACAAACTCACAAACGGAAGTACAGTGACAATGAGCAGGAGTTAGGTACGAGTACAGACTCTGCAGAAAAAGGAAAGGAACGGACATAGAGAAAAAAACAGGTAAAAGATAGGAGAGAGTTCAGACTGGAACTGAGTGTACGGAGGAGACCGACACTGCAGCGGGATACAGGAGCGGGTCTGGGAATACGGCCCCCAGAGAGGCGGGACGAACAGGCAAGGAGCGTGTTCAGACTGACCTGGAAATACAGCCTCCAGGAAGGCGGAACGAACAGGCAAGGAACGAGAACAGACTGCAGGTTAAGGTACACAGATAGGACACAGTACAGACATGGAAACAGATACTGCAAGACTGGTAACATAGACAGGACCTGGCATGTCAGAGACAAAAGCCAACTGACAGGGCAAGATGCTCAGGCATCAGTTAATTGGGGCAGCTGGTTTAAATACCAGGTGATAGACAGCAATAGGCTGAGGATGCACAAGGGGTGTGCCTGCAGCAGGTACAAAAAGCAGGAAGTGATCGGGCGCCGCCCTTAAGCAGCAGACACAGAAGCAAACAGACAGCATGGAGGGAAGCCAGAGAGACACCCTGGACTGGAGATCAAGTGCGCGCTCTTGCACAGTGGGAGATGGACCACTATGCAAGGACGCCGCCAGGTATGTTACAGCCGCAATCTGTTGCACGATCAAGTCATTAGTGCGCTGCTGGTGCTGCCCCTCCTGGTGCTGCTCCTGCTGTTGCCTCTGGAGGTGTTGGTGCTGCTGGGTGAGTACTAACTGCTTTAGAAGCCCCTCCATATCAGCAGGCTTGAGCTGTAGCTTTGCAGACTTGATCACAGACATGCTGCTTTTGGGATATGCCTCAGTTCACACTGCCCGCACTCTCTACCATATTGTAATGAGGCAGTGACCCAAGGAAAGTTCAACTTTAAATGTCTTTATTTGCACAATGTCCTCCGGATCGCAGCCGGGTGATCCAAACAGTCCGTGTAAACCTGCCGCCGTTTCTCGGGTGCGCCAGTTACGTTGCCTTCACCAGCCTTTGTTGCGCCTTCACCCAGGCTTGCATTGTACAGCGCCTCCTGCTCTGCAGCTTAGCAAACAAACCACTGACACACCCAAACCTTTGCTGAAGGTTTTTTAATGGATTCTGATGTTGTCCTCTATTTTCATCTTCTCCTATTATTGTAAAGACGCCCTCCAGGTGATCCTGTCTTCATCCCTCCTTCTCCTTAATGACCTCCTGAGGATGGACGAGGACGAGACCACCAGAAAATGATTACACTTCACCCTGGAGATCATCTCCCTGCTGAGCAGAGAAGTACAGTTATATGAAAGAGTTTGGGCACCCCTATTAATGTTAAGCTTAATGTTTTATAAAAATTGGTGTTTTTGCAACAGCTATTTCAGTTTGATATATGTAATAACTGTTGGACACAGTAATGTTTCTGCCTTGAAATGAGGTTTATTGTACTAACAGAAAATGTGCAATCTGCATTCAAACAAAATTTGACAGGTGCATAAGTATGGACACCCTTATCATTTTCTTGTTTTAAATACTCCTACCTACTTTTTACTGACTTACTAAAGCACTTTTTTTGGTTTTGTAACCTCATTGAGCTTTGAACTTTATAGCCAGGTGTATGCAATCATAAGAAAAGCTACTTAAAGTGGCCACTTGCAAGTTGTTCTCCTGTTTGAATCTCCTCTGAAAAGTGGCATCATGGGCTCCTCAAAACAACTGTCAAATGATCTGAAAACAAAGATTATTCAACATAGTTGTTCAGGGGAAGGATACAAAAAGCTGTCTCAGAGATTTAACCTGTCAGTTTCCACTGTGAGAAACATAGTAAGGAAATGGAAGAACACAGGGACAGTTCTTGTTAAGGCCAGAAGTGGCAGGCCAAGAAAAACATCAGAAAGGCAGAGAAGAAGAATGGTGAGATCAGTCAAGGACAATCCTCAGACCACCTCCAGAGAGCTGCAGCATCAACTTGCTGCAGATGGTGTCACTGTGCATCGGTCAACTATACAACACACTTTGCACAAGGAGAAGCTGTATGGGAGAGTGATGCGAAAGAAGCCGTTTCTGCAAGCACGCCACAAACAGAGTCGGCTGAGGTATGCAAAAGCACATTTGGAGAAGCCAATTTCTTTTTGGAAGAAGGTCCTGTGGACTGATGAAACCAAGATTGAGTTGTTTGGTCATACAAAAAGGCGTTATGCATGGCGGCAAAAAAACACAGCATTCCAAGAAAAACACTTGCTACCCACAGTAAAATTTGGTGGAGGTTCCATCATGCTTTGGGGCTGTGTGGCCAATGCCGGCACCGGGAATCTTGTTAAAGTTGAGGGACGCATGGATTCCACTCAGTATCAGCAGATTCTTGACAATAATGTTCAAGAATCAGTGACAAAGTTGAAGTTACGCAGGGGATGGATCTTTCAGCAAGACAATGATCCAAAACACAGCTCCAAATCTACTCAGGCATTCATGCAGAGGAACAATTACAATGTTCTGGAATGGCCATCCCAGTCCCCAGACCTGAATATCATTGAACATCTGTGGGATCATTTGAAGAGGGCTGTCCATGCTCGGCAACCATCAAACTTAACTGAACTGGAATTGTTTTGTAAAGAGGAATGGTCAAAAATAACTTCATCCAGGATCCAGGAACTCATTAAAAGCTACAGGAAGCGACTAGAGGCTGTTATTTTTGCAAAAGGAGGATCTACTAAATATTAATGTCCCTTTTCTGGTGAGGTGCCCATACTTATGCACCTGTCAAATTTTGTTTGAATGCAGATTGCACATTTATTTTCTGTTAGTACAATAAACCTCATTTCAAGGCAGAAACATTACTGTGTCCAACAGTTATTACATATATCAAACTGAAATAGCTGTTGCAAAAACACCAATTTTTATAAAATATTAAGCTTATGATTAATAGGGGTGCCCAAACTTTTTCATATAACTGTAACTCCTCTATATTTCTATCAGCTTTATTGTGTTATGTAACAAGTCCGACATCGGGAAGAGGAAATCCAGAAGAGGAAGAGAAGGATTCTTTACTGTAAGAGCAGTGATTGTGTGCAGCTCTCTGCCAGGAGGAGTTGTCATGGAGATTCCCTATAAGAGCTGTAGAGGGGCCTGGATGTCTGTCCTGAGTGTAATAATATTCCAGGTTATGGCCCCAGATTACTGGAGACGGTTATTGATCCCGGGATTTCTACTGATTGTCAGATCTGGAGTCGGGAAGGAATTCTTCTCCCTAAGTGTCTCTCTCCATACACAGGATTACACAATAGTGAGGAAGACACCGGGGGAGGGTGTGACTCCCATCATCCATCTCCAGGAGTCAGGAGGGCGGAGACCGGGCCCCATCACAGAGCCTCCCCCACACCCCCCGATACATGAGAGGAAGAAGAAGATCCTAGAGCTCAGCAACAAGATGATTGAGCTACTGAGCGGAGAGGTGACTGCTGGGACATTATACAGGACGGCACTGGAGGATTCTGGGTGATGACCGGAGAGGTGACTGCTGGGACATTATACAGGACAGCACTGGAGGATTCTGGGTGATGACCGGAGAGGTGACTGCTGGGACATTATACAGGACAGCACTGGAGGATTCTGGGTGATGAGTGGAGAGGTGACTGCTGGGACATTATACAGGATGGCACTGGAGGATTCTGGGTGATGACCGGAGAGGTGACTGCTGGGACATTATACAGGACAGCACTGGAGGATTCTGGGTGATGAGCGGAGAGGTGACTGCTGCGACATTATACAGGACAGCACTGGAGGATTCTGGGTGGTGACCGGAGAGGTGACTGCTGGGACATTATACAGGACAGCACTGGAGGATTCTGAGTGATGACCGGAGAGGCGACTGCTGGGACATTATACAGGACAGCACTGGAGGATTCTGGGTGATGACCGGAGAGGTGACTGCTGGGACATTATACAGGACAGCACTGGAGGATTCTGGGTGATGACCGGAGAGGTGACTGCTGGGACATTATGCAGGACAGCAATGGAGGATTCTGGGTGATGACCGGAGAGGTGACTTCTGGGACATTATGCAGGACAGCACTGGAGGTTTCTGGGTGATAATCGGAGAGGTGACTGCTGGGACATTATACAGGACAGCACTGGAGGATTCTGGGTGATGACCGGAGAGGTGACTGTTGGGACATTATACAGGACAGCACTGGAGGATTCTGGGTGATGACTGGAGAGGTGACTAATGGGACATTATGCAGGACAGCACTGGAGGATTCTGGGTGATGACCAGAGAGTTGACTGCTGGGACATTATACAGGACAGCACTGGAGAATTCTGGGTGATGAGTGTAGAGGTGACTGCTGGGACATTATACAAGACAGCACTGGAGGATTCTGGGTGATGACGGTGTCGTTGTTGTCAGGTTCCTATAAGGTGTCAGGACGTCGCTGTCTATCTCTCCATGGAGGAGTGGGAGTATCTAGAAGGACACCAGGATCGGTACCAGGAGGTGATGATGGAGGAGCTCCGGCCTCTGACATCACCAGGTGAGAGGAGACTCTTGTTGGCTCCGGTGGATGTGATGACGTCTCTTGGCCTCGTCCTATAATAGATGATTTTTCTCCAGACTTGCTCTGGTTTTCTCTACATTTTCTCACAGCTTTCATTCCCTGATTATTCTCTTCTGATCTGTGAGTTGCGGTTTCTCCGCTGTCGTCTTCATCAGTTTTGAGTCTTCGGCGGCTTCTTTCAGAAACTTTCACCTTCCTTAGAGCATCGGTCACATTTTGTCTGCAGATGTCCCAACTCTTCTGTCCGTTCTCTCCTATGATTTCTTTCGGTACCGGAGTCTGATCGTTACTCAGCAGAGTCAGGGTTAATTTACTGATGATTTTCCACCTAATCTGCTGTAGCTTGTCCATACCTCTGAACTCTGTGTGGCATTGACCTGGTCTCTAATCTGAGCTGCTGTTAACCTGCGATTTCTGAGGCTGGTGACTCGGATAAACTTATCCTCAGAAGCAGAGGTGACTCTTGGTCTTCCTTTCCTGGGGCGGTCCTCATGTGAGCCAGTTTCTTTGTAGCGCTTGATGGTTTTTGCAACTGCACTTGGGGACACTTTCAAAGTTTGCCCAATTTTTGGGACAGACTGACCTTCATTTCTTAAAGTAATGATGGCCACTCGTTTTTCTTTACTTAGCTGCTTTTTTCTTGCCATAATACAAATTCTAACAGTCTATTCAGTAGGACTATCAGCTGTGTATCCACCTGACTTCTGCACAACACAACTGATGGCCCCAACCCCATTTATAAGGCAAGAAATCCCACTTATTAAACCTGACAGGGCACACCTGTGAAGTGAAAACCATTTCCGGTGACTACCTCTTGAAGCTCATCAAGAGAATGCCAAGAGTGCGCAAAGCAGTCATCAAAGCAAAAGGTGGCTACTGTGAAGAACCTAGAATATAAGACATATTTTCAGTTGTTTCACACTTTTTTGTTAAGTATATAATTCCACATGTGGTAATTCATAGTTTTGAGGCCTTCAGTGTGAATGTACAATTTTCAAAGTCATGAAAATACAGAAAAATCTTTATATGAGAAGGTGTGTCCAAACTTTTGGTCTGTACTATATGTATATATTTTATTATTTGGCAAAATAATGTATGTGTGTGTGTAGATAAATAAATATATATATTTTATACAAAAACATTTGTTCTAATTTTGGGAGACAAAGCAAAAATAATGGGGACTTCAATCTGAGATCCTGGTCTGGTGGTAATAAGTGTAAGTCTCCCTTAAAGGGATGTTTGTCAGAAGAATATGTATTATGGAGCTTTTCTGTGGAGTTTGACCAGACAATCTCTCCTTGGCTCCCCGTGTGCATCAGTAAGTGCCCATGACCCCGGTGCCGGCTCTCTAGTTGTCCTTTCTACACATTGATAGGTGCTAACCGCTGCGTACCGGGTGCTCCCCACAACACCGTCCTTCCGGGCTCTGTGACTTCATCCGTCAGCCGTACATGTGCCCTTTTTTCCTCCTTTAGAGACAAACGCAGAACTTGCTGCTTATTTTAGTGTTTATACCGAGGCGGATGTCGAGATTTATCTCTATTTAAAGAAGAAGAAAGACACGGTAACTCGTCTTTTAATAGATCAGGTTCTCTCCTCTGAGTGATCCCAGAGGATCCTGTCCAGGAGGGAGGCCGTGTCCTCATGGTGACATCATGAGCTCTCAAAAATACAATCACTGGTAAATAGTCACCGTCCTTCCCCCAATCTCCATACAGTGAATTAGGAGAGAAGAAACCGATGGATGAAAATGTGCTTTCTCCAGCTCCTCTGTGGTTCCTTCCCTGGTGGAGACGAGACTTGGAGAAGTTGTTTCTTAGTACGGCTCCTCCATCTGACTGATGAGGGTCTTCTCTGTCCCTCTCCTCAGGGTCCTCATCCTCCGAGTGCAGAGCAGAGAGCATTAGGCTTTGGCCTCGCTGATTATCACTTCATACTTGAGGCCCACAATGTGCTGGGTCCTCGGTACCGGGGGGTGAGGACCACAACAATGTAATTTATTCCCTGATACATAAACATAGAATTACCGGTTCTGAGAGACGAGTCTTATATATAGACAGATACACGGCAGGTCATGTATTCAGTCTGTGTGTCTCCACAGATGGATCCAGGAGGAGAAATCCACCAGAGAGATGTCCCCGTCCTCTGTATCCCCAGGACTGTCCAGAGGAGAATCACAACATCCTGGAGGATCATCAGGTAGATGACACTGAAGTCCCCACAACATCTGACCATGACGTGATGGGACCTGAGCTCATCTTACAATGTTCTTTTTAGGGTGAAGATCTGATTGATATTAAGGTTGAAGTTATACATGGAGCACAAGAGGCGACCGCAATATGGGCCGATCAGCTGGGTGAGGAGGGGAGACTGTCATGTCGGTTCTGTGGTCATCTACTACTTCCATCATTGCATGACACAATCTACAGTGGCATGTAAAAGTTTGGGCACCCCTGGTCAAAATTACTGTTATTGTTGCACAGTTAAGCAAGTTGAAGATGAAATGATCTCTAAAAGACCTAAAGTTAAAGATGACACATTTCCTTTGTATTACCCTTGGACATTTGTGTGCTCAGATAACTTTGACCAATGATTCGGACCTTACTTAACCTGTTAGGGTTAGGGCTCGTTCACTATGATCGTTAGGAAAGGCCAGCGTTATAAAAACCCAGCCTACTCTAACAATGTGCCAAAAAAACAGCAACCATGGCTTCTTCTAATCCGCTGTCTAGCACTCTGAAAATGGTGGAGGCCCACAAAGCAGGAGAAGGCTATGAGCAAAGCGTTTTCAATTTGCCCTTTCCTCGGTTCAAAATGTAATAAAGAAATGGCAGTTAACAGAAACAGTGGAGGTCAAGATAAGGTCTGGAAGACCAAGTTAATTTTCAGTAGGATTGCTAGAGAGGCAAATCAGAACCCTTGCCTGACTGCAAAAGACCTTCAGAAAGATTTAGCAGACTCTGGAGTTGTGGTACATTGTTGTACTCTTCAGAGACACCTGCACAAATATGGCCTTCATGGAAGAGTCATCAGAAGAAAACCTCTCCTGTGACCTCACCATGAAATTCAGCGTCAGAAGTATGCAAAAGTACATCTAAGAAGGTCTGATGCGTTTTGGACACAAGTCTTGTGGACCGATGAGGTTAAAATAGAGCAATGATCCAAGTTGTGTGGAGAAAAAAGGGCACAGAATTTTAGGAAAAGAACATCTCGCCAACCATTAAGCATGGTGGTGGATCAAGCCTGCTTTGGGGTTGTGTTGCAGCCAATGGCACAGGGAACGGGTAGAGGGAAGAATGGATTCCAAGAAATTTCAGCAAATTCTTGATGCAAACATAACATCATCTGCAAAAAAGCTGGAGGTGAAAAGAGGATGGCAAATGATAATGATACTAAACACACGTCAAAAGGCACAAGCTGAAGGTTTTACAATGGCCCTCATAGTCCCCTGATTTGAACATCATTGAAAATCTGTGGCTAGACCTCAAAATAGGAGAGGATGCAAGACGACCCAAGAATCTCACAGAACGGGAAGAATTCTCCAAAGAAGAATGATTGAAAATTCCTCAAACAAGAATTGAAAGACTATTGTCTGGCTACAAAAAGCATTTACAAGCTGTGATACTTTCAAAAGGGGGCGCTACTAGGTACTAACCTTACCGGGTGCCAAAACTTTTACATGTCACTGTATTCTGTCACTATGTGTTTCCTACAGATGGACTCATGGAAAGATATCCACCAGAGAGATGTCCCCGTCCTCTGTATCCCCAGGACTGTCCAGAGGAGAATCACAACATCCCGAAGAGTCATCAGGTAGACGGTGCTGAGCCCTGTACCGGATCTGTATATGGAGGGACATTTCTGATCGAGGTCATAGATGTCATAGATTTTGGTGGTTTCTTGTATTGTGCTGATTGTTACATCTGATATATCAGGAGGAAGATCCGACTAAGAATAAAGTGAAGGACGAGACAGAAGAAGAAGCGATGACGAGGGGGGATCAGCCGTGTGTGAGTGACGGGAAGGAGGAGATTCCTGTAGATGTTTCCACAGGTGTGTAATAATGACCGGCGTGTGATGATGATGACTGGCATGTGACTATGATTAGCGGCGTGTGATGTTGATGACTGGCGTATGATGATGATGATTGGCATGTGACTATGATTAGCGGCGTGTGATGATGATGACTGGCGTATGACGATGATGATTGGCATGTGACTATGATTAGCGGCGTGTGATGATGATGACTGGCGTATGACGATGATTGGCATGTGACTATGATTAGCGGCGTGTGATGATGATGACTGGCGTATGACGATGATGATTGGCATGTGACTATGATTAGCGGCGTGTGACGATGACCGGTGTGTGATATTGTATGAAGTCTCCGGTGCAGTGAAGCTTTATCCGCCGTCCACATCACAGCAGAAGCGTCCGGTGATGGCGCGGCTGCTCTTGTACAGAGTCCGGTTGCGCACCGATGAATAACTGGGCCGCATTCACACCTCTTCTTAATGATTTAATAAGCACATTTTTATTTTTCCTAATTGTGTTTTTTAATATTACTTCCATCTTTTATTTTCATATTATTCTTACACAAGTCTCATGCTGCCATATAAATGACTGAGCTTGCGATTCGGACAGAACCCCGGGGGAAGATTCCGTATAATGAGGCGCTGTGGACGCCGTCTGGCCTATGATCCAGTGATGTCCATCTTTTTCAGCGTGCATAAAAGCGCAGTCGACCAGAGGCTAGACGGAGTCCGGTGTAACTCTGCTGCCTCATTATTCTGAATGGATCCCTCGGGGGTGTCATCTGAATCATGTATTTTGTAGATTTAGATGGAAACCCCGATGTACAGTGGGTGCGGAAAGTATTCAGACCCCTTTAAATTTTTCACTCTTTGTTTTATTGCAGCTATTCGGTAAGTTCTAAAAGGTTCATTTTTTTCTCATTATAGTACACTCTGTTCCCATCTTGACTGAAAAAAAACAGAAATGTAGACATTTTTGCAAATTTATTGAAAAAGAAAAACTGAAATATCACATGGTCATAAGTATTCAGACCCTTTGCTCAGTGTTGAGTAGAAGCCCCTTTTGAGCTAGTACAGCCATGAATCTTCTAGAGAATGATGCAACAAGTTTTTCACACCTGGATTTGCGGATCCTCTGCCATTCTTCCTTGCAGATCCTCTCCAGTTCCGTCAGGTTGGATGGTGAATATTGGTGGACAGACATTTTCAGGTCTCTCCAGAGATGCTCAATTGGGTTTAGGTCAGGGCTCTGGCTGGGCCAGTCAAGAATGGTCACAGAGTTGTTCTGAAGCCACTCCTTTGTCATTTTAGCTGTGTGCTTAGGGTTATTGTCTTGTTGGAAGGTGAACCTTCGGCCAAGTCTGAGATCCAGAGCACTCTAGAAGAGGTTTTCATCCAGGATATCTCTGTACTTGGCTGCATTCATGTTTCCTTCAATTGCAACCAGTCATCCTGTCCCTGCAGCTGAAAAATACCCCCATAGCATGATGCTGCCTCCACCATGTTTCACTGTAGGGATTGTATTGGGCAGGTCAAGAGCAGTGCCTGGTTTTCTCCACATATACCGCTTAGAATTATCACCAAAAAGTTCTATCTTCGTCTCATCAGACCAGAGAATCTTATTTCTCATAGTCTGTGAGTCCTTCTTGTGTTTTGAGCAAACTCTATGCGGGCTTTCATATGTCTTGCACTGAGGAGAGGCTTCCATCTGGCCACTCTGCGATAAAGGCCCGACTGGTGTCAGGCTGCAGTGATCGTTGACTTTGTGGAACTTTCTCCCATCTCCCTACTGCATCTCTGGAGCTCAGCCACAGTGATCTTGGGGTTTTTCTTTACCTCTCCTACCAAGGCTCTTCTCCCACGATTGCTCAGTTTGGCTGGACGGTCAGGTCTAGGAAGACTTCTGGTGGTCCCAAACTTCTTCCATTTAAGGATTATGGAGGCCACTGTGCTCTTAGGAACCTTGAGTAATGCAGAAATACTTTTGGAACCTTGGCCAGATCTGTGCCTTGCCACAATTCTGTCTCTGAGCTCCTTGGGCAGTTCCTTTGAGCTCATGATTCTCATTTGGTCTGACATGCACTGTGAGCGGTGAGGTCTTATATAGACAGGTGTGTGCCTTTCCAAATCAAGTCCTATAAGTTTAATTAAACACAGCTGGACTCCAATGAAGGAGTAGAACCATCTCAAGGAGGATCACAAGGAAATGGACAGCATGTGACTTAAATATGAGTGTCTGAGCAAAGGGTCTGAATACTTATGACCATGTGATATTTCAGTTTTTCTTTTTTAATAAATTTGCAAAATTGTCTGCATTTCTGCTTTTTGTCAGTCAAGATGGGGTGTAGAGTGTACTTTAATGAGAAAAATAAATGAACTTTTTAGAATTTACCGAATAGCTGCAATGAAACAGAGTGAAAAATGTAAAGGGGTCTGAATACTTCCCGTACCCACTGTAAGTGTTCAGCGTACAGCACAGGATAAATATGCTCCAAAATGTTCTGTACCCCAAAATGCCACCAAGAGCTTCTACTCAACCCACAAAAAAAACAAGTCCCCACTCAGGTTCATCATCTGTAAACAGTAATATAGGGGGTGTCCATATTACTGGTAGCACAAAGGCTCTGGAAAAGTGACTTGGCTCCCACTTAAAGAAATCCAGTGACATCTGCGCTCCCAAATCCAAATGCCCCTTCCTCCTGGGCCCCACAGTGTGCAGTTAGCATCCAGATGTTTGGCATTACTGTAGCGGGGAGAGCCAATTTATTTCTCCAGAAAGCACTAGCTGGGAATCATGTACTGGGCGCTACAACGTAAGGGCACTACAATGTACCGGACACTACAATGTACTGGCCACTATAATGAAATATTTGCATTTTCACTTCGCAACATCCATTACTGCTCGTTTCTGGAAAGCACCCATGGAGTCAAATTCATCACTACACCTGTAGATACATTTCCATAGGGGTGTAGTTTGCAAACTGGTGTCACTTGAGGGGGGATTCTGCTCTTCTGCCATTTAGGGGCTTTGTATATGGAGTCTGCAAACTGTTCTACTAAAGTTTGTTCTCCAAGAGTCAAATAGCGCTCCTTCCCTCCCGAGTCTCGCCATGTGGCTAAGCAGTACAGTACAGACACATATGGGGTATTGCCCCGTTCAGCAGAAATTGTATAAAGTTATGTGGTCATTTTTACCCATTTTCCCTTGTGAAAATGTAAAATCTGGGGCTAAAATAACATTATAGTGGTAAAAATGTAATTTTTTTTTTCTTCACCGTTCAATTGTATAACATTTTGTGAATCACAATTACCTTGTATTCATTGGGAAAGTGCGCGGTGGATGCTGGGTGTGACGCGCGGGGAAACCCCACCCACAGCCCAGCGTCCACCGCGGGGATCGCATCACCGAGTCACGCCTCACTTGACGTGACATCAGAGGAAGCAAGAGCCGGCTGAGGCCGGGGGTCGCGTGATGCCGGTGAGTGGCCAGCGATAGCGCCGCTCACAGCCAATAAAGACAAAGCAAGGTAATTAAAAGAAATCTTCTCTCAACGGGTTAATTACATTGGGGGCATTTTTAATAGTAGTGGACAACTTCTTTAATTACGTGGACACTTTTCTATACTAAGCTCAAGATATGAAGCTTGAGAGAGTGAAATGGCACCGGAGGTACATTAAGGGAACCGGTCATCAGTAATTACCACTTAAAGAACTATTTGCTGTCTAATCTCTGCCACCCCTGACTTGTGCCAATGTCACCAGTTTATAAGTGTCATTCACTTTACCCGTCATTGTGTTAATGTTATGGCATGTAGTTGTCCTCCTTATTATCGGTACTTTCACTGACGAGGGTCTTCATTGTGAGATCCAGAAAATACATTCAGAAATCTCTTTTGTGTTGAAGAAAAAACTCACATCTAATTTATCTTTCATCCTTATAGGAAATCCTTGTGAGAATAACGGGTTATCACTAAATTGTAAAAAAGAAGATATCTGGGAGCACGCTAATGGAGGAAACCTCATCACTAGTGTTGAGCGATACCTTCCGATATCAGGAAATATCGTATCGGATTGGATCGGGCCGATACCCAAAAAGTATCGGATATCGCCGATTCCGATACCGGAAACCAATGCAAGTCAATGGGACACAAATATCGGAATGAAAATAAACCCTTTCTTTCCTTGTAGGTTAATTCTACATGAAGTAAAACAACTAAGAATAATGTAGAATGACATGAAAAGCCGGCAATTCATCAGCGGCATACACCGGTACCCGACAATTTACAACAGAAAGAATAGAGCTTCACACATAGATTAGATAGATAGAAACATGTCAGTCACATATATATGAAGTACAGTGGCAGTGTTGCTTACTGTACTTGTCATTTAGTGTAAAGGATTTATTAAAAAAAATATTAGTGTTTTCGTGCACCGTCTCTTTAAAAAAGCCGGCCGGCATTTCAGCATCTGTACCCGACAATTTATAACAGACAGAATAGAGCTTCACACATAGATTAGATAGATAGAAACATGTCAGTCACATATATATGAAGTACAGTGACAGTGTTGCTTACAGAACTTGTCATTTAGTGTAAAGGATTTATTTAAAAAAATAATAGTGTTTTCATGCACCGTCTCTTTAAGAAAGCCGGCCGGCAATTCAGCATCTGTACCCGACAATTTAGAATAGAAGGAATAGAGAATCACACATAGATTAGATAGATAGAAACATGTCAGCCACATATATAAGAAGTACAGTGACAGTGTTGCTTACTGTACTTGTCATTTAGTGTAAAGGATTTATTAAAAAAAATATTAGTGTTTTCGTGCACCGTCTCTTTAAAAAAGCCGGCCGGCAATTCAGCATCTGTACCCGACAATTTATAACAGACAGAATAGAGCTTCACACATAGATTAGATAGATAGAAACATGTCAGTCACATATATAAGAAGTACAGTGACAGTGTTGCTTACAGAACTTGTCATTTAGTGTAAAGGATTTATTTAAAAAAATAATAGTGTTTTCATGCACCGTCTCTTTAAGAAAGCCGGCCGGCAATTCAGCATCTGTACCCGACAATTTAGAATAGAAGGAATAGAGAATCACACATAGATTAGATAGATAGAAACATGTCAGTCACATATATATGAAGTACAGTGACAGTGTTGATTACTGTACTTGTCATTTAGTGTTAAAATAAAGGATTTATTTAAAAAAAAATTGGCGTGGGGTTCCCCTTAATTTTAGGCTCTAGCGGAGGTTAAGCAGACAGCTGGGGCAAATGTTTGAAGCCTGGGAAGGGGGTAATACCCACGGAGCTTCCCAGGCTACTAATATCAGCCCCCAGCTGAATACCTAGCCTTTACTAGCTATTAAAATGGGGGACCCCCCCAAAAAAATGACGTGGGGTCCCCCCTAATTTAATAGCTAGCACAGGCTAGGCAGACAGCTGGGGGCTGATATTAATAGCCCAGGAAGGGTGCCATGAATATTGGCCCCCTCCCAGGCTAGAAACACCAGCCGTCAGCCGCCCCAGAAATGGCGCATCCATAGGATGCGCCAATTCTGGCACTTAGCCTCGCTCTTCCACGCTGCCCTGGTGCGGTGGCAGGGGGTAATAGGGTTGGGGTTGATGTCAGCTTATAATGCCAGCTGACATCAAGCCCAGGTTAGTAATGGAGAGGCGTCTATAAGACACCCCCATTACTAACCCCATAGTCAAAGTTAAAAGAAAACACAAACACCCAGAATAAAGTCCTTTAATTGAAATAAAGACACAATTCTTTATTGTTCTAAATTAAACCATACTTACCATCACGCCCATTCCAGCTGAAGCCAACGATCTCCTGCAATAAAAGAAAAATAATAAAGCAACCTCATCCTTACCTTTCGATGGTTCCCAGGACAGCTCCAGCTCTGCTACATCGAGATGACAGGCTGGACCGCAGCAGAAAGCTGCCATCCAGCCTGTCATCCCGCAGACACTGAGAAGCGCAGGCATGCTTGCGCTCCTCAGTGTCTCTCTGTGACGTCATCCAGATGAGCCGAGTTCATGTCCAATGAACTCAGCTCACCTCATGCACGTCACTGACAGCGTGGGAAAATTCTCCTGCACTCAGCGCTTCAGCGTGAGAATTCTCCCACGCTGTCAGTGACATACATGAGGTGAGGTCATGTCCAATGAACTCAGCTCACCTCATGCACGTCACTGACAGCGTGGGAAAATTCTCACGCTGAAGTGCTGAGTGCAGGAGAATTTTCCCACGCTGTCAGTGACGTACATGAAGTGAGCGGAGTTCATTGGACATGACCTCGGCTCATCTGGATGCCGTCACAGCCAGACACTGAGGAGTGGAAGTATGCCTGCGCTTCTCAGTGTCTGCGGGATGACAGGATGGATGGCAGCGTTCTGCTGCGGTCCAGCCTGTCATCTCGATGTAGCAGAGCTGAAGCTGTCCTGGGAACCATGGAAAGGTAAGGATGAGGTTGCTTTATTATTTTACTTTTATTGCAGGAGATCGTTGGCTTCAGCTGGAATGGGCGTGGTGGTAAGTATGGTTTAATTTAGAACAATAAAGAATTGTGTGTTTATTTCAATTAAAGGACTTTTTTCTGGGTGTTGTGTTTTTTTAAATACTTTACTAGAAATTCATGGTGGTCATGTCTAATATTGGCGTGACCCCATGAATTTTGGGCTTAGGGCCAGCTGATAATGCCAAGCTGGCCTTAACCCCTTTATTACCCAGTGAGCCACCGCACCAGGGCCCTGGATGAGTTGGGTACAGCGCCAGAAGATGGCGCTTCTATGAACGCGCCATTTTCTGGGGCGGCTGCGGACTGCAATTTGCAGCGGGGGTGGCCCAGAAAGCTTGGGTCTCCCTGCGCTGCGGATTCCAGCCCCCAGCTGCCTAGTTGTACCTGGCTGGACACAAAAATAGGGCGAAGCCCCACGCATTTTTTTTTAAAATTATTTCATGAAATTCATGGAATAATTAAGAAAAAAAGGGCTTCCCTATATTGTTGTGTCCAACCAGGTACAAATAGGCAGCTGGTGGTTGGGGGCAGCCTGTTCCTGCCTGCTGTACCTGGCTGGACACAAATATAGGGCGAAGCCCCACGTCAATTTTTTTTAAAATAAGTCCTTTATTTTAACACTAAATGACATTTGAGGAGTTAATAAAGATGCAGTCCCTAAATTATTATTTATTTTTTAATTAATTTTTCCCAAAACTTTTGACGTGGGCTTCGCCATATTTTTGTATGCCAGCCAGGTACAGCATCCAGCTTCTATGAACGCGCCATTTTCCGGGGTGGCTGCGCACTGCAATTTTCAGCGGGGGGAGGGGGGGGGCAGAAAGCTTGGGCCTCCCTGCGCTGCAGATTCCATCCCCCAGCTGCCTAGTTGTACCTGGCTGGACACAAAAATAGGGAGAAGCTTCACGTATTTTTTTTTTTTAATTATTTCATGAAATTCATGAAATAATTAAGAAAAAAAGGGCTTCCCTATATTGTTGTGTCCAACCAGGTACAAATAGGCAGCTGGTGGTTGGGGGCAGCCCGTTCCTGCCTGCTGTACCTGGCTGGACACAAATATAGTGCGAAGCCCCACGTCAATTTTTTTTAAATCATTTCAGGAAATTCATGAAATAATTTAAAAAAATTGATGTGGGGCTTCGCCCTATATTTGTGTCCAGTCAGGTACAGCAGGCAGGAACGGGCTGCCCCCAACCACCAGCTGCCTATTTGTACCTAGCCGGACACAACAATATAGGGAAGCCCTTTTTTTCTGAATTATTCCATGAATTTCATGAATTTAAAAAAAAAAAAACGTGGAGCTTCGCCCTATTTTTGTGTCCAGCCAGGTACAACTAGGCAGCTGGGGGCTGGAATCTGCAGCGCAGGGAGGCCCAAGCTTTCTGGGCCCCACCCGCTGCAAATTGCAGTCCGCAGCCGCCCCGGAAAATGGCGCGTTCATAGAAGCGCCATCTTCTGGCGCTGTACCCAACTCATCCAGGGCCCTGATGCGGTGGCTCACTGGGTAATAAAGGGGTTAAGGCCAGCTTGGCATTATCAGCTGGCCCTAAGCCCGAAATTCATGGGGTCACGCCAATATTAGACATGACCACCATGAATTTCTAGTAAAGTATTTAAAAAAAACACAAACACCCAGAAAAAAGTCCTTTAATTGAAATAAACACACAATTCTTTATTGTTCTAAATTAAACCATACTTACCATCACGCCCATTCCAGCTGAAGCCAACGATCTCCTGCAATAAAAGAAAAATAATAAAGCAACCTCATCCTTACCTTTCCATGGCTCCCACGACGGCTCCAGCTCTGCTACATCGAGATGACAGGCTGGACCGCAGCAGAACGCTGCCATCCAGCCTGTCATCCCGCAGACACTGAGAAGCGCAGGCATACTTCCACTCCTCAGTGTCTGGCTGTGACGGCATCCAGATGAGCCGACAATGAACTCGGCTCACCTCATGTACGTCACTGACAGCGTGGGAGAATTCTCCTGCACTCAGCGCTTCAGCGTGAGAATTTTCCCACGCTGTCAGTGACGTGCATGAGGTGAGGTCATGTCCCATGAACTCGGCGCACCTCATGCACGTCACTGACAGCGTGGGAGAATTCTCACGCTGAAGCGCTGAGTGCAGGAGAATTTTCCCACGCTGTCAGTGACGTGCATGAGGTGAGCTGAGTTCATTGGACATGACCTCGGCTCATCTGGATGACGTCACAGAAAGACACTGAGGAGCGCAAGCATGCCTGCGCTTCTCAGTGTCCGCGGGATGACAGGCTGGATGGCAGCGTTCTGCTGCGGTCCAGCCTGTCATCTCGATGTAGCAGAGCTGAAGCTGTCCTGGGAACCATGGAAAGGTAAGGATGAGGTTGCTTTATTATTTTACTTTTATTGCAGGAGATCGTTGGCTTCAGCTGGAATGGGTGTGGCGGTAAGTATGGTTTAATTTAGAACAATAAAGAATTGTGTCTTTATTTCAATTAAAGGACTTTTTTCTGGGTGTTTGTGTTTTTTTTAAATACTTTACTAGAAATTCATGGCGGTCATGTCTAATATTGGCGTGACCCCATGAATTTCGGGCTTAGGGCCAGCTGATAATGCCAAGCTGGCCTTAACCCCTTTATTACCCAGTGAGCCACCGCACCAGGGCCCTGGATGAGTTGGGTACAGCGCCAGAAGATGGCGCTTCTATGAACGCGCCATTTTCCGGGGCGGCTGCGGACTGCAATTTGCAGCGGGTGGGACCCAGAAAGCTTGGGTCTCCCTGCGCTGCAGATTCCAGCCCCCAGCTGCCTAGTTGTACCTGGCTGGACACAAAAATAGGGCGAAGCGCCACACATTTTTTTTTTTAATTATTTCATGAAATTCATGGAATAATTAAGAAAAAAAGGGCTTCCCTATATTGTTGTGTCCGGCCAGGTACAAATAGGCAGCTGGTGGTTGGGGGCAGCCCGTTCCTGCCTGCTGTACCTGGCTGGACACAATTATAGGGCGAAGCCCCACATAATTTTTTTTTAATTATTTCATGAATTTCCTGAAATAATTAAAAAAAAATTGACGTGGGGCTTCACACTATATTTGTGTCCAGCCAGGTACAGCAGGCAGGAACGGGCTGCCCCCAACCACCAGCTGCCTATTTGTACCTAGCCGGACACAACAATATAGGGAAGCCCTTTTTTTCTTAATTATTCCATGAATTTCATGAAATAATTAAAAAAAAAAAAACGTGGAGCTTCTCCCTATTTTTGTGTCCAGCCAGGTACAACTAGGCAGCTGGGGGATGGAATCTGCAGCGCAGGGAGGCCCAAGCTTTTTGCCCTCCCCCCCCCCCGCTGAAAATTGCAGTCCGCGGCCGCCCCGGAAAATGGCGCGTTCATAGAAGCTGGATGCTGTACCTGGCTGGCATACAAAAATATGGCGAAGCCCACGTCAAAAGTTTTGGGAAAAATTTATTAAAAAATAAATAATAATTTAGGGACTGCATCTTTATTAAGTCCTCAAATGTCATTTAGTGTTAAAATAAAGGATTTATTTAAAAAAAAAATGGCGTGGGATCCCCCATAATTTTAGTCTCTAGCGGAGGTTAAGCAGACGGCTGGGGCAGATGTTTGAAGCCTGGGAAGGGGGTAAAACCCACGGAGCTTCCCAGGCTACTAATATCAGCCCCCAGCTGAATACCTAGCCTTTACTAGCTATTAAAATGGGGGACCCCCCCAAAAAAAATGACGTGGGGTCCCCTCTATTTTAATAGCTAGCAAAGGCTAGGCAGACAGCTGGGGGCTGATATTAATAGCTCAGGAAGGGTGCCATGAATATTGGCCCCCTCCCAGGCTAGAAACACCAGCCGTCAGCCGCCCCAGAAATGGCGCATCCATAGGATGCACCAATTCTGGCACTTAGCCTCGCTCTTCCACGCTGCCCTGGTGCGGTGGCAGGGGGTAATAGTGGTGGGGTTCATGTCAGCGCCAGCTGCCATGAAGCCCAGGTTAGTAATGATGGCCGTCTATATGACACCCCCATTACTAACCTACAAAGTGTTAAAAAGAAAAAACACACTACACCCAGAAAAAAATAATTTATTTGAAATAAAACACCATTTTATTTAATTCTTAGTTTAATAAAAAAAAAATAGTTACCTGTCCACGTTCCTGCGCTGATCTCCCATGCACAGCTGTCACATCTGGAGATGGTGACAGCTGTGCATGGCTGCTGTAAGCTCACGCTGCCGGGAACACGTCCGCTCCCGGCAGCGGGAGCCACTGACTGAGGTCACCGGAGTGCATTCAGGCAGCGCAGCTCCGGAGACCTCCTTTACGGCAGTGCTGTACCGTGGGAATTTCTCACGATACAGCAGTGCCGTAAAGGAGCTAACCGGAGCAGCGCTGCCTGAACTCCGGTGAACCCTTACGGCCCCGTCATTCTAGCGGCGGCAGCGGTTCAGAGCGGTCACATTCTATGTGGCTGCTCTGAACTGGAGATCTTCGTGGGACACTCGTGGACTACTACGGAGGGGTAAGGATAAGGTTGTGGTTTATTATTTTATATTTTATTACAGGAGATCGATGGCTTCGGGGAATTAGGTGTCTTGGTGAGTATAGGTGTAGTTTTTTATTTTTTACTTTATTTTAGGTGGCGATCGGCGGGGACAGGTAATGTATGAACTAATTTCTTTTAGGTAACCACTGGCCACCAATGACATGTATCTAACATTTATTGGGGACACAGTAGGGCAATTTAAATAGCAGGATCAGGCTGATGGGAACTACTGCTCCCATCGAGCTGATCCTGCTGGCAGGAGTGGACGGGGGACAGACATAGGCCGATGGGAGTAGTAGTGTCACATCGGCCTATGTCTGCCCGCACACACACCCGCACACACACACCCCGCACACACACACACCCCGCACACATCGCACAGACACCGCGCACACACACCCCGCACACACACCCGCACACACACCCCGCACACACACCCGCACACACACACCCCGCACACACACACCCGCACACACACCCCGCACACACACCCCGCACACACACACACACCCGCACACATCGCACAGACACCCCGCACACACACACACCCCGCACACACTAATCATGACGGGTCCGGGAGGTGAGGCTGACCTGTGCGGCCGTGGGAAAGTTGATGTGAGTTCATGCAGTCAAGCATGAACTCACATGAACCCTCTGAGGGCACCGCGGCTACTTCAAATGAACAGCTGATCGGCATCAGCTGATACCTCAGCTGTTCATTTGAAATAACCGGCGGGAAAGCGCAGCACAGAACGGGAAAGCCGGCGGTGAAGTCTTTTCACTGCCGGCTTCCCCGCCCGGGTCCTTCGCTCCTTGGTGCTGCGCTCCCCGCCCGGTCCTAATTTACGATCGGGATGGGAGGTGGCGAGGGGAGCGGAGGATCGGGGTGGGAGGCTGCGGGGAAGCAGTATGGGGCTGCGTGATTGTTTAAAAGCCGGCGGCTTTTTACCGCGCGCCGGCTTTTAAACAATCAGGAGAATTCTCCCACGCTGGGATGGCATTCTGATGACAAGCTGGATCGCAGCTGAGCGCTGCCATCCAGCTTGTCATCCTTCAGAGACACTGCAGAGCGCAGGCATTATGGGAACTTCCGATTCCGGTATTCGATATTATAAAAGTATCGGAATTAAGTATCGGAATTCCGATACAGTGAATATCGGCCGATACCCGATATTTCAGTATCGGAATGCTCAACACTACTCATCACCCTTCCTGCACCTCCTGGACTTCACCGTCCTTCACTTTCTTATAACCCTCCTAATCATGAGGAATCATCTCCTGAACAATCTCGCATTGATACCACAATTCCAGGTGACACAGATACAAGATTTCAGTGTGACAAGAAATTTACAAAAAGTTCAGATTTTTTAACACACAGAAAACACACAGGTAAAAAGCCATACTCCTGTTCAGAATGTGGGAAATGCTTTACATATAAATCACAATTTGTTATACATGAGAGAATTCACACAGGAGAAAAGCCATTTTCATGTTCTCAATGTGGGAAGTCCTTTAAACTTAAAGGGAGTCTTATTACACATCAGAGAATTCATACAGGAGAGAAGCCGTATTCATGTTCAGAATGTGGGAAATGTTGTAGAAGTAAATCAGACCTTGTTAAACATCAAAGAATTCACACAGGGGAAAAACCTTTTTCATGTTTGCAATGTGGAAGGTGCTTTACACATAAATCACAGCTTGTTACACATCAGAGAATTCACACAGGAGAAAAGCCGTATTCATGTTCAGAATGTGGGAAGTTGTTCACGAATAACTGGAGTCTTATTAACCATCAGAGAATTCATACAGGAGAGAAGTCATATTCCTGTTCAGAATGTGGGAAGTCCTTTACAGAGAAAAGGAGTCTTATTCCACATCAGCGAATTCACACAGGAGAGAAGCCATATTCGTGTTCAGAATGTGGGAAATGCTTTACAAATAAAGGTGATCTTATTACACATCAGAGAATTCACACAGGAGAAAAAACACTTTTGTGTTCACTATGTGGGAAGACCTTCACAGCTAAAGGGCATCTTAGTAGACATCAGAGCATTCATACTGGAAAGAAGCCATATTCATGTTCAGAATGTGGGAAGTGTTTTAGTTATAAATCAGATATTGTTAAACATCACAGAATTCACACAGGAGAAAAGCCATATTCATGTCCAGAATGTGGGAAATGCTTTACAGAGAAATCAACACTTGTGACACACGAGAAAATCCACACAGGAGAGCAGCCGTATTCATGTTCAGAATGTGGGAAATCTTTTATATGTAAATCAAATCTTTCTACTCATAAGAGAATTCATACAGGAGAAAAGCCATTTTCTTGTTCAGAATGTAGGAAATGTTTTAAAAGTAAATCAGAGCTGGTTTTACATCAAAGAAATCACACCGGGGAGAAACCGTTTTCATGTTTACAATGTGGAAAATGCTTTACAGGTAAATCACAACTTCATAAACATCAGAGAACTTACACAGGAGAGAAGCCGTATTCATGTTCAGAATGCGGGAAATCTTTTATACATAAATATCAACTTGTAAAACATGAGAGAAGTCATACAGGAAAGAAACTGTAATTATGTTCACTGTGTTTTATAAAGTTTAATAAGCATTGTTCAGCATAAATGAGTACACCCCCTTTGATGAGTAAGATTTTGTTTAATAGCTCACTGAACACAAGATCAGTTTCTAAAATTTTGCCAACACTGAATTTCATAGAACATTTTTTTTGTAATCAAAACATGAAAGTAAGGGTAATAATATAACTCTCATTAGAAAATCTTCAGTTTTACTCAAATTAGTTGATGCAAAAATGAGTACACCCCACATCAAAAGCTACTACATCTATTATTTTGTATGGCCTCCATAATTTTAAAGGACGTTCCCAAGTTTTCTAGGCCTGGAATGAACAAGTTAGTGACAATACTATAACTATCTTTATTCTCTTTTTCGATAACGAGCTCTTAGAGCCTGGATGCTGGATGGAGCGATGACAACTTGTCTCTTCAGAATTCCCCATAGGTGTTTGGTTGGGTTCAGATCAGGAGACACTTGGCCACTGAATCACTGTCACCCTGTTCTTCAGAAATGTAACAGTGGCCTACCAAGGGAACAGAGTGATGGCAGCATCTTTTCTGTCACTATAGAGCAGAACATCTGTGAATTCAAGATACCATCAATGAAATGTAGCTCCTCATGCAGCCGCACATAAGGACACGGCCACCACCAGGTTTCTCTGTAGACACCATGCATTCTCATTGCATTCCTCACGTCTGAGACAGTTTTGAAACCATCAGTTCCAAAAAAACCTTTATCTTGGTCTCATCACTCCAGAGTATAAAGTCCCAGGAGTCTTCATATGTTTCCGCATGTGTCCTGGCAGATTGTAGGGCGGCTTTTTTGTGTATGGGATTTAGGAGAAGCTTTCTATGTGGACAACACCCATGTCTGCCATTCCTCTATAGAAAACATTGTCTGCTTTCAGCTCATCTCTCAATGCTTGGATGAAAAATCACAGTTGGGAAGGAATGGACGGGACAAAGAAAGTTACTGATAATCCAGCACTTGTTTTCCAGTGTGAATAAAACCAAAAACTTTTATTGAACAAATCAAATTAAAATCATAGAAACATTAAAAAACAGATAGGAGCAAAACATCTCTGCGTTTCTACCTGGTATTTGTGTTCAGTTCTTCTTCATGACATAATAAATCACCAGTAACCGGCTTCTTATACACATCATAGGGTCTAATGCACAGCGGAGACCCCCAGCCCCAAATGGACGTGTGCAAGTATGTCTACATTACCCCTATGGACGATCATATGTCCACAACAAAAAGCATCCGTGCAATAGAAGAATGAAGTGTCTGCATCTATAATGTGTATATTATGTATAATTACTATAAAAGAGGAAAAACACAATTCAGTAAATGGATACAAGGTCTGAAGGAAGCTTCATATCACTGGGGAATCTGGGGTCCAATTCCAGAATCCACAAGGCTTCTCTGGGGTGTACTTTTTATACCAATCTCCCCCTTAGCTGGTCTGGTGACATATTCAATACCCACAACTGTAAAGTGATTAATCCCTATTGTGTTGTATGAGATGTTGTGATGCTGCAGATGTATTACGTGTTGTGGGGCCAAGAACGTCCCTAACGTGTCCCCCAATGTGGTGACGTAAGGGTCTGACCGTGCCCCCCACATATTGCAGCAGACAAGCTTCACATTGTATGGTGTCAATGACGTGTGGAGCTACAACTAATGAGATGTCGGATATTATAGGGTTTATTATGGTTAGTAGATGCAGACATTTTTGCTTTGTGCACAGACTTGCACAAACCACATTTATTTCTCCCACATTCAATGAAACCTTTGGTGTTTGTCCTCCACGTGTCAGTTGTCTTTCTTGTTGCTGGATCCTTGTCGGTGTATAACATAGGTAAATGTTTTCTGGTAATATTCACTATATTATAGGAATCTTCTCTGCAGCCAGTATTGAATGTATCTCTAGACTGATGGATATTTCCTTCTTTGTGAGTTTTCGGTAATGTATGAAATATTGGACATTGTGGGTGATTTTCCTTTAATCGTTCTATTTGTTTGGCATTAAGTACAGCCGATACCAAACCCTCCTCCAAAAGACAATGTAAGGGGGTATTGTATGAATTAGTAGGATCTCCATCTAGAGTGCGGCATATATTAGTATCGTCATCCATGTTCATAACCTCCGGCTCATACAACCCACTATCCAGAGCTGTGATCGAGCCCCCTTTATCTGCAGCTCTAATGACTTTATTAGGGCTGTGCTCAGGGCCGTATCTGGCATTCATGCTGCCCTAGGCACTTTAAGTGGTCACGCCCCCTACTGGTAATTCATACTAAAAGTGCTCACACCCTTTAGGCCCCCTTCACACGTACCGGAGACACACACGTACACCCATTATAATCTATAGGCTGCGCACATGGTCACACGGACCGGACATGTCCGTTTTTTGCCGGCAGCTCGGGCGTCAGTACGTCCTGCACACAGATGACATAAAGTGTGACATCCGCACACACGTCTGTGTGACACGTGCCGGAAGAGAGCGCAGAATAGAAATGACAGATATTTAGGTGTTAGATGTGCAAAGATCGAGATAGATGATAGATATCCGTGAGATATATAATTAGTGCCCTGTGTGTGGAGTTTACTGTACTTGTGTTTAGCTAATAAATTAAAAAAGCGATGTGGAATCCTCCCTATTTTTGATAACCAGCAAAGGTAAAGCAGACAGCTGTGAGCAGATATTATTAGGGTGGGAAGGTCCTCGGTTACTGGGCCCTTCCCAGCCTAAAAATACCAGCCCTCAGCCGCCTCAGAAATGGGACACCAATTCAGGTGCTTCGCACGGCTCTTCCCGATTGCCCTGGTGCGGTGGCAATCGGGGTAATGGCGGTTAGGGTTGATGACAGCTGTGATTTGTCATAAAACACAGCTGTCTTCAAGCCCTCAGGTTAGTAATGGAGAGGGAAAGGAAAGAGATCCCGGCACTCACCTGTAGTCAATCATTTATTCCACATCCACAAATCTGCAAAACGTTTCAGCTCCTCCAGAGCTTTTCTCAATTGTGGGCAATCACATAGAAATACAACATTTATATAGAAAAAAAACAAGGAAATGACATCACAATGAAATAAAAAATGAAAAAAACTACAAACATTCATATAATCATATTAGTCTCATTATATAAAATATACACTGCTCAAAAAAATAAAGGGAACACTTATATTCTGTTGTGTAACTCCAAGTAAATGAAACTTCTGTGAAATCAAACTGTCCACTTAGGAAGCAACACTGATTGACAATCAATTTCACATGCTGTTATACAAATGGAATAGACAATGGATGGAAATTATTGTCAATTATCAAGACGCCCTCAATAAAGGAGTGGTTCTGCAGGTGGGGACCACAGACCATATCTCAGTACCAATGCTTTCTGGCTGATGTTTTGGTCAGTTTTGAATATTGGTTGTACTTTCACACTCGTGGTAGCATGAGACGGACTCTATAACCCACAGAAGTTGCTCAGGTAGTGCAGCTCATCCAGGATGGCACATCAATGCGAGCTGTGGCAAGAAGATTTGCTGTGTCTGTCAGCGTAGTGTCCAGAGGCTGGAGGCGGTACCAGGAGACAGGCCAGTACACCAGGAGACGTGGGGCGCCATAGGAGGGCAACAACCCAGCAGCAGGACCGCTACCTCCACCTTTGTGCAAGGAGGAGCACTGCCAGAGCCCTGCAAAATGACCTCCAGCAGGCTACAAATGTGCATGTGGCTGCACAAACGGTTATAAACCGACTCCATGAGGGTGGTATAAGGGCCCGACGTCCACAGATGGGGGTTGTGCTCACAGCCCAACACCGTGCAGGGTGCTTGGCATTTGCCACAGAACACCAGGATTGGCAAAGTCGCCACTGGCGCCCTGTGCTCTTCACAGATGAAAGCAGGTTCACACTGAGCACATGTGACAGACGTGACAGAGTCTGGAAACGCCGTGGAGAGCGATCTGCTGCCTGCAACATCCTTCAGCATGACCGGTTTGGCAGTGGGTCAGTAATGGTGTGGGGTGGCATTTCTTTGGAGGGCCGCACAGCCCTCCATGTGCTCGCCAGAGGTAGCCTGACTCCCATTAGGTACCAAGATGAGATCCTCAGACCCCTTGTAAGACCATATGCTGGTGTGATTGGCCCTGGGTTCCTCCTAATGCAGGACAATGCCAGACCTCATGTGGCTGGAGTGTGTCAACAGTTCCTGCAAGATGAAGGCATTGAAGCTATGGACTGGCCGCCCGTTCCCCCAGACCTGAATCCGATTGAGCACATCATGTCTCGCTCCATCCACCGTTGTCACGTTGCACCCCAGACTGTCCAGGAGTTGGCGGATGCTTTAGTCCAGGTCTGGGAGGAGATCCCACAGGAGACCATCCGCAACCTCATCAGGAGCATGCCCAGGCGTTGTAGGGAGGTCATACAGGCACGTGGAGGCCACACACAATACTCAGCCTCATCAGGAGCATGCCCAGGCGTTGTAGGGAGGTCATACAGGCACGTGGAGGCCACACACAATACTCAGCCTCATCAGGAGCATGCCCAGGCGTTGTAGGGAGGTCATACAGGCACGTGGAGGCCACACACAATACTCAGCCTCATCAGGAGCATGCCCAGGCGTTGTAGGGAGGTCATACAGGCACGTGGAGGCCACACACAATACTGTACCTCATTTTGACTTGTTTTAAGGACATTACATCAAAGTTGGATCAGCCTGTAGTGTGTTTTTCCACTTTGTACAGAACAAAGTATTCAATGAGAATATTTCATTCATTCAGATCTAGGATGGGTATTTCAGTGTTCCCTTTATTTTTTTGAGCAGTGTATATACACAAAGATGAAAAAACGTCCATAACAAAGTATAATAACTATCAAATTAAATATTTTATTTTACACCAATACACATTGCCACAAATATATATATAGGCGTATATACAGTGCTGGCCAAAAGTACTCAGTTTCTTCCTGAAAATGATTGCAATCACAAATTCTTTGGTCTTATTATCTTCATTTAATTTGCTTGCAAGGAAAAAACACAAAAGAGAATGAAGCAAAAATCAAATCATTGATCATTTCACACAAAACTCCAAAAAAGGGCCAGACAAAAGTATTGGCACCCTCAGCCTAATACTTGGTAGCACAACCTTTAGCCAAAATAACTGCGAACAACCGCTTCCGGTAACCATCAATGAGTTTCTTACAATGCTCTGCTGGAATTGTAGACCATTCTTCTTTGGCAAACTGCTCCAGGTCCCTGATATTTGAAGGGTGCCTTCTTCAAACTGCCATTTTGAGATCTCTCCACAGGTGTTCTATGGGATTTAGGTCTGGACTCATTGCTGGCCACCTTAGAAGTCTCCAGTGCTTTCTCTAAAACCATTTTATAGTGCCTTTGGAAGTGTGTTTTAGGTCATTGTCCTGCTGGAAGACCCATGACCTCGGAGGGAGACCCAGCTTTCTCACACTGGGCCCTACATTATGCTGCAAAATTTGTTAGTAGTCTTCAGACTTCATAATGCCATGCACACGGTCAAGCAGTTCAGTGCCAGAAGCAGCAAAGCAACCCCAAAACATCAGGGAACCTCTGCCATGTTTGACTGTAGGGACCGTGTTCTTTTCTTTGAATACCTCTTTTTTTTTCCTGTACACTCTATGTTGATGCTTTTTCCCAAAAAGCTCTACTTTTGTCTCATCTGACCAGAGAACATTCTTCCAAAACGTTTTAGGCTTTCTCAGGTAAGTTTTGGAAAACTACAGCCTGGCTTTTTTATGTCTCGGGGTAAGAAGTGGGGTCTTCCTGGGTATCCTACCATACAGTCCCTTTTCATTCAGACACCGACGGATAGTACAGGTTGATACTGTTGTACCCTCGGACTGCAGGGCAGCTTGAACTTGTTTGGATGTTAGTCGAGGTTCTTTATCCACCATCCGCACAATCTTGCGTTGAAATCTCTCGTCAATTTTTCTTTTCCGTCCACATCTAGGGAGGTTAGCCACAGTGCCATGGGCTTTACACTTCTTGATGACACTGCGCACGGAAGACACAGGAACATTCAGGTCTTTGGAGATGGACTTGTAGCCTTGAGATTGCTCATGCTTCCTCACAATATGGTTTCTCAAGTCCTCAGACAGTTCTTTGGTCTTCTTTCTTTTCTCCATGCTCAATGTGGTACACACAAGGACACAGGACAGAGGTTGAGTCAACTTTAATCCTTGCTAACTGGCTGCAAGTGTGATTTAGTTATTGCCAACACCTGTTAGGTGCCACAGGTAAGTTACAGGTGCTGTTAATTACACGAATTAGAGAAGCATCACATGATTTTTAAAAGGGTGCCAATATTTTTGTCCACCCCTTTTTTTTTAGGTTTGGTGTGGAATTATATCCAATTTGGCTTTAGGACAATTCTTTTTGTGTTTTTTCATTGAAGACAAATTAAATGAAGAGAATAATACCAAAGAATTTGTGATTGCAATCATTTTCAGGAAGAAACTGAGTATTATCTGACAGAATTGCAGGGGTGCCAATACTTTTGGCAAGCACTGTAGGAAATGCAAAAAAAACATACTAATAAGTTTTACTTATATAGCGCCAACATATTCCGCAGCACTTTACAATTAAGCAGGGACATGTACAGACAATAAATTCAATACAAGGTAAGACAGTTTAAACAGTTACATTAGGAGCGAGGGTCCTTCCGCTCGCACGCTTACAATCTACAAGGGAATGGGGGGACACAGTAGGTGAAAAGTGCTTGTTATTTCAGGTCTGGCAATTATAATAAATAGGGATTTTTACATAAAGCTGCATGATCCGGTCATCAGCCCGTATGTATAAGTGCAATAATCAAGTATCGAGTGCAGTTATCGTGTGCATGGAGGGTGAGGAGACAGATGAAGAGTAGGGAGCAGATTCTGAATAATATTTAGAAGGAGGAAAAAGGGGAAAGTTGGTTTACTGAGTAGTTGAGGTGGTTGGCTTGTTTAAAGAGATGGGTTTTTAAAGCGCGCTTGAAGACATGGGGGCTAGGCATCAGTCGGTTCTTCTAGGGTAGAGCATTCCAGAGAACTGGCACAGCACGAGAGAAGTCTTGGAGACGGAGGTGCGAGGTTCAGATTATGAGGGATGTTAGTCTTAGGTCATTTGTAGAACGGAGGGCACGTGTAGGGCGATAGGCAGAGATGAGAGAAGAGATATAAGGTGGTGCCGAACTGTGGAGAGCTTTGTGGGTGACAGCTATGAGTTTATATTGGACCCTGTAGCGAATGGGCAACCAGTGTAATGACTGGCACAAGATGGAGGCATCGGTGAAGCGGCTGGACAGAAATACGACCCTGGCTGCTGCATTCAGGACAGATTGGAGAGGAGAAAGTTTGGTAAGAGGGAGACCAATCAGAAGAGATCACCAGGTGAGAGGAGACTCTTGTTGGCTCCTGTGGATGTGATGACGTCTCTCGGCCTCCTCCTATAATAGATGATTTTTCTCCAGACTTGCTCTGGTTTTCTCTACATTTTCTCACAGCTTTCATTCCCTGATTATTCTCTTCTGATCTATGAGTCACGGTTTCTCTGCTGTCGTCTTCATCAGTCTTGAGTCTTCGTCCTCGGCGGCTTCTTTCAGAAACTTTCACCTTCCTTAGAGCATCGGTCACATTTTGTCTGCAGATGTCCCAACTCTTCTGTCCGTTCTCTCCTATGATTTCTTTCGGTACCGGAGTCTGATCGTTACTCAGCAGAGTCGGGGTTAATTTACTGATGATTTTCCATCTAATTTGCTGTCGCTTGTCCATACCTCTGAACTCTGTGTGGCATTGACCTGGTCTCTAATCTGAGCTGCTGTTAACCTGCGATTTCTGAGGCTGGTGACTCGGATAAACTTATCCTCAGAAGCAGAGGTGACTCTTGGTCTTCCTTTCCTGGGGCGGTCCTCATGTGAGCCAGTTTCTTTGTAGCGCTTGATGATTTTTGCAACTGCACTTGGGGACACTTTCAAAGTTTGCCCAATTTTTCGCACTGACTGACCTTCATTTCTTAAAGTAATGATGGCTAGTTGTTTTTCTTTACTCAGCTGCTTTTTTTCTTGCTATAATACAAATTCTAACAGTCTATTCAGTAGGACTATCAGCTGTGTATCCACTAGACTTCTGCACAACACAACTGATGGTCCCAACCCCATTTATAAGGCGAGAAATCCCACTTATTAAACCTGACAGGGCACACCTGTGAAGTGAAAACCATTTCCAGTGACTACCTCTTGAAGCTCATCAAGAGAATGCCAAGAGTGTGCAAAGCAGTCATCAAAGCAAAAGGTGGCTACTTTGAAGAACCTAGAATATAAGACATATTTTCAGTTGTTTCACACTTTTTTGTTAAGTATATAATTCCACATGTGTTAATTCATAGTTTTGATGCCTTCAGTGTGAATGTACAATTTTCATAGTCATGAAAATACAGAAAAATCTTTAAATGAGAAGGTGTGTCCAAATTTTTGGTCTCTACTGTATGTATGTGTGTGTATATGTGTGTATATATATATATATATATATATACACACACACACACACACACACACACACACACACACACACACACTTAGGTCCATATGTATTTGGACAGAGACAACGTTTTTCTAATTTTGGTTCTAGACATTACCACAATGAATTTTAAACAAAACAATTCAGATGCAGTTGAAGTTCAGACTTTCAGCTTTCATTTGAGCGTATCCACATTAAAATTGGATGAAGGGTTTAGGAGTTTCAGCTCCTTAACATGTGCCACCCTGTTTTTAAAGGGACCAAAAGTAATTGGACAGATGAAATAATTGTAAATAAAATGTTCATTTCTAGTAATTGGTTGAAAATCCTTTGTTGGCAATGACTGCCTGAAGTCTTGAACTCATGGACATCACCAGACGCGGTGTTTCCTCCTTTTTGATGCTCTGCCAGGCCTTCACTGCGGTGGTTTTCAGTTGCTGTTTGTTTGTGGGCCTTTCTGTCTGAAGTTTAGTCTTTAACAAGTGAAATGCTTGCTCAATTGGGTTGAGATCAGGTGACTGACTTGGCCATTCAAGAATATTCCACTTCTTTGCTTTAATAAACTCCTGGTTGCTTTGGCTTTATGTTTTGGGTCATTGTCCATCTGTAGTATGAAACGACAACCAATCAGTTTGGCTGCATTTGGCTGGATCTGAGCACACAATATGGCTCTGAATACATCAGAATTCATTCGGCTGCTTCTGTCCTGTGTCACATCATCAATAAACACTAGTGACCCAGTGCCACTGGCAGCCATACATGCCCAAGCCATCACACTGCCTCCGCCGTGTTTTACAGATGATGTGGTATGCTTTGGATCATGAGCTGTAGCATGCCTTTGCCATACTTTTCTCTTTCCATCATTCTGGTAGAGGTTGATCTTGGTTTCATCTGTCCAAAGAATGTTCTTCCAGAACTGTGCTGGCTTTTTTAGATGTTTTTTAGCAAAGTCCAGTCTAGCCTTTTTATTCTTGATGCTTATGAGTGGCTTGCACCGTGCAGTGAACCCTCTGTAGTTACTTTCATGCAGTCTTCTCTTTATGGTAGATTTGGATATTGATACGCCTACCTCCTGGAGAGTGTTGTTCACTTGGTTGGCTGTTTTGAAGGGGTTTCTCTTCACCATGGAGATTATTCTGCGATCATCCACCACTGTTGTCTTCCGTGGGCGCCCAGGTCTTTTTGCATTGATGAGTTCACCATTGCTTTCTTTCTTTCTCAGGATGTACCAAACTGTAGATTTTGTCACTCCTAATATTGTAGCAATTTCTCGGATGTTTTTTTTCTGTTTTTGCAGCTTAAGGATGGCTTGTTTCACCTGCATGGAGAGCTCCTTTGACCGCATGTTTACTTCACAGCAAAACCTTCCAAATGCAAGCACCACACCTCAAATCAACTCCAGGTCTTTTATCCGCTTAATTGAGAATGACAAAACGAAGGGATTGCCCACACCTGTCCATGAAATAGCCTTGGAGTCAATTGTCCAATTACTTTTGGTCCCTTTAAATACAGGGTGGCACATGTTAAGGAGCTGAAACTCCTAAACCCTTCATCCAATTTTAATGTGGATACCCTCAAATGAAAGCTGAAAGTCTGAACTTCAACTGCATCTGAATTGTTTTGTTTAAAATTCATTGTGGTAATGTCTAGAACCAAAATTAGAAAAACGTTGTCTCTGTCCAAATATATATGGACCTAACCGTATATATCTATAGATATATATATATATCTATATATATATATATATATCTATATATATATAGATATATATATATACACACACACAAAAACATTTGTTCTAATTTTGGGAGACAAAGCAAAAATAATGGGGACTTCAATCTGAGATCCTGGTCTGGTGGTAATAATTGTAAGTCTCCCTTACAGGGATATTTGTTCAGAAGAATATGTATTATGGAGCTTTTCTGTGGAGTCTGACCAGACAATCTCTCCTTGGCTCCCCGTGTGCATCAGTAAGCGCCCATGACCCCGGTGCCGGCTCTCTAGTTGTCCTTTCTACACATTGATAGGTACTAACCGCTGTGTACCGGGTGCTCCCCACAACACCGTCCTTCCGGGTTCTGTGACTTCGTACGTTAGTCGTACATGTGCCTTTTTTTCCTCCTTTAGAGTCAAATGCAGAACTTGCTGCTTATTTTAGTGTTTATACCGAGGCGGATGTTGAGAGTTATCTCTATTTAAAGAAGAAGAAAAACACGGTAACCCGTCTTTTAGTAGATCAGGTTCTCTCCTCGATAGTGATCCCAGAGGATCCTGTCCAGGACGGAGGCCGTGTCCTCACGGTGACATCATGAGCTCTCAAAATACAATCACTGGTAAATGGTCACCGTCCTTCCCTCAATCTCTATACAATGATTTAGGAGAGAAGAAACCAATGGATGGAAATGTGGAGCTTTCTCCAGCTCCTCTGTGGTTCCATCCCTGGTGGAGACGAAACTTGGAGAAGTTGTGTTTTTTAGTACGGCTCCTTCGTTGACTGATGAGGGTCTTCTCTGTCCCTCTCCTCAGGGTCCTCATCCTCTGAGTGCAGAGCAGAAAGCATTAGGCTTTGGTCTCGCTGATTATCACTTCATACTTGGGGCCCACAATGTGCTGGGACCTCGGTACCGGTGGTGAGGACCGCAACAATGTAATTTATTCACTGATACATAAACATAGAATTACCGGTTCTGAGAGACGAGTCTCATATATAGACAGATACACGGCAGGTCATGTATTCAGTCTGTGTGTCTCCACAGATGGATCCAGGAGGAGAAATCCACCAGAGAGATGTCCCCGTTCTCTGTATCCCCAGGACTGTCCAGAGGAGAATCACAACATCCTGGAGGATCATCAGGTAGATGACACTGAAGTCCCCACAGCCTCTGACCATGATGTGATGGGATTTGAGCTCATCTTACATTTTTTCTTTTTAGGATGAAGATCTGATTAATATTAAGGTTGAAGTTATACATGGAGCCCAAGAGGCGACCGCAATATGGGCCGATCAGCAGGGTGAGGAGGGGAGACTGTCATGTCTGTTCTGTGGTCATCTACTACTACTTCCATCATTGCATGACACAATCTACAGTGGCATGTAAAAGTTTGGGCACCCCTGGTCAAAATTACTGTTATTGTGACCAGTTAAGCAAGTTGAAGATGAAATGATCTCTAAAAGACCTAAAGTTAAAGATGATACATTTCCTTTGTATTACCCTTGGACATTTGTGTGCTCAGATAACTTTGACCAATGATTCAGACCTTACTTAGCCTGTTAGGGTAAGGGTTCGTTCACTATCATCATTAGGAAAGGACAGCTTTATAAAAACCCTGCCTACTCTAACAATGTGCCAAATAAACAGCAGCCAATGGCTTCTTCTAATCCGCTGTCTAGCACTCTGAAAATGGTGGAGGCCCACAAAGCAGGAGAAGGCTATGAGCGAAGCGTTTTCAAGTTGCCCTTTCCTCGGTTCAAAATGTAATAAAGAAATGTCAGTTAATAGAAACAGTGGAGGTCAAGATAAGGTCTGGAAGACCAAGCAAATTTTCAGTAGGATTGCTATAGAGGCAAATCAGAACCCCCTCCTGACTGCAAAAGACCTTCAGAAAGATTTAGCAGACTCTGGAGTTGTGGTACATTATTATACTCTTCAGAGACACCTGCACAAATATGGCCTTCATGGAAGAGTCATCAGAAGAAAACCTCTCCTGCGACCTCACCATGAAATTCAGCGTCAGAAGTATGCAAAAGTACATCTAAGAAGGTCTGATGCATTTTGGAAACTAGTCTTGTGGACCGATGAGGTTAAAATAGAGCAATGATAAAAGTTGTGTGGAGAAAAAGGGCACAGAATTTTAGGAAAAGAACATCTCGCCAACCATTAAGCATGGTGGTGGATCAGTCATGCTTTGGGGTTGTGTTGCAGCCAATGGCACAGGGAACGGGTAGAGGGAAGAATGGATTCCATGAAATTTCAGCAAATTCTTGATGCAAACATAACACCATGTTAAATGTAAAAGATGAAAATATATATAATTTATTATTTATTGTTTTGCCTAAAATACAAAGGAAATGTCATCTTTAACTTTAGGGCGTTTAGAGATTATTTCATCTTCAACTTAACTGTTCACAATAACAGTAATTTTGACCATTGGTGCCCAAACTTTTACATGTCACTGTATTCTGTCACTGTGTGTTTCCTACAGAAGGACTCATGGAAAGAAATCCACCAGAGAGATGTCCCCGTCCTCTGTATCCCCAGGACTGTCCAGAAGAGAATCACAACATCCCGGAGAGTCATCAGGTAGACGGTGCTGAGCCCTGTACCGGATCTGTATATGGGGGGACATTTCTGATCGAGGTCATAGATGTCACAGATTTTGGTGGTTTCTTGTATTGTGCTGATTGTTACATCTGATATATCAGGAGGAAGATCCAACTAAGAATAAAGTGAAGGACGAGACAGAAGAAGAAGCGATGACGAGTGGGGATCAGCCATGTGTGAGTGACGGGAAGGAGGAGATTCCTGTAGATGTTTCCACAGGTATGTAATAATGACCGGCGTGTGATGATGATGACTGGCGTATGACGATGATGATTGGCATGTGACTATGATTAGCGGCGTATGACGATGATGATTGGCATGTGACTATGATTAGCGGCGTGTGATGATGATGACTGGCATGTGACTATGATTAGCGGCGTATGACGATGATGATTGGCATGTGACTATGATTAGCGGCGTGTGATGATGATGACTGGCGTATGACGATGATGATTGGCATGTGACTATGATTAGCGGCGTGTGATGATGATGACTGGCGTGTGATGATGATGACTGGCGTATGATGATGATGATTGGCATGTGACTATGATTAGCGGTGCCTGACGATGACCGGTGTGTGATATTGTATGAAGTCTCCGGTGCAGTGAAGCTTTATCCGCCGTCCACATCACAGCAGAAGCGTCCGGTGATGGCGCGGCTGCTCTTGTACAGAGTGCGGTTGCGCACCGATGAATAACTGGGCCGCATTCACACCTCTTCTTAATGATTTAATAAGCACATTTTTAATTTTCCTAATTGTGTTTTTTAATATTACTTCCATCTTTTATTTTCATATTATTCTTACACAAGTCTCTTGCTGCCATATAAATGACTGAGCTTGCGATTCGGACAGAACCCCGGGGGAAGATTCCGTATAATGAGGCGCTGTGGACGCCGTCTGGCCTATGATCCAGTGATGTCCATCTTTTTCAGCGTGCATAAAAGCGCAGTCGACCAGAGGCTAGACGGAGTCCGGTGTAACTCTGCTGCCTCATTATTCTGAATGGATCCCTCGGGGGTGTCATCTGAATCGTGTATTTTGTAGATTTAGATGGAAACCCCGATGTACAGTGGGTACGGAAAGTATTCAGACCCCTTTACATTTTTCACTCTTTGTTTTATTGCAGCTATTCGGTAAGTTCTAAAAAGTTCATTTTTTTCTCATTATAGTACACTCTGCACCCCATCTTGACTGAAAAAAAACAGAAATGTAGACATTTTTGCAAATTTATTAAAAAAGAAAAACTGAAATATCACATGGTCATAAGTATTCAGACCCTTTGCTCAGTATTGAGTAGAAGCCCCTTTTGAGCTAGTACAGCCATGAGTCTTCTTGGGAATGATGTAACAAGTTTTTCACACCTGGATTTAGGGATCCTCTGCCATTCTTCCTTGCAGATCCTCTCCAGTTCCATCAGGTTGGATGGTGAAAGTTGGTGGACAGACATTTTCAGGTCTCTCCAGAGATGCTCAATTGGGTTTACGTCAGGGCTCTGGTTGGGCCAGTCAAGAATGGTCACAGAATTGTTCTGAAGCCACTCCTTTGTCATTTTAGCTGTGTGCTTAGGGTTATTGTCTTGTTGGAAGGTGAACCTTCGGCCAAGTCTGAGGTCCGGAGCACTCTGGAAGAGGTTTTCATCCAGGATATCTCTGTACTTGGCTGCATTCATGTTTCCTTCAATTGCAACCAGTCATCCTGTCTTTGCAGCTGAAAAATACCCCCATACCATGATGCTGCCTCCACCATGTTTCACTGTAGGGATTGTATTGGGCAGGTCATGAGCAGTGCCAGGTTTTCTCCACACATACCGCTTAGAATTATCACCAAAAAGTTCTATCTTCACCTCATCAGACCAGAGAATCTTATTTTTCATAGTCTGTGAGTCCTTCATGTGTTTTGAGCAAACTCTATGCGGGCTTTCATATGTCTTGCACTGAGGAGAGGCTTCCATCTGGCCACTCTGCCTCCCGACTGGTGGAGGGCTGCAGTGATCGTTGACTTTCTGGAACTTTCTCCAATCTCCCTACTGCATCTCTGGAGCTCAGCCACAGTGATCTTGGGGGTTTTCTTTACCTCTCCTACCACGGCTCTTCTCCCACGATTGCTCAGTTTGGCTGGACGGCCAGGTCTAGGAAGACTTCTTGTGGTCCCAAACTTCTTCCATTTAAGGATTATGGAGGCCACTGTGCTCTTAGGAACCTTAAGTAATTCAGAAATACTTTTGTAACCTTGGCCACATCTGTGCCTTGCCACAATTCTGTCTCTGAGCTCCTTGGGCAGTTCCTTTGAGCTGATGATTCTCATTTGGTCTGACATGCACTGTGAGCGGTGACGTCTTATATAGACAGGTGTGTGTCTTTCCAAATCAAGTCCTATCAGTTTAATTAAACACAGCTGGACTCCAATGAAGGAGTAGAACCATCTCAAGGAGGATCACAAGGAAATAGACAGCACGTGACTTAAATATGAGTGTCTGAGCAAAGGGTCTGAATACTTATGACCATGTGATATTTCAGTTTTTCTTTTTTAATACATTTGCAAATTTGTCTGCATTTCTGCTTTTTTCAGTCAAGATGGGGTGCAGAGTGTACTTTAATGAGAAATATAAATGAACTTTTTAGAATTTACCAAATGGCTGCAATGAAACAAAGAGTGAAAAATTTTAAGGGGTCTGAATACTTCCCGTACCCACTGTAAGTGTTCAGCGTACAGCACAGGATAAATATGATCCAAAATGTTCTGTACCCCAAAATGCCACCAAGAGCTTCTACTCAACCCACAAAAAACAAGTCCCCACTCAGGTTCATCATCTGTAAACAGTAATATAGGGGGTGTCCATATTACTGGTAGCGCAAAGGCTCTGGAAAAGTGACGTGGCTCCCACTTAAAGAAATCCAGTGACATGTGCGCTCCCAAATCCAAATGCCGCCTCCTCCTGGGCCCCACCGTGTGCAGTTAGCATCCACATGTTTGGCATTACTGTAGCGGGGAGAGCCAATTTATTTCTCCAGAAAGCACTAGCTGGGAATCATGTACTGGGCGCTACAACGTAAGGGCACCACAATGTACCGGACACTACAATGTACTGGCCACTATAATGAAATATTTGCATTTTCACTTTGCAACATCCATTACTGCTCGTTTCTGGAAAGCACCCATGGAGTCAAATTCATCACTACACCTGTAGATACATTTCCATAGGGGTGTAATTTCCAAACTGGTGTCACTTGAGGGGGGATTCTGCTCTTCTGCCACTTTGGGGCTCTCTATATGGAGTCTGCAAACTGTTCTACTAAAGTTTGTTCTCCAAGAGTCAAATAGCGCTCCGTCCTTCCCGAGTCTCGCCATGTGGCTAAGCAGTACTGTACAGCCACATATGGGGTATTGCCCCGTTCAGCAGAAATTGTATAAAATTATGACGTCATTTTTACCCATTTTCCCTTGTGAAAATGTAAAATCAGGGGCTAAAATAACATTATAGTGGTAAAAATGTATTTTTTTTTTCTTCACCGTTCAATTGTATAACATTTTGTGAATCACAATTACCTTGCATTCATTGGGAAAGTGCGCAGTGGATGCTGGATGTGACGCGCGGTGAAACCCCACCCACAGCCCGGCATCCACCGCGGGGATCGCATCACCGAGTCACGCCTCACTTGACGTGACATCAGCGGAAGCAAGAGCCGGCTGCAGCCGCGGGTCGTGTGATGCCGGTGAGTGGCCAGCGATAGCGCCGCTCACAGCCAATAAAGACAAAGCTAGGTAATTAAAATAAATCTTCTCTCAACGGGTTAATTACATTGGGGGAATTTTTAATAGTAGTGGACAACTTCTTTAATTGCGTGGACACTTTTCTATACTAAGGGCAAGATACGAAGCTTGAGAGTGAAATGGCACTGGAGGTACATTAAGGGAACCTGTCATCAGTAATTACCACTTAAAGAACTATTTGCTGTCTAATCTCTGCCACCCCTGACTTGTGCCAATGTCACCAGTTTATGTGTCATTCACTTTACCCGTCATTGTGTTAATGCTATGGCATGTAGTTGTCCTCCTTATTCCCGGTACTTTCACTGACGAGGGTCTTCATTGTGAGCTCCAGAAAATACATTCAGAAATCTCTTTTGTGTTGAAGAAAAAACTCAAATCTAATTTATCTTTCATCCTGATAGGAAATCCTTGTGAGAATAACGGTTCATCACTAAATTGTAAAAAAGAAGATCTCATGAAGCACTCTAATGGAGAAAACCTCATCACCCTTCCTGCACCTCCTGGACTTCACAGCACTTCACTTTCTTATAATCCTCCTAATCATGAGGAATCATCTCCTGAGCAATCTCACATTGTTACCAAAAGTCCAGGGGGCAAAGTGGATAAAAGATTTCAGTGTGACAAGCAATTTACAAAAAGCTCAGATTTTTTAACACACTGAAAACACAAAGGTAAAAAGCCATACTCCTGTTCAGAATGTGGGAAATGCTTTACATATAAATCACAATTTGTTATACATGAGAGAATTCATACAGGAGAGAAGCCATTTTCATGTTCGGAATGTGGGAAATGTTGTAGAAGTAAATCAGAGCTTGTTACACATCAGAGAATTCATACAGGAGAGAAGCCATTTTCATGTTCGGAATGTGGGAAATGTTGTAGAAGTAAATCAGACCTTGTTAAACATCAAAGAATTCACACAGGGGAAAAACCTTTTTCATGTTTACAATGTAGAAGATGCTTTGCAGATAAATCACATCTTGTTACACATCAGAGAATTCACACAGGAGAAAAGCCGTTTTCCTGTTCAGAATGTGGGAAATGCTTTACAGATAAAAGAAGTCTTATTACACATCAGAGAAATCGCACAGGAGAGAAGCCATATTCATGTTCAGAATGCGGGAAATGCTTTACAAATAAAGGGAATCTTATTACACATCAGAAAATTCACACAGGAGAGAAGCCATATTCATGTTCAGAATGTGGGAAATCTTTTATACATAAATCACACCTTGTAAAACATGAGAGAAGTCATATGGGAAAGAAAGTGTAATTATGTTCACTGTGTTATATAAAGTTTAATAAACATTGTTCAGCATAAATGAGTACACCCCCTTTAATGAGTAAGATTTTATTTAATAGCTCACTGAACACAAGATCAATTTCTAAAATTTTGCCAGCACTGAGTTTCATAGAACATTTTTTTTGTAATCAAAACATGAAAGTAATAATATAACTCTCATTACAAAACCTTCAGTTTTACTCAAATTAGTTGATGCAAAAATGAGTACACCCCACATCAAAAGCTACTACATCTATTATTTTGTATGGCCTCCATAATTTTAAAGGACGGCACCAAGTTTTCTAGGCCTGGAATGAACAAGTTAGTGACAATACTATATCTATCTTTTATCTCTCTTTCGATAACGAGCTCTTAGAGCCTGGATGCTGGATGGAGCGATGACAACTTGTCTCTTCAGAATTCCCCATAGGTGTTTGGTTGGGTTCAGATCAGGAGACACTTGGCCACTGAATCACTGTCACCCTGTTCTTCAGAAATGTAACATTTAGGAGAGGCTTTCTATGTGGACAACACCCATGTCTGCCATTCCTCTATAGAAAAATATGTCTGCTTTCAGCTCATCTCTCAGTGCTTGGATGAAAAATCACAGTTGGGAAGGAATGGACGGGACAAAGAAAGTTACTGATAATCCGGCACTTGTTTTCCAGTGTGAATAAAACCAAAAACTTTTATTGAAAAATCCAAATTAAAATCATAGAAACATTAAAAAACAGGAGCAAAACATCTCTGCGTTTCTACCTGGTATTTGTGTTCAGTTCTTCTTCATGACATAATAAATCACCAGTAACCGGCTTCTTATACACATCATAGGGTCTAATGCACAGCGGAGACCCCCAGCCCCAAATGGACATGTGCAAGTATGTCTACATTACCCCTATGAATGATCATATGTCCACAACAAAAAGCATCCGTGCAATAGAAGAATGAAGTGTCTGCATCTATAATGTGTATATTATGTATAATTACTATAAAAGAGGAAAAAACACAATTCAGTAAATGGATACAAGGTCTGAACGAAGCTTCATATCACTGGGGAATCTGGGGTCCAATTCCAGAATCCACAAGGCTTCTCGGGGGTGTACTTTTTATATCAATCTCCCCCTTAGCTGGTCTGGTGACATATTCAATACTCACAACTGTAAAGTGATTAATCCCTATTGTGTTGTATGAGATGTTGTGATGCTGCAGATGTATTACGTGTTGTGGGGCCAAGAACGTCCCTAACGTGTCCCCCAATGCGGTGACGTAAGGGTCTGACCGTGCCCCCCACATATTGCAGCAGACAAGCTTCACATTGTATGGTGTCAATGACGTGTGGAGCTACAACTAATGAGATCTCTGATATTATAGGGTTTATTATGGTTAGTAGATGCAGACATTTTTGCTTTGTGCACAGACTTGCACAAACCACATTTATTTCCCCCACATTCAATATGCAAATTGCCTCTTCAGAGAAAAAGAGGACTTGTACTCTACAGCGCCACCTATTGGAAGCAGCAATCCTACAGGTCACAACCAACCATTTAACGAGTCGTTCAATATGACTTAGGATAAAAGTCAAATCAGAATCTCAATTTGCAGACACGGTGTTTCGGGCTGTTGGTCCTCGTCAGTGCAAAGTACGAGTTCTGATTTGGCTAGGTGAGAGCCACATTCAATAAAACCTTTGGTATTTGTCATCCACGTGTCAGTTGGATTTCTTGTAGAGATATAAGCTCGGAGAAATGATGTTACCAATAATAACGTCCCTCTCAGCAATGAAGGAACAACTAGGTATGAAAATCTCTGCTAGATCCTTGTCGGTGTATAACATAGGTAAATGTTTTCTGGTAATATTCACTATATTATAGGAATCTTCTCTGCAGCCAGTATTGAATGTATCTCTAGACTGATGGATGTTTCCTTCTTTGTGAGTTTTCGGTAATGTATGAAATATTGGACATTGTGGGTGATTTTCCTTTAATCGTTCTATTTGTTTGGCATTAAGTACAGCCGATACCAAACCCTCCTCCAAAAGACAATGTAAGGGGGTATTGTATGAATTAGTAGGATCTCCATCTAGAGTGCGGCATATATTAGTATCGTCATCCATGTTCATAACCTCCGGCTCATACAACCCACTATCCAGAGCTGTGATCGAGCCCCCTTTATCTGCAGCTCTAATGACTTTATTAGGGCTGTGCTCAGGGCCGTATCTGGCATTCATGCTGCCCTAGGCACTTTAAGTGGTCACGCCCCCTACTGGTAATTCATACTAAAAGTGCTCACACCCTTTAGGCCCCCTTCACACGTACCGGAGACACACACGTACACCCATTATAATCTATAGGCTGCGCACATGGTCACACGGACCGCACATGTCCGTTTTTTGCCTGCAGCTCTGACGTCAGTACGTCCTGCACACAGATGACATAAACTGTGACATCCGCACACACGTCTGTGTGACACGTGCCGGAAGAGAGTGCAGAATAGAAATGACAGATATTTAGGTGTTAGATGTGCAAAGATCGAGATAGATGATAGATATCCGTGAGATATATAATTAGTGCCCTGAGTGTGTAGTTTACTGTACTTGTGTTTAGCTAATAAATTAAAAAAGCGATGTGGAGTCCTACCTATTTTTGATAACCAGCAAAGGTAAAGCAGACAGCTGTGAGTGGATATTATCAGGGTGGTAAGGTCCTCGGTTACTGGGCCCTTCCCAGCCTAAAAATACCAGCCCTCAGCCGCCTCAGAAATGGGGCACCAATTCAGGTGCTTCGCACGGCTCTTCCCGATTGCCCTGGTGCGGTGGCAATCGGGGTAATGGCGGTTAGGGTTGATGACAGCTGTGATTTGTCATAAAACACAGCTGTCTTCAAGCCCTCAGGTTAGTAATGGAGGGGGAAAGGAAAGAGATCCCGGCACTCACCTGTAGTCAATCATTTATTCCACATCCACAAATCTGCAAAACGTTTCAGCTCCTCCAGAGCTTTTCTCAATTGTGGGCAATCACATAGAAATACAACATTTATATAGAAAAAAAAAAAGGAAATGACATCACAATGAAATAAAAAAAACTACAAACATTCATATAATCATATTAGTCTCATTATATAAAATATACACTGCTCAAAAAAATAAAGGGAACACTTACACAACAGAATATAACTCCAAGTGAATCAAACTTCTGTGAAATCAAACTGTCCACTTAGGAAGCAACACTGATTGACAATCAATTTCACATGCTGTTATACAAATGGAATAGACAATGGATGGAAATTATTGTCAATTATCAAGACGCCCTCAATAAAGGAGTGATTCTGCAGGTGGGGACCACAGACCATATCTCAGTACCAATGCTTTCTGGCTGATGTTTTGGTCAGTTTTGAATATTGGTTGTACTTTCACACTCGTGGTAGCATGAGACGGACTCTATAACCCACAGAAGTTGCTCAGGTAGTGCAGCTCATCCAGGATGGCACATCAATGCGAGCTGTGGCAAGAAGATTTGCTGTGTCTGTCAGCGTAGTGTCCAGAGGCTGGAGGCGGTACCAGGAGACAGGCCAGTACACCAGGAGACGTGGGGCGCCATAGGAGGGCAACAACCCAGCAGCAGGACCGCTACCTCCACCTTTGTGCAAGGAGGAGCACTGCCAGAGCCCTGCAAAATGACCTCCAGCAGGCCACAAATGTGCATGTGGCTGCACAAACGGTTATAAACCGACTCCATGAGGGTGGTATGAGGGCCCGACGTCCACAGATGGGGGTTGTGCTCACAGCCCAACACCGTGCAGGGCGCTTGGCATTTGCCACAGAACACCAGGATTGGCAAAGTCGCCACTGGCGCCCTGTGCTCTTCACAGATGAAAGCAGGTTCACACTGAGCACATGTGACAGACGTGACAGAGTCTGGAAACGCCGTGGAGAGCGATCTGCTGCCTGCAACATCCTTCAGCATGACCGGTTTGGCAGTGGGTCAGTAATGGTGTGAGGTGGCATTTCTTTGGAGGGCCGCACAGCCCTCCATGTGCTCGCCAGAGGTAGCCTGACTCCCATTAGGTACCAAGATGAGATCCTCAGACCCCTTGTAAGACCATATGCTGGTGTGATTGGCCCTGGGTTCCTCCTAATGCAGGACAATGCCAGACCTCATGTGGCTGGAGTGTGTCAACAGTTCCTGCAAGATGAAGGCATTGAAGCTATGGACTGGCCGCCCGTTCCCCCAGACCTGAATCCGATTGAGCACATCATGTCTCGCTCCATCCACCGTTGTCACGTTGCACCACAGACTGTCCAGGAGTTGGCGGATGCTTTAGTCCAGGTCTGGGAGGAGATCCCACAGGAGACCATCCGCAACCTCATCAGGAGCATGCCCAGGCGTTGTAGGGAGGTCACACAGGCACGTGGAGGCCACACACAATACTCAGCCTCATCAGGAGCATGCCCAGGCATTGTAGGGAGGTCATACAGGCACGTGGAGGCCACACACAATACTCAGCCTCATCAGGAGCATGCCCAGGCGTTGTAGGGAGGTCATACAGGCACGTGGAGGCCACACACAATACTCCGCCTCATCAGGAGCATGCCCAGGCGTTGTAGGGAGGTCATACAGGCACGTGGAGGCCACACACAATACTGAGCCTCATTTTGACTTGTTTTAAGGACATTACATCAAAGTTGGATCAGCCTGTAATGTGTTTTTCCACTTTGTACTGTGTTTTTCCACTTTGTACAGAACAAAGTATTCAATGAGAATATTTCATTCATTCAGATCTAGGATGGGTATTTCAGTGTTCCCTTTATTTTTTTGAGCAGTGTATATACACAAAGATGAAAAAACGTCCATAACAAAGTATAATAACTATCAAATTAAATATTTTATTTTACACCAATACACATTGCCACAAATATATATATAGGCGTATATACAGTGCTGGCCAAAAGTACTCAGTTTCTTCCTGAAAATGATTGCAATCACAAATTCTTTGGTCTTATTATCTTCATTTAATTTGCTTGCAAGGAAAAAACACAAAAGAGAATGAAGCAAAAATCAAATCATTGATCATTTCACACAAAACTCCAAAAAAGGGCCAGACAAAAGTATTGGCACCCTCAGCCTAATACTTGGTTGCACAACCTTTAGCCAAAATAACTGCGAACAACCGCTTCCGATAACCATCAATGAGTTTCTTACAATACTCTGCTGGAATTGTAGACCATTCTTCTTTGGCAAACTGCTCCAGGTCCCTGATATTTGAAGGGTGCCTTCTCCAAACTGCCATTTTGAGATCTCTCCACAGGTGTTCTATGGGATTTAGGTCTGGACTCATTGCTGGCCACCTTAGAAGTCTCCAGTGCTTTCTCTAAAACCATTTTATAGTGCCTTTGGAAGTGTGTTTTAGGTCATTGTCCTGCTGGAAGACCCATGACCTCGGAGGGAGACCCAGCTTTCTCACACTGGGCCCTACATTATGCTGCAAAATTTGTTAGTAGTCTTCAGACTTCATAATGCCATGCACACGGTCAAGCAGTTCAGTGCCAGAGGCAGCAAAGCAACCCCAAAACATCAGGGAACCTCCGCCATGTTTGACTGTAGGGATCGTGTTCTTTTCTTTGAATACCTCTTTTTTTTTCCTGTACACTCTATGTTGATGCTTTTTCCCAAAAAGCTCTACTTTTGTCTCATCTGACCAGAGAACATTCTTCCAAAACGTTTTAGGCTTTCTCAGGTAAGTTTTGGAAAACTACAGCCTGGCTTTTTTATGTCTCGGGGTAAGAAGTGGGGTCTTCCTGGGTATCCTACCATACAGTCCCTTTTCATTCAGACACCGACGGATAGTACAGGTTGATACTGTTGTACCCTCGGACTGCAGGGCAGCTTGAACTTGTTTGGATGTTAGTCGAGGTTCTTTATCCACCATCCGCACAATCTTGCGTTGAAATCTCTCGTCAATTTTTCTTTTCCGTCCACATCTAGGGAGGTTAGCCACAGTGCCATAGGCTTTACACTTCTTGATGACACTGCGCACGGAAGACACAGGAACATTCAGGTCTTTGGAGATGGACTTGTAGCCTTAAGATTGCTCATGCTTCCTCACAATTTGGTTTCTCAAGTCCTCAGACAGTTCTTTGGTCTTCTTTCCTTTCTCCATGCTCAATGTGGTACACACAAGGACACAGGACAGAGGTTGAGTCAACTTTAATCCTTGTTAACTGGCTGCAAGTGTGATTTAGTTATTGCCAACACCTGTTAGGTGCCACAGGTAAGTTACAGGTGCTGTTAATTACACGAATTAGAGAAGCATCACATGATTTTTAAAAGGGTGCCAATACTTTTGTCCACCCCTTTTTTAGGTTTGGTGTGGAATTATATCCAATTTGGCTTTAGGACAATTCTTTTTGTGTTTTTTCATTGAAGACAAATTAAATAAAGAGAATAATACCAAAGAATTTGTGATTGCAATCATTTTCAGGAAGAAACTGAGTATTATCTGACAGAATTGCAGGGGTGCCAATACTTTTGGCAAGCACTGTAGGAAATGCAAAAAAAACATACTAATAAGTTTTACTTATATAGCGCCAACATATTCCGCAGCACTTTACAATTAAGCGGGGACATGTACAGACAATAAATTCAATACAAGGTAAGACAGTTTAAACAGTTACATTAGGAGCGAGGGTCCTTCCGCTCGCACGCTTACAATCTACAAGGGAATGGGGGGACACAGTAGGTGAAAAGTGCTTGTTATTTCAGGTCTGGCAATTATAATAAATAGGGATTTTTACATAAAGCTGCATGATCCGGTCATCAGCCCGTATGTATAAGTGCAATAATCAAGTATCGAGTGCAGTTATCGTGTGCATGGAGGGTGAGGAGACAGATGAAGAGTAGGGAGCAGATTCTGAATAATATTTAGAAGGAGGAAAAAGGGGAAAGTTGGTTTACTGAGTAGTTGAGGTGGTCGGCTTGTTTAAAGAGATGGGTTTTTAAAGCGCGCTTGAAGACATGGGGGCTAGGCATCAGTCGGTTCTTCTAGGGTAGAGCATTCCAGAGAACTGGCACAGCACGAGAGAAGTCTTGGAGACGGAGGTGCGAGGTTCAGATTTTGAGGGATGTTAGTCTTAGGTCATTTGTAGAACGGAGGGCACGTGTAGGGCGATAGGCAGAGATGAGAGAAGAGATATAAGGTGGTGCCGAACTGTGGAGAGCTTTGTGGGTGACAGCTATGAGTTTATATTGGACCCTGTAGCGAATGGGCAACCTGTGTAATGACTGGCACAAGATGGAGGCATCGGTGAAGCGGCTGGACAGAAATACGACCCTGGCTGCTGCATTCAGGACAGATTGGAGAGGAGAAAGTTTGGTAAGAGGGAGACCGATCAGAAGAGAGTTGCGGTAGTCCAGACGGGAGTGAATAAGAGCGACAGTAAGAGTTTTAGCAGTTTCAAAGGTGAGAAAAGGTCGGATTCTGGAGATGTTTTTAAGATGCAGGTGACAAGAGCGAGTGAGTGATCGGATATAGGGAGTAAAGGAAAGGTTAGTGTCGAATATGACCCCAAGGCAGCGAACGTGCTACTGGGAGTTATGGTTGAACCATCCAAGGTAAATTCAATGTCAGGTAGAGTTGGGTTAGTAGAGGGGAGAAACACAAGAAGTTCAGTTTTGTAGAGATTCAGTTTAAGATAGAGGGAGGACATTATGTTAGAGACAGCGGACAGACAATTCTTAGTATTTTGTATTAGGGTAGGGGTGATGTCAGGTGAAGAGGTGTCAGCATAGAGATGATACTGGAACCCAAATCTGCTGATTGTTAGTCCAATAGGGGCAGTGTATAGAGAGAAGAGGAGGGGGCATAGGACTGATCCCTGCGGGACACCGATAGTAAGGGGACGAGGAGAGGAAGAGGAGCCGGCAAAAGATACAGTGAAGGAGCGGTCAGAGATGTAGGAGGAGAACCAGGAGAGAACAGTTTCCTGGAGGCCTATAGAGCGGAGCATAGTGAGGAGGAGCTGGTGATCCACAGTGTCAAATGCGGCAGAGAGATCCAGGAGAATCAGCAGGGAGCAGTGACCTTTGGATTTAGCGGTTAGTAGATCATTAGAGACTTTAGTGAGGGTAGTTTCAGTGGAGTGTAAGGAGCGGAAACCAGATTGTAGAGGGTCGAGGAGAGAGTTATCTGAGAGATAGTGGATTAGACGGGAGTGGACCAAGCGTTCCAGGAGTTTAGAGATTTAAGTTAGATTAGAGACAGGTCTGTAGTTAGCAGCACAGTTCTGGTCCAGGGATGGCTTTTTAAGTAAAGGGGTTATGATGGCATGTTTAAATGAGGAGGGAAAGATACCTGAAGAAAGAGAGAGGTTAAATATTTTAGTCAGGTGAGTGGTGACCACCGGGGAGAGAGACTGCAGATGTGAAGGAATGGGGTCACTGTTGCAGGTTGGGAAGAAGTGAGGAGCTGGGTAACTTCTTCTTCTGTAACAGGCTCAAAGATGGCTAGTGAGCTTGAAGTGCGGCAGGGAAGGGGATCCAGGCACTGAGGAGATTGGACCAAAATGACCTGATGGATGTGGTTGATTTTTTCTAGGAAATAAGTGGCCAGATCCTCACCGCTGAGGTTGGTGGTGGGGGCCTGTGCATTAGGTTTCAGGAGGGAGTTTAAGGTTTCAAAAAGTCATTTTGGATTGTTGGACAGTGAAGTGATGAGGGGGTGTTATAGCAGAAGATGAGGTCCCCCAAGTTCAAAGACCCCATCTATGCTATATAAGTCTGACGGTTACCTTAGGTCAAAAACAACAACTAAATGTTCCTTCCTTGTATCAATAGAAACTAACGTGTCCTTGCTAGTCATCAGAATGTGTCTGATTAAATGTTTCAACACAAGCATAGGCATCACGAGAACAGAAACCAGTCTTTTTTTGCACAGCTAAATTGTATGATCGGACCATATATGGTAAATCTGTTTCTTCCTCCAGGGTGTATATAAACCCTATGCTTTGTAATAAAGTTAGAGTCTGTTGACGCATACTACCTGTCTTGTGTCTTATTCTCTCCGGGCCTGTATACTAAAGGATAGAAGAACCAGAAAGCAGTGACGACAGGGGTGAAGTAGGATTATTTGGCCAGATGAAGGGCAGAGTTATAGGTTTTGAGCATGAATTCATAGTGGATGAAGTCCTCTGCTAAAAGAGATTTTCTCCACTGACGCTCAGCGCACCTTGAGCAACGCTGAAGAAAGCGTGTTTGCATTGTGTGCCAGGGCTGCCGTTGTCTGCGTTGGGTCTTTCTGCGTGTAGAAGGTGCTACTTCATTTAGGGCGCTCTTCACTGTATTATTGTAGTGTGACAATGCCAAGTTTGGACAGAAGAGGGAGGAGATGGGGGCTGAAGATGTGTGGAGATTGTCCATAAGCTGCTGGGTATTAATGGTACGTGTATTCCTAGAAGTGTGGTAAGTGGGGGTGTCCCAGGTGAGGAGACAGTTCTTGACAGAGAAGGAAAGAAGGTTGTAGTCCGACAGCGGGAAAGGAGAGTTAGTAAAGTCATGCAGCGAGCAGAGACGGGAGAAAACCAGGTCCAGAGTATTCCCGTCTTCATGTGTAGGAGAATTAGTAACCTGTGAGAGGCCGAATGAGGAGGTTAGAGAAAGTAGATGAGAGGCAGATTGGGAGAGGGGATCATCAATGGGGATGTTAAAGTCTCCTGTGATGAGCGTGGGGATGTCACAAGATAGAAAGTGAAGAAGCCAGTTGGCAAAGTTATCCAGGAACTGGTGGGAGGAGCCTGGAGGGCGATACACAACTGCCACTCACAGTGAGAAGGGTTTGAAGAGTCTGATGGTGTGGACTTCAAAGGAAGGAAACATAAGTGAGGGAACTGGGGGGATGACCTGGAAAGCACATTGTGGTGAAAGGAGCAAACCAACACCTCCACCCTGTCTATTCTCAGGTCTGGCCGTAAGTGAAAATTTCAGCCCACCAAATGAGAGAGCAGCAGCTGCGGTGGTGTCTGAATGCTGGATCCAGATTTTTGTAAAAGCCAGAAGGTTAAGGGAATTAGAGAGGAAAAAATCGTGAATGTAAGTTAGTTTGTTACACACAGACAGTGCGTTCCAGAGGGCACAATGAAAGCAATAGGAGAGGGCATGCACTGAATGTTACTAAGATTAGCAGGGTTTCTATATGCAGCTGGAGGAGAGTGGTGTATGCTAGTGCAGGGAGGCCCAGTGTTGGGGGAGATGTTGCCAGCGACTAGGAGGAGAAAAATGAGAAAGAGCAGGTGGTGCAATGATTTGTATGAACGTTTTGCGTGCTGTATGGAGGTAGTGGATGGTTTGGAGTGGGTGAGAAATATCAGTGGAGCCTCAGAGTTATACATGAGAGAGGGGAGAAGGGAGGGGTGGATATGGAGAGAGTGCACAGAATGTGTTAAAGGGCAGGCGAGATGTGAGAAAGCAGAAGTTAAAACAAGTAAGATAATAATCATCGTACCATTTAACTATACGCACCAAAGTCTAAAAAACAAATATCATCATTCACCCACAACACATTCTAATTCTCCTCTGTATATCATAAATGGGAAGGAAAAATTATTGACCTAATTTATATATTATTTATTTTACATTTTTCGCAATCTCCACTTTTAAATCTGTATCTGCCGCCTGCAGTCTATCAGCAGTCAACAAGACTAAATCCAGGGAACACTTATTAATCTGCTCGAATTGATCGCAGAAAGTCCCATCCTCTGAAAACAGAGTGGGGCGCAGATGGACTCGCAGTGCTCGCCATAGGCGTTTTTCTCCACAGTATTCCATTAAAGTTGCAGCATGAAGTTCATAGGAGACTCACCTTTTGGATTCTTTTCCCAGTCACGTCTCCTGAATTCACTTGTGGATATTTTGAGAAAGTCCGTAGATATCGTTGTCTGAGACAAAATACCAGGTGATAGAACAAGTGAGTGCTCCTAGGAGAGGAGGCGGTATTAAGAGAAGGTTATTAAGGAGGGAAGCCTTCTGGATATTGACTGTAAATCGTCTGTCTCCTAAAGGCCTGAATCTAGAGTATAATGTGAGTCCGTCAGTAGAGCTGGGGGACAAATGTTCCCTTTCTCTTCTTTCTTCTTGCAGACAGTACAGACACGGTGGTCTCGCTGGAGCGCAGATACCGCATTGTGCACTAACACATCTATGGTTATAGAAATGATCGGGGTCAGGAATGAAGTTGAGATTTGATGAAGGTTTTTTATGGATAGAGCAACATTGGATTCCGGGGAAGAAGCTTTCACATTACTATTTGTGGCTTCGGCTCTTATGTTGTGATAATGTCGGTATACTCATTGTTTTTTCAGTATGTAGACAGTGATCAGGTCATAGAAGGGTTATGGATTTAGAATTGCTTTCATTTCTCATTGGGTGAATATTTTAATATCTGAACGGACGACTAAATTATCAGCATTAGAACATTTTAATAAAACATTTTAAAATTAAAAAAATAGAAAAAAAATAATAAATAAAATATGAAAACTTCGCCAGATCCTCATCACAAGATGGCGCCGAGAACTCTGCACAACAACATGGAGAGGAGGAGATGGCGCGGGAGGATGCTGAGGCTGAGTCGCACCCGGGAGAACCTGAGCCTACGTAAAGACAGGTATCTGTACAACTCCGCTCAGCTATACAAGACACAGACGTATCTCTTAGGCCGGGGTCCCACTAGCGTACGGTATGCGATACGAGACCCCCCGATGCGATATGCTAATGACACTCGCTGCTGCTCTGCTGCGAGCGGGAGCCGAATGTCAGTGCTCCATGCTCTGATCCTCTCGCACGGCTGCGGAGGGGACGGGGAAATCACTATCTCCATCTCCTCTGTTGCTGGCATTGGCGGGAATCGCACTGCACTCGGGTGGTATCTGAGTGCAGCGCGATGTTTCACACGCACCTGTATATTAGATGGGTGCGTGCGATCCGATCGGAGCTGGAAAACAAAACAGCACTGAGCACAGAAACATAGGACTAAATGGGTACAATGGAGTCTGATGTTTTATCTGATTTAATCACAAGTGAGAGCGAGCCCTGACTGGGGAAACAGATGAACTTACTATAGATGTGGACCTGATGAGACTACTGGACTTACAGAACCTCCGGGAGCAGAGAAATCCTCATCACTGGAGAAAGCGGCCACTATGTGACGTCAGAGGGAGGAGGAGCCGGAGGAGCGACTGCCGGGATCATCTGCAGATCTGGGCGGGGCAATGACCCCTGAGGGGGAGGAGCTGCGGGGACGTCATCACTGTCACATGACCGCAGCCTCATCACAGCTCCTTCACCATTATAATAACTTTATAGTTTATAGAATCATTACAGTCTGTGAGGAAACACTGCGGAGCCAATCACCACCCGAAGCCCCGCCCCCTGATCACATGGCGGTGACGTCACCACAGGTCCTTCACCACTTCTCTCCTGAGCCCCGCCCCCTGATAACATGGCGGTGACGTCACCACAGCTCCTCCCGCTCTCTGTGCAGCAGGTCCGTCCTGGCTGTGCGCAGCTCTTGCTCTCTGGTATCAGCCAGCAGCAGGTTTCCGCTTCCCGCCATTCCGGTGAGATTACAGGGAGGGTTTGTGGTGAATCTGTGAGAGGAGAGTGTGGGGTGAGATCAGAGCTGTTCCTGTGGAGGCTCCTGCTCCATGTGACTGCGGCTCCTCAGTGTTGTATGGGGGATGTGCAGCGGCTCCTCCTCACCTCACCGCCCCCGCTGGAGGTGGAGTTACCACGGTGACCGCCCCCGCTGGAGGTGGAGTTACCACGGTGACCGTCCCCCGCTGGAGGTGGAGTTACCACGGTGACCGTCCCCCGCTGGAGGTGGGAGTTACCACGGTGACCGTCCCCCGCTGGAGGTGGAGTTACCACGGTGACCGCCCCCGCTGGAGGTGGAGTTACCACGGTGACCGCCCCCCGCTGGAGGTTGAGTTACCACGGTGACCGTCCCCCGCTGGAGGTGGAGTTACCACGGTGACCGTCCTCCGCTGGAGGTGGAGTTACCACGGTGACCGTCCTCCGCTGGAGGTGGAGTTACCACGGTGACCATCCTCCGCTGGAGGTGGAGTTACCACGGTGACCGTCCTCCGCTGGAGGTGGAGTTACCACGGTGACCGTCCTCCGCTGGAGGTGGAGTTACCACGGTGACCGTCCTCCGCTGGAGGTGGAGTTACCACGGTGACCGTCCTCCGCAGGAGGTGTAGTTGCCACGGTGACCGCCCCCGCTGGAGGTGGAGTTACCACGGTGACCGCCCCCGCTGGAGGTGGAGTTACCACGGTGACCGCCCCCGCTGGAGGTGGAGTTACCACGGTGACCGCCCCCGCTGGAGGTGGAGTTACCACGGTGACCGCCCCCACTGGAGGTGGAGTTACCACGGTGACCGCCCCCGCTGGAGGTGGAGTTACCACGGTGACCGCCCCCGCTGGAGGTGGAGTTACCACGGTGACCGTCCCCCGCTGGAGGTGGAGTTACCACGGTGACCGCCCCGCTGGAGGTGGAGTTACCACGGTGACCGCCCCCGCTGGAGGTGGAGTTACCACGGTGACCGCCCCCGCTGGAGGTGGAGTTATCACGGTGACCGCCCCCGCTGGAGGTGGAGTTACCACGGTGACCGCCCCCCGCTGGAGGTGGAGTTACCACGGTGACCGTCCCCCGCTGGAGGTGGAGTTATCACGGTGACCGTCCCCCGCTGGAGGTGGAGTTATCATGGTGACCGCCCCCGCTGGAGGTGGAGTTATCACGGTGACCATCCCCCGCTGGAGGTGGAGTTATCACGGTGACCGTCCCCCGCTGGAGGTGGAGTTACCACGGTGACTGCCCCCGCTGGAGGTGGAGTTACCACGGTGACTGCCCCCGCTGGAGGTGGAGTTACCACGGTGACCGCCCCCGCTGGAGGTGGAGTTACCACGGTGACCATCCCCCGCTGGAGGTGGAGTTACCACGGTGACCATCCCCCGCTGGAGGTGTAGTTACCACGGTGACCGCCCCCGCTGGAGGTGTAGTTACCACGGTGACCGCCCCCGCTGGAGGTGGAGTTACCACGGTGACTGTCCTCTGCTGGAGGTGGAGTTACCACGGTGACCGCCCCCGCTGGAGGTGTAGTTACCACGGTGACCGTCCCCCGCTGGAGGTGGAGTTATCACGGTGACCGTCCCCCGCTGGAGGTGGAGTTACCACGGTGACCGTCCCCCGCTGGAGGTGGAGTTACCACGGTGACCGTCCCCCGCTGGAGGTGGAGTTACCACGGTGACCGTCCCCCGCTGGAGGTGGAGTTACCACGGTGACCGCCCCCGCTGGAGGTGTAGTTACCACGGTGACCGCCCCCGCTGGAGGTGTAGTTACCACGGTGACCGCCCCCGCTGGAGGTGTAGTTACCACGGTGACCGCCCCCGCTGGAGGTGTAGTTACCACGGTGACCGCCCCCGCTGGAGGTGTAGTTACCACGGTGACCGCCCCCGCTGGAGGTGTAGTTACCACGGTGACCGCCCCCGCTGGAGGTGTAGTTACCACGGTGACCGCCCCCGCTGGAGGTGTAGTTACCACGGTGACCGCCCCCGCTGGAGGTGTAGTTACCACGGTGACCGCCCCCGCTGGAGGTGTAGTTTCCATGGTGACCGCCCCCGCTGGAGGTGTAGTTACCACGGTGACCGCCCCCGCTGGAGGTGTAGTTACCACGGTGACCGTCCTCCGCCGGCGGTGTAGTTACCACGGTGACTGTCCTCTGCTGGAGCTGTAGTTACCACGGTGACCGTCCCCCGCTGGAGGTGTAGTTACCACGATTACCGTCCCCCGCTGGAGGTGTTGTTACCACGGTGACCGCCCCCGCTGGAGGTGTAGTTACCACGGTGACCGCCCCCGCTGGAGGTGTATTTACCACGGTGACCATCCTCTCCTGGAGCTGTAGTTACCACGGTGACTGCCCCCGCTGGAGGTGGAGTTATCACGGTGACCGCCCCCGCTGGAGGTGTAGTTACCACAGTGACCGTCCCCTGCTGGAGGTGTAGTTACCACAGTGACCGTCCTTCGCTGGAGGTGGAGTTACCACGGTGACCGCCCCCCGCTGGAGGTGTAGTTACAACAATGGTGACAGTCCTCTTCTGGCGGTGTAGTTACCACGGTGACCGAACTCCGCTGGAGCTGTAGTTACCACGGTGACCGCCCCCGCTGGCGCTGTAGTTACCACAGTGACCGTCCCCCGCTGGCGCTGTAGTTACCACGGTGACCGTCCTCTGCTGGAGGTGTAGTTACCACGCTGACCGTCCCCCGCTGGCGTTGTAGTTACCACGGTGACTGTCCCCCGCTGGCGCTGTAGTTACCACAGTGACCGCCCCCCGCTGGCACTTTAGTTACCATGGTGACCGTCCTCCTACGAGGCTGATAATGAACGGTCAGGTCGGTGGAGGAGGCCGCGGTGGAGTTTGTGGCTTTTCCTCCAGATTCTTCCTGATAAATGTCGGATATTTGGGGCAGAATTCAGTGATTGTCGTTATATCGTCCCCTGTGATCTCCATCTTCTCCTTTATCATGAAGACGCCAGCAGGACGAGATCCCTCCAGCTGATCCACTGCTCATCCCTCCTTCTCCTGAATGACCCCGAGGATGGACGAGGACGAGACCACCAGAAGGTTATTACACTTCACCCTGGAGATCATCTCCCTGCTGAGCGGAGAGGTAACTCCTCTACATTTCTATCAGCTTTATTGTGTTATGTAACAACTCCGACATCGGGAAGAGGAAATCCTGAAGAGGAAGAGAAGGATTCTTTACTGTAAGAGCAGTGATTGTGTGCAGCTCTCTGCCAGGAGGAGTTGTCATGGGGATTCCCTATAAGAGCTGTAGAGGGGCCTGGATGTCTGTCCTGAGTGTAATAATATTCCAGGTTATGGCCCCAGATTACTGGAGACGGTTATTGATCCCGGGATTTCTACTGATTGTCAGATCTTGAGTCGGGAAGGAATTCTTCTCCCTAAGTGTCTCTCTCCATACACAGGATTACACAATAGTGAGGAAGACACCGGGGGAGGGTGTGACTCCCATCATCCATCTCCAGGAGTCAGGAGGGCGGAGCCTGGGCCCCATCACAGAGCCTCCCCCACACCCCCCGATACTTGAGAGGAAGAAGAAGATCCTAGAGCTCAGCAACAAGATGATTGAGCTGCTGAGCGGAGAGGTGACTGCTGGGACATTATACAGGACAGCATTGGAGGATTCTGGGTGATGAGCGGAGAGGTGACTGCTGGGACATTATACAGGACGGCACTGGAGGATTCTGGGTGATGACCGGAGAGGTGACTGCTGGGACATTATACAGGATGGCACTGGAGGATTCTGGGTGATGAGCGGAGAGGTGACTGCTGAGACATTATACAGGACAGCACTGAAGGATTCTGGGTGATGACCGGAGAGGTGACTGCTGGGACATTATACAGCACAGCACTGGAGGATTCTGGGTGATGACCGGAGAGGTGACTGCTGGGACATTATACAGGACAGCACTGGAGGATTCTGGGTGATGACTGGAGAGGTGACTGCTGGGACATTATACAGTACAGCACTGGAGGATTCTGGGTGATGAGCGGAGAGGTGACTGCTGGGACATTATACAGGACAGCACTGGAGGATTCTGAGTGATGAGCGGAGAGGTGACTGCTGGGACATTATACAGGACGGCACTGGAGGATTCTGGGTGATGACCGGAGAGGTGACTGCTGGGACATTATACAGGATGGCACTGGAGGATTCTGGGTGATGAGCGGAGAGGTGACTGCTGAGACATTATACAGGACAGCACTGGAGGATTCTGGGTGATGACCGGAGAGGTGACTGCTGGGACATTATACAGCACAGCACTGGAGGATTCTGGGTGATGACCGGAGAGGTGACTGCTGGGACATTATACAGGACAGCACTGGAGGATTCTGGGTGATGACTGGGGCGGTGACTACTGGGACATTATACAGGACAGCACTGGAGGATTCTGGGTGATGAGCGGAGAGGTGACTACTGGGACATTATACAGGACAGCACTGGAGGATTCTGGGTGATGAACGGAGAGGTAACTACTGGGACATTATACAGGACAGCACTGGAGGATCCTGAGTGATGAGCGGAGAGGTGACTGCTGGGACATTATACAGGACAGCACTGGAGGATTCTGGGTGATGACCGGAGTGGTGACTGCCGGGACATTATACAGGACAGCACTGGAGGATTCTGGGTGATGACGGTGTCGTTGTTGTCAGGTTCCTATAAGGTGTCAGGACGTCGCTGTCTATCTCTCCATGGAGGAGTGGGAGTATCTAGAAGGACGCCAGGATCGGTACCAGGAGGTGATGATGGAGGAGCTCCGGCCTCTTACACCAGGTTCGCTGTAGATGACGTGTAATGATGAATCTCCCATTTTCGGCTTTTCTCCTCTTTTTTTGCCTTGTACATGTGACTCTTGTGCTGCTGTTCTCGCTCCCTCCCTGTCTCGTCTTCTCCGCTCCCCTCCCCCATCGCTCACACAGGAGAGTGATTGTCAGCAGCGTTTGATTTTAGATTCTATGGATAAATCAGCAGATTTCCAATTGTGTTTGGAGGACAATGAAGCCACATAAGACGACAGCAGAAGAAATATTAGGAAGATTCATCGCTTCATGACATAATGGCCGATCAGTAATGAGGGTTATGAAGGGTCGTTCCTCCTGAGCTTGTTGGGGTCTCAGGACTCCTGTTCTGGTGACTGATGGGGTCCTCTGTCCCCTGATCCGACGTCCCACACCGGGCGGTTACTCTGGTGACGTCCCTCCCCCGGTATCAGTATGGTACAATATAAGAGAGGGCCCTGCTCACAGTCTACATGTTAGAGGGGAATAGAAGGAGTTTCTTATCGGACACGACCAGAATAAGATGTTACACGTCTCTGAGGTCTCAGATTTGTAATGATTTACATTTATTGTGTATTGTTCCTTACAGGGAACCTGTCTGGTTGGATATCACCAGTAACATGCACATATGGGGTTAATCTGCTGGCTAATAGCATTAGGGAGGTGCCCGGCCGCTGTACTGAGTGTGCGGCACCCGGAAGCCGCCGGCTTTCAGTCATGCAGGCGCTAACGCAGCTACAGTCACTGTACGCAGCACTGAGTGGCGTCTGTAACTGCGCCCGGGACTGAGACTGACAGCCGGCTCAGCAGTGCATCAGTACAGAGCGACCGTCACTCAGTGTCGGGGCGCAGTTACAGCTGTCGCTCACAATGCTGCCAGTGGTGCCTGTAGCTACACCTTCTTGATTCCTTGGGATTACAGTCTGGCCTATGCATTTTTTGTGAGGGTGGTAGTAGTGGCGAGGGACTGTTGTGTTCCTACACCCTGGCTCCCTGACAAAGACAAATGTCCCCATTCTCCTGTGCTGTGCGTGTGGTGCAGAACACTCACGTTTTGGTCGCAGATCTCTGCCGTCTTCGGTTTTTCCTCTTCAGTAACCGCCGCACACACGATAGGGGACTTCCACTCCATTTTATAAAAAAGAACTTTACTTAACCGTCCAACTTCACCATGAGGGAACACGCAGTATTGGGCGCATCCTTTTCCAGGTGCACAGTTCATTGCACAGCATATGTTAATATTCACCGTCTGTTTCTCCTGAGATGTCCCTTCCATAGTCGACCTCTTTGGCCTCTGAGACCCTCGCAGTTTTTACAGTCCCGTTCCATTTCCTCTGTACTATTCCCCGTCCGACTTCCCCTTCTGGGAAGATTTTGAGACAAGTTACTCTGCTGACTCCTGTGGACCGTAGGCCCCGAACATTAAGGGAAAGTCGTTTTAGAGTTCCTGACTAACGTCCCTCTGCTGCTGGTCGGACCGGGTTTCTGTGCCCCCTGGACCTCCAGCTACTGCTCTGTCACATCCCTCCCTCAGAACTAACTGACAGGAAAAAACGTTACTCCGCCCTGGCCTAATCTCCTCCCCTTTTGACTGGGCCAATCACCAATCCTCCTTCGGTTGCTGGGCAGACTTCCCCGTTACTCCCCTGCTGCAGTCACTAAACCTCCTGGTAACTACCCCGGCTCCTCCTGCTCTGCAGCTATTGCTGAACACATTAACTGTTTCTATCCTAAACTATTGCGTTCACCACTACACTGTACCCAATTCCTAGTAATAATAATAAGTTTTATTTATATAGCGCCAACATATTCCGCAGCAGTTTACAATTAAGCGGGGACATGTACAGACAATAAATTCAATACAAGGTAAGACAGTTTAAACAGTTACATTAGGAGCGAGGGTCCGGCCGCTCACACGCTTACATTCTACAAGGGAATGGGGGGACACAGTAGGTGCAAAGTGCTTGTTATTTCAGGTCTGACAATTATAATAAACAGGGATTTTCATATAAAGCTGCATGATCTGGTCATCAGCCCATATGTATAAGTGCAATAATCAAGTATCGAGTGCAGTTATCTTGTGCATGGAGGGTGAGGAGACAGATGAAGAGTAGGGAGCAGATTCTGAACAATATTTAGAAGTAGGGGACAGGGGAAAGTTGGTTTACTGAGTAGTTAAGGTGGTCGGCTTGTTTAACCCCTTAAGCCCCGCGGGTGGTTTGCACGTTAATGACCAGGCCAATTTTTACAATTCTGACCACTATCACTTTATGAGGTAATTACTCTGGAGCTTCAACGGATCCCCCTGATTCTGAGACTGTTTTTTCGTGACATATTGTACTTCATGATTGTGGAAAAATTTCTTTGATATCACTTGCGTTTATTTGTGAAAAAAACGGAAATTTGGTGAAAATTTTGAAAATTTTGCAGTTTTCAAAATTTTAATTTTTAAGCCCTGAAATCAGAGCGATATGTCACACAAAAGAGTTAATAAATAACATTTCCCACATGTCTACTTTACATCAGCACAATTTTGGAACCAAAATTTTTTTTTGTTAGGGAGCTATAAGGGTTAAAAGTTTACCAGCGATTTCTCATTTTTCCAACAAAATTTACAAAACCATTTTTTTAGGGACCGCATCACATTTGAAGTCACTTGGAGAGGTCTTTATGACAGAAAATACCCAAAAGTGACACCATTCTAAAAACTGCACCCCTCAAGGTGCTCAAAACCACATTCAAGACTTTTATTAACCCTTCAGGTGCTTCACAGGAATTTTTTGAATGTGGAAGAAAAAAATGAACATTTAACTTTTTTCACAAAAATGTTACTTTAGACCCAATTTTTTTTATTTTCACAGGGGTAACAAGAAAAAATGGACCCCAAAATTTGTTGTGCAATTTCCCCTGGGCACGCAGATACCCAATATTTGGGGAAAAAACACTGTTTGGGCGCACGGCAGGGCTCGGAAGGGAAGGAGCGCCATTTGACTTTTTGATTGTAAAATTTGCTTGAATAATTAGCGGACTCCATGTTGTGTTTGGAGAGCCCCTGTGTGCCCAAACTTTGGAGCTCCCCCACAAGTGACCCCATTTTGGAAACTAGACCCCCCAAGGCACCTTTATAGATGCATAGTGAGCACTTGGAACCCCCAGATGCTTCACAAATTGATTCGTAAAAATGAAAAAGTGAAAAAAAAAACACTTTTTCATTTTTACGAATCAATTTGTGAAGCACCTAGGGGTTCCAAGTGCTCACTATGCATCTAGATAGGTGCCTTGGGGGGTCTAGTTTCCAAAATGGGGTCACTTGTGGGGGAGCTCCAATGTTTGGGCACACAGGGACTCTCCAAATGCAACATGATATCCGCTAACAAATTGAATGGAAAATCGGCTCAAATTGTTAGCGGACACCACGTTGCGTTTGGAGAGCCCCTCTGTGCCCAAACTTTGGAGCTCCCCCACAAGTGACCCCATTTTGGAAACTAGACCCCCCAAGGCACCTTTCTAGATGCATAGTGAACACTTGGAACCCCCAGGTGCTTCACAAATTGATTCGTAAAAATGAAAAGGTGAAAAAAAAAAACACTTTTTCATTTTTATGAATCAATTTGAGAAGCACCTGGGGTTCCAAGTGCTCACTATGAATCTAGATAGGTGCCTTGGGGGGTGTAGTTTCCAAAATGGGGTCACTTGTGGGGGAGCTCCAATGTTTGGGCACACAGGGGCTCTCCAAACGCAACATGGCGTCCGCTAACAATTTGAGCCAATTTTCCATTCAATTTGTTAGCGGACACCATGTCGCGTTTGGAGAGCCCGTGATGTGCCTAAACAGTGGAGCTCCCCCACAAGTGTCCCCATTTTGGAAACTATACCCCTCAAGGATTTTATTAAGGTGTATAGTGAACATTTTGAACCCAGAGGTACGGCACAGAATTTGTTTACATTAGGTCATCATATTGAATAAGTTGTCATTATTCTTGAGCGAAAGTGCTCGCTACTTGAGTTTGCATCGGGTACTCAGGTATGCACCATGTACAGCGTGTGCTCGAGTGACATGCTCGAGTCCCTGCTCCGCATGTTTCACGGTTATTAGACACCCAATAAAAACATGCGGGGATCGCTCGTGCATGGCAGGCAATCCCCGTAAAGTTTTTTGGCCGCGAAGCATATGGGGCAGAGACTCGAGCATGTCACTCAAATACCCACGATACTCAATGCATACCAGAGCACCCGATGCAAACTCAAGTAGCGAGCACTTGCTCTCAACACTAGTCGCCATATCGTCATCTTTTTTTCTTACTTTTGAAAAAAATCCCAACCCCAGCCCTAACCCTAGCACAACCCTAGCCCTAGCACAACCCTAGCCCCAGCACAACCCTAGCCCCAGCACAACCCTAGCCCCAGCACAACCCTAGCCCCAGCACAGCCCTAGCCCCAAACCCAGCCCTAACCCAATCCTAACCCAAGAGTTTATCTTTGACGCCGTTCCTTGTGTGGTATAAGTGATTAGACGACTTTATTCTTCGGGTCGGTGTGATTACAGCAATGCCAGAATCATGTGGGGTTTTTATGACTGACAGCTGTCACACACTAAAAGACGCATTTTTTGTAAAATCTAGTTTTTGCATCGCCATATTTTGAGAGCTATAATTTTTCCAGATTTTGGCAGACAGTCATGTGACGGCTCGTTTTTTGCGGGATGACTTGACGTTGTTATTGGTGCCATTTTCAGGCACGTGACATTTTTTGATCGCTTTCTATTCCGATTTTTTTGGGAGGCAGAATAAACAAAAACCAACAATTCAGGAATTGTTTTTTTGTTTTTTTTTTAATTCTGTTCCGCTTGTGGTAAAATTGATGAGGTAGCTTTATTCTTCGGGTCAGTACGTTTACAGCGGTACCACATTTGTATCATTTTTCTATGTTTTGGCGCTTATACACAATAAAAGCTATTTTATAGAAAAAAATATTTTTTAGCATCGCTTTATTCTGAGAGCTATAACTTTTTTATTTTTCGGCTGATGGAGCTGTATGGCGGCTTGTTTTTTGCGGGACGAGATGACGTTTTCAGCGGTATCATTTTTATTTATATGCGTCTTTTTGATCGCGTGTTATTCCACTTTTTGTTTGGCGGTATGGTGATAAAGCATTGTTTTTTGCTTTGTTTTTTTTTGTTTTTTTTTTTACCTTGTTCACTGAAGGGGTTAACTAGTGGGACAGTTTTATAGGTCAGGTTGTTCCAGACGCGGCGATACCAAATATGTGTACTTTTATTGTTTTTTTTGTTTTTTTTTTATAATAATATTTATTGATGGGTACATTATATTTTTATTTTGGGTGGATTATTTTTTTTTTTTTTTTTATATATTTTTGCAAATTTTTTTTTTATTTTTTTTTTTCCACTTTCACACAGTTTATACACTTTATTACTTTGTCCCACTCTGGGACTTTCACTTTTTTTTCTCTGATCGCCTGCATGGCACAGGAATGCAGCACCATCCCTATGCCATGCAAGCTGTCAGAAATGCACAGTGTGAAGATTGCTTGGAGATGCACTGCGCATGTCCAAGCAATCTTCCTGCTGTCTGGTGACCCGGATGTTGTCATGACGACATCGGGTCGTCATGGCAACACCCGGGAAGCCTTTGCAGACTGCGCTGGAAGCCGGAAGAGGAGGTGAGAATCGGCGATCACCTCCCCTTGCCCCCGCAATGCCGCGATCGACTTCGACTTCGATCGCAGCATCGCGGGGGTTAATGTGCTGGGAGCGGTGCAGGACCGCTCCCTGCACATAGTACCGGGTGTCAGCTGTGACAATCAGCTGACACCCGGCGGCGATCGCGCCCGCACAGCCTGTGTGCGCGCGCGATCGCCATGACGTACTAATACGGGTCTGGCTCTTAAGTCCCAGGGCACAGACGCGTATTAGTACGGCAAATGTTGTTAAGGGGTTAAAGAGATGGGTTTTTAAAGCGCATTTGAAGACATGGGGGCTAGGCATCAGTCGGATCTTCTGGGGTAGAGCATTCCAGAGAACTGGCGCAGCACGAGAGAAGTCTTGGAGACGGAGGTGCGAGGTTCGGATTATGAGGGATGTTAGTCTTAGGTCATTTGTAGAACGGAGGGCACATGTATGGCGATAGACAGAGATGAAAGAGGAGATATAAGGCGGTGCAGAACTGTGGAGAGCTTTGTGGGTGAGAGCGATGAGTTTATATTGGACCCTGTAGTGAATGGGCAACCAGTGTAATGACTGGCACAAGATGGAGGCATCGGTGAAGCGGCTGGACAGAAATACGACCCTGGCTGCCGCATTCAGGACCGATTGGAGAGGAGAAAGTTTGGTAAGAGGGAGACCAATCAGAAGAGAGTTGCAGTAGTCCAGACGAGAGTGAATAAGAGCGACAGTAAGAGTTTTAGCAGTTTCAAAGGTGAGAAAATGTCGGATTCTGGAGATGTTTTTAAGATGCAGGTGACAAGAGTGAGCGAGTGATCGGATATAGGGAGTAAAGGAAAGGATAGTGTCGAATATGACCCCAAGGCAGCGGCCGTGCTGCTTGGGGGTTATGGTTGAACCCTCCAAGGTAATTTCGATGTTAGGTAGAGTTGGGTTAGTAGAGGGGAGAAACACAAGAAGTTCAGTTTTAGAGAGATTCAGTTTAAGATAGAGGGAGGACATGATGTTAGAGACAGCGGACAGTCAATCCTTGGTATTTTGTATTAGGGTAGGGGTGATGTAAGGGGAAGAACTGTATAATTGGGTGTCTTCAGCATAGAGATGATACTGAAACCCAAATCTGCTGATTGTTTGTCCAATAGGGGCAGTGTATAGAGAGAAGAGGAGGGGACCAAGGACTGAGCCTTGCGGGACGCGATAGTAAGGGAACGAGGAGAGGAAGAAGAGCCGGCAAAAGATACAGTGAAGGAGCGGTCAGAGAGGTAGGAGATCCAGGAGAGAACGGTTTCCTTGAGGCCTATAGAGCAGAGCATAGTGAGGAGGAGCTGGTGACCCACAGTGTCAAATGCAGCAGAGAGATCCAGGAGAATCAGCAGGGAGCAGTGACCTTTGGAATTAGCTGTTCATAGATCATTAGAGACTTTAGTGAGGGCAGTTTCAGTGGAGTGTAAGGAGCTGAAACCAGATTGTAGAGGGTCAAGAAGAGAGTTATCTGAGAGGTATCGGATTAGACGGGAGTGGACCAGGCGTTCCAGGAGTTTAGAGATGAAAGGAAGATTAGAGACAGGTCTGTAGTTAGCAGTGCAGTTCTGGTCCAGTGATGGCTTTTTAAGTAAAGGGGTTATGATGGCATGTTTAAATGAGGAGGGAAAGATACCTGAAGAAATAGAGAGGTTAAATATTTGTCAGGTGAGTGGTGACCACCGGTGAGAGAGAGTGCAGGAGGTGTGAAGGAATGGGGTCACAGTTGCAGGTTGTAGGTCGAGAAGAAGTGAGGAGCTGGGTAACTTCTTTTGTAACAGGCTCAAAGATGGCTAGTGAGCTTGAAGTGCGGCAGGGAAGGGGATCCAGGCACTGAGGAGATTAAGCTGAGATGTCCTGATTGATGTGGTTGATTTTTTTCTAGGAAATAAATGGCCAGATCCTCACCGCTGAGGTTGGTGGTGGGGGCCTGTGCATTAGGTTTCAGGAGGGAGTTTAAGGTTTCAAAAAGTCGTTTTGGATTGTTGGACAGTGAAGTGATGAGGGTGGTGAAATAGGATTGTTTGGCCAGATGAAGGGCAGAGTTATAGGTTTTGAGAATGAATTTATAGTGGATGAAGTCCTCTGCTAAAATAGATTTTCTCCACTGACGCTCAACACACCTAGAGCAACGCTGAAGAAAACGTGTTTGCATTGTGTGCCATGGCTGCCGTTGTCTGTGTCGGGTCTTTCTGCGTGTAGAAGGTGCTGCTTCATCTAGGGCGCTCTTCACTGTATTATTGTAGTGTGACAATGCCAAGTCTGGACAGAAGAGGGAGGAGATGGGGGCTGAAGATGTGTGGAGATTGTCCATAAGCTGCTGGGTATTAATGGTACCTGTATTCCTATAAGTGAGGTAAGTAGGGGTGTCCCGGGTGAGGAGACAGTTCTTGACAGAGAAGGAAAGAAGGTTGTGGTCCGAGAGCGGGAGAGGGGAGTTAGTAAAGTCATGCAGCGAGGATAGACGGGAGAAAACCAGGTCCAGAGTATTCCCGTCTTCATGTGTAGGAGAGTTAGTAACCTATGAGAGGCAGATTGGGAGAGGAGATCATTGATGGGGATGTTAAAGTCTCCCATGATGAGGGTGGGGATGTCACAGGATAGAAAGTGAGGAAGCCAGGTGGCAAAGTGATCCAAGAACTGGCGGGAGGAGCCTGGAGGGCGATACACAACCGCCACTCACAGGGAGAAGGGTTTGAAAAGTCTGACAGTGTGGACTTCAAAGGAAGGAAACATAAGTGAGGGAACCGGGGTGGGGGGTGACCTGGAAAGCACATTGTGGTGAAAGGAGCAAACCAACACCTCCACCCTGTCTATTCTCAGGTCTGGCCGTATGTGAAAATTTCAGCCCACCAAATGAGAGTGCAGTAGCTGCGGTGGTGTCTGAATGCTGGGTCCAGATTTATGTAATAGCCAGAAGGTGAAGGGAATTGCTGAGGAAAAAATCATGAATGTAAGTTAGTTTGTTACACACAGACCGTGCGTTCCAGAGAGCACAATGAAAGCAATTGGAGAGGGCAGGCACTGAATGTTACTAAGATTAGCTGGGTTTCTATATGCAGCTGGAGGAGAGTATATGCTAGTGCCGGGAGGCCTAGGGTTGGGGGAGATGTCACCAGCGACTAGGAGAAGGAGAAAAAAGAGAAAGAGCAGGTGGTGCAATGATTTGTATGAACGTTTTGAGTGCTGTATGGAGGTAGTGGATGTTATACATGAGAGAGGGGAGAAGGGAGGGGTGGATATGGAGAGAGTGCATAGAATGTGTTAAAGGGCGGGCGAGATGTGAGAAAGCAGAAGTTAAAACAAGTAAGAGGCTGATTGCAATGACTAATGCAATACAACTGACCAAGAAGCAGCATGTTTGTATGAATATCTTATGCACCTTACCTGTCTCCTGCCCTGTCCAACTGCCATTGTATAACTGCTTATTAAAAGCACTTTAAGTTATTGCACTTAGTCTGTTGCACGCGTGACCCAGCACGCGTGCTATCCTGAGCCAGAGCTGAATATATATGAATTGAAATGTCTGCTAACATGCAGCACCTAATCTAATACTCTACCTATATATACTCACCCTATAACTAACACATCAGACATTAGGTCACATACATACTCATATATAAACACAGGGTACAGCAATATGTGCAGAAAGAGGGAAGAGGCGCATGACCGTCCTGGTCTCCCTCTTACACATTTCCTCCCCCGTGATATTAATATCTCACTCCTCTGCTACGTGTTATCTCTTCTGAAATCTGCATTGTATCTCCATGTTACTTGCAATGCTCTGCAGCTAATCACTGGTATATACACTGCTCAAAAAAATAAAGGGAACACTTAAACAACAGAATATAACTCCAAGTAAATCAAACTTCTGTGAAATCAAACTGTCCACTTAGGAAGCAACACTGATTGACAATCAATTCCACATGCTGTTATGCAAATGGAATAGACAATAGATGGAAATTATTGGCAATTATCAAGACACCCTCAATAAAGGAGTGGTTCTGCAGGTGGGGACCACAGACCACATCTCAGTACCAATGCTTTCTGACTGATGTTTTGGTCACTTTTGAACGTGTAAACCTGCTGCCGTTTCACTCGGGTGCGCCAGTTACGTTCCCTTCACCAGCCTTTGTTGCGCCTTCACCCAGGCTTGCATTGTACAGCGCCTCCTGCTCTGCAGCTTAGCAAACAAACCACTGACTCACCCAAACCTTTGCTGAAGGTTTTTTAATGGATTCTGTGGCCATGAGCCACTTGTAAGACTCGGCAGGAGGGAGTGGACCGCCCCACTGCCACCTGCAGATCACTCCCAAAATAAAAGCCCACGCTGGGTTTTCTTAAATCCAACTTGGTCAAATAGTTTGACCAAGTCCAAACTTTCCTTTTATTTTGCTCTGCAGCCACAGGTGTTTCTGTGACTCCAGTGCACTCCAGCGGGTTCAATGTGCCTCTATGAGCATCCTGGGGGATACATACCGTCCCCTGCATATAATTCCCCTCACTGCCTCACGACTGTAATACAGAGATAAAAGCCTGTGATCCCAATGTATTACCTGTGACAATACGGCTTTTTTTCTCAGTTATTCCAGACGATTAGATTTGTTAAATCAAGAGAAATGGCATTTATAGAAGGGCTGGATGATTTTCTCACAGTGAATGTCATTGTAGGTTAAAATAATTGAAAAAGAATGTAGAACTTGTGGAGACCGGTTGGACTTGATGGACCTGAGTCTTATTTAAACCTATATAACTATGTATTCATGGGGTTAATCGCAAAGGTCAGAGTTTAAGCCCCGATCGCTGCAGTTACAGGTAGATGCTGGATATTGGGAAGGGATTAAATACTTTATAGGAAAAAGTATATTTTATTAGAACAGATGTTTTTCGGTCATCCCATCTGAAAATAACTATAAAGTGAAGACCCCGATGGGCTCATACTGGGACCCCCTCACATAGACTCCTCGGGTGCTATTATTTTCAACAATAAAGAGGTTAAATAGCCGGAGGTTTACTTATTTCTAGTTCTCAGAAGGAAAAAAACTCCTCAGACGACCCCCCATGGGGAATCGGCATGTGTCCCTTATTCATTATCCTGTGACTATGACATAAATCTGTGTTGGGAGTCCTCCTATAATCCATGTGGTGACGGCTCGGAGGACCTGCTTCTCCCGCTGCTCAGTGACTGGGCTTCTGTGCACTGCTGATCACCATTATTGGCATCCCTTCATTTATTTCATGGCCTGTACAATATCTTCAGAAATAATGAAAGTTACAGTATATCCTTAGGACTTTTTTAATTGGTGGTCCAAAGTAATACAATAATAGAACATTGTTTAACCTCCTTGTGGCAATTTCAAAGAAGAAACCGAATAAACAGCATGTGCAGCAATAAAGGCCCCCCTAAACCCCTAATTAATACTTGGCAGAAAAACAAGAACATCCTCCAGCGGTAGCCAGAAATATAAAAAGCAAAGTTTATTGATCACATTAGAAACTGTAGTAGCAAGTCACCAAAAGAGATCCATAAATATTCTATTCTATTTTCTGCTGTTTGTCTCCACGTCCGAGACTGGATGAAGACTGCTAATCAACGTTGGGTGAGCTGACTATTCCTTTACCCCATTCCTCTCTGTTCTTCAAGTAATTAATACTTGGTTGCCCACCCTTTGGCATTGCTGACAGCCTCCACACGTTTCTTGTAGCCATCTATTAGCTTCTTGCACTTCTCAGCTGGGATTTTCTCCCACTTTTCCTTTGCAGTTTGTTCGAGCTCTTGAATGTTTGCAGGTTCTTTTTCCCAACGGCAGATTTCAGCTCACCCCAAAGATTTTCAGTGGGATTGAGGTCTGGACTCGTTGCTGGCCATTATAAAACAGTCCATGTTTTTTCTTTCTCAACCATTCCTGTGTACTTTTGGATGTGTGCTTTGGGTCATTGTCTTGGTGGAGGACCCATGATCTTTGACTCAAACTACATTTTCTTTCACTGGGTAGGACATGTCGCTCTAAAACCTCTTGATAATTCTCTGATTTCATGATTCCTGTGATATGGTCAAGGCCTCCAGTACCAGATGCTGCAATGCAACCCCACAGCGTTGTGGATACTCCACCATGCTTAAGTGTTGGTAAGGTTTTCTTTCCTTATATAACCTTCATTGCGCCGTCTGTAAACAAACTGTTGCTTTGCATTGCCAAAAAGCTCTATTTTTGTTTCATCTGTCCACAGAACATTTTCCCGGAAGGATTGAGGCTTGTCAAGGTACTCTTTGGCAAAGATCAGTCGTTCCTTTTTATGTCTTTTATTCAACAATGGTTTCTTCCTTGGCCTTCGGACATAAAACTCTGCTTGGTTTAGTGTGCGGTGTATGGTACTTGTTGAAACCATGACCCCAGACTATTCCAGGTTGGCCTTCAGGTCTTTGGATGTTTGACGTGATGTTTTTTTTCCACTGTTTCCACCAATCTTCGAAGACCTCTTTTGCCAATTTTCCTCTTTCCAGGGAGGTTCTTGACGGTTCCATGCTTGGCAAACTTATTAATGACATTGCGCACTGTTGAAACTGGGATACCAAGGTTTTTGGAGATGGCCTTCTACTCTTTGGAAGTCTTGTGTTTGCTAATAGCAGTTCTGATGTCCTCAAGCAGCTCCTTTGTCTAATCCATTGTGACAAAGGAACGGGGCCTACCATGTGGCTTTTTAAAACACTGAAGTCATCATTCATTGGCTAATTCTTGTCACATGGGCACTGACAATCACAGGAGAATCTCTTTTGTGATTTACCACAGGCGAGTCAAAATGTGTTTCCATACTAAATTAAGGTAAAGGTGGAAATACCAGTGACACAGAAAGCTTTCGATTTTTCTATTTTTCCCTCCCATTGTTTTTTGTTTTAAATTATCATTTGCTCTTTTGTATTTAACATGAGTCTCTATACAAAAAAACTGTTTCACTTTATTCATTTTTTTCAGGAGATATTCCACATTATGTACTTAAAGCGCACCTGTCAGCAGGATTGTGCTTAGTAAGCTACATAGACTGTCAGGTAGGCGCCATTACACTGATTAAAATGATACCTTTTTTGATTAAATCCGTCCTGTGGTTCTTGTGTAATCTTTACTTTCAGTTTGGAGATAATGATATGCCCGTGCTCCAGGGCGACCTGTGGGGGGCGCTCTATCTGGTGCTCTGATTGCATATTCACCTGTATGCTCTTATGGCAGCTCACTGTGCCTTCACTGACCTGCCTCCTATTTTACCTAGCCACGCACTACTAGATGCATTATGTAAAATAGGAGGCAGGTCAGTGAACGATCAGTGAGCTGTCATAAGAGCATACAGATGAATATGTCAGCAGAAACCCAGATAGAGCGCCCCCCATAGGCTGCCCCGGAAAACGAGCATATCATTATCTCCAAACTGAAAGTAAAGATTACACAAGAACCACAAGACGGATTTTATCAACCAAGGTATCCGCTGTCTAGCACTCTGAAAATGGTGGAGGCCCACGAAGCAGGAGAAGGCTATGAGCTAAGCGTTTTCAAGTTGCCCTTTCCTCGGTTCAAAATGTAATAAAGAAAGGGCAGTTAACAGAAACAGTGGAGGTCAAGATAAGGTCTGGAAGACCAAGCTAATTCTCAGTAGGATTGCTAGAGAGGCAAATCAGAACCCCCTCCTGACTGCAAAAAACCTTCAGAAAGATTTAGCAGACTCTGGAGTTGTGGTACATTATTGTACTCTTCAGAGACACCTGCACAAATATGGCCTTCATGGAAGAGTCATCAGAAGAAAACCTCTCCTGCGACCTCACCATGAAATTCAGCGTCAGAAGTATGCAAAAGTACATCTAAGAAGGTCTGATGCATTTTGGAAAATATATATAATTTATTATTTATTGTTTTGCCTAAAATACAAAGGAAATGTCATCTTTAACTTTAGGCCGTTTAGAGATTATTTCATCTTCAATTTAACTGTTCACAATAACAGTAATTTTGACCATTGGTGCCCAAACTTTTACATGTCACTGTATTCTGTCACTATGTGTTTCCTACAGATGGACTCATGGAAAGAAATCCACCAGAGAGATGTCCCCGTCCTCTGTATCCCCAGGACTGTCCAGAGGAGAATCACAACATCCCGGAGGATCATCAGGTAGACGGTGCTGAGCCCTGTACCGGATCTGCATATGGGGGGACTTTTCTGATCGAGGTCATAGATGTCGTATATTTTGGTGGTTTCTTGTATTGTGCTGATTGTTACATCTGATATATCAGGAGGAAGATCCGACTAAGAATAAAGTGAAGGACGAGACAGAAGAAGAAGCGATGACGAGGGGGGATCAGCCGTGTGTGAGTGACGGGAAGGAGGAGATTCCTGTAGATGTTTCCACAGGTATGTAATAATGACCGGCGTGTGATGATGATGATGACTGGCATGTTACTATGATGATTGGCATGTGACTATGATTAGCGGCGTGTGATGATGATGACTGGCGTATGACGATGATGATTGGCATGTGACTATGATTAGCGGCGTGTGATGATGATGACTGGCGTATGACGATGATGATTGGCATGTGACTATGATTAGCGGCGTGTGATGATGATGATTGGCATGTGACTATGATTAGCGACGCCTGACGATGACCGGTGTGTGATATTGTATGAAGTCTCCGGTGCAGTGAAGCTTTATCCGCAGTCCACATCACAGCAGAAGCGTCCGGTGATGGAGCGGCTGCTCTTGTACAGAGTCCGGTTGCGCACCGATGAATAACTGGGCCGCCTTCACACCTCTTCTTAATGATTTAATAAGCACATTTTTAATTTTCCTAATTGTGTTTTTTAATAAAAAATATGCAAATTTATTAAAAAAGAAAAATTGAAATATCACATGGTCATAAGTATTCAGACCCTTTGCTCAGTGTTGAGTAGAAGCACCTTTTGAGCTAATACAGCCATGAGTCTTCTTGGGAATGATGCAACAAGTTTTTCACACCTGGATTTGGGGATCCTCTTCCATTCTTCCTTGCAGATCCTCTCCAGTTCCATCAGGTTGGATGGTGAACGTTGGTGGACAGTCATTTTCAGGTCTCTCCAGAAATGCTCAATTGGGTTTAGGTCAGGGCTCTGGTTGGGCCAGTCAAGAATGGTCACAGAGTTGTTCTGAAGCCACTCCTTTGTCATTTTAGCTGTGTGCTTAGGGTCGTTGTCTTGTTGGAAGATGAACCTTCGGCCAAGTCTGAGGTCCAGAGCACTCTGGAAGAGGTTTTCATCCAGGATATCTCTGTACTTGGCTGCATTCATGTTTCCTTCAATTGCAACTAGTCATCCTGTCCCTGCAGCTGAAAAATACCCACATAGCATGATGCTGCCACCACCATGTTTCACTGTAGGGATTGTATTTGGCAGGTCATGAGCAGTGCCAGGTTTTCTCCACACATACCGCTTAGAATTATCACCAAAAAGTTCTATCTTCGTCTCATCAGACCAGAGAATCTTATTTCTCATAGTCTGTGAGTCCTTCATGTGTTTTTGAGCAAACTCTATGCGGGCTTTCATATGTCTTGCATTGAGGAGAGGCTTCCATCTGGCCACTCTGCCATAAAGGCCCGACTGGTGGAGAGCTCCAGTGATCGTTGACTTTGTGGAGCTTTCTCCAATCTCCCTACTTCATCTCTGGAGCTGAGCCACAGTGATCTTGGGGTTCTTCTTTACCTCTCTCACCAAGGCTCTTCTCCCACGATTGCTCAGTTTGGCTGGACGGCCAGGTCTAGGAAGACTTCTGGTGGTCACAAACTTCTTCCATTTAAGGATTATGAAGGCCACTGTGCTCTTAGGAACCTTCAGTAATGCAGAAATTCTTTTGTAATCTTGGCCAGATCTGTGCCTTGCCACAATTCTGTCTCTGAGCTCCTTGGGCAGTTCCTTTGAGCTCATGATTCTCATTTGATCTGACATGCACTGTGAGCGGTGAGGTCTTATATAGACAGGTGTGTGCCTTTCCAAATCAAGTCCTATAAGTTTAATTAAACACAGCTGGACTCCAATGAAGGAGTAGAACCATCTCAAGGAGGATCACAAGGAAATGGACAGCATGTGACTTAAATATGAGTGTCTGAGCAAAGGGTCTGAATACTTATGACCATGTGATATTTCAGTTTTTCTTTTTTAATAAATTTGCAAATTTGTCTGCATTTCTGCTTTTTTTCAGTCAAGATGGGGTGCAGACTGTACTTTAATGAGAAAAATAAATGAACTTTTTAGAATTTACCGAATAGCTGCAATGAAACAGAGTGAAAAATTTAAAGGGGTCTGAATACTTCCCGTACCCACTGTAAGTGTTCAGCGTACAGCACAGGATAAATATGCTCCAAAATGTTCTGTACCCCAAAATGCCACCAAGAGCTTCTACTCAACCCACAAAAAAAACAAGTCCCCACTCAGGTTCATCATCTGTAAGCTCTGGAAAAGTGACGTGGCTCCCACTTAAAGAAATCCAGTGACATCCGCGCTCCCAAATCCAAATGCCCCCTCCTCCTGAGCCCCACCGTGTGCAGTTAGCATCCACATGTTTGGCATTACTGTAGCGGGGAGAGACAATTTATTTCTCCAGAAAGCACTAGCTGGGAATCATGTACTGGGCACTACAATGTACCGGACACTACAATGTACTGGCCACTATAAGGGAATATTTGCATTTTCACTTCGCAACATCCATTACTGCTCGTTTCTGGAAAGCACCCATGGAGTCAAATTCATCACTACACCTGTAGATACATTTCCATAGGGGTGTAGTTTGCAAACTGGTGTCACTTGAGGGGGGATTCTGCTCTTCTGCCATTTAGGGGCTTTGTATATGGAGTCTGCAAACTGTTCTACTAAAGTTTGTTCTCCAAAAGTAAAATATTGCTCCTTCCCTCCCGAGTCTCGCCATGTGGCTAAGCAGTACAGTACAGCCACATATGGGGTATTGCCCCCTTCAGCAGAAATTGTATAAAGTTATGTGGTCATTTTTACCCATTTTCCCATGTGAAAATGTAAAATCTGGGGCTAAAATAATATTATAGTCGTAAAAATGTAATTTTTTTTTTCTTCACTGTTCAATTGTATAACATTTTGTGAATCACAATTACCTTGTATTCATTGGGAAAATGCGCGGTGGATGCTGGGTGTGAAGCGCGGGGAAACCCCACTCACAGCCCGGCGTCCACCGCGGGGATCGCATCACCGAGTCACGACTCACTTGACGTGACATCAGGGGAAGCAAGAGCCGGCTGCAGCCGGGGGTCGCGTGATGCCAGTGAGTGGCCAGCGATAGCGCCGCTCACAGCCAATAAAGACAAAGCTAGGTAATTAGAAAAAATCTTCTCTCAACGGGTTAATTACATTGGGGGCATTTTTAATAGTAGTGGACAACTTCTTTAATTACGTGGACACTTTTCTATACTAAGGGCAAGATATGAAGCTTGAGAGAGTGAAATGGCACTGGAGGTACATTAAGGGAACCTGTCATCAGTAATTACCACTTAAAGAACTATTTGCTGTCTAATCTCTGCCACCCCTGACTTGTGCCAATGTCACCAGTTTATAAGTGTCATTCACTTTACCCGTCATTGTGTTAATGTTATGGCATGTAGTTGTCCTCCTTATTACCGGTACTTTCACTGACGAGGGTCTTCATTGTGAGATCCAGAAAATACATTTAGAAATCTCTTTTGTGTTGAAGAAAAAACTCACATCTAATTTATCTTTCCTCCTTATAGGAAATCCTTGTGAGAATAACAGTTCATCACTAAATTGTAAAAAAGAAGATATCTGGGAGCACTCTAATGGAGAAAACCTCATCACCCTTCCTGCACCTCCTGGACTTCACAACACTTCACTTTCTTATAATCCTCCTAATCATGAGGAACCCTCTCCTGAACAATCTCACATTGATACCACAATTCCAGGTGACACAGATAAAAGATTTCAGTGTGACAAGAAATTTACAAAAAGTTCAGATTTTTTAACACACAGAAAACACACAGGTAAGCCATACTCCTGTTCAGAATGTGGGAAATGCTTTACATATAAATCACAATTTGTTATACATGAGAGAATTCACACAGGAGAAAAGCCATTTTCATGTTCTGAATGTGGGAAGTCCTTTAAACTTAAAGGGGATCTTATTACACATCAGAGAATTCATACAGGAGAGAAGCCATATTCATGTTCGGAATGTTGGAAATGTTGTAGAAGTAAATCAGACCTTGTTAGACATCAAAGAATTCACACAGGGGAAAAACCTTTTTCATGTTTGCAATGTGGAAGGTGCTTTACACATAAATCACAGCTTGTTACACATCAGAGAATTCACACAGGAGAAAAGCCGTATTCATGTTCAGAATGTGGGAAGTTGTTCACGAATAACTGGAGTCTTATTAACCATCAGAGAATTCATACAGGAGAGAAGCCATATTCATGTTCAGAATGTGGGAAGTCCTTTACAGAGAAAAGGAGTCTTATTCCACATCAGCGAATTCACACAGGAGAGAAGCCATATTCGTGTTCAGAATGTGGGAAATGCTTTACAAATAAAGGTGATCTTATTACACATCAGAGAATTCACACAGGAGAAAAAACATTTTTGTGTTCACTATGTGGGAAGACCTTCACAGCTAAAGGGCATCTTAGTAGACATCAGAGCATTCATACTGGAAAGTCGCCATATTCATGTTCAGAATGTGGGAAGTGTTTTAGTTATAAATCAGATCTTGTTAAACATCACAGAATTCACACCGGAGAAAAGCCGTATTCATGTCCAGAATGTGGGAAATGCTTTACAGAGAAATCAACACTTGTGACACACGAGAAAATCCACACAGGAGAGCAGCCGTATTCATGTTCAGAATGTGGGAAATCTTTTATATGTAAATCAAATCTTTCTACTCATAAGAGAATTCATACAGGAGAAAAGCCATTTTCTTGTTCAGAATGTGGGAAATGTTTTAAAAGTAAATCAGAGCTGGTTTTACATCAAAGAAATCACACCGGGGAGAAACCGTTTTCATGTTTACAATGTGGAAAATGCTTTACAGGTAAATCACAACTTCATAAACATCAGAGAACTCACACAGGAGAGAAGCCGTATTCATGTTCAGAATGCGGGAAATCTTTTATACATAAATATCAACTTGTAAAACATGAGAGAAGTCATACAGGAAAGAAACTGTAATTATGTTCACTGTGTTTTATAAAGTTTAATAAGCATTGTTCAGCATAAATGAGTACACCCCCTTTGATGAGTAAGATTTTTGTTTAATAGCTCACTGAACAGAAGATCAGTTTCTAAAATTTTGCCAACACTGAATTTCATAGAACATTTTTTTTGTAATCAAAACATGAAAGTAAGGGTAATAATATAACTCTCATTAGAAAATCTTCAGTTTTACTCAAATTAGTTGATGCAAAAATGAGTACACCCCACATCAAAAGCTACTACATCTATTATTTTGTATGGCCTCCATAATTTTAAAGGACGGCACCAAGTTTTCTAGTCCTGGAATGAACAAGTTAGTGACAATACTATATCTATCTTTTTTCTCTCTTTCAATAACGAGCTCTTAGAGCCTGGATGCTGGATGGAGCGATGACAACTTGTCTCTTCAGAATTCTCCATAGGTGTTTGGTTGGGTTCAGATCGGGAGACACTTGGCCACAGAATCACTGTCACCCTGTTCTTCAGAAATGTAACAGTGGCCTACCAAGGGAACAGAGTGATGGCAGCATCTTTTCTTTCACTACAGAGCAGAACATCTGTGAATTCAAGATACCATCAATGAAATGTAGCTCCTCATGCAGCCGCACATGAGGACACGGCCACCACCAGGTCTCACTGTAGACCCCATGCATTCTCATTGTATTCCTCACCTCTTCAATGTTATACAGTTTTGAAGCCATCAGTTCCAAAAAAAACCTTTATCTTGGTCTCATTACTCCAGAGTATAAAGTCCCAGGAGTCTTCATATGTTTCCGCATGTGTCCTGGCAGATTGTAGGGCGGCTTTTTTGTGTATGGGATTTAGGAGAGGCTTTCTATGTAGACAACACCCATGTCTGCCATTCCTCTATAGAAAACATTGTCTGCTTTCAGCTCATCTCTCAGTGCTTGGATGAAAAATCACAGTTGGGAAGGAATGGACGGGACAAAGAAAGTTACTGATAATCCAGCACTTGTTTTGCAGTGTGAATAAAACCAAAAACTTTTATTGAACAAATCAAATTAAAATCATAGAAACATTAAAAAACAGATAGGAGCAAAACATCTCTGCGTTTCTACCTGGTATTTGTGTTCAGTTCTTCTTCATGACATAATAAATCACCAGTAACCGGCTTCTTATACACATCATAGGGTCTAATGCACAGCGGAGACCCCCAGCCCCAAATGGACGTGTGCAAGTATGTCTACATTACCCCTATGGATGATCATATGTCCACAACAAAAAGCATCCGTGCAATACAAGAATGAAGTGTCTGCATCTATAATGTGTATATTATGTATAATTACTATAAAAGAGGAAAAAACACAATTCAGTAAATGGATACAAGGTCTGAACGAAGATTCATATCACTGAGGAATCTGGAGTCCAATTCCAGAATCCACAAGGCTTCTCGGGGGTGTACTTTTTATACCAATCTCCCCCCTTAGCTGGTCTGGTGACATATTCAATACCCACAACTGTAAAGTGATTAATCCCTATTGTGTTGTATGAGATGTTGTGATGCTGCAGATGTATTACGTGTTGTGGGGCCAAGAACATCCCTAACGTGTCCCCCAATGCGGTGACGTAAGGGTCTGACCGTGCCCCCCACATATTGCAGCAGACAAGCTTCACATTGTATGGTGTCAATGACGTATGGAGCTTCAACTAATGAGATGTCGGATATTATAGGGTTTATTATGGTTAGTAGATGCAGACATTTTTGCTTTGTGCACAGACTTGCACAAACCACATTTATTTCTCCCACATTCAATGAAATCTTTGGTGTTTGTCGTCCACGTGTCAGTTGTCTTTCTTGTTGCTGGATCCTTGTCAGTGTATAACATAGGTAAATGTTTTCTGGTAATATTCACTATATTATAGGAATCTTCTCTGCAGCCAGTATTGAATGTAACTCTAGACTGATGGATGTTTCCTTCTTTGTGCGTTTTCGGTAATGTATGAAATATTGGACATTTTGGGTGATTTTCCTTTAATCGTTCAATTTGTTTGGCATTAAGTACAGCCGATACCAAACCCTCCTCCAAAAGACAATGTAAGGGGGTATTGTATGAATTAGTAGGATCTCCATCTACAGTGCGGCATATATTAGTATCGTCATCCATGTTCATAACCTCCGGCTCATACAACCCACTATCCAGAGCTGTAATCGAGCCCCCTTTATCTGCAGCTCTAATGACTTTATTAGGGCTGTGCTCAGGGCCGTATCTGGCATTCATGCTGCCCTAGGCACTTTAAGTGATCACGCCCCCTACTGGTAATTCATACTAAAAGTGCTCATACCCTTTAGGCCCCCTTCACACGTAAGGGAGACACACACGTACACCATTATAATCTATGGGCTGCGCACATGGTCACACGGACCAGACATGTACGTTTTTTGCCGGCAGCCCGGATGTCAGTACGTCCTGCACACAGATGACATAAAGTGTGACATCCGCACACACGTCTGTGTGACACGTGCCGGAAGAGAGTGCAGAATAGAAATGACAGATATTTAGGTGTTAGATGTGCAAAGATCGAGATAGATATCCGTGAGATATATAATTAGTGCCCTGTGTGTGGAGTTTACTGTACTTGTGTTTAGCTAATAAATTAAAAAGCGATGTGGAGTCCTACCTATTTTTGATAACCAGTAAAGGTAAAGCAGACAGCTGTGAGCGGATATTATCAGGGTGGGAAGGTCCTCGGTTATTGGGCCCTTCCCAGCCTAAAAATACCAGCCCTCAGCCGCCTCAGAAATGGCGCACCAATTCAGGTGCTTTGCACGGCTCTTCACGATTGCCCTGGTGCGGTGGCAATCGGGGTAATGGTGGTTAGGGTTGATGACCGCTGTGATTTGTCATAAAACACAGCTGTCTTCAAGCCCTCAGGTTAGTAATGGAGAGGGAAAGGAAAGAGATCCCGGCACTCACCTGTAGTCAATCAATCATTTATTTCACATCAGCAAATCTGCAAAACGCTTCAGCTCCTCCAGAGCTTTTGTCAATTGTGGCCAATCTGTTGGAATAATGCATATTAATCTGTATGTGTATTGCAACAACTACTATGCTGTTTCATATGTTGTGCATATTGTGAGGTTGTTAACAAAGTTGTGTTTAAAAAAAAAAAAACTCACACAGACAGGATGCCCCCTCCTTCTCTTCCTGTATTGTTGTTATATGTTTTGATCTCCTCATGCTGCTGTAACACCAGACTCCATGCTGTGCCTATGCTGGATATGAATAAACCTACATTCTGTGTTCTAAACTCTGGATGTCACGCGGATTAATCCTCTGCTAGCAGGTTATGGGCCCAGATGTCCCAGAGTCCCCAGAGTCCCAGATCCCCAGAACACAGAGGAAAGAAAAAAAAGAAAGACAGCAAGCTGAGAAGAAGCAAAGATGGCCACCAGCAGCAGCAGCTCCATGAAATTTACAGTGCCAAGTCTCACTAACCAGAATTATTAATCCTGGAAATTCAAAGTGAAAATGCTGCTGATAAGAGAAGGTACGTGGAAATACACACAGGAGCCTAAACCTGACCCAGTGCCACAGCAGTGGACAGACATGGATCAGAAAGCACAAAGTACCATATCACTCAGTATAGATGATGACCAGATTGTGCATGTGTGTAAATGTAATACTGCAAAGGAAATGTGGGAGCAGTTGCAAAAGGTACATGAGAGGATAAATTTAAGCAATAAGCTCTATCTCACGAGAAAGCTGTACCAGTCTAAGCTACAGAAAGGCCAGGATATGCAGGATTACATAAGAAGTGTTCTGGAAGTTGTAGAACGCCTGAGAGGCATTGGGGAAGATCTAAAGGACTTTCATGTGGCCGCATTACTGCTTAGTGGCCTTCCAGAGAGCTATGATACGCTTGTAACCGCACTAGATGCGCGTCCAGATGATGAGCTTACACTGGATTATGTCAGGGGGAAGCTCATAGAGGAATATAAGCGAAAGGCAGAAGGTGTAGACAGTAGGACATACAACACAGAATCTGCTTTACAGACACAAAACCTAACTGATAACAGGAAGCACATAAAAGAAACACGTGAATGTTTTGTTTGCAAGAAATCAGGACATTTGAAAGCTGACTGCAGAGTCTGGAAAGCTAGAATGAATCAGCTGAAAAAGCAAAGCAGTCATCAAAGGGTTAAAAGTGCTGTATCTGGAGAAAATGATTCTGTGAATACTGAAACTGCATTTACTGTCAGTGCAAATACATCAAAGCATGCATGGTGTATAGACTCTGGAGCAACTAGTCACATGACTAATAACAGAGACTTCTTTTCTAAGCTTGACCAAAGTAAATCAGAGAAAGTGATTATGGCTAATGGTCAGTACATGACTTCAGAAGGCATAGGAGATGGTTATATTGATTGTCAAATCTCACCAAAACAAAGCAGGAAGATCCCAGTAAAGGATGTGCTGTATGTGCCTAGTCTTGAAAGTAATCTACTATCTGTGAAGAAACTCACAAAACAAGGAAATGAAGTTACATTTAAGCATGATAGCTGCATCATCTCAAAGGAAGGTCACACACTAGCAGAGGGAAACATCACAGATGAACTTTATCAGCTGAAATGCAAAGAGTGTGTGTATACAGCGCAACAAGAAGAGCATAAAAACTGTATTCATGTGTGGCATAGGTGACGCGCCCCTGGGCCTGCTGTGTCGCGTAGCGTCTCGCACACGGGGGCTTACCCGGAACCGGATCAGATGAGGGTTGTAGTCTCCGAGCGGCGAGACCCGGTCCGTGCCCAGGGAGTCAAGCTCAGTGTATGGCAGTCTTGATAGATGTTATTTGAGGGTCGACTACGCCACCCGTTGATTTGCAGCTATGGAGCTGCCGCTGCAGGGCAGACCGCTGAGGCCGGTGTAGAATTGTGCAGCGCGATAGTATAACCCCCAACGGGAGGGGTATGGCCTCAGGGCAGCCGACGTGGAAGATAGGGGTAGCAGGAACCACTCAGAGACGGTGCGGTGTAATTCAGGGTCTTTACTGGTAACAACGATAGACCCTCCCGGAGTACTTGTTAGCGATCGGGGCCTGGTCAGTCCTTGAGCAGATGGGATCTCCCCTGGCCAGGCGGAGTTGTAGGCCTTCCCAACTAACTGTACTCTTCTGGCTACCTTGCTAGAGGCGGGTATAAGTAGCCCACGTCCCTGAGTGTACCGTGTGGTGCTCACCCGTATGGCCGGTGACTCGGGGCCTTCTAATGGCTTCCGCTCCACGACGGCGGTGCTGGTCCCACACTTGTGACCGTGCCTTTGGGTTTCTGGGACAGAGGACCTGCAATCCCCTGCCGGTCGGTTTCTGCTGCTGGGTAGAGATTAGTCCCCACAGCCTCTTACTCCGGGTCCGGTGATACTCCTCAGTCAGGGCGAGCTCTGCAGCTGCCAGCCCCTGACTCTTTGTAACACTGCTCCACAGAGCTCCTGTTGTTGCTTCCTATGCTGCTTCTCTGTCTCTACTTCTGCTCTTCTTCTACTCACTAACCCTGCCTCAGCCCCGGGTTTATATAGGGGAAGTCCTTCCCCTCCCAAGACTGGGCAGGAGGTGTGGCATGCACAGGATCCCTGACCAAAGGACCTCCCACCTGCTCTCAGACATAACATTACATTACTGTGGAAACCAGACCCCTGGGGTGCCACATAGGCGTCTGGCACACAGAGACCCAGAAGCAATAAGAAAGTTAGTCCAAAAGCAACTAGCTGAGGATATTACAATTGATCTATGTAACCAGACAATGAAGTGTACTAGCTGCATCAAAGGGAAAATGTCTTGGAAAGCTTTTCCTAAGAGAATTAGTACAACAACAGCACAGCCACTAGATTTAATACACACAGATGTCTGTGGTCCAATGAGCACTCTGACCCCAGGGAAGAAGAGATATTTTCTCACATTTATTGATGATCATTCAAGATATACAGTTGTCCACCTGCTTCACAGCAAGAAGGAAGTTCCAGAGAAACTTGAAATATACCTAGCTGAAGTATATAATAAATTTTTAAGAATGCCAAAGATTCTACGTGCAGATAATGGGACTGAATATACAAGTAATGAGACACAGAGCATTTTAAAGAAAAATGGAATCCTATTTCAGACCACTGTACCGTACAACCCAGAGCAAAATGGTGTCGCGGAAAGAAGGAACCGAACACTATGTGAAAGTGGAAGAAGCATGTTATTTGATGCAAATCTGCCCACAGCATATTGGGGTGAAGCAATCATGACAGCTTGCTATCTTCAGAACAGACTACCAGGTAAAGCTACAGAGAAAACTCCATTTGAGCAATGGAATAGCAGAAAGCCAAAACTACATCACATAAGAATATTCGGAAGTAAAGCATTTGTACATGTTCCCAAAGAAAAGCGAACTAAGTGGGAATCTCACGCTAAGGAAGGTATCCTGGTAGGCTACAGCGAAACCCAGAAAGGTTATAGGATTCTACACCCAGAAACAAACAAGGTCACAATAAGTAGAAATGTAGTGATTGATGAGAACTTTGTATCACCCAAGTTTTGTGACATCACGCCAGTAGTCCAGCTGAAGTCACAATTACAAGACAGCAACAAGGAGGATGTAGAGGTCTGGCTGGATTCTTCAACTAATGAAGGAACAACAGAACAATCAGGTGAATCTGAAATCAGGAGATCGTCAAGATCAAACAAAGGTATACCAGCTAAACGTCTATCCTACATTGTCAAGACACTACTTGAATCAGAGCCGCAGTCATGGGATGAAATGCAAGCACTACCTGTCCATGAAAGAACAAAGTGGATCGATGCCACTAATGAGGAAATCAAATCGCTTCATCAACTCCAAACTTGGAAACTCACCAAGCTACCACAGGGCAAAAAGGCAATCAAGTGCAAGTGGGTCTTCAAAACCAAATATGACTCTGAAGGTAAAGTCCACAGATTCAAAGCAAGGTTGGTCGCAAAAGGATATTCTCAAAAGTATGGCGAAGATTACGATGCTACATTTGCTCCAGTCGCTAAACAGACCACGTTCAGAGCTTTGTTAGCTGTAGCTGCTGTACAAAAGATGTATGTCAGGCATTTGGATATAAAAACTGCCTTTTTAAATGGTGACATTGAGGAGGACTTATACATGACTCAACCTGAAGGTTATGTAAAAGGAGGTGAAGAGAATCTTGTTTGCAAACTACAAAAATCTCTTTATGGTCTTAAGCAATCAGCAAGAGCATGGAACACCAAGATGAATAAAGTATTGTTGGAAGAAGGATTTAAAAGAGGTCAAGCAGATCCATGCTTATACACAAAATATACAGATGGAAAGTGGATGTATATTCTCTTATATGTGGACGACGTGATTGTTGTTCATCAAGACGACGCAGAAATTGGAAAAATGACTGAAATTCTGAATCAGCACTTTGAAACAAAAGACCTTGGAAGTGTGACATATTATCTAGGAATCCAAATCCAGAGAGAGGAAGAACGGAAGTTTTCTTCTAAACCAAAGTGCAAAAATTAATTTGATTCTGAATCAGTTTAAAATGTCAGAGGCCAAAGGTATATCAACCCCAATGGAACCATCCTACCTGAAGCTGGAAGGAGAAGACCTGTTGCCTAACAATGAGAAATATCGTCAGGCAGTGGGGGCACTTCTATACATATCAACTATGACTCGACCGGATATCACAACAACAGTTGGAATCCTTTGCAGATATGTGGAAAAACCGCGCCAAAGAGACTGGAATGCTGTTAAGAGACTTCTCCGATATTTGAAAGAAACGCAAGATGTAAATTTAAAACTATCTGCAGCAGGAGATCTAGAACTTACCGGCTATGTAGATGCGGATTGGGCAGGCGATTCGCGTGATCGTAAATCCACAAGTGGATACTTGTTTAAAGTTGGAGAAAGTTCAATCTCCTGGTCTAGTAGGAAACAAGTGTCTGTTGCCTTGTCATCTACAGAAGCGGAGTATGTGTCCGCAGCCTATGCAAGCCAGGAGGTTGTTTGGCTAAGACAATTGATGGACGATCTTGGCAAACCGACAACTCAGCCGACGGTGATTTATGAGGACAACCAAGGATGCATTAAACTTGCATGCAGTGAAAAGATCAGTGCTAGAACCAAGCACATTGACATCAGACATCATCATCTACGTGATTTGATAGATCGTGGCATAATTCAGTTTGTCTATTGTGAAACTGATAAGATGGTAGCTGACATTATGACAAAGCCATTGCCACGAGCTAGGTTCCAAGAATTGAGAACCACAATGGGACTAAGAGGATAAGTAGTTGTTGAGTGGGGGTGTTGGAATAATATATATTAATCTGTATGTGTATTGCAACAACTACTGTGCTGTTTCATATGTTGTGCATATTGTGAGGTTGTTAACAAAGTTGTGTTTAAAAAAAAAAAAAAAAAACCTCACACAGACAGGATGCCCCCTCCTTCTCTTCCTGTATTGTTGTTATATGTTTTGATCTCCTCATGCTGCTGTAACACCAGACTCCATGCTGTGCCTATGCTGGATATGAATAAACCTACATTCTGTGTTCTAAACTCTGGATGTCACGCGGATTAATCCTCTGCTAACACAATCACATAGAAATACAACATTTATATAGAAAAAAAACAAGGAAATGACATCACAATGAAATAAAAAATGAAGAAAACTACAAACATTCATATAATCATATTAGTCTCATTATATAAAATATACACTGCTCAAAAAAATAAAGGGAACACTTACACAACAGAATATAACTCCAAGTAAATCAAACTTCTGTGAAATCAAACTGTCCACTTAGGAAGCAACACTGATTGACAATCAATTTCACATGCTGTTGTGCAAATAAAATAGACAATAGATGGAAATTATTGGCAATTATCAAGATACACTCAATAAAGGAGTGGTTCTGCAGGTGGGGACCACAGACCACATCTCAGTACCAATGCTTTCTGGCTGATGTTTTGGTCACTTTTGAATGTTGGTTGGGCTTTTACACTCATGGTAGCATGAGACTGACTCTACAACCCACAGAAGTTGCTCAGGTAGTGCAGCTCATCCAGGATGGCACATCAATGCGAGCTGTGGCAAGAAGGTTTGCTGTGTCTGTCAGCGTAGTGTCCAGAGGCTGGAGGCGCTACTAGGAGACAGGTCAGTACACCAGGAGATGTGGGGGGCCATAGGAGGGCAACAACCCAGCAGCAGGACCGCTACCTCCGCCTTTGTGCAAGGAGGAACAGTAGGAGTACTGCCAGAGCCCTGCAAAATGACCTCCAGCAGGCCACAAATATGCATGTGTTTGCACAAACGGTTATAAACCGACTCCATGAGGGTGATATGAGGGCCTAATGTCCACAGATGGGGGTTGTGCTCACAGCCCAACACCGTGCAGGGCGCTTGGCATTTGCCACAGAACACCAGGATTGGCAAAGTCGCCACTGGCGCCCTGTGCTCTTCACAGATGAAAGCAGGTTCACACTGAGCACATGTGACAGACGTGACAGAGTCTGGAGACGCCGTGGAGAGCGATCTGCTGCCTGCAACATCCTTCAGCAATGGTGTGGGGTGGCATTTCTTTGGAGGGCCGCACAGCCCTCCATGTGCTCGTCAGAGGTATCCTGACTGCCATTAGGTACCAAGATGAGATCCTCAGACCCCTTGTGAGACCATATGCAGGTGCGGTTTGCCCTGGGTTCCTCCTAATGCAGGACAATGCCAGACCTCATGTGGCTGGAGTGTGTCAGCAGTTCCTGCAAGATGAAGGCATTGAAGCTATGGACTGGCCCGCCCGTTCCCCAGAGCTGAATCCGATTGAGCACATCTGGGACATCATGTCTCGCTCCATCCACCAACGTCACGTTGCACCACAGACTGTCCAGGAGTTGGCGGATGCTTTAGTCCAGGTCTGGGAGGAGATCCCACAGGAGACCATCCGCAACCGAATCAGGAGCATGCCCAGGCATTGTAGGGAGGTCATACAGGCACGTGGAGGCCACACACTATACTCAGCCTCATCAGGAGCATGCCCAGGCATTGTAGGGAGGTCATACAGGCACGTGGAGGCCACACACAATACTCAGCCTCATCAGGAGCATGCCCAGGCATTGTAGGGAGGTCATACAGGCACGTGGAGGCCACACACAATACTCAGCCTCATCAGGAGCATGCCCAGGCGTTGTAGGGAGGTCATACAGGCATTGGAGGCCACGCACAATACTGAGACTCATTTTGACTTGTTTTCAGGACATTACATCAAAGTTGGATCAGCCTGTAGTGTGTTTTTCCACTTTGTACAGAACAAAGTATTCAATGAGAATATTTCATTCATTCAGATCTAGGATGGGTTATTTCAGTGTTCCCTTTATTTTTTTGAGCAGTGTATATACACAAAAATGAAAAACGTCCATAACAAAGTATATTAACTATCAAATTAAATATTTTATTTTACACCAATACACATTGCCACAAATATATATATAGGCGTATATAGGAAATGCAAAAAAAACATAATAATAAGTTTTATTTATATAGCGCCAACATATTCCGCAGCACTTTACAATTAAGCGGGGACATGTACAGACAATAAATTCAATACAAGGTAAGACAGTTTAAACAGTTACATTAGGAGCGAGGGTCCGGCCGCTCGCACGCTTACAATCTACAAGGGAATGGGGGGACACAGTAGGTGCAAAGTGCTTGTTATTTCAGGTCTGACAATTATAATAAATAGGGACTTTCATATAAAGCTGCATGATCCGGTCATCAGCCCGTATGTATAAGTGTAATAATCAAGTATCGAGTGCAGTTATCGTGTGCATGGAGGGTGTGGAGACAGATGAAGAGTAGGGAACAGATTCTGAATAATATTTAGAAAGAGGGAACAGGGGAAAGTTAATTTACTGAGTAGTTGAGGTGGTCGGTTTGTTTAAAGAGATGGGTTTTTAAAGCGCGCTTGAAGACATGTGGGCTAGGCATCAGTCAGATCGTCTGGGGTAGAGCATTCCAGAGAACTGGCGCAGCACGAGAGAAGTCTTGGAGACGGAGGTGCAAGGTTCGGATTATGGGGGATGTTAGTCTTAGGTCATTTGTAGAACGGAGGGCAAATGTAGGGTGATTTACAGAGATGAGAGAGGAGATATAAGGCGGTGCAGAACTGTGGAGAGCTTTGTGGGTGAGAGTGATGAGTTTATATTGGACCCTGTAGCGAATGGGCAACCAGTGTAATGACTGGCACAAGATGGAGGCATCAGTGAAGCGGCTGGACAGAAATACGACATTGGCTGCCGCATTCAGGACGCATTGGAGAGGAGAAAGTTTGGTAAGAGGGAGACCGATCAGAAGAGAGTTGCAGTAGTCCAGACGAGAGTGAAGAAGAGTGACAGTCAGAGTTTTAGCAGTTTCAAAGGTGAGAAAAGGTCGGATTCTGGAGATGTTTTTAAGATGCAGGTGACAAGAGCGGGTGAGTGATTGGATATAGGCAGTAAAGGAAAGGTTAGTGTCGAATATGACCCCAAGGCAGCGGCCGTGCTGCTGGGAGTTATGGTTGAACCATCCAAGGTAATTTCAATGTCAGGCAGAGTTGGGTTAGTAGATGGAAGAAACATAAGAAGTTCAGTTTTGGAGAGATTCAGTTTAAGATAGAGGGAGGACATGATGTTAGAGACAGCGGACAGACAGTCCTTGGTGTTTTGTATTAGGGTAGGGGTGATGACATGGGAAGAGGTGTATAATTGGGTGTCGTCAGCATAGAGATGATACTGGAAACCAAATCTGCTGATTGTCCAATAGGGGCAGTGTATAGAGAGAAGAGGAGGGGGCCTAGGACTGAGCCCTGCGAGACCCCGATAGTAAGGGAACGAGGAGAGGAAGAGGAGCCGGCAAAAGATACAGTGAAGGAGCGGTCAGAGAGGTAGGAGGAGAACCAGGAGAGAACAGTGTCCTTGACAGGAGCATAGTGAGGAGGAGCTGGTGATCCACAGTGTCATATGCAGCAGAGAGATCCAGGAGAATCAGCAGGGAGCAGTGACCTTTGGATTTAGCTGTTAGTAGATCATTAGAGACTTTAGTGAGGGCAGTTTCAGTGGAGTGTAAGGCGCAGAAACCAGATTGTAGAGGGTCGAGGAGAGAGTTATCTGAGATATAGCGGATTAGACGGGAGTGGACCAAGCGTTCCAGGAGTTTAGAGATGTAAAGAAGGTTAGAGACAGGTCTGTAGTTAGCAGTGCAGTTCTGGTCCAGGGATGGCTTTTTAAGTAAAGGGGTTATGATGGCATGTTTAAATGAGGAGGGAAAGATACCTGAAGAAAGAGAGAGGTTAAATATTTTAGTCAGGTGAGTGGTGACCACCGGTGAGAGAGACTGCAGGAGATGTGAAGGTTGTAGGTCAAGAAGAAATGAGAAGCTGGGTGACGTCTTCTTCTGTAACAGGCTCAAAGATGGCTAGTGAGCTTGAAGTGCGGCAGGGAAGGGGATCCAGGCACTGAGGAGATTGGGCTGAGATGTCCTGATGGATGTGGTTAATTTTTTCTAGGAAATAAGTGGCCAGATCCTACCCGCTGAGGTTGGTGGTGGGGGCCTGTGCATTAGGTTTCAGGAGGGAGTTTAAGGTTTCAAAAAGTAATTTTGGATTGTTGGACAGTGAAGTGATGAGGGTGGTGAAGTAGGATTGTTTGGCCAGATGAAGGGCAGAGTTATAGGTTTTGAGCATGAATTCATAGTGGATGAAGTCGTCTGCTAAAAGAGATTTTCTCCACTGACGCTCAGCACACCTTGAGCAATGCTGAAGAAAACGTGTTTGCATTGTGTGCCAGGGCTGCCATTGTCTGTGTCGGGTCTTTCTGCGTGTAGAAGGTGCTGCTTCATCTAGGGAGATCTTCACTGTATTATTGTAGTGTGACAATGCCAAGTCTGGACAGGAGAGGGAGGAGATGAGGGCTAAAGATGTGTGGAGATTGTCCATAAGCTGCTGGGTATTAATGGTACGTGTATTCCTATAAGTGAGGTAAGTGGGGGTGTCCCGGGTGAGGAGACGGTTCTTGACAGAGAAGGAAACAAGGTTGTGGTCCGACAGCGGGAGAGGGGAGTTAGTAAACTCATGCAGCGAGCAGAGACGGGAGAAAACCAGGTCCAGAGTATTCCCGTCTTCATGCGTGGGAGAGTTAGTAACCTGTGAGAGGCCGAATGAGGAGGTTAGAGAAAGTAGATGAGAGGCTGATTGACAGAGGGGATCATTGATGGGGATGTTAAAGTCTCCCATGATGAGGGTGGGGATGTCACAGGATAGAAAGTGAGGAAGCCAGGTGGCAAAGTGATCCAAGAACTGGTGGGAGGAGCCTGGAGGGCGATACACAACCGCCACTCACAGGGAGAAGGGTTTGTAGAGTCTGATGGTGTGGACTTCAAAGGAAGGAAACATAAGTGAGGGAAGCGGGGTGGGGGGGGGTGACCTGGAAAGCACATTGTGGTGAAAGGAGCAAACCAACACCTCCACCCTGTCTATTCTCAGGTCTGGTGGTATGTGAAAATTTCAGGCCACCAAATGAGAGAGCAGCAGCTGCGGTGGTGTCTGAATGCTGGATCCAGGTTTCTGTAATAGCCAGAAGGTGAAGGGAATTAGTGATGAAAAAATCGTGAATGTAAGTTAGTTTGTTACACACAGACTGTGCGTTCCAGAGAGCACAATGAAAGCAATAGGAGAGGGCATGCAGTGAATGTTAATAAGATTAGCAGGGTTTCTATATGCAGCTGGAGGAGAGTGGTGTATGCTAGTGGTGGGAGGCCCAGGGTTGGGAGAGATGTTGCCAGCGACTAGGAGAAGGAGAAAAAAGAGAAAGAGCAGGTGGTGCAATGATTTGTATGAGCGTTTTGAGTGCTGTATGGAGGTAGTGGATGGTTTGGAGTGGGTGAGAAATGTCAGTAGAGCCTCAGAGGTATACATGAGAGAGGGGAGAAGGGAGGGGTGGATATGGAGAGAGTGCACAGAATGTGTTAAAGGGTGGGCGAGATGTGAGAAAGCAGAAGTTAAAACAAGTAAGATAATAATCATCGTACCATTTAACTATACGCACCAAAGTCTAAAAAACATATATCATAATTCACCCACAGCACATTCTAATTCTCCTCTGAATATCATAAATGGGAAGGAAAAATTATTGACCTAATTTATATATTATTTGTTTATTTTACATTTTTCGCAATCTCCACTTCTAAATCTGTATCTGCTGCCTGCAGTCTATCAGCAGTCAACAAGACTAAATCCAGGGAACACTTATTAATCTGCTCGAATTGATCGCAGAAAGTCCCATCCTCTGAAAACAGAGTGGGGCGCAGATGGACTAGCAGTCCTCGCGATAGGCGTTTTTCTCCACAGTATTCCATTAAAGTTGCAGCATGAAGTTCATAGGAGACTCACCTTTTGGATTCTTTTCCCAGTCACGTCTCCTGAATTCACTTGTGGATATTTTGAGAAAGTCCGTAGATATCGTTGTCTGAGACAGAATACCAGGTGATAGAACAAGTGAGTGCTCCTAGGAGAGGAGGCGGTATTAAGAGAAGGTTATTAAGGAGCGAAGCCTTCTGGATATTGACTGTAAATCGTCTGTCTCCTAAAGGCCTGAATCTAGAGTATAATGTGAGTCCGTCAGTAGAGCTGGGGGACAAATGTTCCCTTTCTCTTCTTTCTTCTTGCAGACAGTACAGACACGGTGGTCTCGCTGGAGCGCAGATACCGCATTGTGCACTAACACATCTATGGTTATAGAAATGATCGGGGTCAGGAATGAAGTTGAGATTTGATGAAGGTTTTTTATGGATAGAGCAACATTGGATTCCGGGGAAGAAGCTTTCACATTACTATTTGTGGCTTCGGCTCTTATGTTGTGATAATGTCGGTATACTCATTGTTTTTCAGTATGTAGACAGTGATCAGGTCATAGAAGGGTTATGGATTTAGAATTGCTTTCATTTCTCATTGGGTGAATATTTTAATATCTGAACGGACGACTAAATTATCAGCATTAGAACATTTTAATAACATTTTTTAAAATTAAAAAAATAGGAGAAAAAAATAATAAATTACAATATTAAAAATTCGCCAGACCCTCATCACAAGATGGCGCCGAGAACTCTACACAACAACATGGAGAGGAGGAGATGGCGCGGGAGGATGCTGAGGCTGAGTCGCACCCGGGAGAACCTGAGCCTACGTAAAGACAGGTATCTGTACAACTCCGCTCTGCTATACAAGACACAGACGTATCTCTTAGGCCGGGGTCCCACTAGCGTACGGTATGCGATACGAGACCCCCCGATGCGATATGCTAATGACACTCGCTGCTGCTCTGCTGCGAGCGGGAGCCGAATGTCAGTGCTCCATGCTCTGATCCTCTCGCACGGCTGCGGAGGGGACGGGGAAATCACTATCTCCATCTCCTCTGTTGCTGGCATTGGCGGGAATCGCACTGCACTCGGGTGGTATGTGAGTGCAGCGCGATGTTTCACACGCACCCGTAGATTATATGTGTGCAAGCGATCCGATCGGAGCTGGAAAAGAAAACGCCGCTGAGCAGAGAATCCAAGGATTACTGGGTACGGACGCAGTCTGGTGTTTTATCAGATTGAAGTGAGAGCGAGCCCTGACTGGGGAAACAGATGAACTTACTATAGATGTGGACCTGATGAGACTACTGGACTTACAGAACCTCCGGGAGCAGAGAAATCCTCATCACTGGAGAAAGCGGCCACTATGTGACGTCAGAGAGAGGAGGAGCCGGAGGAGCGACTGCGCCGGGATCATCTGCAGATCTGGGCGGGGCAATGACCCCTGAGGGGGAGGAGCTGCGGTGACGTCATCACTGTCACATGACCGCAGCCTCATCACAGCTCCTTCACCATTATAATAACTTTATAGTTTATAGAATCATTACAGTCTGTGAGGAAACATCAGACAGAAAAGGAGAAAAGAGAAGAAACAATATTTATTTTATTTTCAATGTTTTATTTCCTGAGAATCTAATATAAAGTAGGGACAAACAGATGATTTCATGAAGAATCTTTGCAGGTTTATAACAAGGAAACATAAAATATAGATATTTATACATTCAAGTGAATTATTCTTGTTACATCACAAGAAGAGGGGAAGTGTCAGATATAAACTTTAAGAATAAAATATCTGATTCCAAAAAGAAGAATTTTTTCTTAGATTCATAAACTAGTGTCATAATGTATAAGGAATAAAGTAGATTGTCTCAGGTATATACAGGACCAGAGAATAAGAAATGGAGGGAGGGAGGGGTGAGACAGACTTTGGTATAGGAGAAGGAAAAAGGAAGGAGGGAGTGGGGGAGGGGGGTCCAGTATATTCTACGTCAGATCTTCAAGATATTAATAAAACATTAAATGGTTGAGGACAGAAAATGAGTAGAATTCCTGTAAATCTGCCGAGGACTCCAGACATAATGAAGGAGGTAAGGCTTTGTATGGAGAGAGCAGCCAGTTCTTCAGTATGGTTCAGTTGATCAATTCTGAGGATTAATTGTTTCTTGTTTGGGATATTTGAAGGGCGCCAAAGTGGGGGTAGGAGAAGTTTGCCGGCAGTAAACACGAAGGAGGCCAATTTAGACAAGAACTTTTTATCTGGATCAATTGGAAAGTTTAGAAAAATATGTTTAGGGGTTAGGGCTATGTTGGTGTGGAGCAATTCGTATAAGGTTTGGGAAACGATTTTGCAAAATTCTTGTAAGATTTGACATGACCACCAAAGGTGGAGGTAGGAGCCCGTATGATTTTCCCATCTCCAGCATATATTTGGAGTGGTAGGAAAACATTTGTGGGTCTGGAGTGGAGTGGTGTACCAATGGGTGATTATTTTGTATGAATTTTCTTGGGCTTTAGCGCATTGTGAGGGGCCGTGTGAGGACTTGTAAATGTGTTTGATTTGAGGTTCTATAAAGGAGCAGTCAAGATCTTTTTCCCATTTTAATATGACGGCTCTTTTCAGTGGGACGTCTCTTGAGAGTAAGATGTTGTAAAGGGTTGAAAGCGTTTTCCTCGGAGGTCCTTTCTGAGAACAGATAGTTTCATAAGAAGTAAGTGATCTGGAGACATCCCCTTTAATCATGATCTGGTGTAGTGTCTTCTTTAAAGACTTGTAATGGATGTAGGTATAATTGGACATTGTAGGTAATGTCTTCATATCTTTAAAGGAAATAAAGGTGCCTTCATTGAATAATTGGTCTATAAGGGGAGAGGTGTCTAAGTTCCTTTTTCTGAATTTTTTAAAGATTAGAGAGATAAAATCTGATACTCGAGCTAATGGAGCAAGGGCAGGGGCGAAAAAGTCTACTACTGATTTCCAACATTTAACCACCGTACGAGTGAGGAGGTTGTGAAAAGTGTTTTCATGTATTAAAGTAGAGGGTGAAAAAATAACTGAGCGTGGAGGTATGGGGGACATGTGTTCCTCTACAGAGAGCCAGGGTTTCTCTTTTGGGTTCCTGATCCACTCAATAGTTCTAGAAAGTACGGCCGCTAAGTAGTAGTTATGGATGTTGGGGGCTCCCATGCCACCTAAAGTTTTAGGCATTGAAAGAGTACGCGAGTTAAGTCTCGAGCGGTGATTGTTCCAAATGTAGTTAAAGAAAGGAGAGTTAATTTTAGTTAGAAATGCTTTTGAAAGTGTAATGGGTAGCATTTGGAAAAGGTAGATGAATTTGGGTAAGAGGATGTTTTTTATTATTTTTTTTCTGCCCATCCAGGAGAGGTAGGGGGCTTTCCATTTTTTGGTATGTTCTGTTATTAATGAGAGAAGTGGTTTATAATTTAGATTGTAGAGGTTTTTTTGGGATGCACTTATCTTAATGCACAAATAGGAAATGTATTTGTCTGGCCAGCGGAAGGGGTATCGTGATTTCAGGTGAGTTAGAGTATATGGGTATGTTTATTCCTAAGGCCTCAGATTTGGTTACATTTATTTTAAAATTAGACAGGGAGCCATATCTCTCTAGGATCTGCATAAGGGCTGGTATGCCTTTGTGTGGCTGCATCATAGTGATTTGCAGGCCATGGTTTTGTGATGTAGTCCCTGAAGTTTAACACCAATTATGTCATCACAGAGATTAATGGATTTGATCAAGGGTTCCATTACCATAATGACTAACAATGGTGAAAGAGGGCAGCCTTGCCTTGTTCCATTATGTATAGTAAATGGTTTAGTCAGGGAGTTATTTAGTTTAATTTTGGCCGAGGGGTGAGAATACATTTGGAGAATGGCTGATGTTACTAATGGAGGGAAATTAAAGCAATTAAGAGTTTCTTGTAGGAAGTTCCAATCCACTCTGTCAAAAGCTTTCTCTGCATCAGTACCTAAAAGTACGAAGGGAAGCTTGTGGTAAATAGAGTATTGTGTCAGGTGAAGGATCCGCCAAGCATTGTCCTTACCCTCCCTACCTTTAATGAAGCCTGCCTGATCCGAGATGAGATTAAGTTAGGTAGGAACTCTGTAATGCGTTTTGCAAGCATGGTTGCTTAAGTTTTAAGATCTAAGTTTGGTAGAGAAATCGGTCTGTAATTGCTACAGAGTTCTGGATCCTTGCCTTCCTTATGAAGAAGGGATATATGGGCTTCCAAAGATTGGGGAGGGAAAGGTTCGCCCTGGAGTACCTTGCTACACATTTTCGTGAAATGAGGTTCTAAGATCTTGGAGAAGGTTTTGTAGTATAAGATAGGAAGACCATCTGGGCCAGGAGCTTTTCCCTTGGACCTATTTGACAGAACGGAGCGGACTTCTTTAATGTCGAATGGTTTGGATAGAAATGCCTGTTGTTCCGGGGATAGTTTAGGCAAATTAATTGTAGGTAAAAAGGATTGAATGTCTGAGCGTTTTTTTCTCTATGTTTGGAAGAGGTTCGTCTGGGTGGAGATTGTACAGGTTAGAGTAATATTTTAAGAATTCTGAGGAAATATTATTGTAGTCTGTTGTACTTTGGCCATTAGGGGTTTTTAAAGAGTGGATATAGGTTTTAGCTTGTCTTGATTTGATTAACGACATCATAAGTTTACAAGTCTTATCGCCATTCACAAACATGCGATTTTTCCAGTTAACCGCTTCCCGACCGCCCACTGTACATAAACGTCCGCGCTGCCTGGGCTCTGTGCAGCGCGGACGTTTAAAAACGGTGGGTGGTCCCGCAGCGCTCAGGACCCCCAGGGTCCTGCAAGCGCTGCGGGAGCGGTGCAGAGCGATAGCTCTGACAGGGAACATCATCGGGACCTGATTGGATCAGGTCCCAGTGATGTTAACCCTTTGCTGTCTTCTATATACCGCGATCTATAGTGATCGCGGCATATAGAAGACAGCAGGAGGAGAGGGGGTCATCCACTTACCTCTCCGACGACCCCTGATTCCTTTCAGGACCTTGGGTTGCTATGGCAGCTGGAGGTCACATGACCGCCTCAAGCTCTGCCATATATGGTGTCATGCCTGGCTCAGCCTGCAGCTGAACCCAGGCAGGAGACTGACTGTGAAACAGTCAGTGAAGATCTCATATAATGTAATATATGTCTATTACATTACATGAGATCAGGGATCAGAAAAATAAAAATTAATGTCCCATACAGGGACTAAGTAAAAATGTAAAAAAAAGTAAAAAAAAATGTTTTGAAACTGTTAAAAAAAAATACAAAATCAATTAAAATAAATAAATAAAATATTAAACTGATAAATCCATATATTTATGCAAAAATAAAAAAAGTACACATATTTGGTATTGCCGCGTCCGAAACAACCCGAGCTATAAAACTGTCACACTAATTAACTCCTTCTGTTCACACCGTAATAAAAATAAATAAAAAACGGAGCAAAAAACTATGCTTTTTCCTCATATCGCCAAACAAAAAGTGGAAAAAAATGCGATCAAAAAGCAAAATGGAAATCAAAATGGTACCGCTGAAAACGTCATCTTGTTCCGCAAAAAACAAGCCGCCATACAGCTCCATCAGCCGAAAAATAAAAAAGTTATAGCGCTCAGAATAAAGCAATGCAAAAAAATAATTTTTTCTATAAAATTGTTTTATTGTGTAAAAGCGCCAAAACATAAAAAAATATACAGTAAGTGTAGTATCGCTGTAAAGGTACTGACCCGAAGAATAAAGCTGCTGTCACGCTGTCTCTGTGTACTGGAGGTAGGGGGCCTAAGCTGACCCTAAGCTGGGGCCCTGACTAATCCCTCTACCTGGAGGTACTGTTAAAGGTACAGAGGTCCAGGCCGCCAGCGTAACCCCTACCTCCTGAGGATCCCTGCACCTCAGTAATCTAGTCCTGAGAAGGACCCCTGATCACAACAAAAGGGGACAGGTAATAATATGCCCACACTCAGTACTTAGACGAACGAGACAGTATAAGGGTAAAACTAAAACCACCTTGCATACAAAAACTACACAACTACAACAGAGGGAACACCAACGGGAAAGGAGATAAATGATAAAGCGAGGAAGGGAAAAAAACACTCCAAATACACTTAGCTCTGAAACTCCAAATACCACGATCCGCTCTGTTAGTCTGCATGAAATGCTTTCACCGACACTTCCCCAACAGACCGGCAGGCATTTGAAGGAGTCCCACTACAGCAGCATTGATTGCAGCTGGGCGAGGCTGGACCTCGTCTAGCACAGAGAGAGAGAGAGTTAACTCCCTCACTGCCGAAAAACACAAAGCACCAAAAACTCAGCTGCGAGAAGTCAGGCTGTGTAATCGTGACGATCTTCGTGGCGACACACCCGTGACAGTACCCCCCCTTCTACGAGGGGCCTCCGGACCCTCAGGGCCAGGTTTATCCGGGTGAGTCGTGTGGAAGGCCCGAACTAATCGGTCTGCGTTAATATCCGACGCAGGAACCCACATCCTCTCCTCAGGACCATACCCCTTCCAATGAACCAGGTACTGAAGGGACCGGCGATTAAAGCGTGAATCGATGACCCTCGATACCTGGAACTCCAAGTTACCATTGACCACCACTGGAGGGGGAGGTAAAGGTGACGGTACGACCGGCGCCACATACCTCTTAAGCAACGATCTGTGGAACACGTTGTGAATTTTAAACGTAGGGGGGAGGTCAAGACGGAATGCCACCGGATTAATTATAGAACTGATCCTGTACGGCCCGATGAACCTGGGACCCAGTTTCCAGGAGGGAACCTTAAGTTTTATATTCCTGGTAGACAACCATACCCGAACGTTCACACTTAGGTCCGGACCAGACACTCTCCTCCTATCAGCCATACGTTTGTATCGGTTCCCCATAGTATTCAGATTCTTCAGCACCCCTCTCCATACTGAAGCGAGTGATGAGGAAAATCGTTCCTCCTCAGGAACCCCCGAAGAGCCCCCCCTACTGAAAGTACAAAACTGGGGGTGAAAACCATATGCCCCAAAAAACGGGGACTTACCAGTGGACTCGCTCCGCCTATTATTAAGAGCAAACTCTGCCAGAGGTAAGAAAGAAGCCCAGTCCTCCCGGTTCTCTGACACAAAACACCGGAGATATGTCTCTAAGCTCTGGTTCATAAGTTCCGTCTGACCATTGGTCTGAGGATGAAAAGCCGATGAGAACGATAAATGCATCCCCCGCCGTGTACAAAACGCCTTCCAGAATTTGGACACAAACTGAGACCCCCGATCTGACACCACCTCGGAGGGTACCCCGTGAAGCCTCACAATCTCCCCAATGAACACCTGCGCAAGAGTTTTAGCATTAGGAAGAGCAGGAAGAGCGATAAAATGTGCCATCTTGCTGAACTTGTCCACTACAACGAGTATGACCGTTTTACCCGAAGACGGAGGGAGGTCCGTAATAAAGTCCATAGACAGATGAGTCCAAGGACGCTCCGGGATCTTCAAAGGTAAGAGGGCCCCAGACGGATGGGTATGTGAGGTCTTAGAGCGCGCACAAACCCCACAGGACGCGACAAAAGTTACCACCTCTTTATGTAAGTTAGGCCACCAAAACCGACGCGAGAGGAGATCCACAGTTGCTTTACTCCCCGGGTGTCCTGCAAAAACTGAGTTATGGTGTGCCTCGATCACCTTTTGTCGCAACTGATCTGGAACAAACAGTCTCCCCGGAGGTCCAACAGGGGCGTCCCCCTGAGCCTCCAATACCTCCTCCTCAAGCTCAGAGCATACTGCCGAAACCACCACCCCCTCCTGAAGGATAGGAATCGGGTCGTCCGTATTCCCGGCCCCAGGGAAACTACGATATAAGGCATCCGCCTTTACATTTTTTGACCCAGGACGATATGTAACGACAAAATTAAACCTGGTAAAAAACAATGACCACCTAGCTTGTCTGGGATTCAGACGTTTCGCGGACTTCAGATATAGCAGGTTCTTGTGATCGGTGATGACGGTGACCGGATGGACTGCCCCCTCTAAAAATTGGCGCCACTCCTCAAAAGCTAACTTAATGGCCAAGAGTTCCCTATTGCCGACATCGTAATTCCTCTCAGCGGACGACAATTTTTTAGAGAAAAAGGCGCACGGATGCCACTTACCAGGGGACGAACCTTGTGACAACACTGCTCCCACCTCTACCTCGGAAGCGTCTACCTCTACAATGAATGGCTGTGACGCATCGGGTTGAATGAGTATGGGTGCCGAGGCAAAACATTTTTTCAAGGAGGAGAATGCTTGACAAGCCTTGTCAGACCACCTAGAAAAATCCGTCCCCTTTTTAGTCATGTCTGTGAGAGGCTTAACCATGGACGAGAAATTACGAATGAACTTCCGGTAATAATTAGCAAACCCCAGGAAACGTTGTAGTGCCTTAAGATTCTCTGGCCGATCCCACTCAAGAACTGCCCGCACTTTCCCAGGGTCCATACGAAAACCGGACGCTGAAACCAGGAAGCCTAAAAACTGGAGTTCCTGTACGGCGAACACACACTTTTCCCATTTGGCATACAGTTTATTATCCCACAAGATCTGTAACACCTGCCTAACGTGCTCCTGATGAGACACCAGATCCGGCGAGTAAATTAAGATATCATCCAGATATATGACAACAAACTGTCCCACCAGGCGGCGAAAAATGTCATTAACAAAGTGTTGGAACACCGCTGGGGCATTAGTCAGACCGAATGGCATGACAAGGTTCTCATAATGCCCCTCCAGAGTGTTAAACGCCGTCTTCCACTCATCCCCCTCCTTCATCCTAATCAGATTGTACGCCCCCCTGAGATCCAACTTAGAGAACCATTTGGCGCCCACGATCTGATTAAAGAGATCGGGACTAAGTGGGAACGGATACGGATCTCGGACCGTAATCCGATTAAGTTCACGGAAATCCAGGCAAGGGCGTAGGCCTCCATCTTTCTTCTTAACAAAGAAGAACCCCGCGGCCACCGGTGAAGATGAAGGTCTAATATGCCCCTTAGCCAGACTTTCTGAAATATAATCCTTCATGGCCTGCCTCTCAGGACCAGAAAGGTTATACAACCTAGCTTTAGGTAACTTGGCCTCAGGGAGCAGTTTTACAGAACAGTCATACTCGCGATGAGGAGGTAGTTCCTGACACCCTTTCTCCGAGAATACATCCTCAAAGTCTGCCAGAAATGGAGGTAAGACCCTAGGAGTAACCGCACCGATGACCGTATTCATGCAGTTTTTATTACAGAATTTACTCCATTGGCTTATCTCTCTGGATTGCCAATTAATAACCGGGTTATGCTTAGTTAACCAAGGAAGGCCCAACACTATCGGAGTGGGAAGATCCTCCAACACGTAGCAAGACAACAGTTGTTTATGTATCGCCCCCACTTGAAGTTTTACGTTATGCACAGCTTGCAAAAAACTTCCCTGACCGAGAGGCCTGGCATCGATCGAGAATATGGGGATGGGTTTAGCCAACTCACTCAATCGCATACCTTGAACCCGGGCAAACCGAGCGTCCACCAGATTAGCCCCGGCCCCACTATCCAGAAGAACAGATATCCTCTCAGTTCTCGTACCCACCACCACCTCCGCCGGTACGAGAAACTGAGACGAACCTAGGGACGAAATACCTACTCCCAGATTGCCGTCCACCACACAACCTGGGATCAACAGTTTTCCGACGACTCTTCACTCTGCAAGGGACGGGATGGACACCCCCCAATAAAATGTCCCTTTCTCCCGCAGAAGAAACACCTTCCTGTCTTATGGCGCACCACCGGTCCCCTCCCCCGAAATGATGTCCCTCCTAATTGCATAGGCTCCTCTGGACTGACCAGGGGAACCACCATATGAGGGGAACTTGTAGGAGGTGGAGTCATCACAGGGGGTGGAGTTATCCCGCACCTCTCCCGAAGCCGTCTGTCAATGCGAATAGCAAGGGCCATAGCGGCTTCCAGTGACGCGGGAGAGTCATACTGTGCCAACACATCCTGTAATTTGTCGGATAAACCTTGACAAAACTGGCTCCTAAGAGCCGGGTCATTCCACTGGGTGTCAGTGGCCCACCTACGGAACTCCGAACAGAATTCCTCCGCCGGACGATCTCCCTGCCGGATCCTACGTAACTTAGATTCAGCAAGGGAGATCCGATCCGGGTCATCATATACAAGACCCAGAGCAGCAAAAAACCTATCCACTGACTGGAGAGCCGGGGAGCCCGGGGGAAGAGAGAACGCCCAAGATTGTGGGTCCCCTTGTAGGAGCGAGATGACAATTCCCACCCTTTGTTCTTCACTCCCCGATGACCGAGGCCACAGCCGAAAGTACAACTTGCATGCCTCCCGGAAAACAAAAAACTTGTCCCGCCCCCCAGTGAACCTGTCAGGGAGAGCTACTTTAGGTTCTGGTCCGGCTTGCTCCTGAGGATACAAAACCTTGGACCTAACGTCCGCCAGCTCCATGGACAAACTCTGCAACTGCCGAGCTAGACCGGCTACTGGATCCATGGTAGCTGGAGAAAATCTAAGTGGTCGGTGAAAATGTCACGCTGTCTCTGTGTACTGGAGGTAGGGGGCCTAAGCTGACCCTAAGCTGGGGCCCTGACTAATCCCTCTACCTGGAGGTACTGTTAAAGGTACAGAGGTCCAGGCCGCCAGCGTAACCCCTACCTCCTGAGGATCCCTGCACCTAAGTAATCTAGTCCTGAGAAGGACCCCTGATCACAACAAAAGGGGACAGGTAATAATATGCCCACACTCAGTACTTAGACGAACGAGACAGTACAAGGGTAAAAAAAAAACCACCTTGCATACAAAAACTACACAACTACAACAGAGGGAACACCAACGGGAAAGGAGATAAATGATAAAGCGAGGAAGTGAAAAAACACTCCAAATACACTTAGCTCTGAAACTCCAAATACCACGATCCGCTCTGTTAGTCTGCATGAAATGCTTTCACCGACACTTCCCCAACAGACCGGCAGGCATTTGAAGGAGTCCCACTACAGCAGCATTGATTGCAGCTGGGCGAGGCTGGACCTCGTCTAGCACAGAGAGAGAGAGAGTTAACTCCCTCACTGCCGAAAAACACAAAGCACCAAAAACTCAGCTGCGAGAAGTCAGGCTGTGTAATCGTGACGATCTTCGTGGCGACACACCCGTGACAGCTGCCTGATCACTTTTACCACACACAGAACGGCATAAAAAAAACCTCAAAAAACAATTCCTGAATTGTTGGTTTTTGTTAATTTTACCTCCCAAAAAATGGAATAGAAAGCGATCAAAAAATGTCACGTACCCAAAAATGGTACCAATAAAAATGTCAACTCGTCCCGCAAAAAACAAGCCATCACATGACTCTGTCGGCCGAAATATGGAAAAATTATAGCTCTCAAAATATGGCGATGCAAAAACTAGATTTTGCAAAAAAAAAAGCGTCTTTTAGTGTGTGACAGCTGTCAGTCATAAAAACCCGATATAAATCTGGTATCTCTGTAATCGCACCGACCCGAAGAATAAAGTAATCTAATCAGTTATATCACACTAGGAACGGCGTAAAAAAATAAATAAAACTAATTCTTCACCTGCTACTGATTTGTTTATTATGTCTCCCAAAGATCGCAGTGAGGCTCTGCTCACATTTATCCTGCGTTCTGCGCTGAGCACTTACACCAGAGTTTCCGTGTAAATCTCTGAAATATGTGATTTAGCCGGAACCCATGACGGAAGATTCCCTGTAATGAGGCAGATATAGGCCACTGTGGATGCCGTCTAGCCTGGGATCCCACGGTGTCATTTGTTTTAGGCGTGCATAAAAGTGCGGTTGGCCACAGTTTTTTGCACTTCTGAAAAAAAGGACACCGCTAAACAGAGGCCAGACGGAGTCCAGAGTAACTCTGCTGCCTCATTACAGTGAATGGATCCCGCAGGGGTTTCATCTGAATTACATCACTTGGAAATTTAGATGGAAACCCCGATGTAAGTGCTCAGCCTAGAGCGCCGGATAAATGTTACGTAAAATGTTCCCAATAAAAGCTTCAACTCAGTCCTCAAAAAAAACTAGTCCCCACTTAGGTCCGTCATCTGTTAAAAATATTCCAAGTTACTGGTAGCAGAAAGGCTGTGGAAAAGCGAAATGGCCCTTGCCCCCCAAAAGAAATTCAGAAAATTTTGTGCTCCCAAATCCAAATGCCTATTCTACAATAATTTGTTCTCCAATTGTCAAATAGCGCTCCGTCCCCCCCAGATCTCGCCGTATGGCTGAGCGGTACGATACAGCCACATATGGGGTATTGCCACTTTTAGAAGAAATTGTGTGACACATTTCGGCACCATTTTTACCCATTGCCCTGTGTGAAAATGTAAAATCTGAGGGTAAAACATTTTTTGTGGTAAAAATATAATTATGTTTTTTCACTGCACAATGGTATAAATTTAAAAATTCCCTAGATGAATTCCTTGAGAGGTGCAGTTTACAAAATGGGGTCACTTGTGGGGGTTTCTGCTGTTTCGGCATGTCAGCGACTCTTCAAATGTGACATGGTGTCTGCTGCCTATCCCAGCCAAAGCGCTCCTTTCTCTTCTCAACCCTGCCATACACCAAAACAGTGGTTTTCTCCCACATATGGGGTATCGGCGTGTTCAGGAGAAATTGCACAACAAATTTCATGGTGCAATTTATCCTATTACCCTTATGATAATGCAAAATTAAGGGATGAAAAACGTTTTTGTGGGAAAAATGTGAAAATTTTATTTTTACAGCTCAATATTATAAACTTCTGTGAAGCAGCTGGGGGTGCAAGGTGCTCACCACACATCTAGATAAGTTCCCTAAGGGGTCTAGTTTCCAAAATGGTGTCACTTGTGGGGGGTTTCCACTGTTTAGGCACATCAGGGGCTCTCCAAACGCAACATGGTGTCTGCTAATTATTCAGACAAATTTTACATTCAAAAAGTCAAATGGCGCTCCTTCCCTTCCGAACCCTGCCGTGCGCCCAAACAGTGGTTTTTCCTCACATATGGGGTATCAGCGCGCTCAAGAGAAATTGCACAAAAAATTTTGGGGTCCATTTTTTCCTGTTACCCCTGTGAAAATAAAAAAAAATGGGTCTAAAGTAACATTTTTGTGAAAAAAGTTAAATGTTAATTTTTTTCTTCCACATTCCAAAAATTCCTCTGAAGCACCTGAAGGGTTAATAAAGTTCTTGAATGTGGTTTTGAGCACCTTAAGGGGTGCAGTTTTTAGAATGGTGTCACTTTTGGGTATTTTCTGTCATAAAGACCCCTCAAAGTGACTTCAAATATGATGTGGTCCCTAAAAAAATGTTTTTGTAAATTTTGTTGGAAAAATGAGAAATCGCTGGTCAACTTTTAACCCTTATAGCTCCCTAACAAAAAAAAATTTTGGTTCCAAAATTGTGCTGATGTAAAGTAGACATGTGGGAAATGTTATTTATTAACTCTTTTGTGTGACATATCTCTCTGATTTAAGGACATGAAAATTCAAAGTTTGAAAATTGCTAAATTTTCGCCAAATTTCCAATTTTTTCACAAATAAACGCAAGTGATATCAAAGAAATTTTACCACTATCATGAAGTACAATATGTCACGAAAAAACAATCTCAGAATCAAGGGAATCCGTTGAAGCATTTCAGAGTAATTGCTTCATAAAATGACAGTGGTCAGAATTGAAAAAATTGGCCCGGTCACGAAGGCAAAAACAGGCTCTGGTGCGAAGTGGTTAAAGTATATTTTTGCAGACTGCTTGTTTAGCAGGTCTTTTAATTGTAGGCGTTTGGCTGTTAAAGCCTCCAAACTTTGATGTAGAAGAGTTCTTTTATGCTCTAGTTCTAGTTTGGCTATTTCTTCATAAAGGTCTTGTGAATTTTTTTTTCTCTGTTTATTTAGAAAGGAAGATATGGAAATCAGTTCACCTCTGACCACCGATTTATGGGTTTCCCAAAGGATTGGATAACTTATTTCTGGTGTGGCGTTAGTTTCAAAGAAGTTGGTTAGTGTAGTTTTTAATACGTTGTTTATTGGAATCTGAAGACAGGATTGATTCATTTAATCTCCATGTGCGATAAATAGAATGGGGTTTGGAGATTGAAAAACAAACTGAGACTATTGAGTGGTCCGAGTGAACCGATGGAAGTATTTCTGCCTTTAAAGCTCTTGGTAGTAAGGGCCTTGGAAGGAAGACAGTCAATCCTATGGTAGGAATTGTGAGAATGAGAAAAGTATGTATAGTCTAAATCAGAAGGGTGGAGGTATCGCCAAATATCTATAAGTGATGAGGTATGGAGTGATTTTTTTATTCTGGCTAGATCTCGGTAGGAAACTTGGCATTGTTTTGAGGAAGAATCTAAAGAGGGATCCATGGGTATATTAAGGTCTCCTCCGATGATTGGAATACCCTCCATAAAAGAGCAGAATTTATTCAGTTTGGAAATAATCCATTTGATTTGTTTTTAATTTGGAGCGTATAAGTTACAGATTGTTACCAGGGTGCCTGCCAAAAGGCCTTTCACAAAAATAAATCGCCCCTCTGAATCGATTAGAGAATCGTTCAGAAGAAAGGTGTGTCCTTGGCAAAAGCTATTGACATTCCTCGAGATCTCTTTTGAGGTGTAGTGGCGTGATACCATTGGTTATAATAAGCTTTTTCAAAGGTGGGGAGTTTCTTTGATTGAAAATGTGTTTCTTGTATGAAAAGAATATTGAAGTTTTACTTTCTAAATCTGTCTAATGTTTGGGATCTTGGTATAGGTGAATTGAGGCCATGGGAATTAAAGTTTGTTAGTTTGATATTACCTTGTCTGGAATCCATGGGGGGGGGGGCGGTGTTGGAACGTGGAAGTTTATCCTTAGAAGTATTAGAGGGAAGAGAAGGGATAGGAGAGATGGAAAATTGTAGAGATATAGTGTCATTAGAACAGTAGGAACAGTATCAATAAGAGAGGTACAAAAAGTATTTGTAAATACAAATAACAGTACTATAAAATATAGTATTGTATTACAAACAGTAGGAAGGGGGGTGTGATGGTGTCAGTGCAATAAGCTCTGTGCATGATCATTTACACGTGATCTCGTAAAGGCGAACCCGTCGCTGCAACTAAAGTTAAGGGTAACATTAAAGATGCAGGGACAGACCTGTTGCAGAGGACTCCAGTTGGAGCTAACACACAGAGCTTAAGGAACAAGTAAGGCGGTTCTTTTAGCCTAAGATGTCAGTTGGCAAAGAAAACCTCACCAATTGCTCCTCACTCAACAGGGAAGCAGAAAAATAGAGAAAATAAAAAAGAATAGTCCTTGGACTTAAACAAACAGTTCATTACTGAGAATTAGTATAACAGTCTTTTGACTCGTAATGCCAGGGTGCAGGGAAACATCACCAAATTGCACCCTATTCAGCATTAGATTAATGGCTAAATAAGTAAAAGGTTCATAAGTTTGAACAGTCAACCAATTATAGGAATCCAAAACAGAAGTTATAATGACTTAGGACTAATTAAGTCTGGCAAGAAGAACTTTGGTTCAGCCGGCTTCGCTGTCCTTAGAGATAGAAGAGTGCTTTGTTAGTTTACGTTTGGATCGTTGCGACTTGGTAGGCGAGAAGACACTCCAAGGTGTGGGTAGAAATAGGGGATTCAAGGAAGATGCAGAATTGGATGCTTCCAGATCCGGGTATTTTTCAAGAGTGATTCCGAGTTCTTTACAAGCATCTTGGATCTCAGTCGAGGTCCTAGCTTGGATTCGCTTGTCCTTAATAATAGATCTTTGATGCAAAAGTCCAAGAATCGACAAATGACGTCACGTGGTGGATCTCCTGGCTTGGGTCTGGGCCTCAGGGCTCTATGCGCTCTCACTATTTCAATGTTAGGATTGTCAGAATTCAAAATCTTGAGAAATATTTCTATGAGTGTTGGATTTATTGCTTCAGTTGCTACCGATTCAGGGAGGCCTTTTATGCGAAGATTGTTTCGTCTTTCTCTATTTTCGTGATCTTCTAGGATGGAATATATTTGATTAATTTGGCCTTCTTGATTTTGAATGCAGGTTAATGAAGCATTAGATTGTTGTATTACAGTAGAATGGGTAGTTTCTAGAGAATCTACTCTCTGACCTATTTGTGTGATTTCTTGTTTTATGTCGGTGAGGTCCTTTCACAATAGGTTCTAATGATTTACCAAGTATCCTTTTAATGAAGGAGCGAGATACTGGATGATCATTTGTAGATCCGCAGTCATCTGCATCACTTTCTGGTTCAGAATCAGAGTCATATTGAGAATGCAAATATGAAGGTTGCTGGGACTTAGGTTTAGATGTAGTAGCTTGTTGTTTTTTGAGGTATTTGTTCATGTCAATTTGAGTGAGAGAAGTAATTAACCCAGAGGTTGCTCCCAAGGCCTTATTGCCAATTTTGACCATTATGAAATATTCAATTTAGTTTTGAAATAAGAAAAATAATAACATGACACCATGTGGCAGTGAGGGTCTGAGCCGGAGCGGGGCCGGCGGCAGTGAGGGCCTGAGCCGGAGCGGGGCCGGCGGCAGTGAGGGCCTGAGCCGGAGCGGGGCCGGCGGCAGTGAGGGCCTGAGCCGGCGGCAGTGAGGGCCTGAGCCGGCGGCAGTGAGGGCCTGAGCCGGCGGCAGTGAGGGTCTGAGCCGGCGGCAGTGAGGGTCTGAGCCGGCGGCAGTGAGGGTCTGAGCCGGCGGCGGTGAGGGTCTGAGCCGGCAGCGGTGAGGGTCTGAGCCGGAGCGGGGCTGGTGGTGGTGAGGGTCTGAGCCGGAGCGGGGCTGGCGGCGGTGAGGGTCTGAGCCGGAGCGGGGCTGGCGGCAGTGAGGGTCTGAGCCGGAGCGGGGCTGGCGGCAGTGAGGGTCTGAGCCGGAGCGGGGCCGGCGGCAGTGAGGGTCTGAGGCGGAGCGGGGCCGGCAGCAGTGAGGGTCTGAGCCGGAGCGGGGCCAGCGGCAGTGAGGGTCTGAGCCGGAGCGGGGCCGGCGGCAGTGAGGGTCTGAGCCGGAGCGGGGCCGGCGGCAGTGAGGGTCTGAGCCGGAGCGGGGCCGGCGGCAGTGAGGGTCTGAGCCGGAGCGGGGCCGGCGGCAGTGAGGGTCTGAGCTGGAGCGGGGCCGGCGGCAGTGAGGGTCTGAGCCGGAGCGGGGCCGGCGGCAGTGAGGGTCTGAGCCGGAGCGGGGCTGGAGGCAGTGAGGGTCTGAGGCGGAGCGGGGCTGGCGGCAGTGAGGGTCTGAGGCGGAGCGGGGCTGGAGGCAGTGAGGGTCTGAGGCTGAGCGGGGCTGGCGGCAGTGAGGGTCTGAGGCGGAGCGGGGCTGGAGGCAGTGAGGGTCTGAGCCGGAGCGGGGCTGGAGGCAGTGAGGGTCTGAGGCGGAGCAGGGCTGGAGGCAGTGGGGGTCTGAGGCGGAGCAGGGCTGGCGGCAGTGAGGGTCTGAGGTGGAGCGGGGCTGGAGGCAGTGAGGGTCTGAGGGTCTGAGCTGGAGCGGGGCTGGCAGCAGTGAGGGTCTGAGGCGGAGCGGAGCTGGTGGCAGTGAGGGTCTGAGCCGGAGCGGGGCTGGTGGCAGTGAGGGTCTGAGCCGGAGCGGGGCTGGTGGCAGTGAGGGTCTGAGGCGGAGCGGGGCTGGCGGCAGTGAGGGTCTGAGCCGGTGGCAGTGAGGGTCTGAGCCGGCGGCAGTGAGGGTCTGAGCCGGCGGCGGTGAGGGTCTGAGCCGGCGGCGGTGAGGGTCTGAGCCGGAGCGGGGCTGGTGGTGGTGAGGGTCTGAGCCGGAGCGGGGCTGGTGGTGGTGAGGGTCTGAGCCGGAGCGGGGCTGGCGGCGGTGAGGGTCTGAGCCGGAGCGGGGCTGGCGGCAGTGAGGGTCTGAGCCGGAGCGGGGCTGGCGGCAGTGAGGGTCTGAGCCGGAGCGGGGCTGGCGGCAGTGAGGGTCTGAGGCGGAGCAGGGCCGGCGGCAGTGAGGGTCTGAGCCGGAGCGGGGCCGGCGGCAGTGAGGGTCTGAGCCGGAGCGGGGCCGGCGGCAGTGAGGGTCTGAGCCGGAGCGGGGCCGGCGGCAGTGAGGGTCTGAGCCGGAGCGGGGCCGGCGGCAGTGAGGGTCTGAGCCGGAGGGGGGCCGGCGGCAGTGAGGGTCTGAGCCGGAGCGGGGCCGGCGGCAGTGAGGGTCTGAGCCGGAGCGGGGCCGGCGGCAGTGAGGGTCTGAGCCGGAGCGGGGCCGGCGGCAGTGAGGGTCTGAGCCGGAGCGGGGCCGGCGGCAGTGAGGGTCTGAGCCGGAGCGGGGCCGGCGGCAGTGAGGGTCTGAGCCGGAGCGGGGCCGGCGGCAGTGAGGGTCTGAGCCGGAGCGGGGCCGGCGGCAGTGAGGGTCTGAGCCGGAGCGGGGCCGACGGCAGTGAGGGTCTGAGCTGGAGCGGGGCTGGAGGCAGTGAGGGTCTGAGGCGGAGCGGGGCTGGCGGCAGTGAGGGTCTGAGGCGGAGCGGGGCTGGAGGCAGTGAGGGTCTGAGGCGGAGCGGGGCTGGCGGCGGTGAGGGTCTGAGGCGGAGCGGGGCTGGAGGCAGTGAGGGTCTGAGCCGGAGCGGGGCTGGAGGCAGTGAGGGTCTGAGGCGGAGCAGGGCTGGAGGCAGTGAGGGTCTGAGGCGGAGCAGGGCTGGCGGCAGTGAGGGTCTGAGGCGCAGCGGGGCTGGAGGCAGTGAGGGTCTGAGGGTCTGAGCTGGAGCGGGGCTGGCGGCAGTGAGGGTCTGAGGCGGAGCGGAGCTGGTGGCAGTGAGGGTCTGAGCCGGAGCGGGGCTGGTGGCAGTGAGGGTCTGAGCCGGAGCGGGGCTGGTGGCAGTGAGGGTCTGAGGCGGAGCGGGGCTGGTGGCAGTGAGGGTCTGAGCCGGAGCGGGGCTGGTGGCAGTGAGGGTCTGAGGCGGAGCGGGGCCGGCGGCAGTGAGGGTCTGAGCCGGAGCGGGGCCGGCGGCAGTGAGGGTCTGAGCCGGAGCGGGGCCGGTGGCAGTGAGGGTCTGAGCCGGAGCGGGGCTGGTGGCAGTGAGGGTCTGAGCCGGAGCGGGGCCGGTGGCAGTGAGGGTCTGAGTCGGAGCGGGGCTGGTGGCAGTGAGGGTCTGAGGCGGAGCTGGGCTGGTGGCAGTGAGGGTCTGAGCCGGAGCGGGGCTGGTGGCAGTGAGGGTCTGAGCCGGAGCGGGGCCGGCGGCAGTGAGGGTCTGAGCCGGAGCGGGGCCGGCGGCAGTGAGGGTCTGAGCTGGAGCGGGGCTGGAGGCAGTGAGGGTCTGAGGCAGAGCGGGGCTGGCGGCAGTGAGGGTCTGAGGCGGAGCGGGGCTGGAGGCAGTGAGGGTCTGAGGCGGAGCGGGGCTGGCGGCAGTGAGGGTCTGAAGCGGAGGGGGGCTGGAGGCAGTGAGGGTCTGAGCCGGAGCGGGGCTGGAGGCAGTGAGGGTCTGAGGCGGAGCAGGGCTGGAGGCAGTGAGGGTCTGAGGCGGAGCAGGGCTGGCGGCAGTGAGGGTCTGAGGCGGAGCGGGGCTGGAGGCAGTGAGGGTCTGAGGGTCTGAGCCGGAGCGGGGCTGGCGGCAGTGAGGGTCTGAGGCGGAGCGGAGCTGGTGGCAGTGAGGGTCTGAGCCGGAGCGGGGCTGGTGGCAGTGAGGGTCTGAGCCGGAGCGGGGCTGGTGGCAGTGAGGGTCTGAGCCGGAGCGGGGCTGGTGGCAGTGAGGGTCTGAGGCGGAGCGGGGCCGGCGGCAGTGAGGGTCTGAGCCGGAGCGGGGCCGGCGGCAGTGAGGGTCTGAGCCGGAGCGGGGCCGGCGGCAGTGAGGGTCTGAGCCGGAGCGGGGCCGGCGGCAGTGAGGGTCTGAGCCGGAGCGGGGCCGGTGGCAGTGAGGGTCTGAGCCGGAGCGGGGCCGGTGGCAGTGAGGGTCTGAGTCGGAGCGGGGCTGGTGGCAGTGAGGGTCTGAGGCGGAGCTGGGCTGGTGGCAGTGAGGGTCTGAGCCGGAGCGGGGCTGGTGGCAGTGAGGGTCTGAGGCGGAGCGGGGCTGGAGGCAGTGAGGGTCTGAGCCGGAGCGGGGCTGGTGGCAGTGAGGGTCTGAGGCGGAGCGGGGCTGGAGGCAGTGAGGGTCTGAGGCGGAGCGGGGCTGGCGGCAGTGAGGGTCTGAGGCGGAGCGGGGTTGGAGGCAGTGAGGGTCTGAGCCGGAGCGGGGCTGGAGGCAGTGAGGGTCTGAGGCGGAGCGGGGCTGGTGGCAGTGAGGGTCTGAGGCGGAGCGGGGCTGGCGGCAGTGAGGGTCTGAGGCGGAGCGGGGCTGGAGGCAGTGAGGGTCTGAGCCGGAGCGGGGCTGGAGGCAGTGAGGGTCTGAGCCGGAGCGGGGCTGGTGGCAGTGAGGGTCTGAGGCGGAGCGGGGCTGGTGGCAGTGAGGGTCTGAGGCGGAGCGGGGCTGGCGACAGTGAGGGTCTGAGGCGGAGCGGGGCTGGAGGCAGTGAGGGTCTGAGGCGGAGCGGGGCTGGTGGCAGTGAGGGTCTGAGGCGGAGCGGGGCTGGAGGCAGTGAGGGTCTGAGGCGGAGCTGGGCTGGTGGCAGTGAGGGTCTGAGCCGGAGCGGGGCTGGTGGCAGTGAGGGTCTGAGGCGGAGCGGGGCTGGAGGCAGTGAGGGTCTGAGCCGGAGCGGGGCTGGAGGCAGTGAGGGTCTGAGGCGGAGCGGGGCTGGCGGCAGTGAGGGTCTGAGGCGGAGCGGGGCTGGCGGCAGTGAGGGTCTGAGGCGGAGCGGGGCTGGAGGCAGTGAGGGTCTGAGCCGGAGCGGGGCTGGAGGCAGTGAGGGTCTGAGCCGGAGCGGGGCTGGTGGCAGTGAGGGTCTGAGGCGGAGCGGGGCTGGTGGCAGTGAGGGTCTGAGGCGGAGCGGGGCTGGCGACAGTGAGGGTCTGAGGCGGAGCGGGGCTGGAGGCAGTGAGGGTCTGAGGCGGAGCGGGGCTGGTGGCAGTGAGGGTCTGAGGCGGAGCGGGGCTGGAGGCAGTGAGGGTCTGAGGCGGAGCTGGGCTGGTGGCAGTGAGGGTCTGAGCCGGAGCGGGGCTGGTGGCAGTGAGGGTCTGAGGCGGAGCGGGGCTGGAGGCAGTGAGGGTCTGAGCCGGAGCGGGGCTGGTGGCAGTGAGGGTCTGAGGCGGAGCGGGGCTGGAGGCAGTGAGGGTCTGAGGCGGAGCGGGGCTGGCGGCAGTGAGGGTCTGAGGCGGAGCGGGGTTGGAGGCAGTGAGGGTCTGAGCCGGAGCGGGGCTGGAGGCAGTGAGGGTCTGAGGCGGAGCGGGGCTGGTGGCAGTGAGGGTCTGAGGCGGAGCGGGGCTGGCGGCAGTGAGGGTCTGAGGCGGAGCGGGGCTGGAGGCAGTGAGGGTCTGAGCCGGAGCGGGGCTGGAGGCAGTGAGGGTCTGAGCCGGAGCGGGGCTGGTGGCAGTGAGGGTCTGAGGCGGAGCGGGGCTGGTGGCAGTGAGGGTCTGAGGCGGAGCGGGGCTGGCGACAGTGAGGGTCTGAGGCGGAGCGGGGCTGGAGGCAGTGAGGGTCTGAGGCGGAGCGGGGCTGGTGGCAGTGAGGGTCTGAGGCGGAGCGGGGCTGGAGGCAGTGAGGGTCTGAGGCGGAGCGGGGCTGGTGGCAGTGAGGGTCTGAGGCGGAGCGGGGCTGGAGGCAGTGAGGGTCTGAGGCGGAGCGGGGCTGGTGGCAGTGAGGGTCTGAGGCGGAGCGGGGCTGGAGGCAGTGAGGGTCTGAGGCGGAGCGGGGCTGGAGGCAGTGAGGGTCTGAGGCGGAGCGGGGCTGGTGGCAGTGAGGGTCTGAGGCGGAGCGGGGCTGGAGGCAGTGAGGGTCTGAGCCGGAGCGGGGCTGGTGGCAGTGAGGGTCTGAGCCGGAGCGGGGCTGGTGGCAGTGAGGGTCTGAGCCGGAGCGGGGCTGGAGGCAGTGAGGGTCTGAGGCGGAGCGGGGCTGGAGGCAGTGAGGGTCTGAGGCGGAGCGGGGCTGGTGGCAGTGAGGGTCTGAGGCGGAGCGGGGCTGGTGGCAGTGAGGGTCTGAGCCGGAGCAGGGCTGGTGGCAGTGAGGGTCTGAGGCGGAGCGGGACTGGAGGCAGTGAGGGTCTGAGCCGGAGCGGGGCTGGTGGCAGTGAGGGTCTGAGCCAGAGCGGGGCTGGTGGCAGTGAGGGTCTGAGCCGGAGCGGGGCTGGAGGCAGTGAGGGTCTGAGGCGGAGCGGGGCTGGAGGCAGTGAGGGTCTGAGGCGGAGCGGGGCTGGTGGCAGTGAGGGTCTGAGGCGGAGCGGGGCTGGTGGCAGTGAGGGTCTGAGGCGGAGCGGGGCTGGTGGCAGTGAGGGTCTGAGCCGGAGCGGGGCTGGTGGCAGTGAGGGTCTGAGGCGGAGCGGGGCTGGCGGCAGTGAGAGTCTGAGGCGTAAACCGTGTGCTGCACAATCTGAAGAGAAAAAGCAATATAAGAAAAGGGATCAAACACGTCACACTGCGGGAGCCAATCACAAACCGGAGCTCTCACTGCTAAGCCCCGCTCCCTGATCACATGACGGTGACGTCACCACAGGTACACCAGCTCTCAGTGCAGCAGCTCCGTCCTGGTTGTGCGCAGCTCTTGCTCTCTGGTATCAGCCAGCAGGTTTCCGCTTCCCGCCATTCCGGTGAGATTACAGGGAGGGTTTGTGGTGAATCTGTGAGAGGAGAGTGTGGGGTGAGATCAGAGCTGTTCCTGTGGAGGCTCCTGCTCCATGTGACTGCGGCTCCTCAGTGTTGTATGGGGGATGTGCAGCGGCTCCTCCTCACCTCACCGACCCCGCTGGAGGTGTAGTTACCACGGTGACCGTCCTCCGCTGGAGGTGTAGTTACAACGGTGACCGTCCCCCGCTGGAGGTGTAGTTACCACGGTGACCGTCCCCCGCTGGCAGTGTAGTTACCACAGTGACCGTCCTTCGCTGGAGGTGTAGTTACCACGGTGACCGTCCCCTCCACTGGCAGTGTAGTTACCACGGTGACCGTCCTCTGCTGGAGGTGTAGTTACCACAGTGACCGTCCTTCGCTGGAGGTGTAGTTACCACAGTGACCATCCTATGCTGGCAGTGTAGTTACCACGGTGACCGTCCCCCGCTGGAGGTGTAGTTACCACGGTGACCATCCCCCCCACTGGCAGTGTAGTTACCACGGTGACCGTCCTCTGCTGGCAGTGTAGTTACCACGCTGACCGTCCTCTGCTGGCAGTGTAGTTACCACAGTCACCGTCCTCTGCTGGAGGTGTAGTTACCACAGTGACCGTCCTTCGCTGGAGGTGTAGTTACCACGATGACCATCCCCCGCTGGCTGTGTAGTTACCACGGTGACCGTCCCCCGCTGTAGGTGTAGTTACCATGATGACCGTCCTCTGCTGGAGGTGTAGTTACCACGGTGACCGTCCTCTGCTGGAGGTGTAGTTACCACGGTGACCGTCCTCCGCTGGCGGTGTAGTTACCACGGTGACCGTCCTCCGCTGGCGGTGTAGTTACCACGATGACCGTTCTCCGCTGGCTGTGTAGTTACCACGGTGACCTTCCTCCACTGGCGGTGTAGTTACAACGGTGACCGACCTCCTACGAGGCTGATAATGAGCCGTCAGATCGGCGGAGGAGGTCGCGGTGGAGTTTGTGGCTTTTTCTCCAGATTCTTCCTGATAAATGTCGGATATTTGGGGCAGAATTCAGTGATTGTCGTTATATCGTCCCCTGTGATCTCCATCTTCTCCTTTTCATGAAGACGCCGCCAGGACGAGATCCCTCCAGCTGATCCAGTGCTCATCCCTCCTTCTCCTGAATGACCCCGAGGATGGACGAGGGCGAGACCACCAGAAGATTATTACACTTCACCCTGGAGATCATCTCCCTGCTGAGCGGAGAGGTAACTCCTCTACATTTCTATCAGCTTTATTGTGTTATGTAACAAGTCCGACATCGGGAAGAGGAAATCCAGAAGAGGAAGAGAAGGATTCTTTACTGTAAGAGCAATGATTGTGTGCAGTTCTCTGCCAGGAGGAGTTCTCATGGGGATTCCCTATAAGAGCTGTAGAGGGGCCTTGATGTCTGTCCTGAGTGTAATAATATTCCAGGTTATGGCCCCAGATTACTGGAGACGGTTATTGATCCCGGGATTTCTACTGATTGTCAGATCTGGAGTCGGGAAGGAATTCTTCTCCCTAAGTGTCTCTCTCCATACACAGGATTACACAATAGTGAGGAAGACACCGGGGGAGGGTGTGACTCCCATCATCCATCTCCAGGAGTCAGGAGGGCGGAGCCCGGACCCCATCACAGAGCCTCCCCCGCACCCCCCGATACATGAGAGGAAGAAGAAGATCCTAGAGCTCAGCAACAAGATGATTGAGCTGCTGAGCGGAGAGGTGACTGCTGGGACATTATACAGGACGGCAATGGAGGATTCTGGGTGATGACCGGAGAGGTGACTGCTGGGACATTATACAGGACAGTACTAGAGGATTCTGGGTGATGAGCGGAGAGGTGACTGCTGGGACATTATACAAGACAGCACTGGAGGATTCTGGATGATGACTGGAGAGGTGACTGCTGGGACATTATACAGGACAGCACTGGAGGATTCTGGGTGATGAGCGGAGAGGTGACTGCTGAGACATTATACAGGACAGCACTGGAGGATTCTGGGTGATGACGGTGTCGTTGTTGTCAGGTTCCTATAAGGTGTCAGGACGTCGCTGTCTACCTCTCCATGGAGGAGTGGGAGTATCTAGAAGGACACCAGGATCGGTACCAGGAGGTGATGATGGAGGAGCTCCGGCCTCTTGCACCAGGTTCGCTGTAGATGACGTGTAATGATGAATCTCCCATTTTCGGCTTTTCTCTTCTTTTTTGCCTTGTACATGTGACTCTTGTGCTGCTGTTCTCGCTCCCTCCCTGTCTCGTCTTCTCTGCTCCCCTCCCCCATCGCTCACACAGGAGAGTGATTGTCCGCAGCGTTTGATTTTACATTCTGTGGATAAATCAGCAGATTTCCGATTGTGTTTGGAGGACAATGAAGCCACATAAGGCGACAGCAGAAGAAATATTAGGAAGATTCATCGCTTCATGACATAATGGCCGATCAGTAATGAGGGTTATGAAGGGTCGTTCCTCCTGAGCTTTTTGGGGTCTCAGGACTTGTTCTGGTGACTGATGGGGTCCTCTGTCCCCTTATCCGACGTCCCACACTGGGCGATTACTCTGGTGACGTCTCTCCCCCGGTATCAGTATGGTACAATATAAGGGAGGGCCCTGCTCACAGTCTACATGTTACAGGGGAATAGAAGGAGTTTCGTATCGGACACGACCAGAATAAGATGTTACACGTCTCTGAGGTCTCAGATTTGTAGTGATTTACATTTATTGTGCATTGTTCCTTACAGGGAACCTGTGTGGTTGGATATCGCCAGTAACATGCACATATGGGGTTAATCTGCTGGTTAATAGCATTAGGGAGGTGCCCGGCCGCTGTACTGAGTGTGCGGCACCCGGAAGCCGCCGGCTTTCAGTCATGCAGGCGCCAACGCAGCTACTGTCACCGTACGCAGCACTGAGCGGCGTCTGTAACTGCGCCCGGGACTGAGACTGACAGCCGGCTCAGCAGTGCATCAGTACAGAGCGACCGTCACTCAGTGTCGGGGCGCAGTTACAGCTGTCGCTCACAGTGCTGCCAGTGGTGACTGTAGCTACGCCTTCTTGATTCCTTGGGATTACATCAGGCCTATGCATTTTTTGTGAGGGTGGTAGTAGTGGCGAGGGACTGTTGTGTTTCTACACCCTGGCTCCCTGACAAAGACAAATGTCCCCATTCTCCTGTGCTGTGCGTGTGGTGCAGAACACTCACGTTTTGGTCGCAGATCTCTGCCGTCTTCGGTTTTTCCACTTCAGTAACCGCCGCACACACGATAGGGGACTTCCACTCCGTTTTATATAAAAGAACTTTACTTAACCGTCCAACTTCACCATGAGGGAACACGCAGTATTGGGCGCATCCTTTTCCAGGTGCATAGTTCATTGCACAGCATATGTTAATATTCACCGTCTGTTTCTCCTGAGATGTCCCTTCCATAGTCGACCTCTTTGGCCTCTGAGACCCTCACAGTTTTTAGAGTCCCGTTCCATTTCCTCTGTACTATTCCCCGTCCGACTTCCCCTTCTGGGAAGATTTTGAGACAAGTTACTCTGCTGACTCCTGTGGACCGTAGGCCCCGAACATTAAGGGAAAGTCGTTTTAGAGTTTCTGACTAACGTTCCTCTGCAGCTGGTCGGACCGGGTTTCTGTGCCCCTTGGACCTCCAGCTACTGCTCTGTCACATCCCTCCCTCAGAACTAACTGACAGGAAAAAACGTTGCTCCGCCCTGGCCTAATCTCCTCCCCTTTTGACTGGGCCAATCACCAATCCTCCTTCGGTTGCTGGGCAGACTTCCCCGTTACTCCCCTGCTGCAGTCACTAAACCTCCTGGTAACTACCCCGGCTCCTCCTGCTCTGCAGCTATTGCTGAACACATTAACTGTTTCTATCCTAAACTATTGCGTTCACCCCTACACTGTACCCAATTCCTAGTAATAATAATAATTTTTATTTACATAGCGCCAACATATTCCGCAGCGCTTTACATATAAGCGGGGACATGTACAGACAATAAATTCAATACAAGGTGAGACAGTTTAAACAGTTACATTAGGAGCGAGGGTCCGGCCGCTTACAATCTACAAGGGAATGGGGGGACACAATAGGTGCAAAGTGCTTGTTATTTCAGGTCTGACAATTATAATAAATAGGGATTTTCATATAAAGCTGCATGATCCGGTCATCAGCCCGTATGTATAAGTGCAATAATCAAGTATCGAGTGCAGTTATCTTGTGCATGGAGGGTGTGGAGACAGATGAATAGTAGGATGCAGATTCTGAACAATATTTAGAAGTAGGGAACAGGGGAAAGTTGGTTTACTGAGTAGTTGAGGTGGTTGGCTTGTTTAAAGAGATGGGTTTTTACAGCGCGCTTGAAGACATGGGGCTAGGCATCAGTCGGATCATCTGGGGTAGAGCATTCCAGAGAACTGGCGCAGCACAAGAGAAGTTTTGGAGGCGGAGGTGGGAGGTTCGGATTATGGGGGATGTTAGGTCATTTGTAGAACGGAGGGCACGTGTAGGGCGATAGACAGAGATGAGAGAGGAGATATAAGGCGGTACAGAACTGTGGAGAGCTTTGTGGGTGAGAGCGATGAGTTTATATTGGACCCTGTAGCAAATGGGCAACCAGTGCAATGACTGGCACAAGATGGAGGCATCGGTGAAGCGGCTGGACAGAAATACGACCCTGGCTGCTGCATTCAGGACGGATTGGAGAGGAGAAAGTTTGGTAAGAGGGAGACCGATCAGAAGAGAGTTGCAGTAGTCCAGACGAGAGTAAATAAGAGCGACAGTAAGAGTTTTAGCAGTTTCAAAGGTGAGAAAAGGTCGGATTCTGGAGATGTTTTTAAGATGCAGGTGACAAGAGCGAGTGAGTGATCGGATATAGGCAGTAAAGGAAAAGTTAGTGTCGAATATGACCCCAAGGCAGCGGGCGTGCTGCTGGGAGTTATGGTTGAACCCTCCAAGGTAATTTTGATGTTAGGTAGAGTTGGGTTAGTAGAGGGGAGAAACACAAGAAGTTCAGTTTTGGAGAGATTCAGTTTAAGATAGAGGGAGGACATGATGTTAGAGACAGCGGACAGACAATCCTTGGTATTTTGTATTAGGGTAGGGGTGATGTCAGGTGAAGAGGTGTATAATTGGGTGTCGTCAACATAGAGATGATACTGAAACCCAAATCTGCTGATTGTTTGTCCAATAGGGGCAGTGTATAGAGAGAAGAGGAGGGGGCCTAGGACTGAGCCCTGCGGGACCCCGATAGTAAGGGGATGAGGACAGGAAGAGGAGCCAGAAAAAGATACAGTGAAGGAGCGGTCAGACAGGTAGGAGGAAAGCCAGAAGAGAACAGTGTCCTTGAAGCCGATAGAGCGGAGCATGAGGAGGAGCTGGTGATCCACAGTGTCAAATGCTGCAGAGAGACCCAGGAGAATCAGCAGGGAGCAGTGACCTTTGGATTTAGCTGTTAGTAGATCATTAGAGACTTTAGTGAGGGCAGTTTCAGTGGAGTGTAAGGAGCGGAAACCAGATTGTAGAGGGTCGAGGAGAGAGTTATCTGGGAGATAGCGGATTAGACGGGATTGGACCAAGCGTTCCAGGAGTTTAGAGATGTAAGGAAGATTAGAGACAGGTCTGTAGTTAGCAGTGCCGTTCGTGTCCAGGGATGGCTTTTTAAGTAAAGGGGTTATGATGACATGTTTAAATGAGGAAGGAAAGATACCTGAAGAAAGAGAGAGGTTATATATTTTAGTCAGGTGAGTGGTGACCACCGGTGAGAGAGACTGCAGCAGATGTGAAGGTATGGGGTCACTGTTGCAGGTTGTAGGTCGAGAATAAATGAGAAGCTGGGTAACTTCTTCTTCTGTAACAGGCTCAAAGATGGCTGGTGTGCTTGAAGGGCGGCAGGGAAGGGGATCCAGGCACTGAGGAGATTGGGCTGAGATGTCCTGATGGATGTGGTTGATTTTTTTCTAGGAAATAAGTGGCCAGATCCTCACCGCTGAGGTTGGTGATGGAGGTCTGTGCATTAGGTTTCAGGAGGGAGTTCAAGGTTTCAAAAAGTCATTTTGGATTGTTGGACAGTGAAGTGATGAGGGGGGTGAAGTAGGATTGCTTGGCCAGATGAAGGGCAGAGTTATAGGTTTTGAGCATGAATTCATAGTGGATGAAGCTAAAAAAGATTTTCTGCACTGAAGCTCAGCACACCTAGAGCAACGCTGAAGAAAACGTATTTGCATTGTGTGCCAGGGCTGCCATTGTCTGTGTCTGGTCTTTCTGCGTGTAGAAGGTGCTGCTTCATCTAGGGCGCTCTTCAGTGTATTATTGTATTGTGATCATGCCAAGTCTGGACAGGAGAGGGAGGAGATGGGGGCTAAAGATGTGTGGAGATTGTCCATAAGCTGCTGTAAGTGGGGTGTCCCGGGGTGAGGAACCAGTTCTTGACACAGAAGAAAACAAGGTTGTTGTCCGAGAGCGGGAGAGGGGATTTAGTAAAGTCATGCAGCGAGCAGAGACAGGAGAAAACCAGGTCCAGAGTATTCCCGTCTTCATGTGTAGGAGAGTTAGAGGCCGAATGAGGAGGTTAGAGAAAGTAGATGAGAGGCAGATTGGGAGAGGGGATCATTGATGGGGATATTAAAGTCTCCCATAATGAGGGTGGGGATGTCACAGGATAGAAAGTGAGGAAGCCAGGTGGCAAAGTGATCCAGGAAATGGCGGGAGGAGCCTGGAGGGTGGTACACAGTACGGTTTCACTCTTACCCTTACCCGAGGCTCGGTGACAGTGTCATGTCGGATCACAGATGTATGACCAGGCAGTACTGAGAATACGTCTGTATTCTGCTGCATCAAATTCGGAGCCTCCCATTGCTGCTGTTTAGTGAGAGCATCACTTATTTTAACGTCACACCTGACCTCGTCCCTGGCTGGTGTCAGAGGGTTCCCAGACGGTACGACTGGCGTCTCATCCGTAATCGAACATTCCCGGACTTTCCAGGCTTTTAGCAGGTTCACATGATACAATTGTTTCGGTTTTCTCTTTCCGGGTTGGTACACTCGGTAATTCACCTCTCCCACCTTTTTCCGGACTTCATTTGGCCCTTGCCGCTTGATCTCCTTGGGTAGCCCAAGGTGGCAGAACATGGCAAACAGCTCGCAGGGGATACTTATTGCCTCCGGGTAACAGGTGGCATAATCTACTACCACCAAAATATGTTGGTGGCCACGGGCAGATTTTACTATAGGCCCCACCAGATTCAACGCAATCCGCTGAAAAGGTACCTCTATACTGGGTAGAGGTACCAATGGAGTCCGGAAATTTGCAGTGGGTGTGGTAAGTTGACACTTGGGACACGACTCACAATACCTCTGTACCTCGGCATAAATCCCGGGCCAAAAGAACCTCTGCAAAATACGTTCTTGCGTTTTTTTTTTCACCCCTAGGTATCCACCCAGCGTGTGCGTGCGTGTGTGCGTGTGTGTGTGTGAGAGCCATCTCTAGTAGCGCCCGGCAGTACGACTGGAATACTGCTAGCTATTCCACCACTTCATCCCGGATTTTATCAACTCTATATAATAGATCCTGGTTGACAGCCATGCGCGGAAAATCGCCTCTGCACCCGGTTGCTGAGGCATCCCATTTATTTCTACCACCCTTTCTCGTGCGCAGGCTAGAGTGGGATCCTGCAGCTGAGCTGTCCCAAAAGTACCAGGGGACACTTCCAGCTCTGGGATCGACGGGGTCTCCTCAACCTCTCCTGCCAATACCTCTAGGGGAACCTATCGGGGTTACACTCTGTCCCTAGGTCGGCGACCCCCTACGGCAGGTATCCCTGACTCGGAATCTTTGGGTTCAGTGCCCGGACATTTACCCTGGGAGGGTTAATTTTGTTCTCCCACAGGGACCAGTACAGGGGCAAGTATCTTCCCAAAACAGTCCCATCAGGAAGGATCTTCACCACTGCCACCACATGTTTCATCTCCCCACACGGGGTGGAAAAAGTAACCTCTGCTGTCGGGTACTCTCGGAGGTCCCCATGTATGCAAACAACCCCGACTTTCCGTCCACTGGGGTTCTCCTTGGCAACCAGTGACCCATGGAGCAGAGTCACTAGGCTCCCTGAGTCCAAGAGAGCCTCCTTCTGGTACCCTTTGACGAGTACCTGGCACAAGTGGGTTTCATTGCCTGCAGCGTCTGCAGTGACGTTGTAGACTGTCTGGGCATGCATCGAGACTCTGCGCGTGAACCCACAGTCCCATGGGTTCAACAGTCAGGGGGCAGTTGTCAGCCACATGTCCTGGCCCTTGGCGCTGCCAGCACCTGATAGTGGAGGCACCATTAGTCTTTGAGACCGTTTAGGGGACACTGGTCTGCCTCCCTCACTCCAGGGTACCCCCTCATTATGGGCTCGGTACTAACTGTCCCCAGCAGAGGGATGTGACCCTTTCACCAGCTCCTGGGCTTGCAGGATCCTGCATGATAGTCGCAGTGGGGCAGAGTCCCGTATGAAGTCCTGAGTGGCCATGTACTGCCCGATCAGGCTAACCACCTGGTTTAAAGTACCCGGGTCCCCTTGCCGCACCCAACGCTGTATAGCTGCTGGCAGAGTTCTCTCTAGCCGATCGACCACCACCCTCTCCACCATCTGGGCCAGAGTCAAAGTCTGAGGCTGGAGCCACCTTTTAACTGGCTACAGCAAGTCATATGCCTGAGACCTGGCGGGCTGGGCCTCCACAAAGGTCCATGAAAACACCCGTTGGGTTCTCAAATATGTATTAACTCCCAGTAGGGCAAGGATCTCACCTTTCAGCTTCCCATAGTCCTGGTCATCATCGCAACTCAGGCCAAAGTAGGCCTTCTGCTTGTCGCCTATCAGAAACTGAGCCACCATAAGAGCATACAGATGAATATGTCAGCAGAAACCCAGATAGAGCGCCCCCCATAGGCTGCCCCGGAGCACGAGCATATCATTATCTCCAAACTGAAAGTAAAGATTACACAAGAACCACAAGACGGATTTCATCAACCAAGGTGTCATATTAATCAGTGTAATGTCGCCCTCCTGACAGTGTATGTAGTTTACTGAGCACAATCCTGCTGACAGGTGCCAATAACGATGAGCAGGAATGTATCGCATATGAAGTTGTCCTCTATTTTCATCTTCTCCTTTTATTGTAAAGACGCCGGCAGGATGAGATCCCTCCAGCTGATCCAGTGTTCATCCCTCCTTCTCCTGAATGACCCCGAGGATGGACGAGGACGAGACCACCAGAAGATTATTACACTTCACTCTGGAGATCATCTCCCTGCTGAGCGGAGAGGTAACTCCTCTACATTTCTATCAGCTTTATTGTGTTATGTAACAAGTCCGACATCGGGAAGAGGAAATCCTGAAGAGGAAGAGAAGGATTCTTTACTGTAAGAGCAGTGATTGTGTGCAGCTCTCTGCCAGGAGGAGTTGTCATGGGGATTCCCTATAAGAGCTGTAGAGGGGCCTGGATGTCTGTCCTGAGTGTAATAATATTCCAGGTTATGGCCCCAGATTACTGGAGACGGTTATTGATCCCGGGATTTCTACTGATTGTCAGATCTGGAGTCGGGAAGGAATTCTTCTCTCTAAGTGTCTCTCTCCATACACAGGATTACACAATAGTGAGGAAGACATCGGGGGAGGGTGTGACTCCCATCATCCATCTCCAGGAGTCAGGAGGGCGGAGCCTGGACCCCATCACAGAGCCTCCCCCGCACCCCCCGATACATGAGAGGAGGAAGAAGAAGATCCTAGAGCTCAGCAACAAGATGATTGAGCTGCTGAGCGGAGAGGTGACTGCTGGGACATTATACAGGACAGCACTGGAGGATTCTGGGTGATGAGCGGAGAGGTGACTGCTGGGACATTATACAGGACAGCACTGGAGGATTCTGGGTGATGAGCGGAGAGGTAACTGCTGGGACATTATACAGGACAGCACTGGGGGATTCTGGGTGATGAGCGGAGAGGTGACTGCTGGGACATTATACAGGACAGCACTGGAGGATTCTGGGTGATGAGCGGAGAGGTGACTGCTGGGACATTATACAGGACGGCACTGGAGGATTCCGGGTGATGATAGGAGAGGTGACTGCTGGGACATTATACAGGACAGCACTGGAGGATTCTGGGTGATGAATGGTGAGGTGACTGCTGGGACATTATACAGGACAGCGCTGGAGGATTCTGGGTGATGTCCGGAGAGGTGACTGCTGGGACATTATACAGGACAGCACTGGAGGATTCTGGGTGACGACCGGAGAGGTGACTGCTGGGACATTATACAGGACAGCACTGGAGGATTCTGGGTGATGAATGGTGAGGTGACTGCTGGGACATTATACAGGACAGCGCTGGAGGATTCTGGGTGATGTCCGGAGAGGTGACTGCTGGGACATTATACAGGACAGCACTGGAGGATTCTTGGTGATGAGCGGAGAGGTGACTGCTGGGACATTATACAGGACAGCACTGGAGGATTCTGGGTGATGAGCAGAGAGGTGACTGCTGGGACATTATACAGGACAGCACTGGAGGATTCTGGGTGATGAGCGGAGAGGTGACTGCTGGGACATTATACAGGACAGCACTGGAGGATTCTGGGTGATGAGCGGAGAGGTGAATGCTGGGACATTATACAGGACGGCACTGGAGGATTCTGGGTGATGAGCGGAGAGGTGACTGCTGGGGCATTATACAGGACAGCACTGGAGGATTCTGGGTGATGACCGGAGAGGTGACTGCTGGGACATTATATAGGATAGCACTGGAGGATTCTGGGTGATGAGCGGAGAGGTGACTGCTGGGACATTATACAGGACAGCACTGGAGGATTCTGGGTGATGATGGTGTCGTTGTTGTCAGGTTCCTATAAGGTGTCAGGACGTCGCTGTCTATCTCTCCATGGAGGAGTGGGAGTATCTAGAAGGACACCAGGATCGGTACCAGGAGGTGATGATGGAGGAGCTCCGGCCTCTGACATTACCAGGTGAGAGGAGACTCTTGTTGGCTCCGGTGGATGTGATGACGTCTCTCGGCCTCCTATAATAGATGATTTTTCTCCCGACTTGCTCTGGTTTTCTCTACATTTTCTCACAGCTTTCATTCCCTGATTCTTCTCTTCTGATCTGTGAGTCGCGGTTTCTCCGCTGTCGTCTTCATCAGTCTTGAGTCTTCGTCCTCGGCAGCTTCTTTCAGAATCTTTCACCTTCCTTAGAGCATCGGTCACATTTTGTCTGCAGATGTCCCAGCGCTTCTGTCCGTTCTCTCCTATGATTTCTTTCGGTACCGGAGTCTGATCGTTACTCAGCAGAGTCGGGGTTAACTTACTGATGATTTTCCCCCTAATCCGCTGTCGCTCGTCCGTCCCTCTGAATCGGTCAGGCTCAATGTCGTCATCAGTCGTGGTCGGGCGTCCGGCTTTTTGGGTTTTGTTTCTCAGCATTTATTGGGTGGTAAGAACGACGTCGCTGCCATTTTCCAGGTCAGTACAGTTACAGCAATTCCAAACTTGTCGGGTTTATTTTTTAGAATATATTTTATGGGTTAAATATTCAGAACTGTTCCTGACACCCATCACTTTATCTTCCGTTATTGGAGCTGTGTGAGGGCTTCTCTTCTTGAATGATGCGCTGACCTTTTTGTTGGTGACTTTTTTGATCGTTGTTTTTTCATTGCAGTTTTGGGGAGGTGTTTTTGATGTGTTTTTTTTCTTTTGCCGTTTACCGTGTGAGATAAATCCTAACGTGAAACTGCCAAATAATAAATATATATATATATATATACTGTACAGACCAAAAGTTTGGACACACCTTCTCATTTAAAGATTTTTCTGTATTTTCATGACTTTGAAAATTGTACATTCACACTGAAGGCATCAAAACTATGAATTAACACATGTGGAATTATATACTTAACAAAAAAGTGTGAAACAACTGAAAATATGTCTTATATTCTAGGTTCTTCAAAGTAGCCACCTTTTGCTTTGATGACTGGTTTGTACACTCTTGGCATTCTCTTGATGAGCTTCAAGAGGTAGTCACCGGAAATGGTTTTCACTTCACAGGTGTGCCCTGTCAGGGTTAATAAGTGGGATTTCTTGCCTTATAAATGGGGTTGGGACCATCAGTTGTGTTGTGAAGAAGTCTGGTGGATACACAGCTGATAGTCCTACTGAATAGACTGTTAGCTGGCCATCATTACTTTAAGAAATGAAGGTCAGTCAGTGCGAAAAATTGGGCAAACTTTGAAAGTGTCCCCAAGTGCAGTTGCAAAAACCATCTATCGCTACAAAGAAATTGGCTCACATGAGGACCGCCCCAGGAAAGGAAGACCAAGAGTCACCTCTGCTTCTGAGCATAAGTTTATCCGAGTCAACAGCCTCAGAAATCGCAGGTTAACAGCAGCTCAGATTAGAGACCAGGTCAATGCCACACAGAGTTCTAGCAGCAGACACATCTCTACAACAACTGTTAAGAGTAGACTTTGTGCAGCAAGCCTTCATGGTAAAATAGCTGCTAGGAAACCACTGCTAAGGACAGGCAACAAGCAGAAGAGACTTGTTAGGGCTAAAGAACACAAGGAATGGACATTAGACCAGTGGAAATCTGTGCTTTGGTCTGATGAGTCCAAATTTGAGATCTTTGGTTCCAACTACCGTGTCTTTGTGTGACGCAGAAAAGGTGAACGGATGGACTCTACATGCCTGGTTCCCACCGTGAAGCATGGAGGAGGAGGTGTGATGGTGTGGGGGTGCTTTGCTGGTGACACTGTTGGAAATTTATTCAAAATTGAAGGCATACTGAACCAGCATGGCTACCACAGCATCTTGCAGCGGCACGCTATTCCATCCGGTTTGCGTTTAGTTGGACCATCATTTATTTTTCAACAGGACAATGACCCCAAACACACCTCCAGGCTGTGTAAGGGCTATTTGACCAAGAAGGAGAGTGATGGGGTGCTATGCCAGATGACCTGGCCTCCAGTCACCAGACCTGAACCCAATGGAGATGGTTTGGGGTGAGCTGCACCGCAGAGTGAAGGCAAAAGGGCCAACAAGTGCTAAGCATCTCTAGGAACTCCTTCAAGATTGTTGGAAGACCATTTCCGGTGACTACCTCTTGAAGCTCATCAAGAGAATGCCAAGAGTGTGCAAAGCAGTCATGAAAGCAAAAGGTGGCTACTTTGAAAAACCAAGAATATAAGACATATTTTCAGTTGTTTCACACTTTTTTGTTAAGTATATAATTCCACATGTGTTAATTCATAGTTTTGATGCCTTCAGTGTGAATGTACAATTTTCATAGTTATGAAAATACAGAAAAATCTTTAAATGAGGTGTGTCCAAACTTTTGGTCTGTACTGTATGTATATATTTTATTATTTGGCAAAATAATGTATGTGTGTGTGTAAATAAATAAATATATATATTTTATACAAAAACATTTGTTCTAATTTTGGGAGACAAAGCAAAATTAATGGGGACTTCAATCTGAGATCCGGGTGTGGTGGTAATAAGTGTAAGTCTCCCTTACAGGGATGTTTGTTCAGAAGAATATGTATTATGGAGCTTTTCTGTGGAGTCTGACCAGACAATCTCTCCTTGGCTCCCCGTGTGCATCAGTAAGCGCCCATGACCCCGGTGCCTGCTCTCTAGTTGTCCTTTCTACACATTGATAGGTACTAACCGCTGCGTACCGGGTGCTCCCCACAACACCGTCCTTCCGGGTTCTATGACTTCGTACGTTAGTCGTACATGTGCCCTTTTTTCCTCCTTTAGAGTCAAACGCAGAACTTGCTGCCTATTTTAGTGTTTATACCGAGGCGGATGTGGAGATTTATCTCTATTTAAAGAAGAAGAAAAATGCGGTAACCCGTCTTTTAATAGATCAGGTTCTCTCCTCTGAGTGATCCCAGAGGATCCTGTCCAGGAGGGAGGCCGTGTCCTCATGGTGACATCATGAGCTCTCAAAATGCAATCACTGGTAAATGGTCACCGTCCTTCCCCCAATCTCCATACAGTGAATTAGGAGAGAAGAAACCGATAGATAGAAATGTGGAGCTTTCTCCAGCTCCTCTGTGGTTCCATCCCTGGAGACGGAACTTGGAGAAGTTGTGTTTTTTAGTACGGCTCCTCCATCTGACTGACGAGGGTCTTCTCTGTCCCTCTCCTCAGGGTCCTCATCCTCTCTGCAGAGCATTAGGTTTTGGCCTTGCTGATTATCACTTCATACTTGAGGCCCACAATGTGCTGGGTCCTTGGTACCGGTGGTGAGGACCACAACAATGTAATTTAGTCCCTGATACATAAATATAGAATTACCGGTTCTGAGAGACGAGTCTCATATATAGACAGATACACGGCAGGTCATGTATTCAGTCTCTGTGTCTCCACAGATGGATCCAGGAGGAGAAATCCACCGGAGAGATGTCCCCGTCCTCTGTATCCCCAGGACTGTCCAGAGGAGAATCACAACATCCCGGAGGATCATCAGGTAGATGACACTGAAGTCCCCACAACATCTGACCATGATGTGATGGGATTTGAGCTCATGTTACATTGTTCTTTTTAGGATGAAGATCTGATTGATATTAAGGTTGAGGTTATACATGGAGCACAAGAGGCGACCGCAATATGGGCCGATCAGCAGGGTGAGGAGGGGAGACTGTCATGTCGGTTCTGTGGCCATCTACTACTACTCCCATCATCTCATGATCACATGATACAATCTACAGTGGCATGTAAAAGTTTGGGCACCCCTGGTCAAAATTACTGTTATTGTGACCAGTTAAGCAAGTTGAAGATGAAATGATCTCTAAAAGACCTAAAGTTAAAGATGACACATTTCCTTTGTATTACCCTTGGACATTTGTGTGCTCAGATAACTTTGACCAATGATTCAGACTTTACTTCGCCTGTTAGGGTAAGGGTTCGTTCACTATCATCGTTAGGAAAGGCCAGCTTTATAAAAACCCTGCCTACTCTAACAATGTGCCAAATAAACAGCAGCCATGGCTTCTTCTAAGCAGCTGTCTAGCACTCTGAAAATGGTGGAGGCCCACAAAGCAGGAGAAGGCTATGAGCAAAGCGTTTTCAAGTTGCCCTTTCCTCAGTTCAAAATGTAATAAAAAAATGTCAGTTAATAGAAACAGTGGAAGACCAAGCAAATTTTCAGTAAGATTGCTAGAGAGGCAAATCAGAACCCCCGCCTGACTGCAAAAGACCTTCAGAAAGATTTATCAGACTCTGGAGTTGTGGTACATTGTTGTACTCTTCAGAGACACCTGCACAAATATGGCCTTCATGGAAGAGTCATCAGAAGAAAACCTCTCCTGCGACCTCACCATGAAATTCAGCGTCAGAAGTATGCAAAAGTACATCTAAGAAGGTCTGATGCATTTTGGAAGCAAGTCTTGTGGACCGATGAGGTTAAAATAGAGCAATGATCAAAGTTGTGTGGAGTAAAAAGGGCACAGAATTTTAGGAAAAGAACATCTCGCCAACCATTAAGCATGGTGGTGGATCAATCATGCTTTGGGGTTGTGTTGCAGCCAATGGCACAGGGAACGGGTAGAGGGAAGAATGGATTCCATTAAATTTCAGCAAATTCTTGATGCAAACATAACACCATCTGCAAAAAAGCTGGAGGTGAAAAGAGGATGGCAAATGATGATGATACTAAACACACGTCAAAAGGCGCAAGCTGAAGGTTTTACAATGGCCCTCATAGTCCCCTGATTTGAATATCATTGAAAATCTGTGGCTAGACCTCAAAATAGCAGACGATGTAAGACGACCCAAGAATCTCACAGAACTGGAAGAATTCTCCAAAGAAGAATGAATGAAAATCCCTCAAACAAGAACTGAAAGACTATTGTCTGGCTACAAAAAGCATTTACAAGCTGTGATACTTTCAAAAGGGGGCGTTACTAGGTACTAACCTTGCCGGGTGCCAAAACTTTTGCATTTGCCCATTTTCCCTTATTGAATTTTTTTTTAAATGTAAAAGATGAAAATATATATAATTTATTATGTATTGTTTTGCCTAAAATACAAAGGAAATGTCATCTTTAACTTTAGGCCGTTTAGAGATTATTTCATCTTCAACTTAACTGTTCACAATAACAGTAATTTTGACCATTGGTGCCCAAACTTTTACATGTCACTGTATTCTGTCACTATGTGTTTCCTACAGATGGACTCATGGAAAGAAATCCACCAGAGAGATGTCCCCGTCCTCTGTATCCCCAGGACTGTCCAGAGGAGAATCACAACATCCCGGAGGATCATCAGGTAGACGGTGCTGAGCCCTGTACCGGATCTGTATATGGGGGGACATTTCTGATCGAGGTCATAGATGTCACAGATTTTGGTGGTTTCTTGTATTGTGCTGATTGTTACATCTGATATATCAGGAGGAAGATCCGACTAAGAATAAAGAGGAGGATGAGACAGAAGAAGAAGTGATGACGAGGGGGGATCAGCCGTGTGTGAGTGACGGGAAGGAGGAGATTCCTGTAGATGTTTCCACAGGTGTGTAATAATGACCGGCGTGTGATGATGATGGTGATGACCGGCGTGTGATGATGATGATGACTGGCGTATGACGATGATGATTGGCTTGTGACTATGATTAGTGACGTGTGATGATGATGACTGGCGTATGACGATGATGATTGGCATGTGACTATGATTAGCGGCGTGTGATGATGATGACTGGCGTATGATGATGATGATTGGCATGTGACTACGATTAGCGGCGTGTGACGATGACCGGTGTGTGATATTGTATGGAGTCTCCGGTGCAGTGAAGCTTTATCACAGCAGAAGCGTCCGGTGATGGCGCGGCTGCTCCTGTACAGAGTCCGGTTGCGCACCGATGAATAACTGGGCCGCATTCACACCTCTTCTTAATGATTTAATAAGCACATTTTTAATTTTCCTAATTGTGTTTTTAATATTACTTCCATCTTTTATTTTCATATTATTCTTACACAAGTCTCATGCTGCCATATAAATGACTGAGCTTGCGATTCGGACAGAACCCCGGGGGAAGATTCCATATAATGAGGCGCTGTGGACGCCGTCTGGCCTATGATCCAGTGATGTCCATCTTTTTCAGCGTGCATAAAAGCGCAGTCGACCAGAGGCTAGACGGAGTCCAGTGTAACTCTGCTGCCTCATTATTCTGAATGGATCCCTCGGGGGTGTCATCTGAATCATGTATTTTGTAGATTTAGATGGAAACCCCGATATATAGTGGGTACGGAAAGTATTCTTACCTCTTTAAATTTTTCACTCCTTGTTTTATTGCAGCTATTCGGTAAGTTCTAAAAAGTTCATTTTTTTCTCATTATAGTACACTCTGCACCCCATCTTGACTGAAAAAAACAGAAATGTAGACATTTTTGCAAATTTATTAAAAAAGAATTCAGACCCTTTGCTCAGTATTGAGTAGAAGCCCCTTTTTGAGCTAGTACAGCCATGAGTCTTCTTGGGAATGATGCAACAAGTTTTTCACCCCTGGATTTGGGGATCCTCTGCCATTCTTCCTTGCAGATCCTCTCCAGTTCCATCAGGTTGGATGGTGAACGTTGGTGTACAGCCATTTTCAGGTCTCTCCAGAGATGCTCAATTGGGTTTAGGTCAGGGCTCTGGCTGGGCCAGGCAAGAATGGCCACAGAGTTCTGAAGCCACTCCTTTGTTATTTTAGCTGTGTGCTTAGGGTCACTGTCTTGTTGGAAGGTGAACCTTCAGCCAAGTCTGAGGTCCAGAGCACTCTGGAAGAGGTTTTCATCCAGGATATCTCTGTACTTGGCTGCATTCATGTTTCCTTCAATTGCAACCAGTCATCCTGTCCCTACAGCTGAAAAATACCCCCATAGCATGATGCTGCCACCACCATGTTTCACTGTAGGGATTGTATTGGGCATGTCAGGAGCAGTGCCAGGTTTTCTCCACACATACCGCTTAGAATTATCACCAAAAACTTCTATCTTCGTCTCATCAGACCAGAGAATCTTATTTCTCATAGTCTGTGAGTCCTTCATGTGTTTTGAGAAAACTCTATGCGGGCTTTCGTATGTCTTGCACTGAGGAGAGGCTTCCATCTGGCCACTCTGCGATAAAGGCCCGACTGGTGGAAGGTTGCAGTGATCGTTGACTTTTGTGAGCTTTCTCCCATCTGCCTACTGAATCGCTGGAGCTCAGCCACAGTGATCTTGGGGTTTTTCTTTACCTCTCCTACCAAGGCTCTTCTCCCACGATTGCTCAGTTTGGCTGGACGGCCAGGTCTAGGTAGACTTCTGGTGGTCACAAACTTCTTCCATTTAAGGATTATGATGGCCACTGTGCTCTTAGGAACCTTGAGTAATGCAGAAATTCTTTTGTAACCTTGGCCAGATCTGTGCCTTGCCACAATTCTGTCTCTGAGCTCCTTGGGCAGTTCCTTTGAGCTCATGATTCTCATTTGGTCTGACATGCACTGTGAGCGGTGAGGTCTTATATAGACTGGTGTGTGCCTTTCCAAATCAAGTCCTATGAGTTTCATTAAACACAGCTGGACTCCAATGAAGGAGTAGAACCAGGAGGATCACAAGGAAATGGACAGCATGTGACTTAAATATGAGTGTCTGAGCAAAGGGTCTGAATACTTATGCCCATGTGATATTTCAGTTTTTCTTTTTTAATAAATTTGCAAAATTGTCTGCATTCCTGCTTTTTTTCAGTCAAGATGGGGTGCAGAGTGTACTTTAATGAGAAAAATAAATGAACTTTTTAGAATTTACCAAATGGCTGCAATGAAACAAAGAGTGAAAAATTTAAAGGGGTCTGAATACTTCCCGTACCCACTGTAAGTGTTCAGCGTACAGCACAGGATAAATATGCTCCAAAATGTTCTGTACCCCCAAATGCCACCATTAAGAGCCTCTACTCAACCCACAAAAAACAAGTCCCCACTCAGGTTCATCATCTGTAAACAGTAATATAGGGGGTGTCCATATCACTGGTAGCACAAAGGCTCTGGAAAAGTGACTTGGCTCCCACTTAAAGAAATCCAGTGACATCTGCACTCCCAAATCCAAATGCCCCCTCCTCCTGGGCCCCACCGTGTGCAGTTACCATCCACATGTTTGGCATTACTGTTGACTCATGTTCAGTCTATGATCTATTAGTATACCTAAGTCTTTTTCACATGTACTGTTGCTTAGCTCTATTCCTCCCATTCTGTATATGCTTTTTTCATTTTTATTGCCCAGATGTAGTACTTTGCATTTTTCCCTGTTAACAACCATTCTGTTGGTTGCTGCCCACTGCTCCAGTTTATTTAGGTCTTTTTGAATCCTCTCTCTCTCTTCTCTAGTATTAGCTATCCCTCCTAGCTTTGTGTCATCAGCAAATTTAATCAGTTTACCCTCAATTCCTTCATCTAAATCATTGATAAAGATGTTGAACAATACAGGTCCCAGGACGGAGCCCTGTGGTACCCCACTTGAGACATTCATCCAGCTGGATGTGAAGCCATTTACAATCACCCTTTGAGTCCGATCACTAAGCCAGTTATGAATCCACCTAACAGTTGCCTGGTCCATTGCATACTTGGTCATTTTTTCAATAAGGATGGGGTGAGATACTTTGTCAAATGCTTTGCTGAAGTCAAGATATACTATATCTACAGCATTTCCCTGATCCACCCAGTCAGTGATTCTGTCATAGAAGGAAATTAAGTTAGTCTGACATGACTTGTTAGTTATAAACCCATGCTGACTCTGGTTAATCACTTCATTCTTATCCAGGTACTTACATACATGTTGTTTAATAATTTGTTCAAAGATCTTTCCTGGTATAGAAGTCAGACTCACCGGCCTATAGTTCCCTGGGTCCACCTTCTTCCCCTTTTTGAAGATAGGAACAACATTTGCTCTTCTCCAGTCTTCTGGGACTTCTCCTGTTCTCCAAGAATTTTCAAAGATTATGGAGAGTGGTTCTAAAATTTCTTCTACGATCTCCTTCAGTACTATGGGGTGTAATTCATCTGGACCTGGAGACTTGAACTCATTTATGTTAGCTAAATATTCCCTCACAATCTTTCTGTTTACAGATAACTTGGATTCCTCTATTCCTTTAAAAGGACAGTGAAGATCAGTTGATGTTACATTTTCTTTCTGAGAGAAAACAGATGCAAAATAGGAATTAAAAAGTTTGGCCTTCTCAACATCCTCTCTTACCATTTCTCCATTTTCATCCTGTAAAAATCCTATAGCATCTTTGACTTTTCTTTTACTTTTGACATACCCCCAAAATCCTTTTTTATTGCTTTTGACATCTCTTGCAAGCCTTAATTCATTGTCAGCTTTAGCTAACCTGATACATGCCCTGCAGGATCTGCAGACTGCATTATAATCTTCTTTAGATATGCCTCCCTCTTTCCATTTAATAAACATTTCTTTCTTTCTTTTTAGCATGTGTTTAAGTTCTGTGTTCATCCATCCTGGTTTCCTTAAATGCTTCCCATTCTTCCTACTTTTCGGGATTGTTAACGATTGTGCTTTGAGAATCTCATTTTAAAAAATTTCCCATCCTTCCTGGACATTTTTGTCCTTAAGGACATCCAGCCATTGGATCCCTCCTATTCTCTTTCTGAGTCTCTTAAAATCTGCCTTTCTAAAATCTAACCTTGAAGTTTGAGTCTTCACATGTCTTCCTCCTCTAGTTATCCAAAATTCTATAATAGCATGATCGCTGCCTCCTAGGGTCCCAGCCACTTTTACCTCCTCAACCATTTCCTCCTTGTTTATAAGGATTAGATCCAAAGTAGCAGATCCCCTTGTTTTCTCCCCTACCTTTTGGAAGATAAAGTTGTCAGCAAGAGAGGATAAGAATTTTCTTGACCTGTTAGTTTTACTTGAGAGAGATTCCCAACAAATGTCTGGATAGTTGAAATCTCCCATGACCACTACGTCATATTTTTTTGAGAACTTGGTCATTTGATACATAAAGAGTTCATCCATATCTTCAGCTTGCCCAGGTGGCCTGTAGTAAATGCCTACAATGGTGTCCTTTCCGTTGTTCTCTCCTTGTATTCTTACCCAAACAGTTTCCACAGAACTCCCAGTCTCTGAAGCTTCAATCTCTGTGCAGATATACGCTTTTCTAACATACAATGCGACACCTCCTCCTCGTTTATCAAGTCTGTTTCTTGCAAATAAGTTGTATCCTTTTAGCCTTTTATTCCAATCATGTGTATCGTCCCACCAAGTTTCAGTGATTCCAATGACATCATATTTCTTTTCCTGCGTTAGTAGTTCTAATTCTCCTTGTTTGTTGCCCATGCTTTGTGCATTTGTATAAAAACATTTTAGTTTGTGATTGGTTTCTCTTCCTCCCATATTTTTATCATTTAAATTGTTTTGTCTTTGTTCTTCCTTTCCACTTCCAGTAGCAGAGATCTCTGTTATTTGTGTTCAGTTATTCTTCATGACATAATAAATAACCAGTAAACGGCTTCTTATACACATCATAGGGTCTAATGCACAGCGGAGACCCCCAGCCCCAAATGGACATGTGCAAGTATGTCTACATTACCCCTATGGACGATCATATGTCCACAACAAAAAGCATCCGTGCAATACAAGAATGAAGTGTCTGCATCTATAATGTGTATATTATGTATAATTACTATAAAAGAGGAAAAAACACAATTCAGTAAATGGATACAAGGTCTGAAGGAAGCTTCATATCACTGGGGAATCTGGGGTCCAATTCCAGAATCCACAAGGCTTCTCTGGGGTGTACTTTTTATACCAATCTCCCCCCTTAGCTGGTCTGGTGACATATTCAATACCCACAACTGTAAAGGGATTAATCCCTATTGTGTTGTATGAGATGTTGTGATGCTGCAGATGTATTACGTGTTGTGGGGCCAAGAACGTCCCTAACGTGTCCCCCAATGTGGTGACGTAAGGGTCTGACCGTGCCCCCCACATATTGCAGCAGACAAGCTTCACATTGTATGGTGTCAATGACGTGTGGAGCTACAACTAATGAGATGTCGGATATTATAGGGTTTATTATGGTTAGTAGATGCAGACATTTTTGCTTTGTGCACAGACTTGCACAAACCACATTTATTTCTCCCACATTCAATGAAACCTTTGGTGTTTGTCCTCCACGTGTCAGTTGTCTTTCTTGTTGCTGGATCCTTGTCAGTGTATAACATAGGTAAATGTTTTCTGGTAATATTCACTATATTATAGGAATCTTCTCTGCAGCCAGTATTGAATGTAACTCTAGACTGATGGATGTTTCCTTTGTGCGTTTTCAGTAATATATGAAATATTGGACATTGTGGGTGATTTTCCTTTAATCGTTCTATTTGTTTGGCATTAAGTACAGCCGATACCAAACCCTCCTCCAAAAGACAATGTAAGGGGGTATTGTATGAATTAGTAGGATCTCCATCTAGAGTGCGGCATATATTAGTATCGTCACCCATGTTCATAACCTCCGGCTCATACAACCCACTATCCAGAGCTGTAATCGAGCCCCCTTTATCTGCAGCTCTAATTACTTTATTAGGGCTGTGCTCAGGGCCGTATCTGGCATTCATGCTGCCCTAGGCACTTTAAGTGCTCACGCCCCCTACTGGTAATTCATACTAGAAGTGCTCACACCCTTTAGGCCCCCTTCACACGTACCGGAGACACACACGTACACCCATTATAATCTATAGGCTGCACACATGGTCACACGGACCGGACATGTCCGTTTTTTGCCGGCAGCTCGGACGTCAGTACGTCCTGCATACAGATGACATAAAGTGTGACATCCGCACACACGTCTGTGTGACACGTGCCGGAAGAGAGTGCAGAATAGAAATGACAGATATTTAGGTGTTAGATGTGCAAAGATCGAGATAGATGATAGATATCCGTGAGATATATAATTACTGCCCTGTGTGTGGAGTTTACTGTACTTGTGTTTAGCTAATAAATTAAAAAAGAGATGTGGAATCCTCCCTATTTTTGATAACCAGCAAAGGTAAAGCAGACAGCTGTGAGCGGATATTATCAGGGTGGGAAGGTCCTCGGTTACTGGGCCCTTCCCAGCCTAAAAATACCAGCCCTCAGCCGCCTCAGAAATGGCGCACCAATTCAGGTGCTTTTCACGGCTCTTCACGATTGCCCTGGTGCGGTGGCAATCGGGGTAATGGTGGTTAGGGTTGATGACAGCTGTGATTTGTCAAAAAACACAGCTGTCTTCAAGCCCTCAGGTTAGTAATGGAGAGGGAAAGGAAAGAGATCCCGGCACTCACCTGTAGTCAATCATTTATTCCACATCCACAAATCTGCAAAACGTTTCAGCTCCTCCAGAGCTTTTGTCAATTGTGGGCAATCACATAGAAATACAACATTTATATAGAAAAAAAAACAAGGAAATGACATCACAATGAAATAAAAAATGAAGAAAACTACAAACATTCATATAATCATATTAGTCTCATTATATAAAATATACACTGCTCAAAAAATAAAGGGAACACTTACACAACAGAATATAACTCCAAGTAAATCAAACTTCTGTGAAATCAAACTGTCCACTTACGAAGCAACACTGATTGACAATCAATTTCACATGCTGTTGTGCAAATGGGATAAACAATAGATGGAAATTATTGTCAATTATCCAGACACCCTCAATAAAGGAGTGGTTCGGCAGGTGGGGACCACAGACCACATCTCTGTACCAATGCTTTCTGGCTGATGTTTTGGTCACTTTTGAATATTGGTTGTGCTTTCACACTCGTGGTAGCATGAGACGGACTCTACAACCCACAGAAGTTGCTCAGGTAGTGCAGCTCATCCAGGATGGCACATCAATGCGAACTGTGGCAAGAAGGTTTGCTGTGTCTGTCAGCGTAGTGTCCAGAGGCTGGAGGCGGTACCAGGAGACAGGCCAGTACACCAGGAGAGGGGAGGGGAGTGGAGGGGGCCGTAGGAGGGCAACAACCCAGCAGCAGGACCGCTACCTCCGCCTTTGTGCAAGGAGGAACAGGAGGAGCACTTCCAGAGCCCAGCAAAATTACCTCCAGCAGGCCACAAATGTGCATGTGTCTGCACAAACGGTTAGGAGCCGACTCCATAAAGGTGGTATGAGGGCCCGACGTCCACAGATGGGGGTTGTGCTCAGAGCCCAACACCGTGCAGGACGCTTGGCATTTGCCACAGAACACGAGGATTGGCAAAGTCGCCACTGGCGCCCTCTGCTCTTCACAGATGAAAGCAGGTTCACACGAAGCACATGTGACAGACGTGACAGAGTCTGGAGACGCCGTGGAGAGCGATCTGCTGCCTGCAACATCCTTCAGCATGACCGGTTTGGCAGTGGGTCAGTAATGGTGTGGGGTGGCATTTCTTTGGAGGGCCGCACAGCCCTCCATGTGCTCGCCAGAGGTAGCCTGACTGCCATTAGGTACCGAGATGAGATCCTCTGACCCCTTGTGAGACCATATGCTGGTGCGGTTGGCCCTGGGTTCCTCCTAATGCAGGACAATGCCAGACCTCATGTGGCTGGAGTGTGTCAGCAGTTCCTGCAAGATGAAGGCATTGAAGCTATGGACTGGCCCGCCCATTCCCCAGACCTGAATCCGATGGAGCGAGACATGATGTCCCCGATGTGCTCAATCCACCAACGTCACGTTGCACCACAGACTGTCCAGGAGTTGGCGGATGCTTTAGTCCAGGTCTGGGAGGAGATCCCACAGGAGACCATCCGCAACCTCATCAGGAGCATGCCCAGGCGTTGTAGTGAGGTCATACAGGCACATGGAGGCCACACACAATACTGAGCCTCATCAGGAGCATGCCCAGGCGTTGTAGGGAGGTCATACAGGCACGTGGAGGCCACACACAATACTGAGCCTCATCAGGAGCATTCCCAGGTGTTGTAGGGAGGTCATACAGGCACGTGGAGGCCACACACAATACTGAGCCTCATTGTGACTTGTTTTAAGGACATTACATTAAAGTTGGATCAGCCTGTAGTGTGTTTTTCCACTTTAATTTTGGGGGTGACTCCAAATCCAGGCCTCCATTGGTTAATAAATGTGATTTCCATTGATGCTTTTTGTGTGATTTTGTTATCAGCACATTCAACTTTGTACAGAACAAAGTATTCAATGAGAATATTTCATTCATTCAGATCTAGGATGGGTTATTTCAGTGTTCCCTTTATTTTTTTGAGCAGTGTATATACACAAAAATGAAAAAACGTCCATAACAAAGTATATTAACTATCAAATAAAATATGTAATTTTACACCAATACACATTGCCACAAATATATATATAGGAAATGCAAAAAAAACAATCATTTTTATTTATATAGCGCCAACATATTCCGCAGCACTTTACAATTAAGCGGGGACATGTACAGACAATAAATTCAATACAAGGTAAGACAGTTTAAACAGTTACATTAGGAGCGAGGGTCCGGCCGCTCGCACGCTTACAATCTACAAGGGAATGGGGGGGACACAGTAGGTGAAAAGTGCTTGTTATTTCAGGTCTGACAATTATAATAAACAGGGATTTTCATATAAAGCTGCATGATCTGGTCATCAGCCCGTATGTATAAGTGCAATAATCAAGTATCGAGTGCAGTTATCTTGTGCATGGAGGATGTGGAGACAAATGAAGAGTAGGGAACAGATTCTGAATAATATTTAGAAGGAGGGAACAGGGGAAAGTTGGTTTACTGAGTAGTTGAGGTGGTCGGCTTGTTTAAAGAGATGGGTTTTAAAAGCGCGCTTGAAGACATGGGGGCTAGGCATCAGTCGGATCGTCTGGGGTAGAGCATTCCAGAGAACTGGTGCAGCACGAGAGAAGTCTTGGAGACGGAGGTGCGAGGTTCGGATTATGAGGGATGTTAGGTCATTTGTAGAACGGAGGGCAGGTGTAGGGCGATAGATAGAGATGACAGAGGAGATATAAGGCGGTGCAGAACTGTGGAGAGCTTTGTGGGTGAGACCGATGAGTTTATATTGGATCCTGTAGCGAATGGGTAACCAGTGTAATGACTGGCACAAGATGGAAGCATCGGTGAAGCGGCTGGACAGAAATACGACCCTGGCTGTCGCATTCGGGACGGATTGGAGAGGAGAAAGTTTGGTAAGAGTGAGACCGATCAGAAGAGAGTTGCAGTAGTCCAGATGGGAGTGAATAAGAGTGACAGTAAGAGTTTTAGCAGTTTCAAAGGTGAGAAAAGGAAGGATTCTGGAGATGTTTTTAAGATGCAGGTGACAAGAGCGAGTGAGTGATCGGATATAGGCAGTAAAGGAAAGGTTAGTGTCGAATATGACTCCAAGGCAGCGGCCGTGCTGCTTGGGGGTTATGGTTGAACCCTCCAAGGTAATTTCGATGATAGGTAGAGTTGGGTTAGTAAAGGGGAGAAACACAAGAAGTTCAGTTTTGGAGAGATTCAGTTTAAGATAGAGGGAGGACATGATGTTAGAGACAGCAGACAGTCAATCCTTGGTATTTTGTATTAGGGTAGGGGTGATGTCAGGTGAAGAGGTGTATAGTTGGGTGTCGTCAGCATAGAGATGATACTGGAACCCAAATCTGCTGATTGTTTGTCCAATAGAGGCAGTGTATAGAGCGAAGAGGAGGGGGCCTAGGACTGAGCCCTGCGAGACCCCGATAGTAAGGGAACGAGGAGAGGAAGAGGAGCCAGCAAAAGATACAGTGAAGGAGCGGTCAGAGAGGTAGGAGAACCAGGAGAGAACAGTGTCCTTGAAGCCAATAGAGTGGAGCATAGTGAGGAGGAGCTGGTAATCCACAGTGTCAAATGCTGCAGAGAGATCCAGGAGAATCAGCAGGGAGCAGTGACCTTTGGATTTAGCTGTTCGTAGATCATTAGAGTCTTTAGTGAGGGCAGTTTCAGTGAAGTGTAAGGAGCGGAAACCAGATTGTAGATGGTCGAGGAGAAAGTTATCTGAGAGATAGCGGATTAGATGGGAGTGGACCAGGCGTTCCAGGAGTTTAGAGATGAAAGGAAGGTTAGAGACAGGTCTGTAGTTCGCAGCGCAGTTCTGGTCCAGGGACGGCTTTTTAAGTAAAGGGGTTATGATGGCATGTTTAAATGAGGAGGGAAAGATACCTGACGAAAGAGAGAGGTTAAATATTTTAGTCAGGTGAGTGGTGACCACCGGTGAGAGAGACTGCAGGAGATGTGAAGGAATGGGGTCACTGTTGCAGGTTGTAGGTCGAGAAGAAGTGAGAAGCTGTGTAACTTCTTCTTCTGTAACAGGCTCAAAGATGGCTAGTGAGCTTGAAGTGCGGCAGGGAAGGGGATCCAGGCACTGAGGAGATTGGGCTGAGATGTCCTGATGGATGTGGTTGATTTTTTCTAGGAAATTAGTAGCCAGATCCTCACCGCTGAGGTTGGTGGTGGGGGCCTGTACGTTAGGTTTCAGGAGGGAGTTTAAGGTTTCAAAAAGTCATTTTGGATTGTTGGACAGTGAAGTGATGAGGGTGGTGAAGTAGGATTGTTTGGCCGGATGAAGGGCAGAGTTATAGGTTTTGAGCATGAATTTATAGTGGATGAAGTCCTCTGCTAAAAGAGATTTTCTCCACTGATGCTCAGTGCACCTTGAGCAACGCTGAAGAAAACGTATTTGCATTGTGTGCCAGGGCTGCCATTGTCTGCGTCGGATCTTTCTGCATATAGAAGGTGCTGCTTCATCTAGGGCGCTCTTCAGTGTATTATTGTAGTGTGACAATGCCAAGTCCGGGCAGGAGAGGGAGGAGATGGGGGCTGAAGATGTGTGGAGATTGTCCATAAGCTGCCTGGGTATTAATGGTATGTATATTCCTATAAGTGTGGTAAGTGGGGGTGTCCCGGTTGAGGAGACAATTCTTGACAGAGAAGGAAAGAAGGTTGTGGTCCGACAGCGGGAGAGGGGAGTTAGTAAAGTCATGCAGCGAGCATAGACGGGAGAAAACCAGGTCCAGAGTATTCCGGTCTTTATGCGTAGGAGAGTTAGTAACCTGTGAGAGGCCGAATGAGGGGGTTAGAGAAAGTAGATGAGAGGCAGATTGGGAGAGGAGATCATTGATGGGGATGTTAAAGTCTCCCATGATGAGGGTGGGGATGTCACAGGATAGAAAGTGCGGAAGCCAGTTTGCAAAGTGATCCAGTAACTGGCGGCAGGAGCCTGGAGGGCGATACACAACTGCCACTCACAGGGAGAAGGGTTTTAAGAGTCTGACGGTGTGGACTTCAAAGGAAGGAAACATAAGTGAGGGAACTGGGGGGATGACCTGGAAAGCACATTGTGGTGAAAGGAGCAAACCAACACCTCCACCTTGTCTGTTCTCAGGTTTGGCGGCATGCAAAAATTTCAGCTCACTAAACGAGAGAGCAGCAGCTGCGGTGGTGTCTGAATGCTGGATCCAGGTTTCTGTAATAGCCAGAAGGTTAAGGGAATTAGTGAGGAAAAAATCGTGAGTGTAAGTTAGTTACACACAGACCGTGCGTTACAGAGAGTACAGTGGAAAGCGATAGGAGAGGGCATGCACTGAATGTTAATAAGATTAGCAGGGTTTCTATATGCAGCTGGAGGAGAGTGGTGTATGCTAGCACACGGAGGCCCAGGGTTGGGAGAGATGTTGCCAGCGACTAGGAGAAGGAGAAAAAAGAGAAAGAGCAGGTGGTGCAATGATTTGTATGAACATTTTGCGTGCTGTATGGAGGTAGTGGATGGTTTGGAGTGGGTGAGGAATGTCAGTAGAGCCTCAGAGTTATACATGGGAGAGGCGTGAAGGGAGGGGTGGATATGGAGAGAGTGCACAGAATGTGTTAAAGGGCGGGCGAGATGTGAGAAAGCAGAAGTTAAAACAAGTAAGATAATAATCATCGTACCATATAACAGTGATCAGGTCATAGAAGGGTTATGGATTTAGAATTGCTTTCATTCATCATTGGGTGAATATTTTAATATCTGAATGGACGACTAAATTATCAGCATTAGAACATTTTAATAACATTTTTTAAAATTTAAAAAATAGGAGAAAAAAATAATAATTACAATATGAAAAATTCTCCAGACCCTGATCACAAGATGGCGCCGAGAACTCTGCACAACAACATGGAGAGGAGGAGATGGCGTGGGAGGATGCTGAGGCTGAGTCGCACCCGGGAGAACCTGAGCCTACGTAAAGACAGGTATCTGTACAACTCCGCTCTGCTATACAAGACACAGACGTATCTCTTAGGCCGGAGTCCCACTAGCGTATTGTATGCGATGCGAGACCCCCCGATGCGATATGCTAATGACACTCGCTGCTGCTCTGCTGTGAGCGGGAGCCGAATGTCAGTGCTCCATGCTCTGATCCTCTCGCACGGCTGCAGAGAGGACGGGGAAAGCACTATCTCCATCTCCTCTGCTGCTGGCATTGGCGGGAATCGCACTGCACTCGGGTGGTATCTGAGTGCAGCGCGATGTTTCACACGCACCTGTAGATTATATGGGTGCATGCGATCCGATCGGAGCTGGAAAACAAAACGCCGCTGAGCAGAGAATCCGAGGATTACTGGGTACGGACGCAGTCTGGGGTTTTATCAGATTGAAGTGAGAGCGAGCCCTGACTGGGGAAACAGATGAACTTACTATAGATGTGGACCTGATGAGACTACTGGACTTACAGAACCTCCGGGAGCAGAGAAATCCTCATCACTGGAGAAAGCGGCCACTATGTGACGTCAGAGGGAGGAGGAGCCGGAGGAGCGACTGCGCCGGGATCATCTGCAGATCTGGGCGGGGCAATGACCCCTGAGGGGAGGAGCTGCGGTGACATCATCACTGTCACATGACCGCAGCCTCATCACAGCTCCTTCACCATTATAATAACTTTATAGTTTATAGAATCATTACAGTCTGTGAGGAAACACTGCGGAGCCAATCAGAGCAGAGACAACAGGCCGGGACAGATAGCTTCTGCGCGCTGCCTCCAACAACCAGCAGAGGGCAGCAACACAGAGACAGCGTGTGATCCTGACTATGAGACAGAGAGACGGCGGAGGGGGAGAGAGACACCACAGGAAGAGGCTGCTGCACTGAGAGCGGAGGACCTGTGGGACGTCACCGTCATGTGATCAGGGGCGGAGCTCAGGAAAGGTAGAGACTACATACACCTGGGCTAAATGACGTCATACCCATGTGACTTGATGATGTCACCGGAAGGGGCGGGGCTCTGCTCTCTTGCTCTCTGCTGCTGAGACTGTGGTGATTACACCGAGGAGCCGAGGTGATTTGGGGGCGCAGATAAGTGGCTGTTCCTGTATAGAGGCTGCACAGGGAGCGGGGGGGATTCTGTAGGTGCGAGACTGCGTGGGTGAGGAGGGGGTCCTGTTACTTGCATGGAATCTCCCTGACCCCCTGCTGCTGGTGTAGTTACCACCGTGACCGTCCCCCGCTGGCGATGTGGTTACCATGGTGACCATCCCCCCCCCCCACTGGCGGTGTAGTTACCATGGTGACCACCCCCCCCCCCCCCTTGCTGGCGGTGTAGTTACCATGGTGACCATCCCCCCGCTGGCGGTGTAGTTACCATGGTGACCATCCCCCCGCTGGCGGTGTAGTTACCATGGTGACCATCCCCCCCCCCTTGCTGGCGCTGTAGTTACCACGGTGACCGTCCCCTGCTGGAGGTGTAGTTACCACGGTGACCGTCCTCCTACGAGGCTGATAATGAGCCGTCAGATCAGCAGAGGAGGCCGCGGTGGAGTTTGTGGCTTTTCCTCCAGATTCTTCCTGATAAATGTCGGATATTTGGGGCAGAATTCAGTGATTGTCGTTATATCGTCTCCTGTGATCTCCATCTTCTCCTTTATCATGAAGACGCCGGCAGGACGAGATCCCTCCAGCTGATCCAGTGCTCATCCCTCCTTCTCCTGAATGACCCCGAGGATGGACGAGGACGAGACCACCAGAAGATTATTACACTTCACCCTGGAGATCATCTCCCTGCTGAGCGGAGAGGTAACTCCTCTACATTTCTATCAGCTTTATTGTGTTATGTAACAAGTCCGACATCGGGAAGAGGAAATCCAGAAGAGGAGGAGAAGGATTCTTTACTGTAAGAGCAGTGATTGTGTGCAGCTCTCTGCCAGGAGGAGTTGTCATGGGGATTCCCTATAAGAGCTGTAGAGGGGCCTGGATGTCTGTCCTGAGTGTAATAATATTCCAGGTTATGGCCCCAGATTACTGGAGACGGTTATTGATCCTGGGATTTCTACTGATTGTCAGATCTGGAGTCGGGAAGGAATTCTTCTCCCTAAGTGTCTCTCTCCATACACAGGATTACACAATAGTGAGGAAGACACCGGGGGAGGGTGTGACTCCCATCATCCATCTCCAGGAGTCAGGAGGGCGGAGCCCGGGCCCCATCACAGAGCCTCCCCTGCACCCCCCGATACATGAGAGGAAGAGGAAGATCCTAGAGCTCAGCAACAAGATGATTGAGCTGCTGAGCGGAGAGGTGACTGCTGGGACATTATACTGGACGGCACTGGAGGATTCTGGGTGATGAACGGAGAGGTGACTGCTGGGACATTATACAGAACAGCACTGGAGGATTCTGGGTGATGACCGGAGAGGTGACTGCTGGGACATTATACAGGACAGCACTGGAGGATTCTGGGTGATGACCGGAGAGGTGATTGCTGGGACATTATACAGAACAGCACTGGAGGATTCTGGGTGATGACCGGAGAGGTGATTGCTGGGACATTATACAGGGCAGCACTGGAGGATTCTGGGCGATGACCGGAGAGGTGACTGCTGGGACATTATACAGGACAGCACTGGAGGATTCTGGGTGATGAGCAGAGAGGTGACTGCTGGGACATTATACAGGAGAGCACTGGAGGATTCTGGGTGATGAGCAGAGAGGTGACTGCTGGGACATTATACAGGACAGCACTGGAGGATTCTGGGTGATGTCCGGAAAGGTGACTGCTGGGACATTATACAGGACGGCACTGGAGGATTCTGGGTGATGTCCGGAGAGGTGACTGCTGGGACATTATACAGGACGGCACTGGAGGATTCTGGGTGATGTCCGGAGAGGTGACTGCTGGGACATTATACAGGACGGCACTGAAGGATTCTGGGTGATGTCCGGAGAGGTGACTGCTGGGACATTATACAGGACGGCACTGGAGGATTCTGGGTGATGACCGGAGAGGTGACTGCTGGGACATTATACAGGACGGCACTGGAGGATTCTGGGTGATGAGCGGAGAAGTGACTGCTGGGACATTATACAGGACAGCACTGGAGGATTCTGGGTGATGACTGTGTCGTTGTTGTCAGGTTCCTATAAGGTGTCAGGACGTCGCTGTCTATCTCTCCATGGAGGAGTGGGAGTATCTAGAAGGACACCAGGATCGGTACCAGGAGGTGATGATGGAGGAGCTCCGGCCTCTTAAACCAGGTTCGCTGTAGATGACGTGTAATGATGAATCTCCCATTTTCGACTTTTCTCCTCTTTTTTTGCCTTGCACATGTGACTCTTGCGCTGATGTTCTCGCTCCCTCCCTGTCTCGTCTTCTCCTCTCCCCTCCCCCATCGCTCACACAGGAGAGTGATTGTCAGCAGAGTTTGATTTTAGATTCTGTGGATATATCAGCAGATTTCCGATTGTGTTTGGAGGACAATGAAGCCTCATAAGGCGACAGCAGAAGAAATATTAGGAAGATTCATCTCTTCATGACATAATGGCCGATCAGTAATGAGGGCTATGAAGGGTCGTTCCTCCTGAGCTTGTTGGGGTCTCAGGACTCCTGTTCTGGTGACTGATGGGGTCCTTTGTCCCCTGATCCGACGTCCCACACTGGGCGGTTACTCTGGTGACGTCCCTCCCCCGGTATCAGTATGGTACAATATAAGGGAGGGCCCTGCTCACAGTCTACATGTTAGGGGGGAATAGAAGGAGTTTTGTATCGGACACGACCAGAATAAGATGTTACACGTCTCTGAGGTCTCAGATTTGTAGTGATTTACATTTATTGTGCATTGTTCCTTACAGGGAACCTGTCTGGTTGGATATTGCCAATAACATGCACATATGGGGTTAATCTGCTGGTTAATAGCATTAGGGAGGTGCCCGGCCGCTGTACTCAGTGTGCGGCACCCGGAAGCCGCCGGCTTTCAGTCATGCAGGCGCCAACGCACCTACTGTCACCGTACGCAGCACTGAGCGGCGTCTGTAACTGCGCCCGGGACTGAGACTGGCAGCCGGCTCAGCAGTGCATCAGTACAGAGCGACCGTCACTCAGTGTCGGGGCACAGTTACAGCTGTCGCTCACAGTGGTGACTGTAGCTACACCTTCTTGATTCCTTGGGATTACAGTCTGGCCTATGCATTTTTTGTGAGGGTGGTAGTAGTGGCGAGGGACTGTTGTGTTCCTACACCCTGGCTCCCTGACAAAGACAAATGTCCCCATTCTCCTGTGCTGTGCGTGTGGTGCAGAACACTCACGTGTTGGTCGCAGATCTCTGCCGTCTTCGGTTTTCCTCTTCAGTAACCGCCGCACACACGATAGGGGACTTCCACTCCGTTTTATAAAAAAGAACTTTACTTAACAGTCCAACTTCACCATGAGGGAACACGCAGTATTGGGCGCATCCTTTTCCAGGTGCACAGTTCATTGCACAGCATATGTTAATATTCACCGTCTGTTTCTCCTGAGATGTCCCTTCCATAGTGCACCTCTTTGGCCTCTGAGACCCTCGCAGTTTTTAGAGTCCCGTTCCATTTCCTCTGTACTATTCCCCGTCTGACTTCCCCTTCTGGGAAGATTTTGAGACAAGTTACTCTGCTGACTCCTGTGGACCGTAGGCCCCGAACATTAAGGGAAAGTCGTTTTAGAGTTCCTAACGTTCCTCTGCTGCTGGTCGGACCGGGTTTCTGTGCCCCCTGGACCTCCAGCTACTGCTCTGTCACATCCCTCCCTCAGAACTAACTGACAGGAAAAAACGTTACTCCGCCCTGGCCTAATCTCCTCCCCTTTTGACTGGGCCAATCACCAATCCTCCTTCGGTTGCTGGGCAGACTTCCCCGTTACTCCCCTGCTGCAGTCACTAAACCTCCTGGTAACTACCCCGGCTCCTCCTGCTCTGCAGCTATTGCTAAACACAGTAACTGTTTCTATCCTAAACTATTGCGTTCACCACTACACTGTACCCAATTCCTAATAATAATAATACGTTTCATTTATATAGTGCCAACATATTCCGCAGCACTTTACAATTAAGCGGGGACATGTACAGACAATAAATTCAATACAAGGTAAGACAGTTTAAACAGTTACATTAGGAGCGAGGGTCCGGCCGCTCACACGCTTACATTCTACAAGGGAATGGGGGGACACAGTAGGTGAAAAGTGCTTGTTATTTCAGGTCTGACAATTATAATAAATAGGGATTTTCATATAAAGCTGCATGATCCGGTCATCAGCCCGTATGTATAAGTGCAATAATCAAGTATCGAGTGCAGTTATCTTGTGCATGGAGGGTGTGGAGACAGATGAATAGTAGGGAGCAGATTCTGAATAATATTTAGAAGGAGGGGACAAGGGAAAGTTGGTTTACTGAGTTGTTGAGGTGGTCGGCTTGTTTAAAGAGATGGGTTTTTAAAGCGCACTTGAAGACATGGGGGCTAGGCATCAGTCAGATCGTCAGGGGTAGAGCATTCCAGAGAACTGGCGCAGCACGAGAGAAGTCTTGGAGACGGAGGTGCGAGGTTCAGATTATGAGGGATGTTAGTCTTAGGTTATTTGTAGAACGGAGGGCACGTGTAGGGCGATAGGCAGAGATGAGAGAAGAGATGTAAGGCGGTACAGAACTGTGGAGAACTTTGTGGGTGAGAGCGATGAGTTTATATTGGACCCTGTAGCGAATGGGCAACCAGTGTAATGACTGGCACAAGATGGAAGCATCGGTGAAGCGGCTGGACAGAAATACGACCCTGGCTGCCACAGTCAGGACGGATTGGAGAGGAGAAAGTTTGGTAAGCGGAAGACCAATCAGAAGAGAGTTGCAGTAGTCCAAACGAGAGTAAATAAGAGCGACAGTAAGAGTTTTAGCAGTTTCAAAGGTGAGAAAAGGTCGGATTTTGGAGATGTTTTTAAGATGCAGGTGACAAGAGCGAGTGAGTGATCGGATATAGGGAGTAAAGGAAAGGTTAGTGTCGAAGATATGACCCCAAGGCAGCGGCCGTGCTGCTTGGGAGTTATGGTTGAACCCTCCAAGGTAATTTTGATGTTAGGCAGAGTTGGGTTAGTAGAGGGGAGAAACACGAGGAGTTCAGTTTTGGAGAGATTCAGTTTAAGATAGAGGGAGGACATGATGTTAGAGACAGCAGACAGACAGTCCTTGGTATTTTGTATTAGGGTAGGGGTGATGTCAGGGGAAGAACTGTATAATTGGGTGTCTTCAGCATAGAGATGACACTGAAACCCAAGTCTGCTGATTGTTTGTCCAAAAGGGGCAGTGTATAGAGAGAAGAGGAGGGGGCCTAGGACTGAGCCCTGCGGAACTCCTACTATAAGGGGATGAGGAGAGGAAGAGGAGCCGGCAAAAGATACAGTGAAGGAGGGTCAGAGAGGTAGAAGAACCAGGAGAGAATGGTTTCCTTGAGGCCTATAGAGTGGAGCATAGTGAGGAGGAGCTGGTGATCCACAGTGTCAAATGTGGCAGAGAGATCCAGGAGAATCAGCAGGGAGCAGTGACCTTTGGATTTAGCTGTTAGTAGATCATTAGAGACTTTAGTGAGGGCAGTTTCAGTGGAGTGGAGCGGAAATCAGATTGTAGAGGGTCGAGGAGTTATCTGAGAGATAGCCGATTAGACGGGAGTGGACCAAGCGTTCCAGGAGTTTAGAGATGTAAGGAAGATTAGAGACAGGTCTGTAGTTAGCAGTGCAGTTCTGGTCCAGGGATGGCTATTTAAGTAAAGGGGTTATGATGGCATGTTTAAATGAGGGAAAGATACCTGAAGAAAGAGAGAGGTTAAATATTTTAGTCAGGTGAGTGGTGATCACCGGTGAGAGAGACTGCAGCAGATGTGAAGGAATGGGGTCACTGTTGCTGGTTGTAGGTCGAGAAGAAATGAGAAGCTGGGTAACTTCTTCTTCTGTGACAGGCTCAAAGATGGCTAGTGAGCTTGAAGTGCAGCAGGGAAGGGGATCCAGGCACTGAGGAGATTGGGCTGAGATGTCCTGATGGATGTGGTTGATTTTTTCTAGGAAATAAGTGGCCAGATCCTCACCGCTGAGGCTGGTGGTAGCAGGCTGTGCATTAGGTTTTAGGAGGCAGTTTAAGGTTTCAAAAAGTCATTTTGGATTGTTGGATAGTGAAGTGATGAGGGGGGTGAAGTAGGATTGTTTGGCCATATGAAGGGCAGAGTTATAGGTTTTGAGCATGAATTTATAGTGGATGAAGTCCTCTGCTAAAAGAGATTTCCTTCACTGCCGCTCAGCACACCTAGAGCAACGCTGAAGAAAACGTATTTGCATTGTGTGCCAGGGCTGCCGTTGTCTGTGTCGGGTCTTTCTGCGTGTAGAAGGTGCTGCTTCATCTAGGGTTCTCTTCACTGTATTATTGTAGTGTGACAATGGCAAGTCTAGACAGGAGATGGGGGCTGAAGATGTGTGGAGATTGTCCATAAGCTGCTGGGTATTAATGGCACGTGTTTTCCTATAAGTGTGGTAAGTGGGGGGTGTCCCGGGTGAGGAGACAGTTCTTGACAGAGAAGGAAAGAAGGTTGTGGTCTGAGAGCAGGAGAGGGGAGTTAGTAAAGTCATGCAGCGAGCATAGACGGAAGAAAACCAGGTCCAGAGTATTCCCATCTTCATGTGTAGGAGAGTTAGTAACCTATGAGAGGCAGATTGGGAGAGGAGATCATTGATGGGGATGTTAAAGTCTCCCATGATGAGGGTGGGGATGTCACAGGATAGAAAGTGAGGAAGCCAGGTGGCAAAGTGATCCAGGAACTGGCGGGAGGGGCCTGGAGGGCGATACACAACCACCACTCACAGGGAGAAGGGTTTGAAGAGTCTGACGGTGTGGACTTCAAAGGAAGGCAACATAAGTGAGTGAACCGGGGTGGGGGTGACCTGGAAAGCACATTGCGGTGAAAGGAGCAAACCAACACCTCCACCCTGTCTATTCTCAGGTCTGGCCATATGTGAAAATTTCAATCCACCAAATGAGAGAGCAGCAGCTGCGGTGGTGTCTGAATGCTGGATCCAGATTTTTGTAATAGCCAGAAGGTGAAGGGAATTGCTGAGGAAAAAATTGTGAATGTAAGTTAGTTTGTTACACACAGACCGTGCGTTCCAGAGAGCACAATGAAAGCAATAGGAGAGGGAAAGCACTGAATGTTACTAAGATTAGCAGGGTTTCTATATGCAGCTGGAGGAGAGTATATGCTAGTGCAGGGAGGCCCAGGGTTGGGGGAGATGTCGCCAGCAACTAGGAGAAGGAGAGAAAAAGAGAAAGAGCAGGTGGTGCAATGATTTGTATGAACGTTTTGAGTGCTGTATGGAGGTAGTGGATGGTTTGGAGTGGGTGAGAAATGTCAGTAGAGCCTCAGAGTTATACAAGAGAGAGGGGAGAAGGGAGGGGTGGATATGGAGAGAGTGCATAGAATGTGTTAAAAGGCGGACGAGATGTGAGAAAGCAGAAGTTAAAACAAGTAAGAGGCAGATTGCTATGACTAATGCATAATGCAATACAACTGACTAAGAAGCAGCATGTTTGTATGAATATCTTATGCACCTTACCTGTCTCATGCCCTGTCCAACTGCCTTGGTATAACTGCTTAATAAAAGCACTTTAAGGTATTGCACTTAGTCTGTTGCACGCGTGACCCAACATGCTTGCTATCCTGAGCCAGAGCTGAATATATATGAATTGAAATGTCTGCTAACATGCAGCACCTAATCTAATACTCTATCTATATATACTCACCCTATAACTAACACATCAGACATTAGGTCACATACATACTCATATATAAACACAGGGTACAGCAATATGTGCAGAAAGAGGGAAGAGGCGCATGACCGTCCTGGTCTCCCTCTTACACATTTCCTCCCCCTTGATATTAATATCTCACTCCTCTGCTACGTGTTATCTCTTCTGAAATCTGCATTGTATTTCCATGTTACTTGCAATGCTCTGCAGCTAATCACTGGTATATACACTGCTCAAAAAAATAAAGGGAACACTTAACAGAATATAACTCCAAGTGAATGAAACTTCTGTGAAATCAAACTGTCCACTTAGGAAGCAACACTGATTGACAATCAATTTCACATGCTGTTGTGCAAATTGAATAGACAATAGATGGAAATTATTGGCAATTATCAAGACACCCTCAATAAAGGAGTGGTTCTGCAGGTGGGGACCACAGACCACATCTCAGTACCAATGCTTTCTGGCTGATGTTTTGGTCACTTTTGAACATGTAAACCTGCCACCGTTTCACTCAGGTGCGCCAGTTACGTTGCCTTCAAAAGCCTTTGCCTTCACCCAGGCTTGCATTGTACAGAGCCTCCTGCTCTGCCGCTTAGCAAACAAACCACTGACACACCCAAACCTTTGCTGAAGGTTTTTTAATGGATTCTGTGGCCATGAGCCACTTGTAAGACTCGGCTGGAGGGAGTGGACCGCCCCACTGCCACCTGCAGATCACTCCCAAAATAAAAGCCCACGCTGGGTTTTCTTAAGTCCAAACTTTACTTTTATTTTGCTCTGCAACCACAGGTGTTTCTGTGATTCCAGTGCACTCCAGCGGGTTCAATGTGCCTCTATGCGCATCCTAGGGTATACATACCGTCCCTCGCATATAATTCCCCTCACTGCCTCACGACTGTAGTAAATAGATAAAAACTGTTACGGGTCCGGGTGGTGGAACCTCTGTGCCGCGGTGCAAGGAGGGAGGAGGGACCCAGAGGGGCGTAACTAAGTATCAACCCGAACCGACACTGGTCGGATGTCGGCTAACAACTCCGTGACCAGGGAGGATCCGGACAGAGGGACCAGGTGCTACTCTGGGGACGACCTTGTAAGAGATCAGGTGGCTCCCACGGGTCTGATGGCTAGGACTGACCGGTATGATGGATGGATACAGCAATCAGGCTGAAGTCTCTGGTATAGCTGACAGGTGGTCACGGTACGTGACAGCAGAGCAGGTAGTAGTCTCTAAGTTTACCAGGCGGGTGGTCACGGCAAGTGACGGCAGGAGCCTCCAGGTAGGCTATCAGGTGGTCACGGCAAGTGACGGCCAAGCAGGGTAAAGTCTCTAGGCTAGCAGGCAGGTGGTCATCACGGCAAGTGATGGCAGAGCCTCCAGGTAGGCTAGCAGGTAACAGACGGGTAACAGGCGAGCACTCCCAGGTGAGCGGGTTAGCAAGCACGGCAGGTAGCAGGCAGGTGCTTCCTGGTAAGCAGGTGGACTTGCCCATAGACAGACTGGCGGATGACCGGAGACAGACTGTCGGGCTGGAGAGTAGACAAGCTGGCAGACAGGACTGGTAGTCAGGCTGGCAACGGGACCTGAGGGCTGAAGCAGAGGTAAGTATACTTGTGCAACAACTTTTGCTCGGACACCTCCATTTTGGAGGAGGTGCCTTATATATGGGAGGTCCTCCGGCAATTGGCCGGGGACTCCTTAGGACGGCGCACGCGGCCCCTGTAAGAGAGAGGGAGCGCGCGCCCTAAGCACAGTGCCCGGGAAGGAGCGCGCGCCGGCCGCTGCAGGAAGAGGAGCGCTGGAGGACGCCGCGCGGGGAGGTGAGAGGGACGGCGTCTCTGCCTGGCAGGAGGCAGAGACGCCGATGCTACAAAAACCTGTGATCCCAATGTATTACCTGTGACAATACAGCTTTTCTTCTCAGTTATTCCAGACGATTAGATTTGTTCAATCAAGAGGAATGGCATTTATAGAAGGGCCGGATGATTTTCTCACAGTGAATGTCATTGTAGGTTAAAATAATTGATAAAGAATGTAGAACTTGTGGAGACCGGTTGGACTTGATGGACCTGAGTCTTATTTAAACCTATATAACTATGTATTCAAGGGGTTAACCGCAAAGGTCAGAGTTTAAGCGCCGATCGCTGCAGGTACAGGTAGATGCTGGATATTGGGAAGGGATTAAATACTTTATAGGAAAATAAAAAAAAGATCTTCAGCTCACCTGGCCCAGCTTGCCCAGTCCTCCTTTCCATGATCTCGGTGCTCGGAATTAGTCCATCCCCATCTGGGAGAAAAATCTTCAGTGAAAGCTAAAAATAGTATTCCAGCACACGATGTAGAAAAATTAAAAAAAGCCTTTATTTAATCCATCGTTAAAAAATACAATTCCAACAGAAATAAAAGCGTGTGTAGGCTTACGCGTTTCGGATCATATTTGACCCTTAGTCATAGCATAAAGTACTGAATAAATGTTGCACTTTTCAAGGAAAAACTGTCAAGGGAAACTGCCAAGGGTAAAGGCCCCATCACACTAAGCGATGCAGCAGCGATCCCGACAACGATACGACCTGTCAGGGATCGTTGCTGCATCGCTAATACATCGCTGGTGAGCTGTCAAACAGGCAGGCTCACTAGCGATCAGGGGAGCAGCGATATCGTGGAAAGAATCGTTCCACGATGTCCTGCTCCCGTTACCAGCCTGCTGCTGAAGCAGGAGCAGGCTGGTAACTATGGTAAACATCGGGTTACTAAGTGCGCGTGTGCCCCTAGTAACCCGCTGTTTACCTTGGATACTACTCTGCTATGGTGCGCGGGAGGTTACCGTTCACCTTAGCAGAGTCGTATCCATGATAAACATCGGGTTACTAGGGGCACACGCGCACTTAGTAACCCAATGTTTATCATGAATATTACTCTGCTAAGGTGAACGGTAACCTCCCGCGCACCATAGCAGAGTGGTATCCAAGGTAAAAAGCGGGTTACTAAGTGCGCGCGTGCCCCTAGTAACCCGATGTTTACCATGGATACCAGCCAGATCGTTGGTCCCGCTGGTCACACACAGCGATGTGTGCTGGCCAGCGGGAGGCCAACGACCAAAAAATGGTCCAGGACACTTTGCAGCAATCAGCGACCTCACAGCAGGGGCCTGATCGCTGCAAAGTGTTACACATAGCGACATCGCTGGTGAGTCACCAAAACCGTGACACAGCAGCGATCTCGCTAGCGATATCGCTATGTGAGACGGGGGCTTAAGACCCCCCAAAATCAGCTGTGATATCAGCATCACTAATTCAAGGCTAGCAGTGATCTAAACACTAGTTTAACCCTATAGTACATTCATCCTCTACAAACATATAACAGTGTGAACTGTCACTTAGTAATGCACTAATTATTTGATCACTTATTGCACTAATTATTTGATCACTTATTACCCAAGTTTTTTATATATGTGAATTCATTGAATAAACAATTGATACACTATTTAAATATATATGTAACAATAAGAGCTTCTAAAGATATCTAACATTTGATTTCAAGGGCATACTTTTCCCAAAAGAAAGGTCAGGCAGATTTAAGACACAACATGCAACAATTGGAGAAACTCCTGTCTACACACCTGAGAACCTGGTGGGATCATACCATGTTTGAAAAATATGTAGAAAATTTGATGATTCCCAGAGGACTAAGAATAAAAAAACAGTCTACTGTTCAATTTGATGAAGTTTTCCAAAAAGAATGGAATGACATTTTGACGGGATGTTCCCTTAATCTTATGGAGCTTCTTATAGATTATGAACAAAGAAAAGTGAAAGAGCTGGATCTAAAAATCAAAGAAATAGAAAATTCTTTGACAGAATTTTTAGACAATGCCACATATAAGAAGCTGAGGTCTGACATTATGGACAGATTGGAAAAATTAGAGGATACTATTGTTGAGAATAAACAAAAAAAAATATGAAAGAGATGTTAAAGATTATGAGACTGGACATGTGTATGACTGGTGACCCCCGCAAAGACCCTATAGAAATCCTAGATCTCCAAAGAAACCAAAATCAATTTTAAAAGGTCAAAGTGGCAATAAGATCCCAGGCAGTGGAGGGACACCACGAGTCACTTTTAGCTCCTCTGAACCAGAAACGACAGATGGGGAAACGGAAGAAGATGAAAATGATTGTTATGGTTTAGGAGAAGGATCTAGTGGGGCAAAAAACGGTGTAGCTCCAAACCCAGATCCAAATCAAAATCCTGCAGGAGAGCGGGGCGTAAGCACAGATCTAAAACACAAGAAACACAACTACAGGACGAGATACCGCAAATAAATCAGTTTACGGTCCTAAATCAATCTGCATGTATCCTTACGAACAATGAATTGAAAATATTGCGCAAAGGGCTTAACTTTGTGCCAAAGGACAATGGTGACTTTTTTTCTACAATCTTGGATGTCAACAAATTTGTGAGAAGACTGACTATCAGGAAACATTTTTTTGACCAGGATCAATCAGCTGCTGAAACTAATCCTTCTTTTTTGCCAGTTAATGAGTATGCAGGACTTTCGTTTAAAGAACAAGTTACCCTGACAGAACTTAATTCCTTATCTGATTTTTCACAAAGGGACAATCTTGTTGGTGATAACAGTGTTGTTTCTAAAGTGCCAAACATTTATCCCTTACAATCAAGAGCCCCCATTATGGATGAGTTTCAGCTTTCTGTGGAACGGGAATTAAAATCTATATTTTCTAATTGTAATAAGGGGGATAATCTATCTAAGGGAGAAAGACAAGCACTAAAAAGTATACAAAACAACCCAAACATTGTAGTGAAGAATGCTGATAAGGGGGGATCAGTGGTAATATTGGATAAGACCCTATATGTAAGAGAGGTTAATAATATTTTAAATGACAGCCACTCATACAGAAAAATTGATGGGGATCTAACCCGAACTATAGAGGAAAAATTGGGGAAAATCCTACAAGAGGGGGTAGATTTAGGTATTCTTAATTTAAAACAAAAAGAATTCCTATTACCAGAAAATCCCAAAATTCCTATTTTTCATGCCCTACCAAAAACTCATAAAGGGCTTTTTCCTCCTCCATTTAGGCCTATAGTGTCGGGTGTGGATTCACTATTGGAAAGACTAGGTTCCTGGCTAGATGGGAGACTGCAACCATTGGTAGTTATGTCACCCAGCTATTTGAAAGACAGCAAACATGTACTATCAGTAATGCTAAATCAGAACTGGGATGAAAATCTCATGTGGATTACCTGTGATGTAAAAACATTATATTCTTGCATTCCAAATGGTTTAGCTATGCAAGCATTGACAGATCAACTAAACACATACTCCAATTATTCTGATGTAATGAAAGAATTTATTCTGGATGTCACTCTATTTTTGCTTCAGAATAATTACTTTAAATTCTCCCACCAGTTCTATGTACAGTGTCAGGGATGTTCCATGGGAGCCAAATTCTCCCCGTCCCTGGCAAATCTGTACATGAACTGGTGGGAGTCCAAATTTATCTACTCTGAATCTAACCCTTTTTCAGACTGCATAGAACAATACCTGCGTTTTATAGATGACATTTTGGTAGTGTGGAAAGGATCAGATGATTTAGTCCCTGGTTTTAATGATTACATTAATGATAATGATTTAAATCGGTCTTTTACAGTAGATACCAATAGAGATACCATTTCCTTTCTGGATATACAGCTGAGTGGAGATAGGTTGAATAGGAAAGTAGACTGTCAGCTCTTCCGCAAAAAAATCTCAGGAAATTCTATTTTGTTTCCAGTCAACACCCACAACATGTAATCAGGAATATCCCCACCGGGGAGTTTATCAGAGCTCGGAGGTGTTGTACTGGTCATAGTATATATAAGGAAGAATGTGACAACATTAAAAAGAGACTCCAGCACAGGGGCTATAATCATAAAACCATTGAAAAAGCTGAAATAAAAGCTAATGAAAAAAGCAGAGATCACTATCTACTCCAGACAAAAAAATCAGACCGGAAAGATTTCTCTAAAGAAATGATCTTCTCCACCAGATATCATAGCAATTATTATAAAGTAATTAATGTTGTTCGAAAACATCTACCATTATTAACTACTGACAGTACCCTTAGAGAAATTCTAAAAAATGGTTGTAAATTTGTTCCAAAAAAATCCCTGACAATAGGAAATCTCCCCGAGTGACCTCCGAGAAAATACAGGTAACGTAGGTCACACATGGTTGTCCACTAAGGGCTCATTCAGATGCGGGCAGAAGTCATGCGGTTTATGCAAATTCATGATAAATAATAACAAGTCTGTCATAAGTAATGAGGGTCAAGTGTTTAATCTGAAGACTTTCATGAACTCTGCCGCTGACCACTGTGTCTATATCATTTTTTGCACAATATGCAGAAAACAATATGTGGGATCTACAAGCCGTAGTGTAAGAAAAAGACTGTCGGAGCACATTTATGACATTAATAATGTCACTACCCGCAGTCTCTCGGGGGCTTCCAAACATTTTTTGTATGAACACAAGGGGGATTTAAGTAGCCTGCGAGTAAGTGCTTTGGAATTTGTTTCTGCTCCCCGGCGAGGTGGAGATAGGGTTAAATTACTCCAGATGACTGAAGCTCGATGGATTCTAAAACTAAATACCAGACACCCAGCAGGACTAAATCTAAAACATGAATTGATGTATCTATATTAAAAATTTTGGGACAAATTGAGGCATTTAACAAATGGAAATACATTTTTTTCTTTTTTTTTTTTCAAGACAGAGGAAAAAAAAGGGACAAAAAAACAAAAAAAAAATAAATAAAAAAAAACATAGGAGAAAAAATTGTATTTTTTATTTTTGTGATTAATCTAGGGGACTCTATAACTAATAGTATACAAAATAAAACATGCTAATTACGTTTTGTAATAATTTCCAGCCATTTTCATATGGTTTTAAAGTGGAGAAGTTTTTTGTTTTTTTTTGTTTTTCTTTTGGGAAAAGTATGCCCTTGAAATCAAATGTTAGATATCTTTAGAAGCTCTTATTGTTACATATATATTTAAATAGTGCATCAATTGTTTATTCAATGAATTCACATATATAAAAAACTTGGGTAATAAGTGATCAAATAATTAGTGCATTACTAAGTGACAGTTCACATTGTTATGTGTTTGTAGAGGATGAATGTACTATAGGGTTAAACTAGTGTTTAGATCACTGCTAGCCTTGAATTAGTGATGCTGATATCACAGCTGATTTTGGGGGGTCTTACCCTTGGCAGCTTCCCTTGACTGTTTTTCCTTGAAAAGTGCAACATTTATTCAGTACTTTATGCTATGACTAAGGGTCAAATATGATCCGAAACGCGTAAGCCTACACACGCTTTTATTTCTGTTGGAATTGTATTTTTTAACGATGGATTAAATAAAGGCTTTTTTTAATTTTTCTACATCGTGTGCTGGAATACTATTTTTTGCTTTCACTTTATAGGAAAATGTATATTTTATTAGAACAGATGTTTTTCGGTCATCCCATCTGAAAATAACTATAAAGTGAAGACCCCGATGGGCTCATACTGGGACCCCCTCACATAGACTCCTCGGGTGCTATTATTTTCAACAATAAAGAGGTTAAATAGCCGGAGGTTTACTTATTTCTAGTTCTCAGAAGGAAAAAATCTCCTCAGTCGACCCCCCCATGGGGAATCGGCATCTGTCCCTTATTCATTATCCTGTGACTATGACATAAATCTGTGTTGGGAATCCTCCTATAATCCATGTGGTGACGGCTCGGAGGACCTGCTTCTCCCGCTGCTCAGTGACTGGGCTTCTGTGCACTGCTGATCACCATTATTGGCGTCCCTTCATTTTTTTCATGGCCTGTACAATATCTTCAGAAATAATGAAAGTTACAGTATATCCTTAGGATTTTTTTAATTGGTGGTCCAAAGTAATACAACAATAGAACATTGTTTAACCTCCTTGTGGCAATTTCAAAGAAGAAACCAAATAAGCAGCATGTGCAGCAATAAAGGCCCCCCTAAACCCCTAATTAATACTTGGCAGAAAAACAAGAACCTCCTCCAGCGGTAGCCAAAAATATAAAAAGAGAAGTTTATTGATCACATTAGAAACTGTAGTAGCAAGTCACCAAAAGAGATCCATAGATATTCTATTGTATTTTCTGCTGTTTGTCTCCACGTCCGAGACTGGGACGGCTCCGCGCGCTGCCTTACAGATGAAGACTGCTAATCAACGGTGGGTGAGCTGACTATTCCTTTACCCCATTCCACTCTGTTCTTCAAGTAATTAATACTTGGTTGCCCACCCTTTGGCATTGCTGACAGCCTCCACACGTTTCTTGTAGCCATCTATAAGCTTCTTGCACTTCTCAGCTGGGATTTTCTCCCACTCTTCCTTTGCAGTTTGTTCGAGCTTTTGAATGTTTCCAGGGTTCTTTTTCCCAACGGCAGATTTCAGCTCACCCCAAAGATTTTCAGTGGGATTGAGGTCTGGACTCATTGCTGGCCATTATAAAACAGTCCATGTTTTTTCTTTTTCAACCCTTTCCTGTGTACTTTCGGATGTGTGCTTTGGGTCATTGTCTTGCTGGAGGACCCATGATCTTTGACTGAAACTAAATTTTCTTTCACTGGGTAGGACATTTCGCTCTAAAACCTCTTGATAATGCTCTGATTTCATGATTCCTGTGATATGGTCAAGGCCTCCAGTACCAGATGCTGCAATGCAACCCCACAGCATTGTGGATCCTCCACCATGCTTAAGTGTTGGTAAGGTTTTCTTTCCTTATATAACCTTCATTGCGCCGTCTGTAAACAAACTGTTGCTTTGCATTGCCAAAAAGCTCTATTTTTGTTTCATCTGTCCACAGAACATTTTCCCAGAAGGATTGAGGCTTGTCAAGGTACTCTTTGGCAAAGATCAGTCATTCCTTTTTATGTCTTTTATTCAGCAATGGTTTCTTCCTTGGCCTTCGGACATAAAGTTCTCCTTGGTTTAGTGTGCGGCGAATGGTACTTGTTGAAACCATGACCCCAGACTATTCCAGGTTGGCCTTCAGGTCTTTGGATGTTTGACATGATGTTTTTTTTCCACTATTTCCACCAATCTTCGAAGACCTCTTTTGCCAATTTTCCTCTTTCCAGGGAGGTTCTTGACTGTTCCATGCTTGGCAAACTTATTAATGACATTGCGCCCTGTTGAAACTGGGATACCAAGGTTTTTGGAGTTGGCCTTCTACCCTTTGGAAGTCTTGTGTTTGCTAATAGCAGTTCTGATGTCCTCAAGCAGCTCCTTTGTCTAATCCATTGTGACAAAGGAACGGGGCCTACCATGTGGCTTTTTAAAACTCTGAAGTCATCATTCATTGGCTAATTCTTGTCACATGGGCACTGACAATCACAGGAGAATCTCTTTTGTGATTTACCACAGGCGAGTCAAAATGTGTTTCCATACTAAATTAAGGTAAAGGTGGAAATACCAGTGACACAGAAAGCTTTAGATTTTTCTATTTTTCCCTCCCATTGTTTTTTGTTTTAAATTATCATTTGCTCTTTTGTATTTAACATGAGTCTCTATACAAAAAAACCTGTTTCACTTTATTCATTTTTTTCAGGAGATATTCCACATTATGTACTTAAAGCGCACCTGTCAGCAGGATTGTGCTTAGTAAACTTCATAGACTGTCAGGTAGGCGACATTACACTGATTAAAATGATACCTTTTTTGATGAAATCCGTCCTGTGGTTCTTGTGTAATCTTTACTTTCAGTTTGGAGATAATGATATGCTCGTGCTCCAGGGCGACCTGTGGGGGGCGCTCTATCTGGTGCTCTGATTACATATTCACCTGTATGCTCTTATGGCAGCTCACTGTGCCTTCACTGACCTGCCTCCTATTTTACCTAGCCACACACTACTAGATGCATTATGTAAAATAGGAGGCAGGTCAGTGAACGATAAGTGAGCTGTCATAAGAGCATACAGATGAATATGTAAGCAGAAACCCAGATAGAGCGCCCCCCATAGGCTGCCCCGGAAAACGAGCATATCATTATTTCCAAACTGAAAGTAAAGATTACACAAGAACCACAAGACGGATTTCATCAACCAAGGTATCCGCTGTCTAGCACTCTGAAAATGGTGGAGGCCCACAAAGCAGGAGGAGGCTATGAGCAAAGCGTTTTCAAGTTGCCCTTTCCTCGGTTCAAAATGTAATAAAGAAATGGCAGTTAACAGAAACAGTGGAGGGCAAGATAAGGTCTGGAAGACCAAGCAAATTTTCAGTAGGATTGCTAGAGAGGCAAATCAGAACCCCCGCCTGACTGCAAAAGACCTTCAGAAAGATTTAGCAGACTCTGGAGTTGTGGTACATTGTTGTACTGTTCAGAGACACCTGCACAAATATGGCCTTCATGGAAGAGTCATCAGAAGAAAACCTCTCCTGCGACCTCACCATGAAATTCAGCGTCAGAAGTATGCAAAAGTACATCTAAGAAAGTCTGATGCATTTTGGAAACAAGTCTTGTGGACCGATGAGGTTAAAATAGAGCAATGATCAAAGTTGTGTGGAGAAAAAAGGGCACAGAATTTTAGAAAAAGAACATCTCGCCAACCATTAAGCATGGTGGTGGATAAATCCTGCTTTGGGGTTGTGTTGCAGCCAATGGCACAGGGAACGGGTAGGGGGAAGAATGGATTCCATGAAATTTCAGCAAATTCTTGATGCAAGCATAACAGCATCTGCAAAAAAGCTGGAGGTGAAAAGAGGATGGCAAATGATAATGATACTACTAAACACACGTCAAAAGGTGCAAGCTGAAGGTTTTACAATGGCCCTCATAGTCCCCTGATTTGAACATCATTGAAAATCTGTGGCTAGACCTCAAAATAACAGACGATGCAAGATGACCCAAGAATCTCACAGAACTGGAAGAATTCTCCAAAGAAGAATGAATGCATGAAAATCCCTCAAACAAGAATTGAAAGACTATTGTCTGGCTACAAAAAGCATTTACAAGCTGTGATACTTTCAAAAGGGGGCGCTACTAGCTACTAACCTTGCCGGGTGCCAACACTTTTTTGCATTTGCCCATTTTCCCTTATTGATTTTTTTTTTTAAATGTAAAAGATGAAAATATATATAATTTATTATTTATTGTTTTGCCTAAAATACAAAGGAAATGTCATCTTTAACTTTAGGCCGTTTAGAGATTATTTCATCTTCAACTTAACTGTTCACAATAACAGTAATTTTGACCATTGGTGCCCAAACTTTTACATGTCACTGTATTCTGTCACTATGTGTCTCCCACAGATGGACTCATGGAAAGAAATCCACCAGAGAGATGTCCCCGTCCTCTGTATCCCCAGGACTGTCCAGAGAAGAATCACAACATCCCGGAGGATCATCAGGTAGACGGTGCTGAGCCCTGTACCGGATCTGTATATGGGGGGACATTTCTGATCGAGGTCATAGATGTCACAGATTTTGGTGGTTTCTTGTATTGTGCTGATTGTTACATCTGATATATCAGGAGGAAGATCCGACTAAGAATAAAGAGGAGGACGAGACAGAAGAAGAAGCGATGACGAGGAGGGATCAGCCGTGTGTGAGCGACGTGAAGGAGGAGATTCCTGTAGATGTTTCCACAGGTGTGTAATAATGACCGTCGTGTGATGATGACGATGATGACAGGCATATGACGATGACGATTGGCATGTGACTATGATTAGCGGCGTGTGATGATGATGACTGGCGTATGATGATGATGATTGGCATGTGATTATGATTAGCGGCGTGTGATTATGATGACTGGCTTATGACGATGATGATTGGCATGTGACTATGCTAAGCGGCGTGTGATGATGACCGGTGTGTGATATTGTATGAAGTCTCCGGTGCAGTGAAGCTTTATCCGCCGTCCACATCACAGCAGAAGCGTCCGGTGATGGCGCGGCTGCTCCTGTACAGAGTCCGGTTGCGCACCGATGAATAACTGGGCCGCATTCACACCTCTTCTTAATGATTTAATAAGCACATTTTTATTTTTCCTAATTGTGTTTTTTAATATTACTTCCATCTTTTATTTTCATATTATTCTTGCACAAGTCTCATGCTGCCATATAAATGACTGAGCTTGCGATTCGGACAGAACCCCGGGGGAATATTCCGTATAATGAGGCTCTGTGGACGCCGTCTGGCCTATGATCCAGTGATGTCCATCTTTTTCAGCGTGCATAAAAGCGCAGTCGACCAGAGGCTAGACGGAGTCCAGTGTAACTCTGCTGCCTCATTATTCTGAATGGATCCCTCGGGGGTGTCATCTGAATCATATATTTTGTAGATTTAGATGGAAACCCCGATGTACAGTGGGTACGGAAAGTATTCAGACCCTTTAAATTTTTCACTCTCTGTTTTATTGCAGCTATTCAGTAAGTTCTAAAAAGTTCATTTATTTTTCTCATTATAGTACACTCTGCACCCCATCTTGACTGAAAAAAACAAGAAATGTAGAAATTTTTGCAAATTTATTAAAAAAGAAAAACTGAAATATCACATGGGCATAAGTATTCAGACCCCTTGCTCAGTATTGAGTAGAAGCACCTTTTTGAGCTAGTACAGCCATGAGTCTTCTTGGGAATGATGCAACAAGTTTTTCACAACTGGATTTAGGGATCCTCTGCCATTCTTCCTTACAGATCCTCTCCAGTTCCATCAGGTTGGATGGTGAACGTTGGTGGACAGCCATTTTCAGGTCTCTCCAGAGATGCTCAATTGGGTTTAGGTCAGGGCTCTGGCTGGGCCAGTCAAGAATGGTCACAGAGTTGTTCTGAAGCCACTCCTTTTGTCATTTTAGCTGTGTGCTTAGGGTCACTATCTTGTTGGAAGGTGAAACTTCGGCCAAGTCCGAGGTCCAGAGCACTCTGGAAGAGGTTTTCATCCAGGATATCTCTGTACTTGGCTGCATTCATGTTTCCTTCATTTGCAACCAGTCATCCTGTCCATGCAGCTGAAAAATACCCCCATAGCATGATGCTGCCACCACCATGTTTCACTGTAGGGATTGTATTGGGCAGGTCATGAGCAGTGCCTGGTTTTCTCCGGTTAGAATTATCACCAAAAAGTTCTATCTTCGTCTCATCAGACCAGAGAATCTTACTTCTCATAATCTGTGAGTCCTTCATGTGTTTTTGAGCAAACTCTATGTGGGCTTTCATATGTCTTGCACTGAGTAGATCCTTCCATCTGGCCACTGTTCCATAAAGGCCCGACTGGTGGAGGGCTGCAGTGATCGTTGACTTTTGTGAGCTTTCTCCCATCTCCCTACTGCATTGCTGGAGCTCAGCCACAGTGATCTTGGGGTTTTTCTTTACCTCTCCTACCAAGGCTCTTCTCCCACGATTGCTCAGTTTGGCTGGACGGCCAGGTCTAGAAAGACTTCTGGTGGTCCCAAACTTCTTCCATTTAAGGATTATGAAGGCCACTGTGCTCTTAGGAACCTTGAGTAATGCAGAAATTCTTTTGTAACCTTGGCTAGATCTGTGCCTTTCCACAATTCTGTCTCTGAGCTCCTTGGGCAGTTCCTTTGAGCTCATGATTCTCATTTGGTCTGACATGCACTGTGAGCCGTGAGGTCTTATTTAGACAGGTGTGTGTCTTTCCAAATCAAGTCCTATAAGTTTAATTAAACACAGCTGGACTCCAATGAAGGAGTAGAACCATCTCAAGGAGGATCACAAGGAAATGGACAGCATGTGACTTAAATATGAGTGTCTGAGCAAAGGGTCTGAATACTTATGACCATGTGATATTTCAGTTTTTCTTTTTTAATAAATTTGCAAAATTGTCTGCATTTCTGCTTTTTTTTCAGTCAAGATGGGGTGCAGAGTGTACTTCAATGAGAAAAATAAATGAACTTTTTAGAATTTACCAAATGGCTGCAATGAAACAAAGAGTGAAAAATGTAAAGGGGTCTGAATACTTCCCGTACCCACTGTAAGTGTTCAACGTACAGCACAGGATAAATATGATCCAAAATGTTCTGTACCCCAAAATGCCACCATTAAGAGCTTCTACTCAACCCACAAAAAACAAGTCCCCACTCGGGTTCATCATCTGTAAACAGTAATATAGGGGGTGTCCATATTACTGGTAGCACAAAGGCTCTGGAAAAGTGACTTGGCTCCCACTTAAAGAAATCCAGTGACATCTGCGCTCCCAAATCCAAATGCCCCCTCCTCCTGGGCCCCACCGTGTGCAGTTACCATCCACATGTTTGGCATTACTGTAGCGTGGAGAGACAATTTATTTCTCCAGAAAGCACTAGCTGGGAATCATGTACTGGGCGCTACAACGTAAGGGCACTACAATGTACCGGACACTACAATGTACTGGCCACTATAAGGGAATATTTGCATTTTCACTTCACAACATCCATTACTGCTCGTTTCTGGAAAGCACCCATGGAGTCAAATTCATCACTACACTTGTAGATACATTTCCATAGGGGTGTAATTTCCAAACTGGTGTCACTTGAGGGGGGATTCTGCTCTTCTGCCACTTAGGGGCTTTGTATATGGAGTCTGCAAACTGTTCTACTAAAGTTTGTTCTCCAAGATTCAAATAGTGCTCCGTCCCTCCCGAGTCTCACCGTATGGCTAAGCAGTACTGTACAGCCGCATATGGGGTATTGCCCCGTTCAGCTGAAATTGTATAAAATTATGTGGTCATTTTTACCCATTTTCCCTTGTGAAAATGTAAAATCTGGGGCTAAAATAATATTATAGTGGTAAAAATGTAATTTTTTTTTTCTTCACCGTTCAATTGTATAACATTTTGTGAATCACAATTACCTTGCATTCATTGGGAAAGTGCGCGGTGGATGCTGGATGTGACGCACGGTGAAACCCCACCCACAGCCCGGCATCCACCGCGGGGATCGCATCACCAAGTCACGCCTCATTTGACGTGACATCAGGGGAAGCAAGAGCCGGCTGAGGCCGGGGGTCGCGTGATGCCGGTGAGTGGCCAGCGATAGCGCCGCTCACAGGCAATAAAGACAAAGCTAGGTAATTAAATAAAATCTTCTCTCAATGGGTTAATTACATTGGGGGCATTTTTAATAGTAGTGGACAACTTCTTTAATTACGTGGACACTTTTCTATATTAAGGCCACGATATGAAGCTTGAGAGAGTGAAATGGCACTGGAGGTACATTAAGGGAACCGGTCATCAGTAATTACCACTTAAAGAGCTATTTGCCATCTAATCTCTGCCACCCCTGACTTGTGCCAATGTCACCAGTTTATAAGTGTCATTCACTTTACCTGTCATTGTGTTAATGTTATGGCATGTAGTTGTCCTCCTTATTACCGGTACTTTCACTGACGAGGGTCTTCATTGTGAGCGCCATAAAAAACATTTAAAAATCCTTTTTGTGTTGTTGAAAAAATCACATGTAATCTATCTTTCCTCCTTACAGGAAATCCTTGTGAGAATAACGGGTTATCACTAAATTGTAAAAAAGAAGATATCATGAAGCACTCTAATGGAGAAAACCTCATCACCCTTCCTGCACCTCCTGGACTTCACAGCACTTCACTTTCTTATAATCCTCCTAATCATGAGGAATCATCTCCTGAGCAATCTCACATTGTTACCAAAAGTCCAGGGGGCAAAGTGGATTCAAGATTTCAGTGTGGCAAGCAATTTACAAAAAGCTCAGATTTTTTAACACACAGAAAAAACAAAGGTAAAAAGCCATACTCCTGTTCAGAATGTGGGAAATGCTTTACATATAAATCACAATTTGTTAGACATGAGAGAAATCACACAGGAGAAAAGCCGTATTCATGTTCAAAATGTGGAAAGTCCTTCACAGGTAAAGGAAGTCTTATTATACATCAGAGAATTCACACAGGAGAGAAGCCATTTTCTTGTTCAGAATGTGCGAAATGTTTTAAAAGTAAATCAGAGCTGGTTTTACATCAAAGAAATCACACAGGGGAGAAACCGTTTTCATGTTTACAATGTGAAAAATGCTTTACAGGTAAATCAGATCTTGTTAAACATCAGAGAAGTCACACAGGAGAGAAGCCGTATTCATGTTCAGAATGTGGAAAGTCGTTCACGAATAACTGGAGTCTTATTACACATCAGAGAATTCACACAGGAGAGAAGCCATATTCATGTACAGAATGTGGGAAGTCCTTTATAGATAAAGGCAATCTTATTACACATCAGAGAATTCACACAGGAGAGAAGCCATATTCGTGTTCAGAATGTGGGAAATGCTTTACAAATAAAGGGAATCTTATTAGACATCAGAGAAATCACACAGGAGAAAAAACATTTTCATGTTCACTATGTGAGAAGTCCTTCACAAATAAACGGAATCTTAGTAGACATCAGAGCATTCATACTGGAAAGTCGCCATATTCATGCTCAGAATGTGGGAAGTGTTTTAGTTATAAATCACATCTTGTTAAACATCACAGAATTCACACAGGAGAGAAGCCGTATTCATGTTCAGAATGTGGGAAATCTTTTATGCGTAAATCAATTCTTGCTGCACATAACAGAATTCACACAGGAGAAAAGCCATTTTCTTGTTCAGAATGTGGGAAATGTTTTAAAAGTAAATCAGAACTTGTTATACATCAAAGAATTCACACAGGAGAAAAGCCATTTTCTTGTTCAGAATGTGGGAAATGCTTTACAGGTAAAGGGAATCTTATTACACATCGGAAAATTCACACAGGAGAGAAGCCGTATTCATGCTCATTCTGTGAGAAATGCTTTACAAAAAAAACTTATCTTGTGCAGCATGAGAGAAGTCACACAGGAGAGAAGCCGTATTCATGTTCAGAATGTGGGAAATCTTTTATACATAAATCACACCTTGTAAAACATGAGAGAAGTCAAATGGGAAAGAAAGTGTAATTATGCTCACTGTGTTATATAAAGTTTAATAAGCATTGTTCAGCATAAATGAGTACACCCCCTTTAATGAGTAAGATTTTATTTAATAGCTCACTGAACACAAGATCAATTTCTAAAATTTTGCCAACACTAAGTTTCATAGAACATTTTTTTGTAATCAAAACATGAAAGTAAGGGTAATAATATAACTCTCATTACAAAATCTTCAGTTTTACTCAAATTAGTTGATGCAAAAATGAGTACACCCCACATCAAAAGCTACTACATCTATTATTTTGTATGGCCTCCATAATTTTAAAGGACGGCACCAAGTTTTCTAGGCCTGGAATGAACAAGTTAGTGACAATACTACATCTATCTTTATTCTCTTTTTCGATAACGAGCTCTTAGAGGCTGGATGGAGCGATGACAACTTGTCTCTACAGAATTCCCCATAGGTGTTTGGTTGGGTTCAGATCAGGAGACACTTGGCCACTGAATCACTGTCACCCTGTTCTTCAGAAATGTAACAGTGGCCTACCAAGGGAACAGAGTGATGGCAGCATCTTTTCTGTCACTATAGAGCAGAACATCTGTGAATTCAAGATCCCATCAATGAAATGTAGCTACTCATGCAGCCGCACATAAGGACACGGCCACCACCAGGTCTCACTGTAGACTCCATGCGTTCTCATTGTATTCCTCACTTCTTCAATGTCATACAGTTTTGAAGCCATCAGTTCCAAAAAAAAACATTTATCTTGGTCTCATCACTCCAGAGTATAAAGTCCCAGGAATCTTCATGTGTTTCCGCATGTGTCCTGGCAGATTGTAGGGCGGCTTTTTTGTGTATGGGATTTAGGAGAGGCTTTTTATGTGGACAACACCCATGTCTGCCATTCCTCTATAGAAAAATATGTCTGCTTTCAGCTCATCTCTCAATGCTTGGATGAAAAATCACAGTTGGGAAGGAATGGACGGGACAAAGAAAGTTACTGATAATCCAGCACTTGTTTTCCAGTGTGAATAAAACCAAAAACTTATTGAACAAATCAAATTAAAATCATAGAAACATTAAAAAACAGATAGGAGCAAAACATCTCTGCGTTTCTACCTGGTATTTGTGTTCAGTTCTTCTTCATGACATAATAAATAACCAGTAACCGGCTTCTTATACACATCATAGTGTCTAATGCACAGCGGAGACCCCCAGACCCAAATGGACATGTGCAAGTATGTCTACATTACCCCTATGGATGATCATATGTCCACAACAAAAAGCATCCGTGCAATAGAAGAATGAAGTGTCTGCATCTATAATGTGTATATTATGTATAATTACTATAAAAGAGGGAAAAACACAATTCAGTAAATGGATACAAGGTCTGAACGAAGCTTTATATCACTGGGGAATCTGGAGTCCAATTCCAGAATCCACAAGGCTTCTCGGGGGTGTACTTTTTATACCAATCTCCCCCCTTAGCTGGTCTGGTGACATATTCAATACCCACAACTGTAAAGTGATTAATTCCTATTGTGTTGTATGAGATGTTGTGATGCTGCAGATGTATTACGTGTTGTGGGGCCAAGAACGTCCCTAACGTGTCCCCCAATGCGGTGACGTAAGGGTCTGACCGTGCCCCCCACATATTGCAGCAGACAAGCTTCACATTGTATGGTGTCAATGACGTGTGGAGCTATAACTAATGAGATGTCGGATATTATAGGGTTTATTATGGTTAGTAGATGCAGACATTTTTGCTTTGTGCACAGACTTGCACAAACCACATTTATTTCTCCCACATTCAATGAAACCTTTGGTGTTTGTCCTCCACGTGTCAGTTGTCTTTCTTGTTGCTGGATCCTTGTCATTGTATAACATAGGTAAATGTTTTCTGGTAATATTCACTATATTATAGGAATCTTCTCTGCAGCCAGTATTGAATGTATCTCTAGACTGATGGATGTTTCCTTCTTTGTGAGTTTTCGGTAATGTATGAAATATTGGACATTGTGGGTGATTTTCCTTTAATCGTTCTATTTGTTTGGCATTAAGTACAGCCGATACCAAACCCTCCTCCAAAAGACAATGTAAGGGGGTATTGTATGAATTAGTAGGATCTCCATCTAGAGTGCGGCATATATTAGTATCGTCACCCATGTTCATAACCTCCGGCTCATACAACCCACTATCCAGAGCTGTAATCGAGCCCCCTTTATCTGCAGCTCTAATGACTTTATTAGGGCTGTGCTCAGGGCCGTATCTGGCATTCATGCTGCCCTAGGCACTTTAAGTGCTCACGCCCCCTACTGGTAATTCATACTAAAAGTGCTCATACCCTTTAGGCCCCCTTCACACGTACCGGAGACACACACGTACACCCATTATAATCTATAGGCTGCGCACATGTTCACACGGACCGGACATGTCCGTTTTTTGCCGGCAGCTCGGATGTCAGTACGTCCTGCACACAGATGACATAGAGTGTGACATCCGCGCACACGTCTGTGTGACACGTGCCGGAAGAGAGTGCAGAATAGAAATGACAGATATTTAGGTGTTAGATGTGCAAAGATCGAGATAGATGATAGATATCCGTGAGATATATAATTACTGCCCTGTGTGTGGAGTTTACTGTACTTGTGTTTAGCTAATAAATTAAAAAAGATGTGGAGTCCTCCCTATTTTTGATAACCAGCAAAGGTAAAGCAGACAGCTGTGAGCGGATATTATCAGGGTGGGAAGGTCCTCGGTTATTGGGCCCTTCCCAGCCTAAAACTACCAGCCCGCAGCCGCCTCAGCAATGTCGCACCAATTCCGGTACTTTGCACGGCTCTTCACGATTGCCCTGGTGCGGTGGCAATCGGGTTAATGGTGGTTACGGTTGATGACCGCTGTGATTTGTCAAAAAACCCAGCTGTCTTCAAGGCCTCAGGTTAGTAATGGAGAGGGAAAGGAAAGAGATCCCGGCACTCACCTGTAGTCAATCATATATCACATCAGCAAATCTGCAAAACGCTTCAGCTCCTCCAGAGCTTTTGTCAATTGTGGCCAATCTGTTGCAATAATGCATATTAATCTGTATGTGTATTGCAACAACTACTTTGCTGTTTCATATGTTGTGCATATTGTGAGGTTGTTAACAAAGTTGTGTTTTAAAAAAAAAAAACTCACACAGACAGGATGCCCCCTCCTTCTCTTCCTGTATTGATGTTTTGATCTCCTCATGCTGCTGTAACACCAGACTCCATGCTGTGCGTATGCTGGATATGAATAAACCTACATTCTGTGTTCTAAACTCTGGATGTCACGCGGATTAATCCTCTGCTAACAGGTTATGGGCCCAGATGTCTCAGAGTCACAGATCCCCAGAACACAGAGGAAAGAAAAGAAAGAAAGACAGCAAACTGAGAAGAAGCAAAGATGGCCACCAGCAGCAGCAGCTCCATGAAATTTACAGTGCCAAGTCTCACTAACCAGAATTATCAATCCTGGAAATTCAAAGTGAAAATGCTGCTGATAAGAGAAGGTACGTGGAAATACACACAGGAGCCTAAACCTGACCCAGTGCCACAGCAGTGGACAGACATGGATCAGAAAGCACAAAGTACCATATCACTCAGTATAGATGATGACCAGATTGTGCATGTGTGTAAATGTAATACTGCAAAGGAAATGTGGGAGCAGTTGCAAAAGGTACATGAGAGGATAAATTTAAGCAATAAGCTCTATCTCACGAGAAAGCTGTACCAGTCTAAGCTACAGAAAGGCCAGGATATGCAGGATTACATAAGAAGTGTTCTGGAAGTTGTAGAACGCCTGAGAGGCATTGGGGAAGATCTAAAGGACTTTCATGTGGCCGCATTACTGCTTAGTGGCCTTCCAGAGAGCTATGATACGCTTGTAACCGCACTAGATGCGCGTCCAGATGATGAGCTTACACTGGAGTATGTCAGGGGGAAGCTCATAGATGAATATAAGCGAAAGGCAGAAGGTGTAGACAGTAGGACATGCAACACAGAATCTGCTTTACAGACACAAAACCTAACTGATAACAGGAAGCACATAAAAGAAACACGTGAATGTTTTGTTTGCAAGAAATCAGGACATTTGAAAGCTGACTGCAGAGTCTGGAAAGCTAGAATGAATCAGCTGAAAAAGCAAAGCAGTCATCAAAGGGTTAAAAGTGCTGTATCTGGAGAAAATGATTCTGTGAATACTGAAACTGCATTTACTGTCAGTGCAAATACATCAAAGCATGCATGGTGTATAGACTCTGGAGCAACTAGTCACATGACTAATAACAGAGACTTCTTTTCTAAGCTTGACCAAAGTAAATCAGAGAAAGTGATTATGGCTAATGGTCAGTACATGACTTCAGAAGGCATAGGAGATGGTTATATTGATTCACAAATCTCACCAAAACAAAGCAGGAAGATCCCAGTAAAGGATGTGCTGTATGTGCCTAGTCTTGAAAGTAATCTACTATCTGTGAAGAAACTCGCAAAACAAGGAAATTAAGTTACATTTAAGCATGATAGCTGCATCATCTCAAAGGAAGGTCACACACTAGCAGAGGGAAACATCACAGATGAACTTTATCAGCTGAAATGCAAAGAGTGTGTGTATACAGCGCAACAAGAAGAGCATAAAAACTGTATTCATGTGTGGCATAGGCGTCTGGCACACAGAGACCCAGAAGCAATAAGAAAGTTAGTCCAAAAGCAACTAGCTGAGGATATTACAATTGATCTATGTAACCAGACAATGAAGTGTACTAGCTGCATCAAAGGGAAAATGTCTTGGAAAGCTTTTCCTAAGAGAATTAGTACAACAACAGCACAGCCACTAGATTTAATACACACAGATGTCTGTGGTCCAATGAGCACTCTGACCCCAGGGAAGAAGAGATATTTTCTCACATTTATTGATGATCATTCAAGATATACAGTTGTCCACCTGCTTCACAGCAAGAAGGAAGTTCCAGAGAAACTTGAAATATACCTAGCTGAAGTATATAATAAATTTGGAAGAATGCCAAAGATTCTAAGTACAGATAATGGGACTGAATATACAAGTAATGAGACACAGAGCATTTTAAAGAAAAATGGAATCCTATTTCAGACCACTGTACCGTACAACCCAGAGCAAAATGGTGTCGCGGAAAGAAGGAACCGAACACTATGTGAAAGTGGAAGAAGCATGTTATTTGATGCAAATCTGCCCACAGCATATTGGGGTGAAGCAATCATGACAGCTTGCTATCTTCAGAACAGACTACCAGGTAAAGCTACAGAGAAAACTCCATTTGAGCAATGGAATAGCAGAAAGCCAAAACTACATCACATAAGAATATTCGGAAGTAAAGCATTTGTACATGTTCCCAAAGAAAAGCGAACTAAGTGGGAATCTCATGCTAAGGAAGGTATCCTGGTAGGCTACAGCGAAACCCAGAAAGGTTATAGGATTCTACACCCAGAAACAAACAAGGTCACAATAAGTAGAGATGTAGTGATTGATGAGAACTTTGTATCACCCAAGTTTTGTGACATCACGCCAGTAGTCCAGCTGAAGTCACAATTACAAGACAGCAACAAGGAGGATGTAGAGGTCTGGCTGGATTCTTCAACTAATGAAGGAACAACAGAACAATCAGGTGAATCTGAAATCAGGAGATCGTCAAGATCAAACAAAGGTATACCAGCTAAACGTCTATCCTACATTGTCAAGACACTACCTGAATCAGAGCCGCAGTCATGGGATGAAATGCAAGCACTACCTGTCCATGAAAGAACAAAGTGGATCGATGCCGCTAATGAGGAAATCAAATCGCTTCATCAACTCCAAACTTGGAAACTCACCAAGCTACCACAGGGCAAAAAGGCAATCAAGTGCAAGTGGGTCTTCAAAACCAAATATGACTCTGAAGGTAAAGTCCACAGATTCAAAGCAAGGTTGGTCGCAAAAGGATATTCTCAAAAGTATGGCGAAGATTACGATGCTACATTTGCTCCAGTCGCTAAACAGACCACGTTCAGAGCTTTGTTAGCTGTAGCTGCTGTACAAAAGATGTATGTCAGGCATTTGGATATAAAAACTGCCTTTTTAAATGGTGACATTGAGGAGGACTTATACATGACTCAACCTGAAGGTTATGTAAAAGGAGGTGAAGAGAATCTTGTTTGCAAACTACAAAAATCTCTCTATGGTCTTAAGCAATCAGCAAGAGCATGGAACACCAAGATGAATAAAGTCTTGTTGGAAGAAGGATTTAAAAGAGGTCAAGCAGATCCGTGCTTATACACAAAATATACAGATGGAAAGTGGATGTATATTCTCTTATATGTGGACGACGTGATTGTTGTTCATCAAGACGACGCAGAAATTGGAAAAATGACTGAAATTCTGAATCAGCACTTTGAAACAAAAGACCTTGGAAGTGTGACATATTATCTAGGAATCCAAATCCAGAGAGAGGAAGATGGAAGTTTTCTTCTAAACCAAAGTGCAAAAATTAATTTGATTCTGAATCAGTTTAAAATGTCAGAGGCCAAAGGTATATCAACCCCAATGGAATCATCCTACCTGAAGCTGGAAGGAGAAGATGACCTGTTGCCTAACAATGAGAAATATCGTCAGGCAGTGGGGGCACTTCTATACATATCAACTATGACTCGACCGGATATCACAACAACAGTTGGAATCCTTTGCAGATATGTGGGAAAACCGCGCCAAAGAGACTGGAATGCTGTTAAGAGACTTCTCCGATATTTGAAAGAAACGCAAGATGTAAATTTAAAACTATCTGCAGCAGGAGATCTAGAACTTACCGGCTATGTAGATGCGGATTGGGCAGGTGATTCGCGTGATCGTAAATCCACAAGTGGATACTTGTTTAAAGTTGGAGAAAGTTCAATCTCCTGGTCTAGTAGGAAACAAGTGTCTGTTGCCTTGTCATCTACAGAAGCGGAGTATGTGTCCGCAGCCTATGCAAGCCAGGAGGTTGTTTGGCTAAGACAATTGATGGACGATCTTGGCAAACCGACAACTCAGCCGACGGTGATTTATGAGGACAACCAAGGATGCATTAAACTTGCATGCAGTGAAAAGATCAGTGCTAGAACCAAGCACATTGACGTCAGACATCATCATCTACGTGATTTGATAGATCGTGGCATAATTCAGTTTGTCTATTGTGAAACTGATAAGATGGTAGCTGACATTATGATAAAGCCATTGCCACGAGCTAGGTTCCAAGAATTGAGAACCACAATGGGACTAAGAGGATAAGTAGTTGTTGAGTGGGGGTGTTGGAATAATACATATTAATCTGTATGTGTATTGCAACAACTACTGTGCTGTTTCATATGTTGTGCATATTGTGAAGTTGTTAACAAAGTTGTGTTTAAAAAAAAAAAAAAAAAAACTCACACAGACAGGATGCCCCCTCCTTCTCTTCCTGTATTGTTGTTATATGTTTTGATCTCCTCATGCTGCTGTAACACCAGACTCCATGCTGTGCCTATGCTGGATATGAATAAACCTACATTCTGTGTTCTAAACTCTGGATGTCACGCGGATTAATCCTCTGCTAACACAATCACATAGAAATACAACATTTATATAGAAAAAAAACAAGGAAATGACATCACAATTAAATAAAAAATGAAGAAAACCACAAACATTCATATAATCATATTAGTCTCATTATATAAAATCTACACTGCTCAAAAAAATAAAGGGAACACTTACACAACAGAATGTAACTCCAAGTAAATCAAACTTCTGTGGCATCAAACTGTCCACTTAGGAAGCAACACTGATTGACAATCAATTTCACATGGTGTTGTGCAAATAAAATAGACAATAGATGGAAATTATTGGCAATTATCAAGATACACTCAATAAAGGAGTGGTTCTGCAGGTGGGGACCACAGACCACATCTCAGTACCAATGCTTTCTGGCTGATGTTTTGGTCACTTTTGAATGTTGGTTGGGCTTTTACACTCATGGTAGCATGAGACTGACTCTACAACCCACAGAAGTTGCTCAGGTAGTGCAGCTCATCCAGGATGGCACATCAATGCGAGCTGTGGCAAGAAGGTTTGCTGTGTCTGTCAGCGTAGTGTCCAGAGGCTGGAGGCGCTACCAGGAGACAGGTCAGTACACCAGGAGATGTGGGGGACCATAGGAGGGCAACAACCCAGCAGCAGGACCGCTACCTCCGCCTTTGTGCAAGGAGGAACAGTAGGAGTACTGCCAGAGCCCTGCAAAATGACCTCCAGCAGGCCACAAATATGCATGTGTCTGCACAAACGGTTATAAACCGACTCCATGAGGGTGATATGAGGGCCTAATGTCCACAGATGGGGGTTGTGCTCACAGCCCAACACCGTGCAGGGCGCTTGGCATTTGCCACAGAACACCAGGATTGGCAAAGTCGCCACTGGCGCCCTGTGCTCCTCACAGATGAAAGCAGGTTCACACTGAGCACATGTGACAGACGTGACAGAGTCTGGAGACGCCGTGGAGAGCGACCTGCTGCCTGCAACATCCTTCAGCATGACCGGTTTGGCAGTGGGTCAGTAATGGTGTGGGGTGGCATTTCTTTGGAGGGCCGCACAGCCCTCCATGTGCTCGCCAGAGGTATCCTGACTGCCATTAGGTACCAAGATGAGATCCTCAGACCCCTTGTGAGACCATATGCAGGTGCGGTTTGCCCTGGGTTCCTCCTAATGCAGGACAATGCCAGACCTCATGTGGCTGGAGTGTGTCAGCAGTTCCTGCAAGATGAAGGCATTGAAGCTATGGACTGGCCCGCCCGTTCCCCAGACCTGAATCCGATTGAGCACATCTGGGACATCATGTCTTGCTCCATCCACCAACGTCACGTTGCACCACAGACTGTCCAGGAGTTGGCGGATGCTTTAGTCCAGGTCTGGGAGGAGATCCCACAGGAGACCATCCGCAACCGAATCAGGAGCATGCCCAGGTATTGTAGGGAGGTCATACAGGCACGTGGAGGCCACACACAATACTGAGCCTCATCAGGAGCATGCCCAGGCGTTGTAGGGAGGTCATACAGGCACGTGGAGGCCACACACAATACTCAGCCTCATCAGGAGCATGCCCAGGCGTTGTAGGAAGGTCATACAGGCACGTGGAGGCCACACACAATACTCAGCCTCATCAGGAGCATGCCCAGGCTTTGTAGGGAGGTCATACAGGCACGTGGAGGCCACACACAATACTCAGCCTCATCAGGAGCATGCCCAGGCGTTGTAGGGAGGTCATACAGGCACGTGGAGGCCACGCACAATACTCAGCCTCATCAGGAGCATGCCCAGGCATTGTAGGGAGGTCATACAGGCATGTGGAGGCCACACACTATACTCAGCCTCATCAGGAGCATGCCCAGGTATTGTAGGGAGGTCATACAGGCACGTGGAGGCCACACACAATACTCAGCCTCATCAGGAGCATGCCCAGGCATTGTAGGGAGGTCATACAGGCATTGGAGGCCACGCACAATACTCAGCCTCATCAGGAGCATGCCCAGGCGTTGTAGGAAGGTCATACAGGCACGTGGAGGCCACACACAATACTCAGCCTCATCAGGAGCATGCCCAGGCGTTGTAGGGAGGTCATACAGGCACGTGGAGGCCACACACAATACTCAGCCTCATCAGGAGCATGCCCAGGCGTTGTAGGGAGGTCATACAGGCACGTGGAGGCCACGCACAATACTCAGCCTCATCAGGAGCATGCCCAGGCATTGTAGGGAGGTCATACAGGCACGTGGAGGCCACACACTATACTCAGCCTCATCAGGAGCATGCCCAGGTATTGTAGGGAGGTCATACAGGCACGTGGAGGCCACACACAATACTCAGCCTCATCAGGAGCATGCCCAGGCATTGTAGGGAGGTCATACAGGCATTGGAGGCCACGCACAATACTCAGCCTCATCAGGAGCATGCCCAGGCGTTGTAGGGAGGTCATACAGGCACGTGGAGGCCACACACAATACTCAGCCTCATCAGGAGCATGCCCAGGCGTTGTAGGGAGGTCATACAGGCACGTGGAGGCCACACACAATACTCAGCCTCATCAGGAGCATGCCCAGGTATTGTAGGGAGGTCATACAGGCACGTGGAGGCCACACACAATACTCAGCCTCATCAGGAGCATGCCCAGGCGTTGTAGGGAGGTCATACAGGCACGTGGAGGCCACACACAATACTCAGCCTCATCAGGAGCATGCCCAGGCGTTGTAGGGAGGTCATACAGGCACGTGGAGGCCACACACAATACTCAACCTCATCAGGAGCATGCCCAGGCGTTGTAGGGAGGTCATACAGGCACGTGGAGGCCACGCACAATACTCAGCCTCATCAGGAGCATGCCCAGGCATTGTAGGGAGGTCATACAGGCACGTGGAGGCCACACACTATACTCAGCCTCATCAGGAACATGCCCAGGCGTTGTAGGGAGGTCATACAGGCACGTGGAGGCCACACACAATACTCAGCCTCATCAGGAGCATGCCCAGGCATTGTAGGGAGGTCATACAGGCATTGGAGGCCAAGCACAATACTCAGCCTCATCAGGAGCATGCCCAGGTGTTGTAGGGAGGTCATACAGGCACGTGGAGGCCACACACAATACTCAGCCTCATCAGGAGCATGCCCAGGCGTTGTAGGGAGGTCATACAGGCACGTGGAGGCCACACACAATACTGAGCCTCATTTTGACTTGTTTTCAGGACATTACATCAAAGTTGGATCAGCCTGTAGTGTGTTTTCCACTTTGTACAGAACAAAGTATTCAATGAGAAGATTTCATTCATTCAGATCTAGGATGGGTTATTTCAGTGTTCCCTTTATTTTTTTGAGCAGTGTATATACACAAAAATGAAAAAACATCCATAACAAAGTATAATAACTATCAAATAAAATATTTTATTTTACACCAATACACATTGCCACAAATATATATGTAGGCGTATATAGGAAATGCAGAAAAAACACAATAATACGTTTCATTTATATAGCGCCAACATATTCCGCAGCACTTTACAATTCAGCGGGGACATGTACAGACAATATATTCAATACAAGGTAAGACAGTTTAAACAGTTACATTAGGAGCGAGGGTCCGGCCGCTCGCACGCTTACAATCTACAAGGGAATGGGGGGACACAGTAGGTGCAAAGTGCTTGTTATTTCAGGTCTGACAATTATAATAAATAGGGATTTTCATATAAAGCTGCATGATCCGGTCATCAGCCCGTATGTATAAGTGCAATAATCAAGTATCGAGTGCAGTTATCGAGTGCATGGAGGGTGAGGAGACAGATGAAGAGTAGGGAACAGATTCTGAATAATATTTAGAAGGAGGGAACAGGGGAAAGTTGGTTTACTGAGTAGTTGAGGTGGTCGGCTTGTTTAAAGAGATGGGTCTTTAAAGCGCGCTTGAAGACATGGGGGCTAGGCATCAGTCAGATCGTCTGGGGTAGAGCATTCCAGAGAACTGGCGCAGCACGAGAGACGTCTTAGAGACAGAGGTGCAAGGTTCGGATTATGGGGGATGTTAGTCTTAGGTCATTTGTAGAACGGAGGGCACGTGTAGGGCGATTTACAGAGATGAGAGAGGAGATATAAGGCGGTGCAGAACTGTGGAGAGCTTTGTGGGTGAGAGTGATGAGTTTATATTGGACCCTGTAGCGAATGGGCAACCTGTGTAATGACTGGCACAAGATGGAGGCATCGGTGAAGCGGCTGGACAGAAATACGACATTGGCTGCCGCATTCAGGACGGATTGGAGAGGAGAAAGTTTGGTAAGAGGGAGACCAATCAGAAGAGAGTTGCAGTAGTCCGGACGAGAGTGAAGAAGAGCGACAGTCAGAGTTTTATCAGTTTCAAAGGTGAGAAAAGGTCGGATTCTGGAGATGTTTTTAAGATGCAGGTGACAAGAGCGGGTGAGTGATCGGATATAGGGAGTAAAGGAAAAGTTAGTGTCGAATATGACCCCAAGGCAGCGGCCGTGCTGCTGGGAGTTATGTTTGAACCCTCCAAGGTAATTTCGATGATAGGTAGAGTTAGGTTAGTAGATGGAAGAAACATAAGAAGTTCAGTTTTAGAGAGATTCAGTTTGAGATAGAGGGAGGACATGATGTTAGAGACAGCGGACAGACAATCCTTGGTATTTTGTATTAGGGTAGGGGTGATGTCATGGGAAGAGGTGTATAATTGGGTGTCGTCAGCATAGAGATGATACTGGAAACCAAATCTGCTGATTGTTTGTCCAATAGGGGCAGTGTATAGAGAGAAGAGGAGGGGGCCTAGGACTGAGCCCTGCGAGACCCCGATAGTAAGGGAACGAGGAGAGGAAGAGGAGCCGGCAAAAGATACAGTGAAGGAGCGGTCAGAGAGGTAGGAGGAGAACCAGGAGAGAACGGTTTCCTTGAACCCGATAGATCGGAGCATAGTGAGGAGGAGCTGGTGATCCACAGTGTCATATGCAGCAGAGAGATCCAGGAGAATCAGCAGGGAGCAGTGACCTTTGGATTTAGATGTTAGTAGATCATTAGAGACTTTAGTGAGGGCAGTTTCAGTGGAGTGTAAGGAGCAGAAACCAGATTGTAGAGGGTCGAGGAGAGAGTTATCTGAGAGATAGCGGATTAGACGGGAGTGGACCAAGCGTTCCAGGAGTTTAGAGATGTAAGGAAGATTAGAGACAGGTCTGTAGTTAGCAGTGCAGTTCTGGACCAGGGATGGCTTTTTAAGTAAAGGGGTTATGATGGCATGTTTAAATGAGGAAGGAAAGATACCTGAAGAAAGAGAGAGGTTAAATATTTTAGTCAGGTGAGTGGTGACCACCGGTGAGAGAGACTGCAGGAGATGTGAAGGTTGTAGGTCAAGAAGAAATGAGAAGCTGGGTGACGTCTTCTTCTGTAACAGGCTCAAAGATGGCTAGTGAGCTTGAAGTGCGGCAGGGAAGGGGATTCAGGCACTGAGGAGATTGGGCTGAGATGTCCTGATAGATGTGGTTGATTTTTTTCTAGGAAATAAGTGGCCAGATCCTCACCGCTGAGGTTGGTGGTGGGGGCCTGTGCTTTAGGTTTCAGGAGAGAGTTTAAGGTTTCAAAAAGTCATTTTGGATTGTTGGACAGTGAAGTGATGAGGGGGGTGAAGTAGGATTGTTTGGCCAGATGAAGGGCAGAGTTATAGGTTTTGAGCATGAATTTATAGTGGATGAAGTCCTCTGCTAAAAGAGATTTTCTCCACTGACGCTCAGCACAACTTGAGCAACGCTGAAGAAAACGTGTTTGCATTGTGTGCCAGGGCTGCCGTTGTCTGTGTCGGGTCTTTCTGCATATAGAAGGTGCTGCTTCATCTAGGGCGCTCTTCACTCTATTATTGTAGTGTGACAATGCCAAGTCCGGGCAGGAGAGGGAGGAGATGGGGGCTGAAGATGTGTGGAGATTGTCCATAAGCTGCTGGGTATTAATGGTACGTGTATTCCTATAAGTGAGGTAAGTGGGGGTGTCCCGGGTGAGGAGACGGTTCTTGACAGAGAAGGAAACAAGGTTGTGGTCCGACAGCGGGAGAGGGAAGTTAGTAAAGTCATGCAGCGAGCAGAGACGGGAGAAAACCAGGTCCAGAGTATTCCCGTCTTCATGCGTGGGAGAGTTAGTAACCTGTGAGAGGCCGAATGAGGAGGTTAGAGAAAGTAGATGAGAGGCAGATTGACAGAGGGGATCATTGATGGGGATGTTAAAGTCTCCCATGATGAGGGTGGGGATGTCACAGGATAGAAAGTGAGGAAGCCAGGTGGCAAAGTGATCCAAGAACTGGTGGGAGGAGCCTGGAGGGCGATACACAACCGCCACTCACCGGGAGAAGGGTTTGTAGAGTCTGATGGTGTGGACTTCAAAGGAAGGAAACATAAGTGAGGGAAGCGGGGTGTGGGGGGGGGTGACCTGGAAAGCACATTGTGGTGAAAGGAGCAAACCAACACCTCCACCCTGTCTATTCTCAGGTCTGGTGGTATGTGAAAATTTCAGGCCACCAAATGAGAGAGCAGCAGCTGCGGTGGTGTCTGAATGCTGGATCCAGGTTTCTGTAATAGCCAGAAGGTGAAGGGAATTAGTGAGGAAAAAATCGTGAATGTAAGTTAGTTTGTTACACACAGACTGTGCGTTCCAGAGAGCACAATGAAAGCAATAGGAGAGGGCATGCAGTGAATGTTAATAAGATTAGCAGGGTTTCTATATGCAGCTGGAGGAGAGTGGTGTATGCTAGTGGTGGGAGGCCCAGGGTTGGGAGAGATGTTGCCAGCGACTAGGAGAAGGAGAAAAAAGAGAAAGAGCAGGTGGTGCAATGATTTGTATGAGCGTTTTGAGTGCTGTATGGAGGTAGTGAATGGTTTGGAGTGGGTGAGAAATGTCAGTAGAGCCTCAGAGGTATACATGAGAGAGGGGAGAAGGGAGGGGTGGATATGGAGAGAGTGCATAGAATGTGTTAAAGGGTGGGCGAGATGTGAGAAAGCAGAAGTTAAAACAAGTAAGATAATAATCATCGTACCATTTAACTATACGCACCAAAGTCTAAAAAACATATATCATAATTCACCCACAACACATTCTAATTCTCCTCTGTATATCATAAATGGGAAGGAAAAATTATTGACCTAATTTATATATTATTTGTTAGTTTACATTTTTCGCTATCTCCACTTTTAAATCTGTATCTGCTGCCTGCAGTCTATCAGCAGTCAACAAGATTAAATCCAGGGAACACTTATTAATCTGCTCGAATTGATCGCAGAAAGTCCCATCCTCTGAAAACAGAGTGGGGCGCAGATGGACTCGCAGTCCTCGCGATAGGCGTTTTTCTCCACAGTATTCCATTACAGTTGCAGCATGAAGTTCATAGGAGACTCACCTTTTGGATTCTTTTCCCAGTCACGTCTCCTGAATTCACTTGTGGATATTTTGAGAAAGTCCGTAGATATCGTTGTCTGAGACAGAATACCAGGTGATAGAACAAGTGAGTGCTCCTAGGAGAGGAGGTGGTATTAAGAGAAGGTTATTAAGGAGGGAAGCCTTCTGGATATTGACTGTAAATCGTCTGTCTCCTAAAGGCCTGAATCTAGAGTATAATGTGAGTCCGTCAGTAGAGCTGGGGGACAAATGTTCCCTTTCTCTTCTTTCTTCTTGCAGACAGTACAGACACGGTGGTCTCGCTGGAGCGCAGATACCGCATTGTGCACTAACACATCTATGGTTATAGAAATGATCGGGGTCAGGAATGAAGTTGAGATTGGATGAAGGTTTTTTATGGATAGAGCAACATTGGATTCCGGGGAAGAAGCTTTCACATTACTATTTGTGGCTTCGGCTCTTATGTTGTGATAATGTCGGTATACTCATTGTTTTTCAGTATGTAGACAGTGATCAGGTCATAGAAGGGTTATGGGTTTAGAATTGCTTTCGTTTGTCATTGGGTGAATATTTTAATATCTGAACGGATGACTAAATTATCAGCATTAGAACATTTTAATAACATTTTTTAAAATTAAAAAAATAGGAGAAAAAAAAAAAAAAGAAAAATTCTCCAGACCCTGATCACAAGATGGCGCCGAGAACTCTGCACAACAACATGGAGAGGAGGAGATGGCGCGGGAGGATGCTGAGGCTGAGTCGCACCCGGGAGAACCTGAGCCTACGTAAAGACAGGTATCTGTACAACTCCGCTCTGCTATACAAGACACAGACGTATCTCTTAGGCCGGGGTCCCACTAGCGTACGGTATGCGATGCGAGACCCCCCGATGCGATATGCTAATGACACTCGCTGCTGCTCTGCTGCGAGCGGGAGCCGAATGTCAGTGCTCCATGCTCTGATCCTCTCGCACGGCTGCGGAGGGGACGGGGAAATCACTATCTCCATCTCCTCTGCTGCTGGCATTGGCGGGAATCGCACTGCACTCGGGTGGTATCTGAGTGCAGCGCGATGTTTCACACGCAGCTGTAGATTATATGGGTGCGTGCGATCCTATCGGAGCTGGAAAACAAAACGCCGCTGAGCAGAGAATCCGAGGATTACTGGGTACAGACGCAGTCTGGGGTTTTATCAGATTGAAGTGAGAGCGAGCCCTGACTGGGGAAACAGGTGAACTTACTATAGATGTGGACCTGATGAGACTACTGGACTTACAGAACCTCCGGGAGCAGAGAAATCCTCATCACTGGAGAAAGCGGCCACTATGTGACGTCAGAGGGAGGAGGAGCTGGAGGAGCGACTGCGCCGGGATCATCTGCAGATCTGGGCGGGGCGATGACCCCTGAGGGGGAGGAGCTGCGGTGACGTCATCACTGTCACATGACCGCAGCCTCATCACAGCTCCTTCACCATTATAATAACTTTATAGTTTATAGAATCATTACAGTCTGTGAGGAAACATCAGACAGAGAAGGAGGAAAGAGAAGAAACAATATTTATTTTATTTTCAATGTTTTATTTCTTGAGAATCTAATATAAAGTAGGGACAAACAGATGATTTCATGAAGAATCTTTGCAGGTTTATAACAAGGAAACATAAAATATAGATATTTATACATTCAAGTGAATTATTCTTGTGACATCACAAGAAGAGGGGAAGTGTCAGATATAAACTTTAAGAATAAAATATCTGATTCCAAAAAGAAGAATTTTTTCTTAGATTCATAAACTAGTGTCATAATGTATAAGGAATAAAGTAGATTGTCTCAGGTATATACAGGACCAGAGAATAAGAAATGGAGGGAGGGAGGGGTGAGACAGACTTTGGTATAGGAGAAGGAAAAAGGAAGGAGGGAGTGGGGGAGGGGGGTCCAGTATATTCTACGTCAGATCTTCAAGATGTTAATAAAACATTAAATGGTTGAGGACAGAAAATGAGTAGAATTCCTGTAAATCTGCCGAGGACTCCAGACATAATGGAGGAGGTAAGGTTTTGTATGGAGAGAGCAGCCAGTTCTTCAGTATGGTTCAGTTGATCAATTCTGAGGATTAATTGTTTCTTGTTTGGGATATTTGAAGGGCGCCAAAGTGGGGGTAGGAGACGTTTGCCGGCAGTAAACACGAAGGAGGCCAATTTAGACAAGAACTTTTTATCTGGATCAATTGGAAAGTTTAGAAAAATATGTTTAGGGGTTAGGGCTATGTTGGTGTGGAGCAATTCGTATAAGGTTTGGGAAACGATTTTGCAAAATTCTTGTAAGATTTGACATGACCACCAAAGGTGGAGGTAGGAGGCCGTATGATTTTCCCATCTCCAGCATACAGGGGTGGATTAAGAGTAGCAAGGGCCCGGGCAGTTTAGAAGGCGCGGCCCCCCCCCCACACCTGATTTATCACGTGACATGTCACATGATCCCCTGTGATAGATCATGTGATAGTTCATGGGAAATTAATTTGGCATAATATTAATTGTGCTGCCTCATCTGAGAGCAGCACAATATAGGGGCAGATACCCTGATTCCAGCGATGTGTCACTTTTTCAGCTGCTTGTTGTCATTTTGAGAAAATCAGCGTTTTATCTGCTGCAGATCTAGCAGCTCTCTGAATGCTGCGCTCTGTATAGCCCCGCCCACACCACTGATTGGCCGCTTTCTGCCCATGCTCAGTGTACACAGAAATCTACTGATCAGTGATGGGGGTGGGGTCCTACAGAACTTACTAGTCATCTAGTGATAATTACCTTCTGACAAATCAATGATTTTATCAAAACAACACTAAGCAGCCCAGTAAGTGACACATTACTGGAATCAGTGCCTCTAACCCTACATTATGCTGCTCTCAGATTAGGTGGCAAAAACCTGATGACAGATTCCCTTTAAAGGAGCTGTAAACACAAAAAAGTTTGTATAAAAAAAAAATACAAGCCATTTGTGAAATTAACCTTTTTTCATTGTTAATTCACATTAGACTGTATCTTCAACACTTTTGTCAGCAGCTCTTATTACAGACTCTGAATAGGGCAGCTCTCTCCCTCTCCCTCAGCAGAAAGTCACAGCATGGTGAAAAAACGGGATCTTTTATGATTTTCTCATAATAAATAAAAAAGGACATGCAAGTCCTCCAAACTATTTTCCGTTTCTCTATAGGGGGGATCCTAAATCTTTTTGTTTCTTTAGTTGATCACATGTCAAAAAGGCAAAGCATTTACTATGAACTCGCCTAAAAAAATATACACTGGGAGAGTAATATCATCATCTGCATGTAAATATTCCTTGACTCTAAGGGCTCGCTCACACTGTCGTATAACACGGCCGAATGCTATGTGATGTTTTATCGGATAGGACTTGGCCCTATGTTATACTATGGGACAGTGCAGATCTGCGATTATTGGCATGAGAAAATAATCTCATTCGATATTCGGACCATGTGCACCCATACAAGTCTCACAGAGACTATGGAGAAGATGGAGAAATTAAGTTCTCCATCTTCTCCATATCTGTGCTGCGAGAGAACTGGATCACACTCAGTTGAAGCTCTGACAGAGTTTGAGCCAAGTGTCATTAGCATAATTGGCCCTATTCTCTTGCATGACAGAATATTTGGCTTAGTGAGTGGACCCTAAAACTGAATAGTAGTGACGGACAGGCACCTCACAAGCGGGATCCATGTAGCTCTCAGATGTCATGTAGGTAGGGCTTCATTCCATGGGGTAGGGTTTAATTTCAAGGTATATAAAAAAAATGGACTTCAAATAAAAATTAAATGAACACAAAAAGCACTAATTGAATTATTTTTTTCGTATTTATGTTTGCAGCCCCTTTAAAAACCCTTTGAGGACCAAGGCACATATATGTCCCATAGTTTTAAACTGGAAAAAAATTTGATTGAATAAAATTTAAGGTCCTCGAAGGTTTAAGTAGGTCATAAATTCATATGAATACTTGCTCATACAATTGCACATGCCAAAAGATGAAGAAGAACAGAATCAAAAATATGACATTAAGTGGAGCACTTACAGGTATTCAAGGTGAAAGAGACCAGCAAAGGCATCGTCTCGAATGACAGTAAATGAGTTAGAATTCAGCAAGCTGAAAATGAAGACAGCAGGTTAGAAGCGAACCAGACTTTATGGTGCTCAGAATTAGTCAAGCAGAATTTATTGACTGCTCTTGCAAAGCACTGAGACTCCCGCTGTGTATAGATGGCGCCGTGCGGCCTCCCGCTGTGTATAGATGGCACCGTATAGATGGCTACGTGCGGCCTTCTGCTGAGTATACGTGTATAGGTGGCTACGTGCGGCCTCCTGCTGAGTATACGTGTATAGATGGGTACGTGCGGCCTCCTGCTGAGTATAGATGCCGCACGGCGCTCCCCCCAGAGACAGCAGGAGGCCGCACAGTGCCATCTATACTCAGCGGGAGGCCGCACGTAGCCATCTATACTCAGCAGGAGACCGCACGGCGACATCTATACTCAGCGGGGGGCCGCACGTAGCCATCTATACACAGCGGGGGGCGCACGTAGCCATCTATACACAGCGGGGGGCGCACGGCGCCGTCTATACACAGCGGGGGGGCCGCACGTAGCCATCTATACACAGCGGGAGGCGACACGGCGCCCCCCCCAGAGACATCAGGAGGCCGCACGGCGCCAACTATACTCAGCAGGAGGCCGCATGCAGTCATACACACACACAAACATATACAGACACGCATAAACACATTTGAAACACAAAAATACATACAAACAGACATCACACAATGACATCTGCCCACACACACACACACAGACATCACACACAAACAGACAGACATCACACACACACACACCGGCCCACACACACACACCTGCCCACACACACACACACCTGCCCACACACACACATGCGCACACACCTGCCCACACACACACGCCCACACACACATCTGTGTGTGTGTGTATGTATAGTGTGTGTGTGTGTGTATAATGTGTGTGTATGTATAGTGTGTGTGTGTGTGTGTATAATTTGTGTGTGTGTATTTTTTTTTTAAGTTAAAAACAAGTAAAATGCATGTGGCATCAATATCAAGACTCCAGATATAAGGGCCTATTCACACTGAATTTTGCAATGCATTCATCTCCTCTTTCCAGGCTTCTATCTAAATCCCTGAAAAATGGCATTCAGATGGGCCTTGACATAGCCATTGATTTGAACAAAGGCAAACCGAGGCTAAAGTCTGAATCTTTAGGCTCCATTTGCTCTGCTTTCAGAAGTCTCATTTCAGACAGCACAATCCTGAATTTCAGGGATTCAGTTGTAAGCCTTGTGTAAAGACCTGAATGCAGTGTTGAATGTAGTGTGAATAGGTCCTTACATCCTACACCACCTCAGGGGATTGTTGTTATGGAGTATTGCCCCTGGGTGGCCGCAGTTATGACCACCACCAGGGCTCGCAGTCACCCACCCTAGCTTTGGTATTCTGGGGAGCCGGTATAATGAATATCTGAGAAGAGCCCTAGAGAAGCAAGAACATTGGACAACCAAGAGGTGGTGGCCTCAAGTCAGGTGTAGTGTTCAACACGGCAAGACTTTCTAACCTGCCCACACACACACACACATATACACACACACACACCTGCCCACACACACACACACCTGCCCACACACACACACACCTGCCCACACACACACACCTGCCCACACACACACACCTGCCCACACACACACACACACCTGCCCACACACACACCTGCCCCCACACACACACCTGCCCACACACACACACACTTGCCCACACACACACCTGCCCACACACACACACCAGCCCACACACACACCTGCCCACACACACCTGCCCACACACACACACACCTGCCCACACACACACCTGCCCAGACACAAACACCTGCCCCCACACACCTGCCCACACACACACACCTGCCCACACACACACCTGCCCATGCACACACACCTGCCCACACACACACCTGCCCACACACACACACCTGCCCACACACACACCTGCCCATGCACACACACCTGCCCACACACACACACACACCTGCCCACACAGACACACACACACACACCTGCCCACACAGACACACACCTGGACACACACACACACATACACACTCACCGGCTCCATTCCTCCTGCCTGCTCTCTCTTCTCCGTTGCAGCAGTGCAGGCCGGGGCGCACTGCGTGACGTCAGAGCTAGGAGACACGGCCGCGCACAGGGCCGTGTCTCCTAGCAGTGACGCGGCCAGGCCAGCACAGGGAAGTTAACTGCTGCAGTGCTGGCCCGGACGATGAAGAAGTAGCGGCGGCCGCTGCTGGGGGAGCGGTCCGGGCCCCCCCCTCTCGCCACTGCTACGGTATGTGCCGCGGCGGCCCGCACATATAATGAGGGCAATACGGCATTAGACTCCCCGCCCGGAGCCGCGGGCCCCCTGCAGGCTCGGGGCCCCGGGCGGTTGCCCGGATTGCCCTCATAATCCGCCTATGCTGCCGACTCCAACTCAAAAATATCTCCCGGATCCGCACATTCCTAAATCAAGAATCTGCAAAAACACTAGTGCACGCCCTCATCATCTCCCGCCTTGACTACTGCAACCTCCTGCTCTGTGGCCTTCCCTCTAACACTCTTGCACCATTCCAATCTATCCCAAACTCTGCTGCTCGACTAATCAACCTGTCCCCCCGCTATTCCCCGGCCTCTCCTCTCTGTCAATCTCTTCACTGGCTCCCCATTGCTCAGAGACTCCAGTTCAAAACCCTAACCATGACATACAAAGCCATTCACAACCTGTCTCCTCCATATATCTCCAACCAAGTCTCCCGTTACATACCTGCACGCAACCTCCGATCCTCACAAGATCTCCTGCTCTACTCCCCTCTTATCTCCACCTCCCACAGCCGTATACAAGATTTCTCCCGTGCTTCCGCCCTACTCTGGAACTCTCTACCCCAACGTATCAGACTCTCGCCTACTTTGGAAACCTTCAAAAGGAACCTGAAGACCCACCTCTTCCGACAAGCCTACAACCTGCAGTAACCACCGCTCCACCATACCGCTGCACGAGCTCTACCCTCACCTACTGTATCCTCACCCATCCCTCGTAGATTGTGAGCCCTCGCGGGCAGGGTCCTCGCTCCTCCTGTACCAGTCGCTGTCACATTGTGTTCAAGATTATTGTAATTGTTCTTGTATTATACCACTTTTTCACATGTAAAGCGCCATGGAATAAATGGCGCTATAATAATAAATAATAATAATAATAATCTACAAGACGTCACCGACCACGACCGATGGATCCTGTAACTAAGGCTCCTATCACATCTACAAGACGTCACCGACCACAACCGATGGATCCGGTAACTAAGTCTCCGATCACATCTACAAGACATCACCGACCACGACCGATGGATCCTGTAACTAAGGCTCCGATCACATCTACAAGACGTCACCGACCACGAACGAAGGATTCTTTAACTAAGACTCCGATCACATCTACAAGACATCCCCGACCAAGACCGATGGATCCTGTAACTAAGGCTCCAATCACATCTACAAGACGTCACCAACCACGAGCAATGGATCCTGTAACTAAGGCTCCGATCACATCTACTAGACGTCACCGACCACGACCGATGGATCCTGTAACTAAGGATCCAATCACATCTACAAGACGTCACTGACCACGACCGATGGATCCTGTAACTAAGGCTCCGATCACATCTACAAGACGTCATCAACCACGAGCGATGGATCCTGTAACTAAGTCTCCGATCACATCTACAAGACGTCACCGACCACGACCAACGGATACTGTAACTAAGGCTCTGATCACATCTACAAGACGTCACCGACCACGAGCGATGGATCCTGTAACTAAGACTCCGATCACATCTACAAGACGTCACCGACCACGACCGACGAATCCTGTAACTAAGGCTCTGATCACATCTACAAGAAGTCACCGACCACGAGCGATGGATATTGTAACTGAGACTCCGATCACATCTACAAGACGTCACCGACCACGAGCGATGGATCCTGTAACTAAGACTCCAATCACATCTACAAGACGTCAACGACCACGAGCGATGGATCCTGTAACTAAGGCTCCGATCACATCTACAAGACGTCAACAACCACGAGCGATGGATCCTGTAACTAAGGCTCCAATCACATCTACAAAACGTCACCGACCACGACCAATGGATCCTGTAACTAAGGATCCGATCACATCTACAAGACGTCAACGACCACGACCGATGGATCCTGTAACTAAGGCTCCAATCATATCTACAAGACGTCACCAACCACGAGCGATGGATCCTGTAACTAAGGCTCCAATCACATCTACAAAACGTCACCGACCACGACCAATGGATCCTGTAACTAAGGATCCGATCACATCTACAAGACGTCCACGACCGATGGATCCTGTAATTAAGGCTCCGATCACATCTACAAGACGTCACTGACCACGACCGATGGATCCTGTAACTAAGGCTCCAATCACATCTACAAGACGTCACCGACATCGACCGATGGATCCTGTAACTAAGGCTCCAATCACATCTGCAAGACGTCACCGACCACGAACGAAGGATCCTGTAACTAAGGCTCCGATCACATCTACAAGACGTCCCCGACCATGACCGATGGATCCTGTAACTAAGGCTCCAATCACATCTACAAGACGTCACCAACCACGAGCGATGGATCCTGTAACTAAGGCTCCGATCACATCTACAAGACATCACCGACCACGACCGATGGATCCTGTAACTAAGGCTCAGATCACATCAACAAGACGTCACCGACCACAACCGATGGATCCTGTAACTAAGGCTCCGATCACATCTACAAGATGTCACCGACCACGAACAAAGGATCCTGTAACTAAGACTCCGATCACATCTACAAGACGTCACCAACCACGAGCGATGGATCCTGTAGCTAAGGCTCCGATCACATCTACAAGACGTCACCGACCACGACCGATGGATCCTGTAACTAAGGATCCGATCACATCTACAAGACGTCCATGACCGATGGATCCTGTAACTAAGGCTCCGATCACATCTACAAGACGTCACTGACCACGACCGATGGATCCTGTAACTAAGGCTCTGATCACATCTACAAGACGTCATCAACCACGAGCGATGGATCCTGTAACTAATGCTTCGATCACATCTACAAGACGTCATCAACCACGAGCGATGGATCCTGTAACTAAGGCTCCGATCACATCCACAAGACGTCACCGACCACGAGCGATGGATCCTGTAACTAAGGCTCCGATCACATCTACAAGACATTACCGACCATGACCGATGGATCCTGTAACTAAGGCTCCGATCACATCTACAAGACGTCACCGACCACGACCGATGGATCCTGTAACTAAGGCTCTGATCACATCTACAAGACGTCACCGACCACGACCGATGGATCCTGTAACTAAGGCTCCGAACACATCTACAAGACGTCACCGACGACGACCGATGGATCCTGTAACTAAGGCTCCGATCACATCTACAAGACGTCACCGACCACTACCGATGGATCCTGTAACTAAGACTCCGATCACATCTACAAGACGTCACCGACCATGACCGATGGATCCTGTAACTAAGGCTCCGATCATATCTACAAGACGTCACCGACATCGACCGATGGATCCTGTAACTAAGGCTCCAATCACATCTACAAGAAGTCACCGACCACGAACGAAGGATCCTGTAACTAAGGCTCCGATCACATCTACAAGACGTCCCCGACCACGACCGATGGATCCTGTAACTAAGGCTCCAATCACATCTACAAGACGTCACCAACCACGAGCGATGGATCCTGTAACTAAGGCTCCGATCACATCTACAAGACATCACCGACCACGACCGATGGATCCTGTAACTAAGGCTCCGATCACATCAACAAGACGTCACCGACCACAACCGATGGATCCTGTAACTAAGGCTCCGATCACATCTACAAGACGTCACCGACCACGAACGAAGGATCCTGTAACTAAGACTCCGATCACATCTACAAGACATCACCAACCACGAGCGATGGATCCTGTAGCTAAGGCTCCGATCACATCTACAAGACGTCACCGACCACGACCGATGGATCCTGTAACTAAGGATCCGATCACATCTACAAGACGTCCATGACCGATGGATCCTGTAACTAAGGCTCCGATCACATCTACAAGACGTCACTGACCACGACCGATGGATCCTGTAACTAAGGCTCAGATCACATCTACAAGACGTCATCAACCACGAGCGATGGATCCTGTAACTAATGCTTCGATCACATCTACAAGACGTCATCAACCACGAGCGATGTATCCTGTAACTAAGGCTCCGATCACATCTACAAGACGTCACCGACCACGACCGATGGATCCTGTAATTAAGGCTCCGATCACATCTACAAGACGTAACTGACCACGACCGATGGATCCTGTAACTAAGGCTCCGATCACATCTACAAGACGTCACCGACCACGACCGATGAATCCTGTAACTAAGGCTCCGATCACATCTACAAGACGTCACCGACCACTACCGATGGATCCTGTAACTAAGACTCCGATCACATCTACAAGACGTCACTGACCACGACCGATGGATCCTGTAACTAAGGCTCCGATCACATCTACAAGACGTCCCCGACCACGACCGATGGATCCTGTAACTAACGCTCTGATCACATCTACAAGACGTCACCGACCACTGATGGATCCTGTAACTAAGGCTCTGATGACATCTACAAGACGTCACCAACCACGACCGATGGATCCAGTAACTAAGGCTCCGATCGCATCTACAAGACATCACCGACCACGACCGATGGATCCAGTAACTAAGGCTCCGATCACATCTACAAGACATCACCGACCACGACCGATGGATCCTGTAACTAAGGCTCCGATCACATCTACAAGACGTCACCGACCACGACCGATGGATCCTGTAACTAAGGCTCCGATCACATCTACAAGACGTCACCGACCACTGATGGATCCGGTCTCTAGGCCTCTGGTCTCCCCCTGGAATCCCCTCAGTGCTGATGTCACACAGATCCTGTTCTGTCTCCAGGAATATAATCTGCGGGGAATGTTCTCTGCTCTGTATATAATATCTCCTGGGCGCAGGTCTCTGTATAATGGCTGATAACAGAGAGAACAGAGATCCAAGAGAAGTATGAAGTGTCTGCTGCACTGAGGGGGAGGAGCTGTGGTGACGTCATCATTATCACAGGTCCTTCACCTCTCTCCCGAGCTCCGCCCCCTGATCACATGGCGGGGATGTCACCACAGGTCCTCTAGCTCTCAATGTAGATCTCCGTCCTGGTTGTGTGCAGCTCTTGCTCTCTGTTATCAGCCGGCAGGACGAGATCCCTCCAGGTGATCCAGTGTTCATCCCTCCTTCTCCTGAATGACCCCGAGGATGGACGAGGACGAGACCACCAGAAGATTATTACACTTCACCCTGGAGATCATCTCCCTGCTGAGCGGAGAGGTAACTCCTCTACATTTCTATCAGCTTTATTGTGTTATGTAACTACTCCAACATCTATCTGATATGAGAGCATCATGATGTGGGGGCAGAGACCCTGATTCCAGTGATCGGTCGCTTACTGTGCTGCTCGCTGCAGTTCTGATGAAATCCCTGTTTTTTCTGCTGTAGCTCTAGTAGTGCTATGAGCTCTGCATAGCTCCACCCACAGCCCTGATTGGCCGCTCTCTGTACACTGTGCATAGGCAGAAAGCTGCCAGTCAGTGGCAATAACTTTGTGACAGATTCCATTTAACCTCTTCATGACATTCACCGTACATGCAGCACCTGATGCAAGCAATCCAGAGTATTAGATCAGCGATCCGGGCAGGAAAAGTTGATGTCCCGTCCAGAGACAAGGTAAACAACAACAAAGAAAGGAAAAATTCTTAATTAGATGCACATATTTATATAAAAATGAATAAAGTACACTTTTGGTATCGCTGTGTCCAGAACGACCCGATCTATAAAACTGTCCCACTAGTTAACCCCTTCAGTGAACACGGTAAAAAAAAAAAAAAAAAAAAACCTAAGCAAAAAACAATGCTTTATCACCATAGCGACAAACAAAAAATGTAATAACACGCGATCAAAAAGGCGAATGTAAATAAAAATGGTATCGCTGAAAACACCATCTTGTCCCGCAAAAACACAAGCCACGATACAGCTCCATCAGCTGAAAAATAAAAAAGTTATAGCTCTCAGAATAAAGCGATGCAAAAAAAATTGTTTTCTATAAAATAGCTTTTATTGTGTAAAAGCGCCAAAACATAGAAAAATGCTATAAATGTGGTACCGCTGTAAACGTACTGACCCGAAGAATAAAGCTGCCTTATCAATTTTACCACACGCGGAACAGAATAAAAAAAAAACATAATTTTTTTTTCTGTAAGTTCTGTTTTTGTTTATTCTGCCTCCCAAAAATTGGAATAGAAAGTGATCAAAAAATGTCACGTGCCTGAAAATGGCACCAATAAAAACGTCAACTCATCCCGCAAAAAAACAAGCTGTCACATGACTGTCGGCCAAAATATGGATAAATTATTGCTCTTAAAATATGGCGATGCAAAAACTAGATTTTACAAAGATGCGTCTTTTAGTGTGTGACAGCTGTCAATCATAAAAACCCGGTATGATTCTGGTATCGCTGTAATCGCACCGACCCGAAGAATAAAGTCGTTTAATCACTTATACCACACGAGGAACGGCGTAAAAAATAAACTCTAGGGTTAGGGCTGGGGTTAGGGTTGTGATGGGGTTGGGATTTTTTTCAAAATTAAAAAAAATAAAGATGACGATATGGCGACTAGTGTCGAGCGTCAGTGCTCGCTACTTGAGTTTGCATCGGGTGCTCGGGTATGCATTGAGTATCGCGGGTGCTCGAGTCTCCACCCCATATGCATTGTGGCCAAAAAAACCTCGCGGGGATTGCCTGCCATGCACGAGCGATCCCCGCATGTTTTTTTTTGGGTGTCTAATAACCATGAAACATGCGAGCGGGGACTCGAGCACCCGCGATACATGGTGCATACCCGAGTACCTGATGCAAAATCATGTAGCGAGCACTAATGACAACTTATTCAATATGATGACCTAATATTATCAAATTCTGTGTCGTACCTCTGGGTTCAAAATGTTCACTATACCCCTTAATAAAATCCTTGAGGGGTCTAGTTTCCAAAATGGTGTCACTTGTGGGGGGTTTCCACTGTTTAGGCACATCAGGGGCTCTCCAAACGCAACATGGCGTCATAGAATCATAGAATCATAGAATGGTAGAGTTGGAGGGGACCTCCTGGGTCATCTGGTCCAACCCCCTGCTCAAAGCAGGATTCACTAAATAATAATAATTAGCGTCCGCTAATTATTCAAGCAAATTTTACATTCAAAAAGTCAAATGGCGCTCCTTCCCTTCCGAGCCCTGCCGTGCGCCCAAACATTGGTTTTTCCTCACATATGGGGTATCGGTGTGCTCAGGGGAAATTGCACAACAAATTTTGGGGTCCATTTTTTCCTGTTACCCCTGCGAAAATAAAAAAAATTGGGTCTAAAGTAACATTTTTGTGAAAAAAGTTAAATGTTAATTTTTTTCTTCCACATTCCAAAAATTCCTGTGAAGCACCTGAAGGGTTAATAAAGTTCTTGAATGTGGTTTTGAGCACCTTGAGGGGTGCAGTTTTTAGAATGGTGTCACTTTTGGGTATTTTCTGTCATAAAGGCCCCTCAAAGTCACTTCAAATGTGATGTGGTCCCTAAAAAAATGGTTTTGTAAATTTTGTTGTGAAAATGAGAAATCGCTGGTCAACTTTTAACCCTTATAGCTCCCTAATAAAAAAAAAATTTGCTTCCAAAATTGTGCTGATGTAAAGTAGACATGGGGGAAATGTTATTTATTAACTCTTTTGTGTGACATATCTCTCTGATTTAAGGGCATAAAAATTCAAATTTTGAAAATTGCAAAATTTTCCAAATTTTCGCCAAATTTCCATTTTTTTTACAAATAAACGCAAGTGATATCGAAGAAATTTTACCACAATCATGAAGAACAATGTGTCACGAAAAAACAATCTCAGAATCAGGGGGATCCGTTGAAGCGTTCCAGAGTAATTACCTCATAAAGTGACAGTGGTCAGAATTGTAAAAATTGGCCCGGTCATTAACGTGCAAATCACCCTCGGGGGTAAAGGGGGTTAATATTAATGATATAACTTAATATTCAGAAGAATTAAAGGGGTATTCCCATCTCCAAGATCCTATCCCTATGGGATACCAGATATATAGTGTGTTTCATATAAATGCTGTGTTTTTTTGTGTAAACTGCATTTTATATAAATTGTGAGACCTGTTGACAGGCAGCACAAAAAGGGTTAATCTTCCTCTAACAGGCTTGATCATGTGACCAAGCTCTGTTTAATATGCAGAAGCTTCTGGAAAAACGCCTCTGGGCAGTCAGTCAATGACTGCAGCTCTAACAGTCACATGGGAGTGGGAGGAGTTAAATCCTGTGAGGTAGTTAAGGATTGAAGAGGCAGTTGGTGGTCAGACATTTTGAGAAGAGGAAGCCATTTTGTAGGTGAAGGAGTTACCTACCTTCTCCCTGACTGCTGCGCTTAAAAAGGGGACAGACACAATAAGGGGAGCTGATAGTCTTCATATTAGGAAGAATTACCTCAGGGCAGAAACAGAGCACAGCGCTGAGGAAGAAATATTCAGATTTGATGAAACCAGAGGTTTCCAGGATCTGCCTGTCTGCAGGTGCACAACAATATTCAACCATGAGTGTCATCCTGTACCTCAGCTCCCTACCGCTTGTGAATAAGGCTATGTGCCCACGATGCAGAAATGAAGCAGAAATTTTCCTGACCGTTTCTGCATCTCCTTGCCAGAAAAATGCATGCGGATTCTATGTGCGTTTTTGACGCTTTTTAATGCGTTTTTTAAGCGTTTTTGAAGCAAAATAAAGTTAATGGGGGAAAAAAAAGGCCAATAATGTCATTTCCTAGTCAAACCCCTATTCACCATTTTGGAAGTATTCAGGATGCCACAAGAACTGCAGCCCCTGTAATTAATATAAAATATATATATACACATACATACTCTATGCAGATATGTACGCGTGTGTATACATGGGCACCCCCCCCCCCACACACACACACACTCCTCACCCAGTATCCAATTACGGCTCTTTCACACGTCAGAATCTCCGGTACGAATGGTGATGACTTTTTCCACACATACCGGAAACACACACAGACCCATTTCAATGTATGCTTGGTCACGCATACGCTGTACAATAATCTTACATTTCAATGTATTTAAAAAAAAAAAAAAATGAGTGGGTTCACGTGTATTTTTATTAACCAGCAGACGGCTGAGGGCTGATATAGTCTGGGAAGTAGCCAAGGACCATGGCCCCTTCCCTTGCTATTAATATCAGGCCGCAGCAGTTAGCTTAGCCTTTACTGTCCATTCTACAGGGGGACCAAAAAAAAATGACATAGTGTCCCCCTATAAATTGGAGCCAGCAAAGGCTAGACGGACAGCTGCGACCTGATATTAATAGCCTAGAAAGGGGCCAAGGTTATAGGCCCCCTCCCAGGCTATAATATCAGCCCTCAGCCGCCCCAGATTTGGCGCATCATATTTGTGCGCCAAATCTGATGCTTAGCCTCGCTCTTCCACGCTGCCCTGGTGCGGTGGCAGGGGGTAATAGTAGTGGGGTTCATGTCAGCGCCAGCTGCCATAAAGCCCAGGTTAGTAATGAGGGGCGTCTATAAGACACCCCCATTACTAACCTACAAAGAGTTAAAAAGAAAAAACACACACTACACCCAGAAAATAAGTATTTATTTGAAATAAAACACACAATTTTATTTAATTATTAATTTACTTAAAAAAAATAATTACCTGTCCATGTTCCTGCGATGATCTCCCATGCACAGCTGTCACATCTGGAGATGTGACAGCTGTCATGGCTGCTGTAAGCTTACACTGCCGGGAACACGTCCGCTCCCGGCAGTGTGAGGCACTGACTGAGGTCACCGGAGTGCATTCAGTCAGCGCAGCTCCGGTGACCCCCCTTACGGCCCTGCTGTACCGTGGGAATTTCTCACGGTCAGCGGAGCCGTAAAGGAGGTCACCGTAGCAGCGCTGCCTGAACTCCGGTGAACTCACTTATGCAATGACGGGGCTGCTTTACGGCCTCGTCATTGTAGCGGCGGCAGCTGTTTAGAGCGGTCACATTTTATGTAGCTTCTCTAAACTGGAGATCTTCATGGGACACTCGTGGATTACTACGGAGAGGTAAGGATAAAATTGTGTTTTTTTTATTTTATATTTTATTACAGGAGATCGAGGGCTTCGGGGAATTAGGTGTATAGGTGTTTTTTTTTATTTTTTACTTTATTTTAGGTGGCGATCGGCGGGAACAGGTAATGTATAAACTAAATTTCTTTAGGCAACCACTGGCCACCAATGAAATGTATTTTTAAAATTAATTGGGGACCAAACAAAAAAAAATGGGGACTTTAAATTAATTTTAAAAAAAATAGGTTGCCAAGAAAAAAAAATATGGGGGCATACAAAAAATAAAAAATATATAGGGGCAAAAATATAAACCTATGGGGGCCAAAAATAACATATGGGGCAGTTTTACGGACACATTAAGGCAATTTTAACAGCAGGATCAGGCTGATGGGAACTACTGCTCCCATCGAGCTGATCCTGCTGCCACTAGTGGACGGGGGACAGACATAGGCCGATGGGAGTAGTAGTGTCACATAGACCTATGTCTGCCTGCATGCAGACACCTGCTGACAACCGCAGACACCGCACAGAGCTCACGCAGACACCCGCTGACAACAGCAGACACCGCACAGAGCCCATGCTGACACCGCGCAGGTTTCCAGCGCAGACACCCGCAGACACCAATCATGACCGGGACATTCAGGTCCATCTTGTACCACCCCAGGTGCTCAGCCATGATCCAAGAAGACAGGAATGGTATGGGATTCTCGTCTTCCTGGATTTATGGGATGGCTGGAACGCCCCCGCATGAGGTCACTTCCCATTTGCTGCAGTCTTGTGTTCCAAAATCGCAGCAAATGCGCTTTAATTCTGCAAGTAGTTTTACATATTTGCAGATTTGAAGCGTTCCAATGGAAGTCAATGGCGGCGAAAACGCAGCGCTGCTGCAGAATAATTGGTGGTGCTGCGTTTTTTTCCCCATGAAAAAACGGAAGTGGAAATTTGAGCAGCATGTGCAGAGCAGACGCGGATTATCATTGGGGGACATGGCGGACCTTCTACCAAGCGTTTTTGATGCTTTTCTTCAGTGTTTTTGCTGCTGCAGAAACGCTTCAAAAACGCATCGTGGGCACACAGCCTAAGAATTTGACCCATTATCCCCAGTAAAGAGACTTCTGTTTAAGTTCTTTAGGCTTCTTTATGACTGGGGCTCGGGTGCACAGACTACTACCACCATCATCACCCTCTACCTGGAGGCATTTACTGGAAAAATATTATATTGTGGAGTTTAATTTGAGAAGAGAGGACTCTTCTCCTGACAGAAAACTGTCCACAGCGAGATACATTGTATACTGCGAGGAGTGCAGCCCCCTGCCATACACCACATGAGATTACCACACTTGTGCACACTTAAAGGGGTACTCCCATCTCCAAGATCCTATCCCAATATGGAGTAGGTGTAATAATAGGAATATTAGCAAATACCTTCAATTATAAATGTAGTATAGTATTTTTGATTCGCTATGCCACTTACCTCATGTGCAGAGCATCGCAGGACCTTAGGTATCCATGGTTACGTCCACCGATAAAATCACAGTTAGTTGGCTAGCTGCTAGTGGTCATAACCATGGATACCTGAGGTCCTGCGATGCTCTGCACATGGGGTAAGAGAGCTAGCGAACCAAAAATACTATACTACATTTCTAATTGAAGGTATTTGCTAATATTATTATTATTATTACACCTACTACATATTGGGATGGGATCTTGGAGATGGGAGGACCCCTTTAACTGAAAAAAAACTAAAGAAATGAACTGGAATATGAATGAGTGTACATGCAGCATGTAAGAGCGTGTTCACACATGGCCCAAATAGAGTCACTGTGTAATTCTGATCAAAATTAAAGTCAAACTAGTAAGAATTGAAAAAATTGGCCTAATCAGAAAGGTGAAAACAGTCTCGTGGGTGAAAGTGTTAATAGGAACCTGTAATTAGGTTTTGGGTTAGAAAGCCACAACTATTTCATTATCTCTCTGGGGTTTTGTGTTTTACCACTTTTCTCCATACACAGGATTACACAATAGTGAGGAAGACACCGGGGGAGGGTGTGACTCCCATCATCCATCTCCAGGAGTCAGGAGGGCGGAGCCCGGACCCCATCACAGAGCCTCCCCCGCACCCCCCGATACATGAGAGGAAGAAGAAGATCCTAGAGCTCAGCAACAAGACGATTGAGCTGCTGAGCGGAGAGGTGACTGCTGGGACATTATACAGGACAGCACTGGAGGATTCTGGGTGATGACCGGAGAGGTGACTGCTGGGACATTATACAGGACAGCACTGGAGGATTCTGGGTGATGACCGGAGAGGTGACTGCTGGGACATTATACAGGACAGCACTGGAGGATTCTGGGTGATGACTGGAGAGGTGACTGCTGGGACATTATACAGGACAGCACTGGAGGATTCTGGGTGATGACCAGAGGGATGACTGCTGGGACATTATACAGGACAGCACTGGAGGATTCTGGGTGATGACCGGAGAGGTGACTGCTGGGACATTATACAGGACAGCACTGGAGGATTCTGGGTGATGACCGGAGAGGTGACTGCTGGGACATTATACAGGACAGCACTGGAGGATTCTGGGTGATGACCGGAGAGGTGACTGCTGGGACATTATACAGGACAGCACTGGAGGATTCTGGGTGATGACCGGAGAGGTGACTGCTGGGACATTATATAGGAGAGCACTGGAGGATTCTGGGTAATGACCGGAGAGGTGACTGCTGGGACATTATACAGGACAGCACTGGAGGATTCTGGGTGATGAGCGGAGAGGTGACTGCTGGGACATTATACAGGACAGCACTGGAGGATTCTGGGTGATGACCGGAGAGGTGACTGCTGGGACATTATACGGGACAGCACTGGAGGATGCTGGGTGATGAGCGGAGAGGTGACTGCTGGGACATTATACAGGACAGCACTGGAGGATTCTGGGTGATGACCCGAGAGGTGATTGCTGGGACATTATACAGGACAGCACTGGAGGATTCTGGGTGGTGAGCGGAGAGGTGACTGCAGGGACATTATACAGGATGACACTGGAGGATTCTGGGTGATGAGCGGAGAGGTGACTGCTGGGACATTATACAGGACAGCACTGGAGGATTCTGGGTGATGACGGTGTCGTTGTCAGGTTCCTATAAGGTGTCAGGACGTCGCTGTCTATCTCTCCATGGAGGAGTGGGAGTATCTAGAAGGACACCAGGATCGGTACCAGGAGGTGATGATGGAGGAGCTCCGGCCTCTGACATCACCAGGTGAGAGGAGACTCTTGTTGGCTCCGGTGGATGTGATGACGTCTCTCGGCCTTTTCTGGTTATTAAAAATGGAAGTTTTTTTACGCAGATGTTAATATTAATCCCCTGGGAAGATCTATGTATATTAATGTTTATTACCCGCTTCCCAGACTATAAGCATCAGCTGTCCGCTTTCCCCCTTTGCTTTTTTTACTTTAAATTCTTTAATTATTAGCTAAATCCATGTACAGCAGCTCCACACGCCCTGCACTGATGATATATCTCACTGACTCATTTCTATCTTTCTACATCTATAAAAAATGTTTTATTAGTTAGAAAATTAGCCTGAAATGTCAGAGAATGACCGTCTGTAAAAGCTGATGTTATAAACGCGTTTGATACGGATGTCATACAGATGCGAGACAGGTGAGAGAAGTCGCATCGTACTCGCAAGACAATCATCCTACTGTACAGGAATATCTACAAAAAACTGCCTGTAAACAGTGGGTTAACAGGTAAAACCACCCTCCATCTAAGGATCTGGTATATTGAAAATGCAATCATATTCAAATCAGATGGGGCTTACCCATGTAAGCAATGGGGATTAGCGTGCGGCTCTGAACGCCCACTGTTTACAGGCAGTTTTTTGTAGATGGTTATGTGTCATTTATTACTAACTTTTTGATATCATACTACTTTCCATCTGCTGTTTGATACTGCTCTGTTAAACTTTATATATACCGTTGTTTTGAGGGCATGAGGATTTAAGTACCCCTGTGGCTCTGTTTATGTGACTCCTACCCCGAATGACTTACTATTTATATATATATATTTTTTTTATCTATATTTTAAATGATCAAATAAATGTGTTTTTAATCACTAATAAACATAGAATTACTGGTTCTGAGAGACGAGTCTCATATATAGACCGATACACGGCAGGTCATGTATTCAGTCTCTGTGTCTCCACAGGTGGATCCAGGAGGAGAAATCCACCAGAGAGATTTCCCCGTCCTCTGTATCCCCAGGACTGTCCAGAGGAGAATCACAGCATCCCGGAGGATCATCAGGTAGATGACACTGAAGTCCCCACAACATCTGACCATGAAGTGATGGGACCTGAGCTCATCTTACATTGTTCTTTTTAGGGTGAAGATCTGATTGATATTAAGGTTGAGGTTATACATGGAGCAGAAGAGGCGACCGCAATATGGGCCGATCAGCAGGGTGAGGAGGGAGACTGTCATGTCTGTTCTGTGGTCACCTACTACTACTCCCATGATTTCATCATAACATGTGGTAGATCGCTCACACGGAGGTAGACACAGGTACACTGTTTCTTTAAAAACTTCTGGTTGGTTTATTAAAATGCAGCATAAACCAACACTGAGTCCATAAAAGAAATCACGGCCCTTTGGCCAAAAGAGGAAAACAAAGCAAAATGGTAACACAAAAGCACAGTCTTTGTGATAGCAGGGATCCACCTGCTGAGAGTTCAGCAACTCCACTTGGTTCAGGAAAAACAAACACAAGATCCTCTCTGGAGCTAGCTTCTCCAGACACTGAACACTGAATGCCTCAGTAGGACTTGTATTTAAACCAAAGACCACACTCTGAGATGGAGATATGGTGAATGACCTCCCACCCTTCACAATGATCATTCACAAAAAACACTCCCTTTTAACATGGAAGTTTAACCTCTTTAAGCAAATAACATGTTGGAGCAAATTTCATGGTTTCAATTCACAGAAGCTAATAGCCTCCGTGAAATATATCTTCCCTCTATCACTTTACCAGTAACTTTGTCACACATGACACAATCTATTCTGTTACTGTGTGTTTCCTACAGATGGATTCAGGAGGAGAAATCCACCAGAGAGATGTCCCCGTCCTCTGTATCCCCAGGACTGTCCAGAGGAGAATCACAACATCCCGGAGAGTCATCAGGTAGACGGTGCTGAGCCCTGTACCGGATCTGTAAATGGGGGGACATTTCTGATCGAGGTCATGGATGTCACAGATTTTGGTGGTTTCTTGTATTGTGCTGATTGTTACATCTGATATATCAGGAGGAAGATCCGACTAAGAATAAAGAGGAGGACGAGACAGAAGAAGAAGCGATGACGAGGGGGGATCAGCCGTGTGTGAGTGACGGGAAGGAGGAGATTCCGGTAGATGTTTTCACAGGTATGTAATAATGACCGGCGTGTGATGATGATGATGACCGACGTGTAATGATGATGATGATGATGATGACCGGCGTGTGATATCGTGTGGAGTCTCTGGTGCAGTGAAGCTTTATCCGCTGTCCACATCACAGCAGAAGCGTCCGATGATGGCGCGGCTGCTCCTGTAGAGTCCGGCTGTGGTCCGATGAATACCGGGGCCGCCTTCACACCTCTTCTTAATGATTTAGGAAGCACATATTAGTTTTCCTTCACCTTCTATAATATTCCTTCCATCCTTTACGTCCATATTTTTCTTCCACAAGTCCGTGCTGCCATATAAATGACTGAGCTTGTGCTCCAGGTTATGAATCTCCCCATCCTATGGATCTCGGGGATGTAGCAGCCTCTGCCTGGTGCTGACGAGTGACGACACATGTCACATGTAGAGTCGTTCTACCTGTCGCCTCTGTTTGCCTCCCACTGCCTCCTACACTGAGGCCGGCGTTCTGGTCCCTTCTCATCCAGGCCGGCCGCCCGGTGGCATGAAGACCCCTATGGTAAGTCAGTAAGTGCCGTGCTATGGAGGTGTGGGTCAGACATACGGCTGTCGTCCCTCTGCCACGATGGAGGCCATCTTGGATGTAGGAGGACCAGAACACCGGTCTCAGTCGGAGACAAGCGGAGGACACCAGGTAGGTGACAGTACATGACAGATGTTTAGTCCTCTGTGCCGGGTGGAGAATTGCTTCATCATAAAAGGGATTAGGAGCTCGTATCTACAAACAGCTGCGATGGCCGCATCTAGAGTTGTCGTTATCTGACATCATGTTGGGTTTTGAGACCTGGTTCAATCAACATATAAACATGGAGACTAAATACTACCCAGAGGGGGCGCCCTTTACCATGCACGGATTATATCCCCTGTCAGCGTCTCATTTATGGTGAATCTTGTAATATGGAGAGATTCACTATATGGAGAATAGTATTGGGCCACACGCATTAATCACTGCAGTCTGGCTTCTCCTTCAGGCCCTGTTGTCCCCCCGGTGTATAACATCCAGCCCTGTCCCACCCCCCAGTATATAACATGTGGCTCCTTGGTATGTATTGGTTACAATTTCAACTGCTGGGTATATAGATCCCGGGGGGCATACTCAGGGGGTGATATGTGCAGGACAGGCCACATGTTATACAGGGGTTATATTCACAATAACCAGGGTGTACTTTATTATAAGAGCACATTGTGATTTTGGGAACGTCCCTTTAGAAGAATCTTCACTCTCGGTCTCTCCAGACAAACAAGATGTCGTCTAGGAATCGTCCCCCCATCTGAGCCTCTAACGTGAATAAATAATTCTCTTTCCAACAGTAAAATACATAAATTACCAAAAGAAGGTAAGAAGACGTCCTCATCCAGGTTCCGAAAGTTTTAAGTTTTTTTTTTTTACCAATAAATTGGATGAAATTCTTTTTCCGACAAGAATTGTTACCAAAGAAAGAAACTGCTGCTCAGATTCCCGGCCGTTCCTCCGACATTTATGAATGACATGATAACCGGGTGTCACCGTTCTCCATACATGTGTCCCCACACTTCTGACACTCAGCTCTGATTGGACAATGTAGGGGAACAATGGTAACGCCCAGTTGTCAGTATTTTCTTACATTTATAGGGTGAATAGCAGGAGAACTGCGCAGCTTAGTGACCAATAGCAATATGACTCCGGAAATGAGAGGACGAGAAAGTAAAAAAAAATAAATTAAAAATCAATAAAATAATGGATCTGTAAGGCCGATAATGGGGGAAATGATTTACAGATAAAATGACCAAACAACTTACAATCCTAGAATGTTCTGGTTGGAGGGGACCACCTCCAGGGTCCCCGTATCCAGCCCCCTGCTCAATGCAGGACTCACCATCTCAGACAGATGTCTGTCCGGCCTCTGTTGGATTGTTTCTTCCATTCTTGATGGTTTATTTCTCATTACTGACCTCGCTGTATGAGGAGCTTTTTTGTGGGGGATGAGTTGTATTTGTCATCTTGTTACTTTATCATCTTTATTCTGCTGTTATTTTTTAGAATTTTTCTCTCTTCATGAGCTGCACAAGTTGAGTGATAAAACGACCGTCCACCCTGAGACTGAGAAGTGACTATACGGTTATCATATATAGACTCCCTTCCTTGTGTCCTCCATTTGCCTCCTGTAACGGTGAACCGATGGAGGAAACCTGGCAGTTCCTAATAATAAGGCGCTTACACACAGTCTCCATACAGCCGGTCCCAGAGGTTTCCCGGCTTCCATCTTTTTACCACTGTACAGTGATCTGGACTTACAGCACAGACACCGGGGCTAATCCACATAGTAGTGCTGGCTGGTAGAGCGAGCTGGCAGAAGAAGGCCGACATGTCAGATCTGACCCAAAGATGGCAGGTGCTAGACAATCAAGAAGCGGGACGAGGTCAGAATCAGGAAGCCGAGTAAGGCTGAGCTCACACGATGCGTTTTTAATGCGTTTCCGCGGCGTTTTTGCAGTTGCGTAAACGCCGCGGAAACGCATTAAAAACGCATGGTAGAAGGGCAGCAATGTTCCCCAATTGAAATCCGCATGAGCTGTGCCCATGATGCGGATTTTTCCGCAACGTAAACGCTGCGCTCAAAAATCCGCAGCATGTCAATTAATTTTGCGTCAACGCGGCGTTTTTGCCGCCATTGACTTGCATTAGAACGCGCCAATTCCGCAAGACTGCATCTGTACTTGCGTAATTGGTGCGTTCTAATGTGCGGATGGTACCCGGGTGTGGAGGAGAGGAGCGTCTCATCCGCACACAGGTACCATTAAAAAAGCTGTAAAACAAGAATAAAATAAAAAATAAATGTATACTTACCTTCTGTCGGCCCGCGCACCGCTCTTGCTTGGTTCCCGGCACTTTGAAGTGAAGGACCTGCGCTGACGTCAGAGTCATGTGACGGGTCACGTGACGCTGACGTCGGCAGGTCTTTCAATTCAAAGTTGCCGGCGAGGGAGAACGGATTGAGCGGGACACCGGGGGCCATCGGAGGGTAAAGTATACATTATTTTTTATTTTTACCACTCTCTCGAGTCACACTATATAAATCCATGCTGTTTGTATGGATTTATATAGTGTGACCTAGTTGTCACAAGCAATTTCCAGGTGATGCTAAAATCGCCTGGAAAGCGCTTGTCAATCCACATGCGGAAATGCATGTGGAAACGCATGTGAATTCGCATGTATTCTGCAGGAAAAACGCATGCACAATCTGCATGCGTTTTTTCTGCCAGGGAGATGCAGAAATGATGCAGAAATTTTCTGCTTCATTTCTGCATCGTGTGCACATACCCTAAGAATGGTCCTGTAGATGGAGGCCAAAGTCATCCCGGGGTATTATGGAAGCCAGACAAGGTTACCAAAGACAAACAGGAGCAATGAAAGCAGGTGCAGAATACATCTGTAACTGGTGACGCCCCGCAGACTGCTGGGAGATTAATAGGATGTGGCGCTGCCCCATAGGTCACAGCACAGGAAAGGCAGGGGAGGGTGGGGTAGACGTATTACTGCACTCCCCATACCACTGCACTGGCCATCCTGGAAGACGGGGGAAGAGACCACCGATCTGAGGGGCCAGAGGAGGGCAGAGGACCCCATAGGGGACTGTAAAGGGAAATGTGTAGTGTTCAGTCCCGGGGTGGAGGGTCGCTGTAACTGCGGTAATACAACTAATCCAAGCCAATAACAATATATTTATTTCATTTTCTTTTAGGACTTTTCTACAATAAATACTTTGTTTCTTTTCAGACATTTTTGTGTTACCAAATCCTGGCGGCCATAAACCATAAGCGATGTATTGTTACATGGTGACAGTATTCCTCATTGTTCCCATATAATATACACAACGTCCTGATCAGTCTTTATTACACAAGAATAAGAGGACACTTTTCTACACTGAGGGCATGATGGGAAGCTTGAGAGAGTGAAATGGCACTGGTGGTACATTAAGGGGGTAAATCCTGATGACAGGTTCCCTTTAAGAACTGTCTATTTTCTGTCTAATCTCTGCCACCCCTGACTTGTGCCAATGTCACCAGTTTATAAGTGTCATTCACTTTACCCGCCATTGTGTTAATGTGATGGCATGTAGTTGTCCTCCTTATTACCGGTACTTTCACTGACGAGGGTCTTCATTATTAGATGTGATTTTTTTTTTCTATCTTTCATCCTTATAGGAAATCCTTGTGGGAATAACGGTTTATCACTAAATTGTAAAAAAGAAGATATCTGGGAGCACTCTAATGGAGAAAACCCCATCACCCTTCCTGCTCCTCCTGGACTTCACAGCACTTCACCTTCTTATAATCCTCCTAATCATGAGGAATCATCTCCTGAGCAATCTCGCATTATTACCAAAAGTCCAGGGGGCAAAGTGGATTCAAGATTTCAGTGTGACAAGCAACTTACTAAAAGCTCAGCTCAGACACAAAGAAAACACAAAGGAGAAAAGCCATACTCCTGTTCAGAATGTGGGAAATGCTTTACAAATAAAACAAAATTTGTTATACATCAGAGAATTCACACAGGAGAGAAGCCGTATTCATGTTCAGAATGTGGGAAATGCTTTACAGAGAAATCAAAATGTGTTATACATGAGAGAATTCACACAGGAGAAAAGACATTTTCATGTTTGGAATGTGGGAAGGCCTTCACAGGTAAATTAAGTCTTGTGATGCACGAGAGAAGTCACACTGGGGAGAAGCCGTATTCATGTTCACTATGTGGGAAATCTTTTGTAAATAAATCGTATCTTGTTAGACATGAGGGAAGTCATACAGGAAAGAAACTGTAATCATGTACACTGTGTGTTTTAAAATTTTTAATAAAATTGCTCAGAATAATGAGTACACCCCTTTTGATAAGTAAGATTGTCATTAATATCTCACTGAATACCAGAACAATTTCTAAAATTGTCCTTTCCCCATGACCAGCGCCACACGAGAGAGGGAATTCACCCAATAAGGACAGGAAGCGTACTGAATAAGAGGGCTGCACCTCTACCCTGCATCATTTTGGTTTCCTGTCCATGAGGGAACCTGAAGCTGAAGGATCAGGAGAGGAAAGTTAAAGGAGAAACTTACCCAGGCCTTGCCTGGAAGAAAGGCTCCTTGTCTATAGTGCCGGTGTCGGGTCCTGGAAGCACCACCGCTGGTCACTTGAGGGCTCATGTAGATGCGAGCGCCGAAGTCCTTTTGGATGCTTGCTGGCTCCAACAATGTCCCAGGCTTGCGCATGTGCAGGACGCCCTGGGATTGGTGCGTCCTGATGAAGAGCATGCCGGAGACTTCTGACCTGAAGTGTTGGATTTAACTTCTAGGGGGTCTGGAGAAGGCATGCACAAGGGTGTGTGGGAGTTGCTGTGGCTGGTCCCTCTTTTAAAATCACGCCTGACTGCCAAAAGAGTGGGTTTTCTCTGGCTCTCCTTCCCCACGTGATATGGAGGAACGTCAGTGCCAGGATCAGAGTTCACGCAGCAATGGCAGTCTCATGAGTTGCAGAAGTGACAGTACCACCAAACACGAATAATGGTGTGATTTGATCCAGCCTCTGAATCTGGTACCCTTATTAAACTCCAGAATGCTGACTGATCTTTGAGAAATTTCACCATGGTAATTAAGTCCCTTTTTCTTGTCTCTAATTACTAGGAACGGCTTAAGAAATGTGGTACAAAAGAATAAGGAGTGAACCCTTTGTAGGGATAAGTTACCTGACTTGTGGCAGAAAAGACTGTGCAGATTGTATACAGAAAACCGCATGTGAAGAATCCACTAACTTCATGGATTTGAGATCCGTGATCAGGGCACAAGTTAAGAATTCCCTTGAGACCCTTATTCATAAAAAAAGAATAGAAAGGGAAGGAAAGGGTCCAAAAAATTATCACCTGATTTAGATGAATCTATAAAGTCGGAAGGTGAATGTGGATCGGATTCTTGTTCCTTTTCATTCTTTAATGGCGATACAGGGGGTAGGCCATGCTTTCCTATAAAAGTCGCAGATAGGTTGATTAAGGCTGTGAGAGCTACCATGGGCATCTCGGATGCTAAGACCCCCAAATCCATACAAGAGTTCATGTTTTGTGGATTAGAGCAAAAAAAAAAGAGGCGCATATTTCTAATTAATGAAAAGATTCAGGCTCTCATTAAGAGAGAAAAACGAAGAGAAAGGGTTCACTACCATCATCTTCTAAGAGAAGATGCCAAAACAAGACTCGTGGAATAAGATCCCAAAGCTAGACGTAGCAGTGGCCAATTCATCCAGAAAATCTACCTTGCCTTTTGAGGATGTGGGTATTCTGAAAGACCATCTGGATAGAAAGGCAGATGGTTACTTAAGACACACCTGGGAGTCCTCGGTGGGTGCCCTGAAGCCAGCGGTCTCTGCGACCTGTACAGCCAGATCTATGATTATCTGGTTGCAACAACTAGAAGGTCAACCGAAGGATAATGTCCCAAGGGAAAAGATCCTGGCTGATGCAGGGAGCAGCAGCTTTTATTGCAGATGCCTCAACAGACTCAGTGAGGCTGGCAGCCAGTTTAGCGGGCCTCTTTATGGCCACTCGTAGGGCGCTATGGGTAAAAAGTTGGCCTGGGGATGTCCAGTCAAAGACCAAACTGTGTTCAATCCCATGTGATGGGGGCTTTCTTTTTGGTCAAGTTCTGGATGACATCTTGGACAAAGCTGGAGATAAAAAGAAAGGATTCCCCAGTTTGTCTATCCCAGAATACAGGAGTACCTTTTGGAATAGAAGATACAGCCGGAAAAGACCTCCTAGGGATGAGGGAAAATAGGAAGTCAGAAGAGTAAAAAAAAGGTTTCATGTTTGGGGGGCCGCCTTCAGGGGGAAGGAAGTCTTCCCAGTGATGTCATTACCCCAGAAGGAGGAATGCTTTCCCTCTTCCTCCATGCGTACGAATAAAAATCATCCCATGTCTGGATTCTAGGGATAGTGGAAGCAGACCTAAAATTGGAATTCCAGACTATCCTTCCACCCCTGCGAACCTTCATGGTGACACCTCTCCGAAGGTCTTCCAAGCAATAGTTAGTCCTGGAGGCAAGAGTTTTTGGTCCTCTTGGAGGTACCCATAGAAGAATAAGGAAAGGCATTATATTCCCCTCTTTTCTTGATAAAGAAGCTGGATGGCACTTTCAGAACTATAGTAAATTTGAGAGGTCTGAACAGATTTCTGGTGTATCAACCCTTCAAGATGAAGTCAAAACAATCGGCTGTAAAACTTCTGTTTCTAGGTTGCTACATCGTGAGGACCTGCGCCGCGGTCAGCTGACTGTGACGCGGGTGCCACGTGATGCTGACGCCGCGGGCCGCCCCACCTATCATGACGCGGTATGCGTCATCAAAGGTCCTCAAACCTATCGATCAGACTATGGACATCCGTTTTTTTACACACGTGGTGATTAGCGTGGGCACATTTAAACGGGATCACATTGACACTGACACATATCCCCTGACGAAGGTTCGCCGAAACACGCGTTGGGGTAGATGTACACCACCCAGCCGTTGGTACGCTCCTGGCTTCCTGTACCCAAGGTAGCTATATATTTTATCTGCATACGGAATCATGACTTATAAACTACCCTAGATGGATGGGAATATTATGTTATGGATTGGAGCATATTTATTTAATCATCGATAATATTGTCGGGCCATAAGGGCTGGCTGTGTGATATGTCCGTTCTCTTTTCTGTACATGGTCATTGGTGTTTACTACTCCTTATGTAATCTAATTGACTTTTAACTAAGATATATTCAATAAAGATTTATATATTTTTTTACATCTAAGTAATGTTTATGGGCTTTATGTCGCTATTTTTTCCTTGGTCATTTTTCTCAGCTGTTTTTGCGATGCCCTCTCGTTAATCGTCCATTAGTCTCCCCATTGTGGTGGTGTATTAGCTGCGTGATTATGCGGACTCTTCTGTGGTATGTCTTAATGAGAAAAGATGCATACTACCATGTTCCAATCCAAGAGTACACTTAGGAATATCCACATGAAATAGGGAATATATCATAGAGACACATAGGTCAATATGAACAACCCAGCAGTAATTGGTAGATTGTATATACTGTGTGGACCAAAATAAATGGAAGACCATTCGGTTAAGAACACAGGAGAAAAGGAGAACCACCGAATGTCCAGTCCAATATACAAGAGACATAAACCAAAATATATATAAAAGACCTTTATTGGAAAATGGTCAAAGTGGTGCTACAAACACATGAGAACCCACCATATAAAAATGTAATTGCAACCTAATAAAAAGAACATGACACAATAGATATAACAGTTGCAATAGACAAGATATATTACAAACCCACAAAAATTACGTAATTGAGTAAGTGGAATAAACAAGTATGTCAGAGCCAGAAAAAATAGTATATACTTCCGCACAATATTCTGTAGAACTATATTAGGGGTGAAGTATACACTGCCGCACAATGGTCTATGGGGCTATATAAGGAAAGAAGTTACTGCTGCTGAAATAAATAAGTACCAGGTGCCAAATTATTTTTGTAAGGTATATAATTTAACAATGAATGCACACAGTACTAAGCAGAGAACTGACATACCTGATTGTGGAATGTAATGGAGGGATCACGGGAATACCCCGACGCGCGTTTCGGACAGAAGCGTCCTTCGTCATGGGGTGTTGGTCTTTGGAGACAACCAAGTATAAGAAGGAATGTGGCGCCGAAAAGGAAGTCACAGTGTGCGCAGCGTGTCTATTCCGGAACCGGAAGTGACCTGGCAGTGACTTAGCAACGTTGATCAACGGGGGCGGGCAGATGCCATATCCAACATGCAATGCGCGGTAAGGTCCTGTATTGTGGTCTGCCTAGTGTAGTTGCGCATGCGCTGTCAGGAGGCACCAGGACCTGCGGGCAACCGCATCATGTGACCGGCTGTATCTGACCCGAGCCTCCGGACACATAAAGATGCGGGGCCGGCAGGAACAGGGAGCGCAGACAACGCAAGCTCACCAGACAGATCAGAGTAGGTGACCAAATATATTACTGACCCAGATCAAAAGAAGCATAATAATAATTAAAAATACATAAAATGTTGTGAATATTAAATATAATATATATGGTAAATATCTAGCTGGGAAATTTATATTTTGATTACCAACGCAAAGTGCAATGTGCAAAACATAAACTAATGTATGTATGCATAGGTATATCATAGTGTGAGTGCTAATATATACCAGTGATTGATAAAGTGATACAGTCATATGAAAAAGTTTGGGCACCCCTATTAATCTTAAGCTTAATGTTTTATAAAAATTGGTGTTTTTGCAACAGCTATTTCAGTTTGATATATGTAATAACTGTTGGACACAGTAATGTTTCTGCCTTGAAATGAGGTTTATTGTGCTAACAGAAAATGTGCAATCTGCATTCAAACAAAATTTGACCGGTGCATAAGTATGGGCACCCTTATCATTTTCTTGTTTTAAATACTCCTGCCTACTTTTTACTGACTTACTAAAGCACTTTTTTTGGTTTTGTAACCTCATTGAGCTTTGAACTTTATAGCCAGGTGTATGCAATCATGAGAAAAGCTACTTAAAGTGGCCACTTGCAAGTTGTTCTCCTGTTTGAATCTCCTCTGAAGAGTGGCATCATGGGCTCCTCAAAACAACTGTCAAATGATCTGAAAACAAAGATTATTCAACATAGTTGTTCAGGGGAAGGATACAAAAAGCTGTCTCAGAGATTTAACCTGTCAGTTTCCACTGTGAGGAACATAGTAAGGAAATGGAAGAACATAGGGACAGTTCTTGTTAAGGCCAGAAGTGTCAGGACAAGAAAAACATCAGAAAGGCAGAGAAGAAGAATGGTGAGATCAGTCAAGGACAATCCTCAGACCACCTCCAGAGAGCTGCAGCATCAACTTGCTGCAGATGGTGTCACTGTGCATCGGTCAACTATACAACGCACTTTGCACAAGGAGAAGCTGTATGGGAGAGTGATGCGAAAGAAGCCGTTTCTGCAAGTATGCACAAACAGAGTCGGCTGAGGTATGCAAAAGCACATTTGAAGAAGCCTATTTCTTTTTGGAAGAAGGTCCTGTGGACTGATGAAACCAAGATTGAGTTGTTTGGTCATACAAAAAGGCGTTATGCATGGTGGCAAAAACACACAGCATTCCAAGAAAAACACTTGCTACCCACAGTAAAATTTGGTGGAGGTTCCATCATGCTTTGGGGCTGTGTGGTTAATGCCGGCACTGGGAATCTTGTTAAAGTTGAGGGACGCATGGATTCCACTCAGTATCAGCAGATTCTTGGCAATAGTGTTCAAGAATCAGTGATAAAGTTGAAGTTACGCAGTGGATGGATCTTTCAGCAAGACAATGATCCAAAACACCGCTCCAAATCTACTCAGGCATTCATGCAGAGGAACAATTACAACGTTCTGGAATGGCCATCCCAGTCCCCAGACCTGAATATCATTGAACATCTGTGGGATCATTTGAAGAGGGCTGTCCATGCTCGGCGACCATCGAACTGGAATTGTTTTGTAAAGAGGAATGGTCAAAAATACCTTCATCCAGGATCCAGGAACTCATTAAAAGCTACAGGAAGCGACTAGAGGCAAAAGGAGGATCTACTAAATATTAATGTCACTTTTCTGGTGAGGTGCCCATACTTATGCACCTGTCAAATTTTGTTTGAATGCAGATTGCACATTTTCTGTTAGTACAATAAACCTCATTTCAAGGCAGAAACATTACTGTATCCAACAGTTATTACATATATCAAACTGAAATAGCTGTTGCAAAAACACCAATTTTTATAAAACATTAAGTTTAAGATTAATAGGGGTGCCCAAACTTTTTCATATGACTGTATAGAGTAAAAAGTGTAAATCTATAATAGACTAATTAAAATAAATTAAACATAACATAGAAGAAAATGAATATATATAATATAAAGTGCAACTTGTAAATCACAGAGGTTAATTAATACCTGGTGTACCACATATCCATATGCAATAAATATTAAAAATAGAAATAAATGATACAACCATTATATATATATATGTGCATAAGAAACATGTTAGTAAGAAAAATAATAAATAGAAATAAAAATAGAAATAAAAGTGAAAGATGTATATATTTAAATCCAAACACCTACATCACATAATCAAATCGTAAATGTACCAATTGTGGGCATGGTATAATACAGGGCCGGCTCCAGGTTTTTCTGGGCCCCGGGCGAAAGAGTCTCAGTGGCCCCTTTAACACATACCACGATTCATGATGCAGAGATACGGCGGAGAAATATATATATATATATAGTACAATGCAAAGATTTCACTTCATGAGTGATATCTATTGTAAATTCCACAATAGCTCAGAAACCGGTGAATCGCTCCACACAGAATAGTGGCCCCCATATAAGGCTCCATACGGAATACTGGTCCCCATATAACGCCCATACGGAATACTGGCCCCCATATAACGCTTCATATGGAATACTGGCCCCCATATAAGGCCCCATACGGAATACTTGCCCCCATATAAGGCCCCATACGGAATACTTGCCCCCATATAAGGCTCCATACGGAATACTGGCCCCCATATGGAATACTGGCCCCCATATAAGGCTCCATACGGAATACTGGCTTCCATATAAGGCTCCATACGGAATACTAGCCACCATATAAGGCTCCATACGGAATACTGGCCCCCATATAACGCTCCATACAGGATACTGGCCCCCATATAACGCTCCATACAGGATACCGGTCCCCATATAATGCTGCATGCAGGCTGTTACCCCCCACATAATGCCCCATACAGGCTGTCCCCCCCTTATAATGCTCCATGCAGGCTGTTACCCCCCACATAATGCCCCATACAGGCCCCTCCCTTTTAATGCTCCATGCAGGCTGTTACCCCCCACATAATGCCCCATACAGGCTGCCCCCCCCCCTTATAATGCTCCATGCAGGCTGTTCCCCCCCACATAATGCCCCATACAGGCCCCCCCTTTTAATGCTCCATGCAGGCTGTTACCCCCCACATAATGCCCCATACAGGCTGCCCCCCCCTTATAATGCTCCATGCAGGCTGTTCCCCCCCACATAATGCCCCATACAGCCCCCCCCTTTTAATGCTCCATGCAGGCTGTTACCCCCCACATAATGCCCCATACAGGCTGCCCCCCCTCTTTATAATGCCCCATGCAGGCTGTCACCCCTCCTCTTTATAATGCTCCTTGCAGGCTGTCACCCCTCCTCTTTTTACTGCCCCATGCAGGCTGTCACCCCTCCTCTTTATACTGCCCCATGCAGGCTGTCTCCCCTCCTCTTTATAATGCCCCATGCAGGATGTCCCCCCCTCTCTTTATAATGCCCCATGCAGGCTGTTCCCCACCTTATAATGCCCCATGCAGGCTGGTCCCCACCTTATAATGCCCCATGCAGGCTGTCACCCCTCCTCATTATAATGCCCCAAGCAGGAATCCCCCCCTCTTTATAATGCCCCATGCAGGCTGTTCCCCACCTTATAATGCCCCATGCAGGATGTCACCCCTCCTCTTTATACTGCCCCATGCAGGCTGTCACCCCTCCTCTTTATAATGCCCCATGCAGGCTGTCACCCCTCCTCTTTATAATGCCCCATGCAGGCTGTGACCCCTCCTCTTTATAATGCCCCGTGCAGGATGTCCCCCCCCTTATAATGCCCCGTGCAGGCTGGTCCCCACCTTATAATGCCCCATGCAGGCTGGTCCCCACCTTATAATGCCCCATGCAGGCTGGTCCCCACCTTATAATGCCCCATGCAGGCTGTCACCCCTCCTCATTATAATGCCCCAAGCAGGAATCCCCCCCTCTTTATAATGCCCCATGCAGGCTGTTCCCCACCTTATAATGCCCCATGCAGGCTGTCACCCCTCCTCTTTATACTGCCCCATGCAGGCTGTCACCCCTCCTCTTTATACTGCCCCATGCAGGCTGTCACCCCTCCTCTTTATACTGCCCCATGCAGGCTGTCACCCCTCCTCTTTATAATGCCCCATGCAGGCTGTCACCCCTCCTCTTTATACTGCCCCATGCAGGCTGTCACCCCTCCTCTTTATACTGCCCCATGCAGGATGTCCCCCCTTCTCTTTATAATGCCCCGTGCAGGCTGTTCCCCACCTTATAATGCCCCATGCAGGCTTGTCCCCACCTTATAATGCCCCATGCAGGCTGGTCCCCACCTTATAATGCCCCATGCAGGCTGTCACCCCTCCTCATTATAATGCCCCAAGCAGGAATCCCCCCCTCTTTATAATGCCCCATGCAGGCTGTTCCCCACCTTATAATGCCCCATGCAGGCTGTCACCCCTCCTCTTTATACTGCCCCATGCAGGCTGTCACCCCTCCTCTTTATACTGCCCCATGCAGGCTGTCACCCCTCCTCTTTATACTGCCCCATGCAGGCTGTCACCCCTCCTCTTTATACTGCCCCATGCAGGCTGTCACCCCTCCTCTTTATAATGCCCCATGCAGGCTGTCACCCCTCCTCTTTATACTGCCCCATGCAGGCTGTCACCCCTCCTCTTTATACTGCCCCATGCAGGATGTCCCCCCCTCTCTTTATAATGCCCCGTGCAGGCTGTTCCCCACCTTATAATGCCCCATGCAGGCTTGTCCCCACCTTATAATGCCCCATGCAGGCTGTCACCCCTCCTCATTATAATGCCCCAAGCAGGAATCCCCCCCTCTTTATAATGCCCCATGCAGGCTGTTCCCCACCTTATAATGCCCCATGCAGGCTGTCACCCCTCCTCTTTATAATGCCCCATGCAGGCTGTTCCCCCTCTCTTTATAATGCCCCGTGCAGGCTGTTCCCCACCTTATAATGCCCCATGCAGGCTGGTCCCCACCTTATAATGCCCCATGCAGGCTGTCACCCCTCCTCATTATAATGCCCCAAGCAGGAATCCCCCCCTCTTTATAAGGCCCCATGCAGGCTGTCACCCCTCCTCTTTATAATGCCCCAAGCAAGAATCCCCCCCTCTTTATAATGCCCCATGCAGGCTGTTCCCCACCTTATAATGCCCCATGCAGGATGCCCCCCCTCTCTTTATAATGCCCCATGCCTCCATACATTAAAAAAAAAAAAAAAAAATCAAATACTCACCTCCCTTCTCCTCACCTGCTACCTGCTGCCCGCTGCCTGCTGCCCGCCGCTCGCTGCTCGGCTCCGAACTCCAGCGTTGTCGGCGTCTTCCCGCTCAGCGCTCCCTGTGACGGCACTCGGGAGGGCGCGGTGTAAAGACGTCACCGCGCCCTCTGACCTGAGACGTCACAGGGAGCGCAGAGCAGGAAGACAGCTGATCTGCGGAGGCACTGGGAGAGGTAAGTATCGGGCTGCCAGGGCCCTGAGCAAGCGGCGGAGAAGGGCGGGCGCTGACACCGCTCTCCTCCGCCCATAGCCCGGCGCGGTGCGCGACCGCCAGTGGGCCCCTCTGCCTGCTCAGGGCCCCGGCATTTGCCCGGGTGCGCCGGGTGCTGACGCCGGCCCTGGTATAATAGACAAAAAATAGTGTATAAAAAGTGTGTAAAAGTGAAAATATACACAATATACACAATATATAAGTAGAGGATGTTCAAGTAAAGTGCATGTATAGTGACATATGTGCAGACAAAATGTGTACGTATAAAAAAGAAAGAAAAAATGAAAAAAATGGATGAAAAGAGTGTATGTGAAAACAAATCAGTGAGAGTGAAAGTGAATGGTAAGATGTGTTGGTGTAAATACACGGACATGTAAGAACAGTGAAATAAAAAAGCGCCGCAAAACCCCAATCGTCTGTAATGTTTCAATAGTCCACAGTTGCAGGTCCACATCCAGGTTCAGGAGTCAGATGGGATATTTCATAGCCAGTGAAGTATACGGAAATCAACACCAAGACGCACACTAAATAAATAATGAATAAAAGAATTTGTTTAGAATACAATAAAAACAAACATAAAACCTGTAAAAATGGTACAAAAGACCAAAGGACAGTTACAGGAATGGAACAAAGCTTATGTTTTCATTGAGGCCCAGGGGGTGTACAGTTTTTAGTGTCCAAATCCACCTAGTTTCTAATTTGCCCAGAGATTTGCTAATTTTTCCGCCTCTGATATTATGTGGGATATGTTAGAACTCTCCTGTTAGGTTTTTTCCTTTGCTGGTCACATGACCTTTTTTGCCTATTTAATCCTGCTCCGCCCTTCTGGCCATGCTGGACTTCATTGTAATTTCTACTCTTAAGCTAGCCAGGTGCTCTGTTACCTTTCTCAGTCAGTTTAGCTAGGTCTTTGGACCTCTATGTTCTATGTTGTTTGTTTTTCTTTTTACTGCTACAATTTCTGCTAGGAGGTGTCCATCTTTCTCCCAGTCCCTAGTTCTTGTAGGGATCCCTCCCTCACATCTATAGGTCTTCGTTCAGACTAGCTGAGGACTTTAGCGGGTCTGATCGCAGGATCAGGTTCCCCGTTACATCGTAGGGATCTAGCGTAGTTCTATTGTAGGGACAGATCTCCGGTCTTTCCTTAGTGCTTGTAGCAGATCATAACAGGATATGATCAATTCCAATAGCTCGCAATAAAGAAGCATTGCAGTTGTGATGATGTTTACAATGTCGTGGTAGTGTTTTCAATACCGATGCATCACTGGCATCCTTTGCTGCTTCGATTCCTAATACGTGTTCACGTATTCGGACTTTTAACTGGCGAGTTGTCAATCCCACATAAATTAGTGGACAGGGGCAGATGACATAATATATCACTGCAGATGTAGTGCAAGTGATAGGATGTTGTATCTGGTAGGTCGATAGTCCATCAGAACTTTGGAAATCACGGGCACGTCCAATATTAGGACATGCAACACATTTGCCACATAGTTTGCAGCCCTTCGGAGGTTCGAGATTGGACAGAAACGTGTTACCCTCATTGGTGTAGTGACTCTTCACCAAACAGTCACGTAAATTACGTGACCTCCTAAAAGTAATGTTAGGTTTAGGGTCAAGGTATTTAGCGAGGACCGGATCAGATAAAAGAATTGGCCATGATTTTTCCAAGAAATGACGCATTAGATTCGTTTGGCCATGATATTGAGTGATAAATCTGACCCGATTATTGAAAGAGGGTGTCCTTTTTGAATATAGAGCCATATGACGTGAAGTATGCTTGGCTGTGTTGTATGCTCTTTTGATAGAGCGGCGGCTATATCCTCTCTCCAAAAATCGGTTCTTTAAATCATCTGCCTGTGTTTCAAAATCAGCATTATTGGAACATATGCGGCGCAGCCTCAGAAATTGACCTATTGGTATTGATCGAATCATGGCTGGTGGGTGGGACGAAGAAGCTAGTAAGAGAGAATTTACCGATGTAGTCTTACGGAATAGATCCGTCTGCAAACAATTGTTTACGTCTTTTTTTATTTTAACATCCAAGAATTCAATGGACTGCTTGTCAAAGTGATATGTGAGGTGAATATTATGAGGATTATGATTTAAAGTACTCATGAATTCATGCAGTTCCTGTTCTGACCCCTGCCAGATCAAAAATATGTCATCTATGTACCGCGTCCAAAAAAGAACGCGGTCCACAGATGCACATCGATCGGACAGGAAGAGGTCCCTCTCCCACAGCCCCAGGAACAAGTTGGCATATGATGGGGCAAAAGAAGCACCCATCGCAGTTCCCTGGAGCTGCAGGTAGAACGACCCCTTAAACAGGAAAAAGTTATGAGACAACGTAAACTGTAATAGTTGTACAATAAAGTAGCTCATTGTGGAAGGAATAGTTGAAGTCTGTAAAAAATATTGCGTTGCCTGTACACTATCAGTGTGTCGAATGTTAGTATACAGTGCCTCCACATCACATGTGACCAAAAGAGTATTCTTATCCACATGAAGGCCATCTACTTTTTTTAGAAATTCACTAGTATCTTTGGTGAAAGATAGAAGTAATTCAACCAAAGGTTGTAATTTGGAGTCAATAAATTTATTGACATTTTCGAGGCAGTTACCTTTCCCCGATATGATTGGCCGGCCGGGTGGTACTTGACTGTTTTTGTGGATTTTCGGAAGCAGATAAAGGGTGGGAATGGATGGCTCACAGACCTTCAATGCCTGATGTAACTCATTGCAGATAATCACATCATTCTTGGCTTCAAGCAGAAGATTCGACAGCTCATTTTGGAATTTAGTAAGAGGATTGAATGTCATCTTCCTATATGTATTGGAGTCACTTAATTGTCGAAGTGCCTCTGCCTCATACATGATTTTGGGCCAAACCACCACATTCCCACCCTTATCCGCCGGTTTGAAAACAATATCATTGAGGTTACGTAACCGAAGCAGGCTCTGTCTTTCGGTCTTAGTCAAGTTATCAAAAGACGGATATCGGGAAATATTGTCAAAATCTTGACTAACCATCTTTACAAAAATGTCGATGTTAGGACAAGTAGATAATGGTGGAAATTTCTGAGATTTTGTCCTTATGGAGGCTGGAATCCATGGCTCCGAGAGTATTTACAAAGATCATAGTGGAGATGACAGCGAATCTTTGTGAACAGAACACCCTAATAATTCCATACTTAGACTATTTCCTGACGGTAGGCAGATCACTAGAACCCTGCATACAGGGATGGTGGATCGGCACTCCGTTAGCGTGGTGTACGTGGAGTAGAATATGCAGAAAGGAAGTAATTCCCGGCACTCACGTATTCAGTGAATAATTGCTCACTAGATCGCTCACTCAGCTGCACACGGAGGTAGACACAGGTACGCTTTCTTTATATCTCTTGTTGGTTTATTAGAATGTGGCATAAACCAACATTGAGTCAATGAAAATAAAACAGCCCTTTGGGCAAAACGGGAAAACAAAAAATAAAATGGTCACGCAAAACACAGTCCTTGTGTTAGCAGGGGTCCACCTGCTCAGAGTCTAGTAACTCCACAAGGTTCAGGTCAGCTCAACACTAACATGTCTGGAGTTTGCCTCCCCAGACTTACTGAACAAGTAATGCCTCAGCAGACCTTGTATTTAGACCCCAGACCGCACCTTCAGGTGGAGATATGGAGAACAACCTCCCCCCGCTCTATGGTTGTTCTTATAAAGACATACATTTTACAAGTGGCGACTTAACCCTTCTCAGCAAATAATATGCTGAAGGAAACTTAACGGCTTTATTTCACTAAAGCTAATGGCCTCAGGAAAACATATCTCCCCTCCAGCACTTTACCAGTGACTTTGTCACATCTTTTATTTCATTGCCAATTCCAGTGGACATTTCAGCCCGTCCCAGGCTTTTTTTCAGCAATGCAGTCATCATACAATCACTAGTTTATAAAGGATTACACCTCAGAAGTGACATCAGATGTAAAACAAAAAACCGCCTACCCGATATAATTCTTCATGCATGAATCCCGTATAACATAATTTATTTTTTATTTTATGTATTTTTTGAATTATTATATTATTCACGGCTACGTAGACATTATTGCATTAAATATAATTAATCAAAGCTATATTGGTGAATCATATGCTATACAGAAAGTTTATTCCTTAGAATATTATAGTGTATCAAATCTATTCTATTAGTTATTTTTAAATTAATCCTCTATTAGATTTATTTCTATTCAATTTACTAATATGAAGTTGAAACATGATTATCTCATTATATTATTATTATTATTATATCATACGTAAATTATCTTATGAAAATAACTTCCACTTGGACTGTGTCGAGTATCATCATTGAAATTACATCAAGTAGGGATTCATCAATATTAAATCAGCGCAACAATGTTGTCTAAAACAAAGAAATACCGTATTTTTCGCACTATAAGATGCACCTAGGTTTTAGAGGAAGAAAATAGAAAAAAAATGTAAGCAAAAAATGTGGTCATGATTCCCTGTTAAGGGGGAGGGGGTCTGCTGCTAACACTGTTATAGGGGTAATGTCCCCCAATTCTGTTAATATTCCCCATCCTGGTCTGTATGGCCCCCTCCTTCCTGTTATACGTGGCCCTCATCACCATCCTGATATGCATGGCACCCCTCATCCCCATCCTGGTCTGCATGGCACCCCAATCCCCCATCTTTGTATATATGGCACCCCAATCTCTTATCCTGGTATGCATGGCACCCCTTAATCCCCATCCTGATATGCTAGGCACCCCTCATCCTGGTAGGCATGGCACCCCTCATCCTGGTATGCATGGTTCCCCTCATCTTGGTATGCATGGCACCCCTCATCCCTCTTCTTGGTATGCATGACACCCCTCATCCTGGTATGCATGGCACCCCTCATCCCTCTTCTTGGTATGCATGGCACCCCTCATCCTGGTATGCATGGCACCCCTCATCCTAGTATACAAGGCCATCCCCTGATCCCCATCACGCTGCACACACAAAAATAAACAATTATAATCACCTCCTCTCTCCTCCAGCGCTACGTCCCACTCTGCTGTCGACACTCACTATGAAAGGCGTGCATGGCGTCCCTGCCATGCGCCCTCACAGTGTGAGATGCTGTTCTGGAATAGTTACTGCTCCCTGCGCCAGAACTGTGTGTGGGGTGCAGTGACCATTAACTCACATAGTACCTGCAGCACAGCTCCTGCTGCGGACGGCAGTCTTTGTGCCCACTATTAAAGACCATGAATATTCACTACAACCCATGGGAGTGGATTGTAGTGAATATTCATGGTCTTTAATAGCGGGAACATAAACCGGACAGAGGCAGCAGGAGCCGCACTGCGACTACAGTGTGCGCGTTTTTGAGGAAAATTAATATTCATTGTTCTCCACGCCCATGGGCGTGCGGAGCAGTGAATATTCATTTTCTTTAGCAGCGGGCACAGTGTAGGCTGCAGCAGGCGGCTCCAATGGATCGCCTCAAGTCCCTTGTGATGTTCTCTAGAAGTGTATAAATTAGCTCCATCAATGGTAACTAATATAGTATCATCTCCACTATCATCAATCATTTTAATTTTTTTCAAAAAAATCTTTAGTATCCAGAAGAAATGCTTTTGTTTTGTTTTTTTGATTAATCGAGGAGGATCCTACCAACATGATTGATAACGAGGATAATACCGAGTTAGTTGATGCCACAATTGGCCTTGCCCGGAGGATCAATTAAGGTTGTATGCACCTTTGGTAGTATATAAAATACAGGTGTAAGGGGATCCATCTTCACCAAAAACTCCGCTAATTTATCATCAATAATACCCAGGTTTTTATATTTATCAATCATGTTGGAAATTTTCCTCTGAATTTTGGGCAAGGGATCATGGCTCAGTGGTTCATAGGTCGTCTGATCTGACAATTGTCGCAACATTTCTTTTTTTAATATTTGTAACGATCCATTACCACCACTGAACCACCCTTGGCTGCCGGTTTAATTTCGATGGAATCGTCATGCCTTAAAGAAGTCAATGCTTGTCTCTCTCTAAAACCCAAATTCATTCTTGGATAAGGACCACTTTGTCTATCTGCATACGTGAATTTGGGTGGAGAGAAAAAGCTTCTTTGTCTTAATCCCAGTTCAGATGCAGTAAAGCATTTCAACTGTAATACAGGTAAAGTGCGCGCAGGTGTAATCACATTTGAAAAAAACGTTTTAATCTGACATTACGGAGAAACTTAATGTCCAAATCAAGTTGAAATGTATTAAGTTTGGACATAACAACAAATGAAAGTCCTTTCTGCAATACTTGCATCTGAATTGCAAAAAAGTTTTTGATGAAATGTTTGTAACAAGGGACTCCTCTCTACCGAGATCTTGTTTGCATCGCAGGTGTAGCTGTGTCAGTGATGGCGACCTGCTCTCCTCCTCTTCTTGTGATGTTCTGCTTCTTTGTTCTCGCAGAAAAAGGACGTGGATTCCTCCAGGATCCTGAGAACTCTCTGCTAGATTCAGATGAATAAAAATCATTCCTAAAACATTGTCTGGGATTTCTAATCCTATTGAAAGTTTGCTCTCGCCATCTATAAACTTTATTATTTAGATAGTCTTCAGTGTCACGAGTAAATTTCCTTCTTTTTCTCTCTTGTAAATCCTTTCAATGAATATCCAGAACAGAATTCAAAGATTCCTTCATAATGGAAAGTTTATCAGATTTCAAACAGGAGGTTAATTGCTCTTCAATATTAGCACTCTGAACTTTAAGGTCAGCGATGGCTCTATGCAATCTGTCAATAGTTAGTAACATCAAATCCATAGAGCATTTATTAATCACTTGCTCAAAATCATCGCAGAATATATTATCTTCTGAAAACAGCATCGAACGTAGGTTAAACCCTTAAGTCCTGCTGTATTTTCTTTTCTCGATAATATTCTACAAGTGTTTCAGCATGCAACTCGTATGAAATCAACCTCTTAGTTTCCCCTCTCAAAGTCTTGTCTTTTGAACTCACTTGTTGGGATTTTCAGGAAATCTGTTCATATTGTGGATTGCGCCATAATTCTAGCGGCTTCTTCCTAATTGAAAATCCGACTTGTTGCAGCGATGGTGAAAAATGTGTGCTCGTATCCCAATATGAATACAGGGATGGTGGATCGGTGGTGGTGGTGCACGTGGAGTAGAATATGCAGAAAGGAAGTAATTCCCAGCACTTACGTGTTCAGTGAATAATTGCTCTTTTATTTCATTGCCAATTCCAAAGGATGTTTCAGCCCGTCCCAGGCTTTTTTCAACAATGCAGTCATCATACAATCACTAGTTTATATTAAATTAGATTAGATAAGTCGCATTATTATTTTTTATTATTATAGCACTATTAATTCCTTTACGCTTTACATGTTTAAAAGGGATATACACAGCAAACAACAAGTACAATAATTGGAACAAAAACAAGTCAGCAACTGGTACAGGAGGAGAGAGGACCCTGCACGCGAGGGCTCACAATCTATAAGGGATGGGTGAGGATACAGTAGGTGAGGGTAGAGCTGGTCGTGCAGCAGTGTGGTGGAGCAAGGGTTACTGCAGGTTGTAGTCTTGTCGGAACAGGTAGGTCTTCAGGCTCCTTTTGAAGGTTTCCACGGTCGACGAGAGTCTGATGTGTTGGGGTAGAGAGTTCCAGAGTAGGGGGGATGCACGGCAGAAATCTTGTATGCGATTGTGGGAAGAGGAGATAAGAGAGGAGTAGAGAAGGAGATCTTGTGAGGATCAGAGGTTGGTGCAGGTAAGTACCGGGAAACTAGGTCACAGATATATGAAGGAGACAGACTGTGGATGGCTTTTTATGCCATGGTTAGGGTTTTGAACTGGAGTCTCTGGGCAATGGGGAGCCAGTGAAGGGATTGACAGAGAGGAGAGGCCGGGGAATAGCGGGGGGACAGGTGGATTAGTCGGGCAGCAGAGTTTAGGATAGATTAGAGTGTTAGAAGGGAGGCCACAGAGCAGGAGGTTGCAGTAGTCGAGGCGGGAGATGATGAGGGCATGCACGGGTGTTTTTGCAGATTCGTGGTTGAGGAATGTGCGGATCCGGGAAATATTTTTGAGTTGGAGTCGGCAGGAAGTGGAAAGGGCTTGGATATGAGGTTTGAAGGAGAGATCAGAGTCAAGGGTTACCCCGAGGCAGCGAGCTTGCGGGACTGGGGAGAGTGGACAGCCATTGACTTTGATAGATGGGGGGTTGAGCGAGATGGTGGAAAGATGATGAATTCAGTTTTATCCATATTAAGTTTTAGAAATCTAGAGAAGAAAGATGAAATAGCAGACAGATATTGTGGGATTTTGGTTAGTAAGGAGGTGATATCAGGTCCAGAGAGGTAGATCTGTGTGTCATCGGCATAGAGGTGATACTGAAAGCTGTGAGACTCTATGAGCTGTCCCAGGCCGAAGGTGTAGATGGAGAAGAGCAGGGGTCTTGGAACTGAGCCTTGGGGAACACTGACAGATACGAGGCGAGGTGAGGAGGTGGTGTGTGAGTGGGAGATGCTGAATGTCCGGTCTGTTAGGTATGAAGAGATCCAAGATAGGGCCAAGTTTGTGATGCCAAGAGATGATGGTCTACTGTGTCAAAGGCAGATGACAGGTCCAGAAAGAGAAGGGCAGAGTAGTGTCGCTTGGATTTGGCGGTCAGTAGGTCGTTGGTGTCTTTAGTCAGGGCAGTTTCAGAAGAATGGTGCGGTCGGATGCCAGATTGGAGGCGGTGAAAGAGGGAGCAGGAGGAGAGGTGGGAGAACAGCTCAAGATGGACGTGTTGTTCCAGTAGTTTTGAGGCATAGGGGAGAAGCAATATAGGGCAATAGCTAGTCAAAGAGGATGGGTCAAGGGATGGATTTTTGAGGATGGGTGTGATCGAGGCATGTTTGGAGCATGAGGGGAAGACACCAGTTGCTAGTGACAGGTTGAAGAGGTGGGTTAGGGTTGGGATGAAGACTGCAGGTTTGGGATGAGGTGGAACGGGATTGGGTCAAGTTCACAGGTGGTGAGATGTTACTTGGAGAGAAAAGTTGATCTTCTGTGATGGCGGAGAAGCTGGTTTTGGAGGAGGAGAGTTGAGTAGATATGAAGAGGGACTGTGGGGACTTATGGCATTATATGAAATTTTATCTAATAGAGGAGGATTCATTTAAAAAGAACTAATAGAATAGATTTGATGCACTATTATATTCTAAGGAAAAAAACTTTCTGTATAGTAGTATATGATTCATCAATATAGCTTTGATTAATTGTATTTAATGCAATAATGTCTATGTAGCTGTGAATAATATAAAAAATATACAGTACAGACCAAAAGTTTGGACACACCTTCTCATTTAATGATTTTTCTGTATTTTCATGACTATGAAAATTGTACATTCACACTGAAGGCATCAAAACTATGAATTAACACATGTGGAATTATATACTTAACAAAAAAACTGTGAAACAACTGAAAATATGTCTTATATTCCAGGTTCTTCAAAGTAGCCACCTTTTGCTTTGATGACTGCTTTGCACACTCTTGGCATTCTCTTGATGAGCTTCAAGAGGTAGTCACCGGAAATGGTTTTCACTTCACAGGTGTGCCCTGTCAGGTTTAATTAGTGGGATTTCTTGCCTTATAAATGGGGTTGGGACCATCAGTTGTGTTGTGCAGAAGTCAGATGGATACACAGCTGATAGTCCTACTGAATAGACTGTTAAAATTTGTATTATGGCAAGAAAAAGCAGCTAAGTAAAGATAAATGAGTGGCCATCAGTACTTTAAGAAATGAAGGTCAGTCAGTGCGAAAAATTGGGCAAACTTTGAAAGTGTCCCCAAGTGCAGTTGCAAAAACTATCAAGCGCTACAAAGAAACTGGCTCACATGAGGACCGCCCCAGGAAAGGAAGACCAAGAGTCACCTCTGCTTCTGAGGATAAGTTTATCCGAGTCACCAGCCTCAGAAATCGCAGGTTAACAGCAGCTGAGATTAGAGACCAGGTCAATGCCACACAGAGTTCTAGCAGCAGACACATCTCTTCAACAACTGTTAAGAGGAGACTTTGTGCAGCAGGCCTTCATGGTAAAATAGCTGCTAGGAAACCACTGCTAATGACAGGCAACAAGCAGAAGAGACTAGTTTGGGCTAAAGAACACAAGTAATGGACATTAGACCAGTGGAAATCTGTTCTTTGGTCTGATGAGTCCAAATTTGAGATCTTTGGTTCCAACCACCGTGTCTTTGTGCGACGCAGAAAAGGTGAACGGATGGACTCTACATGCCTGGTTCCCACCGTGAAGCATGGAGGAGGAGGTGTGATGGTGTGGGGGGGCTTTGCTGGTGACACTGTTGGGGATTTATTCAAAATTGAAGGCATACTGAACCAGCATGGCTACCACAGCATCTTGCAGCGGCATGCTATTCCATCCGGTTTGCGTTTAGTTGGACCATCATTTATTTTTCAACAGGACAATGACCCCAAACACACCTCCAGGCTGTGTAAGGGCTATTTGACCAAGAAGGAGAGTGATGGGGTGCTACGCCAGATGACCTTGCCTCCACAGTCACCAGACCTGAACCCAATCGAGATGGTTTGGGGTGAGCTGGACCGCAGAGTGAAGGCAAAAGGGCCAACAAGTGCTAAACATCTCTGGGAACTCCTTCAAGATTGTTGGAAGACCATTTCTGGTGACTACCTCTTGAAGCTCATCAAGAGAATGCCAAGAGTGTGCAAAGCAGTCAACAAAGCAAAAGGTGGCTACTCTGAAGAACCTAGAATATAAGACATATTTTCAGTTGTTTCACACTTTTTTGTTAAGTATATAATTCCACATGTGTTAATTCATAGTTTTGATACTTTCAGTGTGAATGTGCAATTTTCATAGTCATGAAAATACAGAAAACTCTATAAATGAGCAGGTGTGTCCAAACCTTTGGTCTGTACTGTATATAGTTTTGTTTTATGTATTTTTTTAATTAACGTTATACGAGATTTATGCATAAAGAATTTTATTGGGTAGGCATTTTTTTGTTTTACATATGATGTCACTTCCGAGGTGTAATCCTTTATAAACTAGTGATTTTATGATGTCTAGTAGATGTGATCAGAGTCTTCGTTACAGGATCCATCGCTCGTGGATGGTGATGTCTTGTAGATGTGATCGGAGCCTTAGTTACAGGATCCATCGGTCGTGGTCGTTGATGTCTTGTAGATGTGATCGGAGCCTTAGTTACAGGATCCATCGGTCGAGGTCGGTGAAGTCTTGTAGATGTGATCGGAACCTTAGTTACAGGATCCATCGGTCGTGGTCGGTGACGTCTTGTAGATGTGATCGGAGCCTTAGTTACAGGATCCATCGGTCGTGATTGGTGCCATCTTGTAGATGTGATCGGAGCCTTAGTTACAGGATCCGTCGGTCGTGGTTGGTGTCATTTTGTCGATGTGATCAGAGCCTTAGTTAAAGGATCCATGTCACGACACAGCTGTCGGGTGACCACGGATCAGGGGTTCCTATCCTGACCCTAACACTAGTGGGCGCCCTAGCTGACCCTATTCCCCAGGATACCTCTGAAGGTGAGGATGCCGAGGCCTCCACCCTCGCTCTAACTCCTGAGTTAGCCCTCCGCTTGTTCTCCCCCACTCGGGGAAGAGGGGTGCTACTGTGCATCGAAGTACACCCACCTGACAAACAGGGCAGCACAGACAGGGATAAACAGAAAATTCCAGGCACACAAAATATTCTCTCATGGGGAGCAGTGACTATTCCAGCACAGAGTGGGACACAGCGCTGGAGGAGAGAGGGGGTGAGTGTAATTGTTTATGGTTTTTTTTTGTGAAGTGCTACGAGGATCAGGGGGTGCCAAGCATACCAGGATGAGTGGGGTCATACATACCAGGAGTCGCACTACAGGCACAGTGTGCCGGCTATTAAGGAAAATGAATGTTCACTGCTCCTGAATATTCATTTTATTTAGTAGCGGGCACAGTGTAGGCTGCTGCAGACTGCTGCCTCCTGTGCCCCGCTACTCCGCCGCTGTCGCTTCCCCTACATACCCCACCACCCACAGCCACAGTATTTATGTATATCGGACTATAAGACGCCTTCCCCCCACACTTTCCTCCAAAATTCTGGAGGAAAAAAGTGCGTCTTATAGTCCGAAAAATATGGTCATTTATTTCAGTTCTTCAATGCAAAAGTGAAACTCCAAGGCTTTACTCACGTAAGAGATGGCAGAAGGAAGGCGACTCCCTGCTCCCCGCGGAGTTCTGCGGCCACCAGGAACGGGGGTCCGACAACCTCCGAGTAAGTCCAGCGTTCAATCAGGACCCCGCACCAGAGTGTTCCTGAACTACAGACCGTATCCTTTCCTGTCTGTGTGTGTAGATAGGCCGGGTCTCCCTCTGAACTCCTCTCAGAAAAAGGGCACTGGTGGCAGCTCCGCTCCCTCCGATACCCGGTGGGATCCTCAGGGCCTACCGGGCTTTCCCGACCAGGACGTGGAGTAGCAAGGTCGCGTGTCGGGGGCCGGTACCCCTCTTGCAGCCAGACTCCCTCTGAATATATCAGGTGGTGAGGACAGGTGGAGTACACCGCTCCGTCTGCATCCTCCCTGGGATCCATTTGCTGTGTACACTCCTAAGCTCCGGGCCTTCTTGGTCGTGGTCCTTGACCGGGTTGAGACATTCCTTGTCTACAACCTTCCCCTCGACCCAAGGCCAAGGTACGAGGGCTGTGTCTCCATCCGCTGCAGGTCCACACAGGATCCACGTTCAGGGTGGGAGATCACAATCAAAAGACAGAAAAGGACCAAAACCAAAGATGGCTTTTTATTAAATATGGAATTTTAAGTGTCACTAAAATGTGAGTCCTCCACCCTCACCCACTAAATGGTTCCCCTAGCTCTTGGTTCCCCAGTCTCCCTGGAACCAGGAGGGCAGCACCTAGTGCATTCTAGCCCCCTCTGGTGGAGAAAGTGTGGTGTTGGATGTGGAGGTGGAGTCCTGACCATCACACTGTTCTTACCTCAGAGGAGGAACACTACACTCCATTAAAGAAGTGCAGCATCTCTGTGGCGGTTGAACCCTCAGGGGTGCCACAACAGCACTCCATCAACCGCTGGAAGGTTCCTGGGGCGTTGCAGAGCCCGAATGGCATACAGTTGAATTCACTGAGGCGCATCGGGGTGGTGAATGCGGTCTTTTCCTTATCCGCCTCTGCTACAGGAACCTGCCAGTACCCACTAGCAAGATCCAAAGTAGAGAAATAATTAGCAGATTTAATGCAGTTAGTGACTCCTCTATCCTGGGTAGCGGGTATGCGTCTTTATGTGTTATGCGGTTAATTTGCCTGTAGTCTACACACATTCTCATTGTGCCATCTTTTTTCTTTACAAGAACTAATGGAGCTGCCCAGGGGCTACAACTGTCTCTTATTACCCCAGCCTCCTTCATCTCTCGTAACATCCCTTTGGCATTTTGGTAGTGTGCTGGCGGTACAGGCTGGTACTTTTCTTTAATGGGTGGATGGTCTCCCGTGGGGATATGGTGTTGAACCCCTTTTACCTGCCCGAAGTCGAGTGGGTGTTTACTGAAGACCCTTTCATACTCCTGGACCACCCGGTATACTCCTTGTTTTTGGTGCTGAGGGGTGGAGTCAGTGCCCACATGCAGCTTCTGACACCAGTCCTCCATCTGTCCCTTGGAGCCATTATCCTCCGCCTGTTGGGATGGAGGTAAGGGTTCCACTGTCGTTATAGAATTTTGGTTAACGGTGAATAGCTTGGCTAGGGTGGCATACCGGGGCAAATGGACTTATTTTTCACCAATGTTCAGGATGCGGACTGCCACTCTCCCATGGCGGCCATCAACCACCCCCCTGGCTGTCAAAATGGTGGGCCTACTGTCAGAGTAGACGGGCTCTACCAGGGCCTGGTAATCTCTACCCCTTAGACCGATGGCTGCCCGGCACCATATCAGCATTTCACTTCTTCTCACCACCAGACAGTTCTACCTGTTGTCTTCTCATCAGGGCTCTGATCTCCCTCTGTAGAACCCGCTGCTGGCTGGAACCGGCGGTCTCCGCAACCTGCTGTAACAAGACAATTATTTCTGCAAGACAATTTTCAATGACATTAGTGCCTAAAGTTATCATGGGATGACTTTCTCGGCGATCAATGTCGACAATTATCAGTCCTTGTGCTGGCAGCTCGACTTTGCCAACCTTTTATGGTCACTTCCTTGTACCCCACCTGAGGTACGGGTTGACCATTGCTAGCATAAATAGTCAAATGTTCATCTGGACAGCGGGTAATGTCCGAATCAGTCCAGTACTGTTTGAAAAGAATGTAGGGGATGGTGGTCACCTGCGATCCAGTGTCCAGCAACGCGCTCATTGGAAAGCCGTCCAGCACGACAGGTAGGACTGGTCGTCCTCACACATATTTGTCTCGCCAGCTTGATGGGCCTGGTGGTCTTACTCCTGGGGGTTGGCCCTCTGCCCCAGGTTTTGCTTGTTTAAATGACAGTACCTTGCATAATGTCCTGGCTGGTTGCAGCGGCGGCAGATGGGTTGTCAGTCCTGGTCATAGCGGTCGCTGTTCCTCCCTCTGGACGGGACGTCCTCCGGACTGGAAGCCAACTGGATCTTTCCTTTAGGATGCACCTGCAAGGACTGCACAGTTTTGGTTAGTGCAGCTACACTTTTAGTCAGCTCTTGGACCTGATGGTGCAGGTCTGTAGACGGGGCATTGTCTCCTACAGGCTCCGGGGAAAAGGGTGCCACCTCCTGGTGGTAGGTGATAGCTGGGCGCCGGTGAGCTGTAGCGCCACCTGGTGCTGGTTCTCGTAGCACCCGGATGGCCCTTTCCTTAAATTGAGCAAAGTCCAACTCAGGGTTTTGCAGAGCCATTATGTGCAGCTGGGTTCGGTGGGCGCTGGACAGTAAACCCTCAATAAATTGCTCAGTTAATAGTCTGTTTTCATCACGCACACTGTCAGGGTCTACCTGTTTGATGGCCCTCAGCGCCTCCTGCAGGTTTAAAGCATAGTCCCGTACACTGTCCTGTGCCCGTTGTTTGCACCCATAAAACTTCATCTTTATCTCTGCTGCAGTACGGGTGTCAAAAGTGTCCTTTAGACGGGCCAGTATCTCTTTCACAGTCCCTTTTTCCCTGGCTGACCAGGATTTTACTTCTCTCTGGGCTGCACCAATCAACTGGCCTATGAGGATGCTCACTTTCTGCTCCTCGTACAGGGGGTATACTTTAAATAAACTGCTTAGTCTCACCTTGAAGTCACTCAGGGTGTGCGACTCTCCTGAGTACTGGGGCAACCACGCTGCCCCCGGTATGTAAGGCATGGTGAATGGCATTACTGTGGCAGCGGCTGTGCCGGTGGTTGAAGTTCCCTCTATATCGGGCGTCTTCCTCCCCCCTAGTGAACCGTGGCCTACCTTCCTTCTCTTTTCTTCCGTAGGCCGCAGTTCCGCAGGTGATGATCTCCGTCGAGGACCTGGCGGCGCACGCGTCTGACGTCAGCGCTCGCTGGGCTCCTTCCAGGACCTGGCGTTGCGTCAGTGTGTGGGGCGGGGCTTTGGACTTCGCGCGCTTCCAGTGGTTCCGCCCCTCTTCTTCCCGAGCGGCGACCCAAAAACGGCGGACTATGGCGGGAAAACAGCGGCAATGGCGGGAAAACTTCACCACAGTATGCGACACAGTTCTTGAAGGCGCGCAGTACCCGGTGGTAGCGGGCACGTAATCCTGCCGACTACGCCAAAGTTGACGCGCCCCTGGGCTGTGGGGTACCCGGAGCCGGGCCTGTAGATGCTGGGGGTTGTAGTCACTGTGGCGGTGACCCGGTCCGTGACCCAGGTGGTCAATCCAAGGCGTATTTATGTATAGGTTATTTATAATGTCCGACTACGCCACCTGTGGAATGCAGTCAATAGAGACCGCCGCTGCGGAACAGTCCTCTGAAGCTGATGGTTTGGCAGCAGGGTAGTATAACTCCCCACAGAAAGAGTGTTGCTTCAGGGCAGTGTATGTGGATGATGATGGTAGTAGTGCAAGGTATCAGTAATGACAACATGGAGTCTTTGCAGTGCAGTCCCAGGGTCTTTACTATTGGCAATTATATGGGCCCCAACGGGAGTACCGGCTAGTGATAAAGGCCTGATCAGTCTGGGAGCAATCCTAGAGTCCTCCTGGCCAGGTGGAGTTGTAGGCCTGCCGTTCTGACTGTACTCTTTGGCTATCCCGCTTATAGTCGTGTTGTGGCCCACGTCCCTGAGTGTAACGTGCTCTGCTCACCCGTATGGCTGGCGACTCGGGCCTAGTGTATTCCTCGCTCCTCTGTGGCGGTATTGGTCCTTTCGTGTGGCTGAGCCTCCGGGCTTCTGATGGGGTCAAGAGCCCTGCAATCTCCTGCCCTGCGGTATCTGCTGCTGGGTATGCAATCCCCACAGCCTCGGACTCCTGTGTCCGGTCCTCTGTGTAAACCGTCCAGGACGAGCTATCTCCAGCTCCAGTCCCTGGCTTCTTGCTCCTGCGCGTCCCACTTGACTCCTCACACTAGACTAGACTGCCTAGACTAGACTGCTCTAACCCCGCCTCCAGACCCAGTTATAAAGGGCAGGATCCTCCCCTTTCTGGTCTGGGGCAGGAGGTGTTGCATGTACTGTGTTCCTGACCAGGAACCCCCTGTTTTGCTCCCAGACATGGTATTACTACCACTGTGGCAGCCAGACCCTCTGGGGTGCCACACAGCCTTGACTCTTACAAAACTAAAGGGTTTTTCCCAAAATTCTAAGTTGTCCCATATCAATAATAAAACTTACTAATCGTTTGGGGTCCAACCACTGGCCCCCTTAGCAATCCAGACAATGGGTCCCTAGATCCCAGGAACCAGGCTCTGCATAGCCCTGTATTGAATGGAGTGGAGGTGTACATGCTAGACCACAACTTTATTCATTGTCTATAAGACTGTCAGATTACAGCCCTGACTATTCCCTGCAGTCCCATAGGGAATAAATGATGATTTTTGGAATAACCTTTTTAATCTAAGCAGCTTTAAATGTTTATTGGAATCTCGCACTTCCTGTCTGCCGTGTAAGTGACGCAGCTCTAATGATTGTGACGCGCCCCCTGGGCCATATTCTTTTGGGGGAATACCCGGAGCCGGATCAGATGGGGGTTGTAGTCTCCGAGTGGCTGTGACCCGGTCCGTGCCCAGGGTGTCAAACTCAGTTGTAGGTGGCAGTCCTACAGATGCTATTAAGTTCGTTATTGTCGACTACGCCACCCGTTGTGTTGCGGTCACTATGGCCGCCGCTGCAGCAGGGTCCGCTGAGGCTGATGGTGTTGGTGCAGCTCGATAGTATAACCCCCAACGGGAGGGGTATAGCCTCAGGGGGACAGTCGCAGAGGATGGGGGTTGTGGTGATGCAGTGTAGACGGCAATCAGAGACAGAGTCGGGTTGTGCAGTTCAGGGTGTTTACTGCAGATGTTCCGGTCACTCCGGCCTCAAGTGACCACCCGAGCCGTGCTGCGTCCACCAGGTCCTGGATTCGGCCAACCCCCAAGCAAGTCCGGAGCGTGGCCCTGAGCTCTCCTTCTGTCCCGTCCTCTGGCCGTCCCCACCAGGGATCCACCTAGGTCCAGCTCCCTTGGGCCTTCTGTCGGGAGACCCTTGGCCCTGGGTTCCCTGACCCTAATCGTGGTTTGCCTTCGGGGTGGATGTGGTGGGTGGCCGTGGCAGATGCTGCCCACAGCCTCCGGTCTCTGGCTGAGGTGTGCTTTAGCCCCCACCAGTTTGGGATCCGGTACCCTGTGCCAACTCTTCACCCGATGATGGTATTTGGGGTCTCAGAGTTCTTTCTGCTCCCCTTCTGGGTCCTTCTGTCTCCTCTCTCACTCTTCCTGGGCCGCTCTGCTCCTCTGCTCTCTCTCTCTGACTTGCTGACTCCTCTGCAAAGGCTGACTTTTCCTCTACAACTGACCCTGATCTTAGTTGGTTCCCACCTTATATAACCCTCTATGTGTGAGCTCAGGTGACCAGCACCCAATGAGCTCCTAGCACTACCCAGACTGCTCCCCCTATCTGCCCCTACACTACAGGGATGTTCCAACCCCCTCCCACTCCAGCCAGGGACAGACTCGGTCGTACCTGCACATTTCTAAGTGGGAGTACCGTCGGCCTGCCCCTCGGAAATGGGATGTGTGTAGTGCATGCAGCCTACCGAGCTCAGACCCACACTCCATCCTTACCCGGGAGTGGAATATCACACCTCTGGCTGAGGTGCAATACTCCTGTAGCAGCCGAATCCTCAGGGTGCTACATTCCCCCCTGGTAAATCACAGCACGTCCTCGGGCTGTAAAGACAAAACACCAATAAACATACAATTTTCATAATAACACAACATATAAAATATCATATATAACATTATATAAATATATATATGAACAACATTCTCGTAGCTTCTTCTTGCTTCTCCTCCGGTCACTGTGCGACTGATGACCGGGCAAAGTGCAACAGTTCTTTATCTTTTAGAAACGATTTTCCTATAAAACCAGTAGGGGGCGCTTTAGGACGCGCAACTATATACAAGGAATAATGTGGCCGCTCTCAGTCCTCGGCCAGGTAAAAGGGAAGGATTGACCGCTCTCAGTCCTCGGTCAGTGGGATAAAGGGACACACGGGTTAACAGTTCACACCTGCTGGTCCCAACGGGGACTATATTTGCAGCAACAGTTTCTTGGTACCCCTACGGGTAACTATATACAGCACCTGCTCTGCCGTACTTAACGACGTCTTCCTCCTGCTTTTTCTTTGGGGATCTTTTCTGGTTCTGACCCGTCCGGGTCCTCCTGCTCCTCCTCACACCGCAGCTCCTCCTCCGTCAGGCGATGTACATGGAGGGCGTAGGGTCCTTTGGCACACTTGTGCCGGGTGAAGGTGACCTCGTCCCCAATGTAAAGGTCACGACCTCTGTGCCCCTTCGGCAGATGGGATTCAACGTCTCTGCGCGTTACAAAAACGTCGCCGGGGGTGTGGTGGTCCCTGATGAAACCCCACCCGTGCTGCAGATTGAACTTTATTACAGTCCCGTTGGTGCGGGGACTATGCGCTGCACGGGGATCCCCCCCGGCCCGGCTCCTCTGCTCGGCGCTCCCCACCTGGGCTCGCTGTTCCCGGACCCGCCTCCCTCTCCGCTCCCCCCCGAAGACCTCGAGCTGTTGTCGGCAGCACTCGGCACGCTCTGCTGCAGCTGCTCGGGTCTCCTGAGTGAACCCCATTAGATCTTCTCCGGTGGGGTCCCACTCAAACTGTGCCTCCTCCAGCGGGGGCGAGGTCCTTTTCACGGGCTTCGGAGTCGGGATCAGGGGTGCACACATGGCCCTTGCCTTCTTCTGCCGCTCCAGTTCATAATATTCCTCGGGCCAGATGAAGGGCCGCCCGTCCGGCCATGTGAGCTGGGCGAACAGGTCCTCTCCCAGATGCGGCACCCTTGGTTTTACGGGCGCGGTGGTGGTGGCGCCCGGGTTGCCCAGGCCTTGCGGCCAGGCCTGGGGCACCTGGAAGGTGAAGGGCACCGTAAGGACGGCGGCGCCCTGGGCTACTTGGCCTTGCGACCAGGCCGGTGGCTCCGCGGAGGTAGGGGGCGCTGTTGGTGATGCGGCGCCCGGGGGTACTAGGCCTTGCGACCAGGCTGGTGGTACTTCCTGCTTGGCCACGCTCGGGGTCGAGGCGTGTGACGTCACAGGGGTCGCGGCTTCCGGCTGAGGCCTAGTTTGTGGCGGTGACGTGGCGGTTACGGGCACGGCAGGGGGACTTTCGGGCTCTGCGACGGGGAGCTGGGGCAGGCAAGCGGTTTCCCGGTTTGGGGTATAGACGTCCCCTTTACCTGCCTCCATGCGTTCGGCTCCCTTCTCGGCGCCGTCTCCGGCCTTGGGTCCTCCCGCGCCATCCTCAGAGGCGGTCTGTCTCCTCGTCTTGGTTGGCGTGCTCCGGGTCTTGGTTTGCTGGGCCATCTCTCGGCTCCACTCCGCCAATGTCTCTCGCTGTACCCGGGCCATCCTCCGTGCGAGGCCCTCCAGGGCAGTCTGTGCACACTCCCGGTCTCGGGGGAGCTGTGCTAAGACCTCCACTAGGCCTAGTGGGGTCGTGGTTTCCAGCAGGCTCCTGACCAACGGGTCGGTGCTGCTCTGCTCTTCTTCCAGCAGGCTCCTGGCCAGCGGGCCGGTGCTGCTCTGCTCTCTCTCCATTTCCGGGTAAGCTCTCTCCATACTCCTTGTTAGACTTCTTGTCTCCGGGTGCGCTCGCTCCAGACTACTCGTCTCCGGGTGCGCTCGCTCTAGACTGCTCCAGGCGGCACCCATCTTCGTTCTTTTGTTCAGTCTCCTCCTACTTCGAGGGCGGTCCCGGGGCAACTTGGTGATTATCAGCTCCAGGGGCAGTTCTTTCACGCTGACTGACACCTCTAGCATCACAGTCTCTGTTGGTGGGGGCGGTTTCCACTTTTGGCGCCATTCTTCGTCCTGGCCCACGATGGGAGGTGGTTTCTTGCCGTCCTCTGGCACGCCCATAATGGCGTCCGCTCTTCCAAGGCGGGAAATCCTTGGAAATGGCGGGAATCGTCTCCCAGTGGCGGGAAACTCTGCAGATGGCGGGAAAAAGCTGCAAATGGCGGACAACCGGCGGGAATCGACTGGTGATGGAGTCCGATGGCGTGGACCCTCCGGAACCGGCGGGAGACTTCTTTTTGAGGTAACGGTGAACTTTTCTTGAGGCACGCAGTACCCGGTTGTTGCGGGCACGTAATCCTGCCGACTACGCCAAAGTTGACGCGCCCCCTGGGCCATATTCTTTTGGGGGAATACCCGGAGCCGGATCAGATGGGGGTTGTAGTCTCCGAGTGGCTGTGACCCGGTCCGTGCCCAGGGTGTCAAACTCAGTTGTAGGTGGCAGTCCTACAGATGCTATTAAGTTCGTTATTGTCGACTACGCCACCCGTTGTGTTGCGGTCACTATGGCCGCCGCTGCAGCAGGGTCCGCTGAGGCTGATGGTGTTGGTGCAGCTCGATAGTATAACCCCCAACGGGAGGGGTATAGCCTCAGGGGGACAGTCGCAGAGGATGGGGGTTGTGGTGGTGCAGTGTAGACGGCAATCAGAGACAGAGTCGGGTTGTGCAGTTCAGGGTGTTTACTTACTGCAGATGTTCCGGTCACTCCGGCCTCAAGTGACCACCCGAGCCGTGCTGCGTCCACCAGGTCCTGGATTCGGCCAACCCCCAAGCAAGTCCGGAGCGTGGCCCTGAGCTCTCCTTCTGTCCCGTCCTCTGGCCGTCCCCACCAGGGATCCACCTAGGTCCAGCTCCCTTGGGCCTTCTGTCGGGAGACCCTTGGCCCTGGGTTCCCTGACCCTAATCGTGGTTTGCCTTCGGGGTGGATGTGGTGGGTGGCCGTGGCAGATGCTGCCCACGGCCTCCGGTCTCTGGCTGAGGTGTGCTTTAGCCCCCACCAGTTTGGGATCCGGTACCCTGTGCCAACTCTTCACCCGATGATGGTATTTGGGGTCTCAGAGTTCTTTCTGCTCCCCTTCTGGGTCCTTCTGTCTCCTCTCTCACTCTTCCTGGGCCGCTCTGCTCCTCTGCTCTCTCTCTCTGACTTGCTGACTCCTCTGCAAAGGCTGACTTTTCCTCTACAACTGACCCTGATCTTAGTTGGTTCCCACCTTATATAACCCTCTATGTGTGAGCTCAGGTGACCAGCACCCAATGAGCTCCTAGCACTACCCAGACTGCTCCCCCTATCTGCCCCTACACTACAGGGATGTTCCAACCCCCTCCCACTCCAGCCAGGGACAGACTCGGTCGTACCTGCACATTTCTAAGTGGGAGTACCGTCGGCCTGCCCCTCGGAAATGGGATGTGTGTAGTGCATGCAGCCTAGCGAGCTCAGACCCACACTCCATCCTTACCCGGGAGTGGAATATCACACCTCTGGCTGAGGTGCAATACTCCTGTAGCAGCCGAATCCTCAGGGTGCTACAATTGTGTTATATCGCACTTCCTGTCTGCGGTGTAAGTGAGCGCAGCTCTAATGATTGTGTTATATCGCACGTCCTGTCTGCGGTGTAAGTGAGCACAGCTCTAATGATTGTGTTATATCGCACTTCCTGTCTGCCGTGTAAGTGACGCAGCTCTAATGATTGTGTTATATCGCACTTCCTGTCTGCGGTGTAAGTGAGCGCAGCTCTAATGATTGTGTTATATCGCACTTCCTGTCTGCTGTGTAAGTGACGCAGCTCTAATGATTGTGTTATATCGCACTTCCTGTCTGCGGTGTAAGTAACGCAGCTCTAATGATTCTGCTTCTTGTGTTATATCGCCGGGTCTAAGTCTAGGAAGAGAGGACTGAATCCACCCGATTCTGAAACTCTCCTCTCCACATCCTGTTCATGCAATTCTCATTATTGTTTGACGACATTAAATTATTTTAATACAACGTTGGACTGTGATGATCCTGATTTAGTAATAGGAGACGGTGAATGTGGTTGAACCAACAGGTCCACGAGCCAATATTAGAAAGCCGACAGATTTGTAGTTGTAGAAAAGAGAAAAGTAGAAAAATCAAATCAAAATAAAAACCAAAAGACGAGATAAGCCGGAATTACAGCTAGAATGTAAAGCTGCCATAAGGTTGCTACATGGATTTCTATATACATTTTTGGCATGCTACTTTTATTTTTCTTAGAAAAGCTGCCTTCCTAAAGGTGCTGGTGAGTGACCCGCCTGCTGTCTGCTGAGCGGGGGCCGTGTGCCGGAACCTCTTCATTTACAGGACCCCACAAATTACAAGTTACAATTAGTCAGAAGTGTTCACTGTCCCTTTATAAAGAATTGTTACTAAATATCAGGACGGTTTATTAAAGAGGTCGTCCTCTGCAATCAATAATGCCCCCATCCATTTCAATTTGGAAAAAAGTTTTTTTGTGATTCCCTTTGGTTGTTATAAGGGTCTGTGAGGGGCGCTATCGCTGACGGCTCATTGGGCGTCTCTGACCCCGGCTACAGCCGGCTCTGACCCCGCTGAGGTCATGTCACATTCCAGATTCATGCCGGCGTGACCCAGTGGCGCCACCTCCTGGCACAGCCCAGCATCCACCGCGCGCTCTCCCTCTCCTCTGCATTCATCTAGCAATTAAAAGACTATATACGGTACATAAATATATATCAGCAGGCCGCTGTGTATAAAGCACATACGTCATTACAGTAAATATTGCAGGAATCCTTCATCATCTCCCCTCCAGATTATAAGCAGTGTAATGATTGCAGTAATCATCCATACCATCCCCCCCAGTTTATTACCATAGTAACATCATTGTCAGCTATCATCCATTCTATGCCATTCACCATGCTCGCTGCTCCCTATGGTTTATTGTCACAGACAGTCACCATGACGACCGGCACTAATCATTCATCACATACTCTTATGTTTCCCAATAACTGTGCAGTGTAAACTGCTGCCAATCACCCAATGAACAAGTGTAAAGAGGTGGTCCGCCACATTGTAAAATGCCCCCATCCATTTACACCTTTTAACTAACTATTTTTGGAAATACCTTATGTAGCCAGATGTGCCTGTGGGTGGCGCTATCCCTTCTTGCTCAGTCCACATCACGTGACCTCGGCTGATGTCACCTCAACTTCCGGATTTCTTGGATTCACCTAGGCATGACCCAGTCGCACGCACTAACCCCCCGTCACGATTGACTGGGTTGTGAACGGCGTTTCACCGCACGTCACATCCCAAAAGGCCTTCACACAGGAAGTGCAGGAGCGCCCTTACTGCCATTCCCCATAAGGACTCAGCTGAATATGCATCCCCACTGGGATCTCTCTCATATGGTTTGGACCATCACAGCCTTACTCAGAGCGACTATGTGAGCAAGGCCCAGGAGCGGACCGAAACGTAAAAGTCCCCTCTAAACAAAAGAACTGTTTTTTATCCACCACTTGCAGGTTTTTCTAAATATCATTAAAACTTTTGCATTGGATCTCCTGAGTGTGCGGTGGAAGTTTCTATCCTCTAGTGATTGTGGGGTCCGCAGCTCCCTTCCACCGGCACCTCACTCTATAGCTGGGGGCAGGACAATTATTGTAATCGTGAACATCCCAAAATCCAGAGAGCGCTTGCGGCCGATGAAAGCAGAGGAGAGAGGGAAAGCGCGCGCTTGATTTTGGACCGATACTGGATGGAAGGGGGCATTATAGAATGTAGCGGACCACCTCTTTAAGCTTAAAAATAATCATTCTCAGAATTATATCGTCCTGTAAGCAAGAGATGTCAAGAAAAATGACCGTCTATGTGCACACAATGATGTGTTACTGATAGGGATGAGTGGATCCATGGATGTTCAGGTTCAGCAGATTCTACAGAGCTACAGTTAAAAGTTTGGTTTTGGACCGAACTTGACCCCGAACCCAATAGAAGTCAATAGGGACCCTAACTTCGATGCTTAAAAAGTTCTGTAAAATGTTCATAGTAAGAGCTAAGGGGCTGCAAAAGGAAGCCAAATGGGGGTACGTGCAGGACAATTGCCCTGAAGACAAATGTTGATAGGAAAATGACTTAAAATAACATAATAAAAAAAAAGAAACAATTATAATCTTGAACCAGGAGGCAGAGGTCCAAGTGAAGCAGGAGGTTGAGGAGGAGGAGGAGGAGGAGGTGGCGGTGTAGGTGGAAAAAGTGGAGGAGGAGTAGGTAGCCAAAACTGTATTTTTTGTTTTTGTTTTTTTTAAGGGGTACTCTGAAAACAGGCAGTGTAATAATCTGCGAGCCACTCTCTCTCTGAATACAGGCAGTGTAATAATCTGCGAGCCACTCTCTCTCTGAATACAGGCCGTGTAATACTCTGCGAGCCACTCTCTCTCTGAATACAGGCCGTGTAATAATCTGCGAGCCACTCTCTCTCTGAATACAGGCCGTGTAATACTCTGCGAGCCACTCTCTCTCTGAATACAGGCCGTGTAATAATCTGCGAGCCACTCTCTCTCTGAATACAGGCAGTGTAATAATCTGCGAGCCACTCTCTCTCTGAATACAGGCCGTGTAATAATCTGCGAGCCACTCTCTCTCTGAATACAGGCCGTGTAATACTCTGCGAGCCACTCTCTCTCTGAATACAGGCAGTGTAATAATCTGCGAGCCACTCTCTCTCTGAATACAGGCCGTGTAATAATCTGCGAGCGACTCTCTCTCTGAATACAGGCAGTGTAATAATCTGCGAGCCACTCTCTCTCTGAATACAGGCCGTGTAATAATCTGCGAGCCACTCTCTCTCTGAATACAGGCCGTGTAATACTCTGCGAGCCACTCTCTCTCTGAATACAGGCCGTGTAATAATCTGCGAGCCACTCTCTCTCTGAATACAGGCAGTGTAATAATCTGCGAGCCACTCTCTCTCTGAATACAGGCCGTGTAATAATCTGCGAGCCACTCTCTCTCTGAATACAGGCCGTGTAATAATCTGCGATCCACTCTCTCTCTGAATACAGGCCGTGTAATACTCTGCGAGCCACTCTCTCTCTGAATACAGGCAGTGTAATAATCTGCGATCCACTCTCTCTCTGAATACAGGCCGTGTAACACTCTGCAATTTTTTGGGTTGAAAACAAAGCGGAGAGCATCAAATAGATGTGTCAGTTTTGCTGGTGGTGGTGAATGTAGCTGCTGCAGGGAGAGAAAGGCCGTGGTCGATCTGTGTCGGCTACGTGCCCAAATGAAACACCTTCCTTTGCTGCAAGTAGGCGACAGGATTCTCTGTGTAATTTCGTAGGCCCGAGTATCGTTGGATGAATGGTGAGGCCAGAACAAGTAGAAGTGGTTTTAGGTTGGTTGGCTGAGAGTGCCTTCAGTCCCATTGCTTTGTCTTCCACCTAATCCCCTGCTGAAAGCGCAGATTTGGCACCTGCGGCTCATGGGCATCTGTCTTCCACCTCACCCCCTGGCAAGCAGTCTGAGCCCCAAGTCATGCAGCGGTATCTCCTGCTTTTTGATGACTGCTGGCTGTGGTTCCGTGGGCCATCCATCTGGCCCTGGCCAACAATTGGAAGAGATTGAGTGCACTGATGCCCAACCTCTTGTTTTGTTGGAGGATGAGTACGTGGGATGGGTAGTGTAAACGGTCAGCAGACCGCTGCAGCACATCTCTGATGATGCTGACGATGAAACACTGTGCCAACTACTGCTGCAGCTTCCTGCAGTGTGCACACCGGCATGGAGGGCAGGGGTGAAGACTGGGTGGAACATTATGTGGGGGATTATTGTTATTATTTATTTTTAGAGCACCATTGATTCTATGGTGCTGTACATGAGGAGGAGTTACATACAAACACAAATAGAAATTGCAATGAACAAACTAATAGTGACGGACAAGTACAAAGGGGAGAGGACCCTACCATTGCGGCCTTACATTCTACAGGATAATGGGGAAGGATAGTAGTCTTGGGGGGTGCAACAGCTCTGCTGTTGGTAAGGTGGCAGTGGGGTCATTGCAGGCTGTAAGCTGTTCTGAAGACATGGGTTTTAAAGTTCCGCTTGAAAGTTCCAAATGAGGGGATAATCGGATATGTTGGGCCACAGAATTCTACAGGATGGGGAATACTCGGGAGAAGTCTTGCAGGCGATTGGATGAGGAACGTACGATTGTGGAGGAGAGAAGGAGGTCTTGGGAGGACCAGAGATTACGTGGTGGGAGATATCAGCAGATTAGTTCAGAGACAGGGGCGGACCTACCGCTGGTGCAGCTGCACCGGAGCCTGGCCGTGCAAGGGTGCAGGGGGGCCCTTACCGGGCGGCTAATATTGAGGGCAATCTGGCCTGCTTCTCGGAGCCCCAGGCTCTGGGGGGCCCATGGCCAGATTGCCCTCTCATGTGCGGCGAGCAGCGAGCGATCCCTCCAGCTCCGCTGCTGACAGAAGGAAAATGGCAGTGGAGCTGAGGAATCCGTTCTCTGCTTCCTGCCCGGCGCTTCCTCCCTGACACAGGCTCGTACAGCTTGATGACGTCATCAAGCAGCTCGGGCCTGTGTAAGGGAGGAAGTTACCGGCAAGAAGGAGGATGCTGCGGGAGCGTACTGAGAGGTAAGTTGTGTTTTTTGTTTTGTTTTTTTTTGTACTGATACACTGGGGAGAGGAACAGGAGAATGAGGGGAGGTGGGGGGAGAGCAATGATGGGCAGAGCAATGATGGGCAGAGCAATGATGGGCTGATCAGTGATGGGAAGAGCAGTGATCGGCAAAGCAATGATGGGCAGAGCAGTAATGGGCAGAGCAATGATGGGCTGAGCAATGATGGGCAGAGCAATGATGGGGACAGCAATGATGGGAGAGCAATGATGGGAGAGCAATGATGGGAGAGCAATGATGGGGACAGCAATGATGGGGACAACAATGATGGGGACAGCAATGATGGGAGAGCAATGATGGGAGAGCAATGATGGGAGAGCAATGATGAGCATAGCAGTGATCGGCAAAGCAATGATGGGGAGAGAAATGATGGGCAAAGCTATGATGGGGACAGTGGGGATGAGCAGAGCAATGATGGGGATGGGGAAAGCAAAGATAAGGATGGTGGGGATGGGGAGAGCAATGATGGGGATGGTGGGGATGGGGAGAGCAATGATGAGGATGGTGGGGATGGGAGAGCAATGATGAGGATGGTGGAGAAGGGGAGAGCAATGATGGGGATGGTGGGGATGGGTAGAGCAATAATGGGGATGGTGAGAATGGTGGGGATTGGGTGAGCAATGATGGTGCTGGGGAGAGCAATGATGGGGGTTGCTGGGAGAGAGCAATGATGGGGGTGCAGTGCTGGGAGAGAGCAATGATGGGGTACTGGGAGAGAGCAATGATGGGGGTGCCGGGAGAGCAATGATGGGGGTGCTGGGAGAGAACAATGATGGGGTGCTGGGAAAGAGCAATGATGGGGGTGCTGGGAGAGAGCAATGACAGGGGTGCTGAGAGAGAGCAATGATGGGGGTGTTGGGAAAAAGCAATGATGGGGTGCTCGGAAAGAGCAATGATGGGGGTGCTTGTAAAGAGTAATGACTGGGGTACTTGGGGAGAGCAGTGATGGGGGTGCTGGGAGAGAGCAATGATGGGGGTGCTGGGAGGGAGCAATGATGGAGGTGCTCGGAAAGAGCAATGACGGGGGTACTTGGGGAGAGTAGTGATTGGGATGCTGGGAGACAGCAATGATGGGGGTGCTGGGAGAGAGCAATGATGGAGGTGCCTGGAAAGAGCAATGACGGGGGTACTGGGAGAGAGCAGTGATGGGTGTGCTGGGGGAGAGCAATGATGGGGGTGCTGGGAGAGAGCAGCGATGGGGGTTTCACTTTGCTTGTACTGTAAAACCTGGTATATTTTCCGTGTGCACATAGCCTTACAGTTAATTGGGGAGAGTCACAGAGACTGAATAATTTATACTATTGGCCGGTGGAGATTATAGGTAATGGGGGACACAGTGCTGCTTATCACTTTATATTTTGATTACTAAGTGGCTAATAGTATATTAATGGGGGGGGGGGTCTACATATCTGTATTCAGGGGCGCAGTGTGGGGGAAACACGTGTATATATACAATATATGTGACCTTGTTATTTTCTAGACTGGAGATCATCGTGACAAGACGAGTCGTGGCTGGGAGATGTCGACATGAAGGTCCGACCAGATGGAGAAGAAACAGCAGAAACCAGCTCTGATCAGATGAGACGTCAGCGGTAAGGGCCTGGATGTAAATATTATTCTGTATCTGCACTGTGTGACTTGGAGTGATAATGTTATCTGTAAAATCCCTTAGGCCACATTCTCACATTTGTGTGAAATGTCCATGTGCTGTAAGATTTTTTTATTGGATGGTCCACAGACTCGTAGGGTTTTATAGGTCCATTCACAAATCCATGAAAATCATGGATCTGAGAATAAGATCTGTGAGGGTCAGAGAATGTCCAGTTGTGATCTGATTTTGAGGATCAGAATAGGACATGCTCAATGCAGGAATGTAGCCTTATTATGTATAGCACAGTCAGGCTTGGACTGGCCCACAGGAGAACAGGAGAATCTTCCGGTAGGCCCTTGTGCAAGAGTGCAGGGTCGGCGTCAGCACATTGCGCACCCCGGCAAGTGCCGGGGCCCTGAGCAGGCGGGGGGGCCACTCACTGTCGGGCACCCCGCTGCGCTATGGGACCCGTGAGCGGAGGAGAGGAGTGTCAGTGCCCGCTCCCCCTCGCTTGCTCAGGGCCCCGGCAGCCGGCGGCACAATACTTGCCTCTTCCCAGGCCTCTGCAGCAGCTCCTGTCTCTTCTGCGTCCTCTGACTGTGATGTCTCAGGTCAGAGGGCGTGGTGACCGCTTTCCACCGCGCTCTATCCTGAGCCGTCACAGCGCAGAGCAGGAAGAGGCTGGCGACGCGGGTGAGGGGTCTGGAGCAGCGGCAGCAGGTGAGAAGTGTGGTGAGTATTTCATTTTTTTTAATGTATGGAGGCATGGGGCATTATAAGGGATGGGGGTGTGACATACTGCAAGGGGCATTAAAAGGGAGGAAATGAAATACTGCATGGGGCATTATAAGGGAGGGGGGTGACATCCTGCATGGGGCATTAAAGGGGGGGAGTGACATCCTGCATGGGGCATTATAAGGGGGGGAGTGACATCCTGCATGGGGCATTATAAGGGAGGGTGTGTGTGACATCCTGCATGGGGCATTATATGGGGGGGGAGTGACATCCTGCATGGGGCATTATAAGGGGCGGGGGGGTGACATCCTGCATGGGGCATTATATGGGGGGGGAGTGACATCCTGCATGGGGCATTATAAGGGGCGGGGGGTGACATCCTGCATGGGGCATTATAAGGGGGGCAACATCCTTCATGGGGCATTACAAGGGGGGTGACATCCTGCATGGGGCATTATAAGGGTGGGTGACATCCTGCATGGGGCATTATAAGGGGGGAACAGCCTGCATGGGGCATTATAAGGGGGGAACAGCCTGTGTGGGGCATTATGTGGGGGGAACAGCCTGCATGAGGCATTATGTGGTGGGAACAGCCTGCATGGAGCGTTATATGGGGGTCAGTATTCTGTATGGAGCTATATATGGGGCCAGTATCCTGTATGGGGCCTTATATGGGGGCCAGTATTCTGTGTGGAGTGTTTCGCCGGTTTCTGAGCTATTGTTGAATTTACAATAGATATCACTCATGTAATGTAAGAAGTGAAATCTTTGGCATTGTGCTATATATATATATATTTTTTTATATATATATATATATATATATATATATATATATATTTCTCTGCGGTATCTGTGCATCATGAATCGTAGTATGTGTTAAAGGGGCCACTGAGACACTTTCGCCCGGGGCCCAGAAAAACCTGGAGCCGGCCCTGCAAGAGTGTCCACCACCCTCTTATATGAGCAGCACTTGGCACAATATAATTGACTCACTATGTACAGACAAAGGCAGAATCTTATTCATTTACCAATCTACCCCGTTCATTGTTATATATATTTGTAATTGAGAATAACGTCATATTTGCATGAAGCTGAAACGTGGGGCCCTGGAGTTGGATAGTGGGGGGCCACTTGGCACCACAGTCAGACTCTGCTTGTGTCTCTTGTATTCGGGGGTTCTGTGTCCGGTCTTCAGTCTTCGATCAGGTAGTTTGTTGTGTAGGACATATACTATTTTAGTGCCCTGCCCCCATCACAGAGATTGACCCCCGTAACACTTGTAATGTAACTTGGGACAGGAGCTGACATTATGATACCACAATGGGTGGAGATAGATGTGGTCTGCCGTCTGTAAATGGCGCCCCCATAATTCCTGGTTCTACTTCAGGAATATTGAGGGTAGTAATGGCCACTTCCATCATTGTAACTGTGTAAAAAAAAAAAAGTCAAGACAAAAAAACTCACATGACACTTTTATTTTCTTTCTTTTTATTTTTTTATTGGTATAGCAATAAGCAACATTGTAATAAAAATATTACTGGCCCCTTAAGAAATTAAACTCTGATCACAATGACTCTCAGATCAGGCTCCATAAAGACCACAGAACTGGCTGTGGTCATTGAGGACTGGCTGAGAGCCATTGAAGCCAGAGATCCAGAGGAAGGCGAAGAAACCCCCCGGAGAGCTCTGCCTCAGGGGGGAAAAAAATTCCTTCCTGACCCCAGTGGTGGCGATCGGATATTTCCCTGGATCACGTCTGTCCTGCTGCATATTGCTGTATATCTACATGTATTATAAGCTCAGGCAAAGGAAAAGACAAATACACCCTGCTCAAGAGGAGCTTACAATCTAATATACAGGCTGCTCCTGAGGGCATGCAGAATAATGTACACCCTGTCCAAGGAGCTTACAATCTAATATACAGTGTACAGACTGCTCCTGAGGGCATGCAGAATAATGCACACCCTGTCCTAGGAGCTTACAATCTAATATACAGTATACAGACTGCTCCTGAGGGCATGCAGAATAATGCACACCCTGTCATAGGAGCTTAAAACCTAATATACAATATACAGACTGCTCCTGAGGGCATGCAGAATAATGCACACCCTGTCCTAGGAGCTTACAGCCTAATATACAATATACAGACTGCTCCTGAGGGCATGCAGAATAATGCACACCCTGTCCTAGGAGCTTACAGCCTAATATACAATATACAGACTGCTCCTGAGGGCATGCAGAATAATGCACACCCTGTCCTAGGAGCTTACCATCTAATATACAATATACAGACTGCTCCTGAGGGCATGCAGAATAATGTACACCCTGTCCTAGGAGCTTACAATCTAATACAGTGTGGGGTGCACACATGTGTCCTCTTCAACAAAGTGTCCTGTTCGACAAGTGTCTGACAGTCATTTCAATGGCAACCAACTAATGTCCATCCATCTCTTCTATCTTCACACTGGTATAACATCTCTGCTTGCTGGATCTATGTCATCTGCTGAACTCTCATCTTGAAACCATTTCTATGGTATAACATCTCTGCTTGCTGGATCTATGTCATCATCTGAACTCTCATCTTGAAACCATTTCTATGGTATAACATCTCTGCTTGCTGGATCTATGTCATATGCTGAACTCTCATCTTGAAACCATTTCTATGGTATAACATCTCTGCTTGCTGGATCTATGTCATCTGCTGATCTCTCATCTTGAAACCATTTCTATGGTTTAACACCTCTGCTTGCTGGATCTATGTCATCTGCTGAACTCTCATCTTGAAACCATTTCTATGGTATAACATCTCTGCTTGCTGGATCTATGTCATCTGCTGAACTCTCATCTTGAAACCATTTCTATGGTATAACATCTCTGCTTGCTGGATCTATGTAATATGCTGAACTCTCATCTTGAAACCATTTCTATGGTATAACATCTCTGCTTGCTGGATCTATGTCATCAGCTGAACTCTCATCTAGAAACCATTTCTATGGTATAACATCTCTGCTTGCTGGATCTATGTCATCTGCTGAACTCTCATCTTGAAACCATTTCTATGGTATAATATCTCTACTTGCTGGAGCTATGTCATCTGCTGAACTCTCATCTTGAAACCATTTCTATAGTATAACATCTCTGCTTGCTGGATCTAAGTCATCTGCTGAAATCTCATCTTGAAACCATTTCTATGGTATAACATCTCTGCTTGCTGGATCTATGTCATCTGCTGAACTCTCATCTTGAAACCATTTCTATGGTATAACATCTCTGGTTGCTGGATCTGTGTCATCTGCTGAACTCTCATTTTGAAACCATTTCTATGGTATAACATCTCTGCTTGCTGGATCTGTGTCATCTGCTGAACTCTCCTCTTGAAACCATTTCTATGGTATAACATCTCTGCTTGCTGGAACTGTGTCATCTGCTGAACTGTCATCTTGAAACAATTTCTATGGTATAACATCTCTGCTTGCTGGATCTATGTCATCTGCTGAACTCTCATCTTGAAACCATTTCTATGGTATAACATCTCTGCTTGCTGGATCTTTGTAATCTGCTGAACTCTCATCTTGAAACCATTTCTATGGCATAACATCTCTGCTTGCTGTATCTATGTCATCAGCTGAACGCTCATCTTGAAACCATTTCTATGGTATAACAACTCTGCTTGCTGGATCTATGTCATCAGCTGAAATCTGATCTTTAAACCATTTCTATGGTATAACATCTCTGCTTGCTGGATCTATGTCATCTGCTGAACTCTCATCTTGAAACCATTTCTATGGTATAACATCTCTGCCTGCTGGATCTATGTCATCTGCTGAACTCTCATCTTGAAACCATTTCTATGGTATAGCATCTCTGCTTGCTGGATCTATGTCATCAGCTGAACTCTCCTCTTGAAACCATTTCTATGGGATAACATCTCTGCTTGCTGAATCTATGTCATCTGCTGAACTCTCATCTTCAAACCAATTCTCTGGTATAACATCTCTGCTTGCTGGATCTGTGTCATCAGCTGAAATCTCATCTTGAATCCATTTCTATGGTATAGCATCTCAGCTTGCTGGATCTATGTCATCTGCTGAACTCTCCTCTTGAAACCATTTCTATGGTATAACATCTCTGCTTGCTGGATCTATGTCATCAGCTGAAATCTCATCTTGAAACAATTTCTATGGTATAACATCTCTGCTTGCTGGATCTATGTCATCAGCTGAACTCTCATCTTGAAACCATTTCTATGGTATAACATCTCTGCATGCTGGATCTATGTCATCTGCTGAACTCTCCTCTTGAAACCATTTCTATGGTTTAACATCTCTGCTTAGTGGATCTATGTCATCTGCTGAACTGTCCTCTTGAAACCATTTCTATGGTATAACATCTCTGCTTGCTGGATCCATGTCATCTGCTGAACTCTCATCTTGAAACCATTTCTATGGTTTAACATCTCTGCTTGGTGGATCTATGTCATCTGCTGAACTCTCCTCTTGAAACTATTTCTATGGTTTAACATCTCTGTTTGCTGGATCTATGTCATCTGCTGAACTCTGATCTTGAAACCATTTCTATGGTATAACATCTCTGCTTGCTGGATCTTTGTAATCTGCTGTACTCTCACCTTGAAACCATTTCTATGGTATAACATCTCTGCTTGCTGGATCTATGTCATCTGCTGAACTCTCCTCTTGAAACCATTTCTATGGTATAACATCTCTGCTTGCTGGATCTATGTCATCTGCTGATCTCTCATCGTGAAACCATTTCTATGGTATAACATCTCTGCTTGCTGGATCTATGTCATCTGCTGATCTCTCATCTTGAAACCATTTCTATGGTATAAGATCTCTGCTTGCTGGATCTATGTCATCAGCTGAACGCTCATCTTGAAACCAGTTCTATGGTATAACATCTCTGCTTGCTGGATCTATGTCATCAGCTGAAATCTCATCTTGAAACCATTTCATTGGTGTAACATCTCTGCTTGCTGGATCTATGTCATCTGCTGAACTCTCATCTTGAAACCATTTATATGGTATAACATCTCTGCTTGCTGGATCTATGTTATCTGCTGAAATCTCATCTTGAAACCATTTCTATGGTATAACATCTCTGCTTGCTGGATGTATGTCATCTGCTGAACTCTCATCTTGAAACCAATTCTATGGTATAACATCTCTGCTTCCTGGATCTATGTCATCTGCTGAACTCTCATCTTGAAACCATTTCTATGGTATAGCATCTATACTTGCTGGATCTGTGTCATCTGCTGAACTCTCCTCTTGAAACCATTTCTATGGTATAACATCTCTGCTTGCTGCATCTATGTCATCTGCTGAACTCTCATCTTGAAACCAATTCTATGGTATAACATCTCTGCTTGCTGGATCTGCGTCATCTGCTGAACTCTCATCTTGAAACCATTTCTATGGTATAACATCTCTGCTTGCTGGATCTGCGTCATCTGCTGAACTCTCATCTTGAAACCATTTCTATGGTATAACATCTCTGCTTGCTGGATCTATGTCATCTGCTGAACTCTCATCTTGAAACCATTTCTATGGTATAAAATCTCTGCTTGCTGGATCTATGTCATCTGCTGAACTCTCCTCTTGAAACCATTTCTATGGTATAACATCTCTGATTGCTGGGTCTTTGTAATCTGCTGAACTCTCATCTTGAAACCATTTCTATGGTATAACATCTCTGCTTGCTGTATCTATGTCATCAGCTGAAAGCTCATCTTGAAACCATTTCTATGGTATAACATCTCTGCTTGCTGTATCTATGTCATCAGCTGAACTCTCCTCTTGAAACCATTTCTATGGTATAACATCTCTGCTTGCTGGATCTATGTCATCAGCTGAAATCTCATCTTGAAACCATTTCTATGGTATAACATCTCTGCTTGCTGGATCTATGTCATCAGCTGAACGCTCATCTTGAAACCATTTCTATGGTATAACATCTCTGCTTGCTGGATCTATGTCATCTGCTGAACTCTCCTCTTGAAACCATTTCTATGGTATAACATCTCTGCTTGCTGGATCTATGTCATCTGCTGAACTCTCATATTGAAACCAATTCTATGGTATAACATCTCTGCTTGCTGGATCTGCGTCATCTGCTGAACTCTCATCTTGAAACCATTTCTATGGTATAACATCTCTGCTTGCTGGATCTATGTCATCTGCTGAACTCTCATCTTTAAACCATTTCTATGGTATAACATCTCCGCTTGCTGGATCTATGTCATCGGCTGAACTCTCATCTTGAAACTATTTCTATGGTATAACATCTCTGCTTGCTGGATCTTTGTAATCTGCTGAACTCTCATCTTGAAACCATTTCTTTGGTATAACATCTCTGCTTGCTGTATCTATGTCATCAGCTGAACGCTCATCTTGAAACCATTTCTATGGTATAACATCTCTGCTTGCTGGATCTATTTCATCAGCTAAAATCTCATCTTGAATCCATTTCTATGGTATAGCATCTCAGCTTGCTGGATCTATGTCATCTGCTGAACTCTCCTCTTGAAACCATTTCTATGGTATAACATCTCTGCTTGCTGGATCTATGTCATCAGCTGAAATCTAATCTTGAAACCATTTCTATGGTATAACATCTCTGCTTGCTGGATCTATGTTTTCAGCTGAACTCTCATCTTGAAACCATTTCTATGGTATAACATCTCTGCATGCTGGGTCTATGTCATCTGCTGAACTCTCCTCTTGAAACCATTTCTATGGTTTAACATCTCTGCTTGCTGGATCTATGTCACCTGCTGAACTCTCATCCTGAAACCATTTCTATGGTATAACATCTCTGCTTGCTGGATCTATGTCATCTGCTGATCTCTCATCTTGAAACCATTTCTATGGTATAACATCTCTGCTTGCTGGATCTATGTCATCAGCTGAACTCTCATCTTGAAACCATTTCTATGGTATAGCATCTCTGCTTGCTGGATCTATGTCATCTGCGGAACTCTCCTCTTGAAACCATTTCTATGGTTTAACATCTTTGCTTGCTGGATCTATGTCATCTGCTGATCTCTCATCGTGAAACCATTTCTATGGTATAACATCTCTGCTTGCTGAATCTATGTCATCTGCTGATCTCTCATCTTGAAACCATTTCTATGGTATAACATCTCTGCTTGCTGGATCTATGTCATCAGCTGAACTCTCATCTTGAAACCATTTCTATGGTATAACATCTCTGCTTGCTGGATCTATGTCATCTGCTGATCTCTCATCTTGAAACCATTTCTATGGTATAACATCTCTGCTTGCTGGATCTATGTCATCAGCTGAACGCTCATCTTGAAACCATTTCTATGGTATAACATCTCTGCTTGCTGGATCTATTTCATCAGCTAAAATCTCATCTTGAATCCATTTCTATGGTATAGCATCTCAGCTTGCTGGATCTATGTCATCTGCTGAACTCTCCTCTTGAAACCATTTCTATGGTATAACATCTCTGCTTGCTTGATCTATGTCATCAGCTGAAATCTAATCTTGAAACCATTTCTATGGTATAACATCTATGCTTGCTGGATCTATGTTTTCAGCTGAACTCTCATCTTGAAACCATTTCTATGGTATAACATCTCTGCATGCTGGATCTATGTCATCTGCTGAACTCTCATCCTGAAACCATTTCTATGGTATAACATCTCTGCTTGCTGGATCTATGTCATCTGCTGATCTCTCATCTTGAAACCATTTCTATGGTATAACATCTCTGCTTGCTGGATTTATGTCATCTGCTGAACTCTCATCGTGAAACCATTTCTATGGTATAACATCTCTGCTTGCTGGATCTATGTCATCAGCTGAACTCTGATCTTGAAACCATTTCTATGGTATAACATCTCTGCTTGCTGGATCTTTGTTATCTGCTGTACTCTCATCTTGAAACCATTTCTATGGTATAACATCTCTGCTTGCTGGATCTATGTCATCAGCTGAACTCTCATCTTGAAACCATTTCTATGGTATAGCATCTCTGCTTACTGGATCTATGTCATCTGCGGAACTCTCCTCTTGAAACCATTTCTATGGTTTAACATCTTTGCTTGCTGGATCTATGTCATCTGCTGATCTCTCATCGTGAAACCATTTCTATGGTATAACATCTCTGCTTGCTGGATCTATGTCATCTGCTGATCTCTCATCTTGAAACCATTTCTATGGTATAACATCTCTGCTTGCTGGATCTATGTCATCAGCTGAACTCTCATCTTGAAACCATTTCTATGGTATAACATCACTGCTTGCTGGATCTATGTCATCTGCTGATCTCTCATCTTGAAACCATTTCTATGGTATAACATCTCTGCTTGCTGGATCTATGTCATCAGCTGAACACTCATCTTGAAACCAGTTCTATGGTATAACATCTCTGCTTGCTGGATCTATGTCATCAGCTGAAATCTCATCTTGAAACCATTTCATTGGTATAACATCTCTGCTTGCTGGATCTAAGTCATCTGCTGAACTCTCATCTTGAAACCATTTCTATGGTATAACATCTCTGCTTGCTGGATCTATGTCATCTGCTGAAATCTCATTTTGAAACCATTTCTATGGTATAACATCTCTGCTTGCTGGATGTATGTCATCTGCTGAACTCTCATCTTGAAACCAATTCTATGGTATAACATCTCTGCTTGCTGGATCTATGTCATCAGCTGAAATCTCATCTTGAATCCATTTCTATGGTATAGCATCTCTGCTTGCTGGATCTATGTCATCAGCTGAAATCTCATCTTGAAACCATTTCTATGGTATAACATCTCTGCTTGCTGGATCTATGTCATCAGCTGAACGCTCATCTTGAAACCATTTCTATGGTATAACATCTCTGCTTGCTGGATCTATGTCATCTGCTGAACTCTCATCTTGAAACCATTTCAATGGTATAGCATCTCTGCTTGCTGGATCTATGTCATCTGCTGAACTCTCCTCTTGAAACCATTTCTATGGTATAACATCTCTGCTTGCTGGATCTATGTCATCTGCTGAACTCTCATCTTGAAACCAATTCTATGGTATAACATCTCTGCTTGCTGGATCTATGTCATCTGCTGAACTCTCATCTTGAAACCATTTCTATGGTTTAACATCTCTGCTTGCTGGATCCATGTCTCGTGCTGAACTCTCACCTTGAATCCATTTCTATGGTATAGCATCTCTGCTTGCTGGATCTATGTCATCTGCTGAACTCTCATCTTGAAACCATTTCTATGGTATAACATCTCTGCTTGCTGGATCTATGGCATCTGCTGAACTCTCATCTTGAAACCATTTCTATGGTATAACATCTCTGCTTGCTGGATCTATGTCATCTGCTGAGCTCTCATCTTGAAACCATTTCTAGGGTATTACATCTCTGCTTGCTGTATCTATGTCATCTGCTGAACTCTCATCGTGAAACCATTTCTATGGTATAACATCTCTGCTTGCTGGATCTATGTCATCAGCTGAACTCTCATCTTGAAACCATTTCTATGGTATAACATCTCTGCTTGCTGGATCTATGTCATCTGCTGTACTCTCATCTTGAAACCATTTCTATGGTATAACATCTCTGCTTGCTGGATCTATGTCATCTGCTGAACTCTCATCTTGAAACCATTTCTATGGTTCAGCATCTCTGCTTGCTGGATCTATGTCATCTGCTGAACTCTCCTCTTTAAACCATTTCTATGGTATAACATCTCTGCTTGCTGGATCTATGTCATCTGCTGAACTCTCATCTTGAAACCATTTCTATGGTATAACATCTCTGATTGCTAGATCTGTGTCATCTGCTGAACTCTCATCTTGAAACCATTTCTATTGTATAACATCTCTGCTTGCTGAATCTATGTCATCTGCTGAACTCTCATCTTGAAACCATTTCTATGGTATAACATCTCTGCTTGCTGGATCTATGTCATCAGCTGAACTCTCATCTTGAAACCCTTTCTATGGTATAACATCTCTGCTTGCTGAATCTATGTCATCTGCTGATCTCTCATCTTGAAACCATTTCTATGGTATAACATCTCTGCTTGCTGGATCTATGTCATCTGCTGAACTCTCATCGTGAAACCATTTCTATGGTATAACATCTCTGCTTGCTGGATCTATGTCATCAGCTGAACTCTGATCTTGAAACCATTTCTATGGTATAACATCTCTGCTTGCTGGATCTTTGTAATCTGCTGTACTGTCATCTTGAAACCATTTCTATGGTATAACATCTCTGCTTGCTGGATCTATGTCATCAGCTGAACTCTCATCTTGAAACCATTTCTATGGTATAGCATCTCTGCTTCCTGGATCTATGTCATCTGCGGAACTCTCCTCTTGAAACCATTTCTATGGTTTAACATCTTTGCTTGCTGGATCTATGTCATCTGCTGATCTCTCATGGTGAAACCATTTCTATGGTATAACATCTCTGCTTGCTGGATCTATGTCATCTGCTGATCTCTCATCTTGAAACCATTTCTATGGTATAACATCTCTGCTTGCTGGATCTATGTCATCAGCTGAACTCTCATCTTGAAACCATTTCTATGGTATAACATCACTGCTTGCTGGATCTATGTCATCTGCTGATCTCTCATCTTGAAACCATTTATATGGTATAACATCTCTGCTTGCTGGATCTATGTCATCAGCTGAACACTCATCTTGAAACCAGTTCTATGGTATAACATCTCTGCTTGCTGGATCTATGTCATCAGCTGAAATCTCATCTTGAAACCATTTCATTGGTATAACATCTCTGCTTGCTGGATCTAAGTCATCTGCTGAACTCTCATCTTGAAACCATTTCTATGGTATAACATCTCTGCTTGCTGGATCTATGTCATCTGCTGAAATCTCATTTTGAAACCATTTCTATGGTATAACATCTCTGCTTGCTGGATGTATGTCATCTGCTGAACTCTCATCTTGAAATCAATTCTATGGTATAACATCTCTGCTTGCTGGATCTATGTCATCAGCTGAAATCTCATCTTGAATCCATTTCTATGGTATAGCATCTCTGCTTGCTGGATCTATGTCATCAGCTGAAATCTCATCTTGAAACCATTTCTATGGTATAACATCTCTGCTTGCTGGATCTATGTCATCAGCTGAACGCTCATCTTGAAACCATTTCTATGGTATAACATCTCTGCTTGCTGGATCTATGTCATCTGCTGAACTCTCATCTTGAAACCATTTCAATGGTATAGCATCTCTGCTTGCTGGATCTATGTCATCTGCTGAACTCTCCTCTTGAAACCATTTCTATGGTATAACATCTCTGCTTGCTGGATCTATCTCATCTGCTGAACTCTCATCTTGAAACCAATTCTATGGTATAACATCTCTGCTTGCTGGATCTATGTCATCTGCTGAACTCTCATCTTGAAACCATTTCTATGGTTTAACATCTCTGCTTGCTGGATCCATGTCTCGTGCTGAACTCTCATCTTGAATCCATTTCTATGGTATAGCATCTCTGCTTGCTGGATCTATGTCATCTGCTGAACTCTCATCTTGAAACCATTTCTATGGTATAACATCTCTGCTTGCTGGATCTATGGCATCTGCTGAACTCTCATCTTGAAACCATTTCTATGGTATAACATCTCTGCTTGCTGGATCTATGTCATCTGCTGAGCTCTCATCTTGAAACCATTTCTATGGTATTACATCTCTGCTTGCTGTATCTATGTCATCTGCTGAACTCTCATCGTGAAACCATTTCTATGGTATAACATCTCTGCTTGCTGGATCTATGTAATCAGCTGAACTCTCATCTTGAAACCATTTCTATGGTATAACATCTCTGCTTGCTGGATCTATGTCATCTGCTGTACTCTCATCTTGAAACCATTTCTATGGTATAACATCTCTGCTTGCTGGATCTATGTCATCTGCTGAACTCTCATCTTGAAACCATTTCTATGGTTCAGCATCTCTGCTTGCTGGATCTATGTCATCTGCTGAACTCTCCTCTTTAAACCATTTCTATGGTATAACATCTCTGCTTGCTGGATCTATGTCATCTGCTGAACTCTCATCTTGAAACCATTTCTATGGTATAACATCTCTGATTGCTAGATCTGTGTCATCTGCTGAACTCTCATCTTGAAACCATTTCTATTGTATAACATCTCTGCTTGCTGAATCTATGTCATCTGCTGAACTCTCATCTTGAAACCATTTCTATGGTATAACATCTCTGCTTGCTGGATCTATGTCATCAGCTGAACTCTCATCTTGAAACCCTTTCTATGGTATAACATCTCTGCTTGCTGGATCTATGTCATCTGCTGAACTCTCATCTTGAAACCATTTCTATGGTATAGCATCTCTGCTTGCTGGATCTATGTCATCTGCTGAACTCTCCTTTTGAAACCATTTCTATGGTATAACATCTCGGCTTGCTGGATCTATGTCATCTGCTGAACTCTCATCTTGAAACCAATTCTATGGTATAACATCTCTGCTTGCTGGATCTGCGTCATCTGCTGAACTCTCATCTTGAAACCATTTCTATGGTATAACATCTCTGCTTGCTGGATCTGTGTCATCTGCTGAATTGTCATCTTGAAACCATTTCTATGGTATAACATATCTGCTTGCTGGATCTATGTCACGTGCTGAACTCTCATCTTGAAACCATTTCTATGGTATAACATCTCTGCTTGCTGGATCTATGTCATCTGCTGAACTCTCATCTTGAAACCATTTCTATGGTATAACATCTCTGGTTCCTGGATCTATGTCATCTGCTGAACTCTCATCTTGAAACCATTTCTATGGTTTAACATCTCTGCTTGCTGGATCTATGTCATCTGCTGAACTCTCATCTTGAAACCATTTCTATGGTTCAGCATCTCTGCTTGCTGGATCTATGTCATCTGCTGAACTCTCCTCTTTAAACCATTTCTATGGTATAACATCTCTGCTTGCTGGATCTATGTCATCTGCTGAACTCTCATCTTGAAACCATTTCTATGGTATAACATCTCTGATTGCTGGATCTGTGTCATCTGCTGAACTCTCATCTTGAAACCATTTCTATGGTATAACATCTCTGCTTGCTGAATCTATGTCATCTGCTGAACTCTCCTCTTGAAACCATTTCTATGGTATAACATCTCTGCTTGCTGGATCTATGTAATCAGCTGAACTCTCATCTTGAAACCATTTCTATGGTATAACATCTCTGCTTGCTGGATCTATGTCATCTGCTGAACTCTCCTCTTGAAACCATTTCTATGGTATAACATCTCTGATTGCTGTATCTGTGTCATCTGCTGAACTCTCATCTTGAAACCATTTCTATGGTATAGCATCTCTGCTTGCTGGTTCTATGTCATCTGCTGAACTCTCCTCTTGAAACCATTTCTATGGTATAACATCTCTGCTTGCTGGATCTATGTCATCTGCTGAACTGTCATCTTGAATCCAATTCTATGGTATAACATCTCTGCTTGCTGGATCTGCGTCATCTGCTGAACTCTCATCTTGAAACCATTTCTATGGTATAACATCTCTGCTTGCTGGATCTGTGTCATCTGCTGAACTCTCATCTTGAAACCATTTCTATGGTATAACATATCTGCTTGCTGGATCTATGTCACGTGCTGAACTCTCATCTTGAAACCATTTCTATGGTATAACACCTCTGCTTGCTGGATCTATGTCATCTGCTGAACTCTCATCTTGAAACCATTTCTATGGTATAACATCTCTGCTTGCTGGATCTATGTCATCTGCTGAACTCTCATCTTGAAACCATTTCTATGGTATAACATCTCTGCTTCCTGGATCTATGTCATCTGCTGAACTCTCATCTTGAAACCATTTCTATGGTTTAACATCTCTGCTTGCTGGATCTATGTCATCTGCTGAACTCTCATCTTGAAACCATTTCTATGGTTCAGCATCTCTGCTTGCTGGATCTATGTCATCTGCTGAACTCTCATCTTGAAACCATTTCTATGGTATAACATCTCGGCTTGCTGGATCTATGTCATCTGCTGAACTCTCATCTTGAAACCAATTCTATGGTATAACATCTCTGCTTGCTGGATCTGCGTCATCTGCTGAACTCTCATCTTGAAACCATTTCTATGGTATAACATCTCTGCTTGCTGGATCTGTGTCATCTGCTGAATTGTCATCTTGAAACCATTTCTATGGTATAACATATCTGCTTGCTGGATCTATGTCACGTGCTGAACTCTCATCTTGAAACCATTTCTATGGTATAACATCTCTGCTTGCTGGATCTATGTCATCTGCTGAACTCTCATCTTGAAACCATTTCTATGGTATAACATCTCTGCTTCCTGGATCTATGTCATCTGCTGAACTCTCATCTTGAAACCATTTCTATGGTTTAACATCTCTGCTTGCTGGATCTATGTCATCTGCTGAACTCTCATCTTGAAACCATTTCTATGGTTCATCATCTCTGCTTGCTGGATCTATGTCATCTGCTGAACTCTCCTCTTTAAACCATTTCTATGGTATAACATCTCTGCTTGCTGGATCTATGTCATCTGCTGAACTCTCATCTTGAAACCATTTCTATGGTATAACATCTCTGATTGCTGGATCTGTGTCATCTGCTGAACTCTCATCTTGAAACCATTTCTATGGTATAACATCTCTGCTTGCTGAATCTATGTCATCTGCTGAACTCTCCTCTTGAAACCATTTCTATGGTATAACATCTCTGCTTGCTGGATCTATGTAATCAGCTGAACTCTCATCTTGAAACCATTTCTATGGTATAACATCTCTGCTTGCTGGATCTATGTCATCTGCTGAACTCTCCTCTTGAAACCATTTCTATGGTATAACATCTCTGATTGCTGTATCTGTGTCATCTGCTGAACTCTCATCTTGAAACCATTTCTATGGTATAGCATCTCTGCTTGCTGGTTCTATGTCATCTGCTGAACTCTCCTCTTGAAACCATTTCTATGGTATAACATCTCTGCTTGCTGGATCTATGTCATCTGCTGAACTGTCATCTTGAATCCAATTCTATGGTATAACATCTCTGCTTGCTGGATCTGCGTCATCTGCTGAACTCTCATCTTGAAACCATTTCTATGGTATAACATCTCTGCTTGCTGGATCTGTGTCATCTGCTGAACTCTCATCTTGAAACCATTTCTATGGTATAACATATCTGCTTGCTGGATCTATGTCACGTGCTGAACTCTCATCTTGAAACCATTTCTATGGTATAACACCTCTGCTTGCTGGATCTATGTCATCTGCTGAACTCTCATCTTGAAACCATTTCTATGGTATAACATCTCTGCTTGCTGGATCTTTGTAATCTGCTGAACTCTCATCTTGAAACCATTTCTATGGTATAACATCTCTGCTTGCTGTATCTATGTCATCAGCTGAACGCTCATCTTGAAACCATTTCTATGGTATAACATCTCTGCTTGCTGTATCTGTGTCATCAGCTGAACTCTCCTCTTGAAACCATTTCTATGGTATAACATCTCTGCTTGCTGGATCTATGTCATCAGCTGAAATCTCATCTTGAAACCATTTCTATGGTATAACATCTCTGCTTTCTGGATCTATGTCATCAGCTGAATGCTCATCTTGAAACCATTTCTATGGTATAACATCTCTGCTTGCTGGATCTATGTCATCTGCTGAACTCTCATCTTGAAACCATTTCTATGGTATAGCATCTCTGCTTGCTGGATCTGTGTCATCTGCTGAACTCTCCTCTTGAAACCATTTCTATGGTATAACATCTCTGCTTGCTGGATCTATGTCATCTGCTGAACTCTCATCTTTAAACCATTTCTATGGTATAACATCTCCGCTTGCTGGATGTATGTCATCTGCTGAACTCTCATCTTGAAACCATTTCTATGGTATAACATCTCTGCTTGCTGGATCTTTGTAATCTGCTGAACTCTCATCTTGAAACCATTTCTATGGTATAACATCTCTGCTTGCTGTATCTATGTCATCAGCTGAACGCTCATCTTGAAACCATTTCTATGGTATAACATCTCTGCTTGCTGGATCTAATTCATCAGCTAAAATCTCATCTTGAATCCATTTCTATGGTATAGCATCTCAGCTTGCTGGATCTATGTCATCTGCTGAACTCTCCTCTTGAAACCATTTCTATGGTATAACATCTCTGCTTGCTGGATCTATGTCATCAGCTGAAATCTAATCTTGAAACCATTTCTATGGTATAACATCTCTGCTTGCTGGATCTATGTTTTCAGCTGAACTCTCATCTTGAAACCATTTCTATGGTATAACATCTCTGCATGCTGGATCTATGTCATCTGCTGAACTCTCCTCTTGAAACCATTTCTATGGTATAACATCTCTGCTTGCTGGATCTATGTCATCAGCTGAAATCTAATCTTGAAACCATTTCTACGGTATAACATCTCTGCTTGCTGGATCTATGTTTTCAGCTGAACTCTCATCTTGAAACCATTTCTATGGTATAACATATCTGCATGCTGGATCTATGTCATCTGCTGATCTCTCATCTTGAAACCATTTCTATGGTATAACATCTCTGCTTGCTGGATCTATGTCATCTGCTGAACTCTCATCGTGAAACCATTTCTATGGTATAACATCTCTGCTTGCAGGATCTATGTCATCAGCTGAACTCTGATCTTGAAACCATTTCTATGGTATAACATCTCTGCTTGCTGGATCTTTGTAATCTGCTGTACTCTCATCTTGAAACCATTTCTATGGTATAACATCTCTGCTTGCTGGATCTATGTCATCAGCTGAACTCTCATCTTGAAACCATTTCTATGGTATAGCATCTCTGCTTGCTGGATCTATGTCATCTGCGGAACTCTCCTCTTGAAACCATTTCTATGGTTTAACATCTTTGCTTGCTGGATCTATGTCATCTGCTGATCTCTCATCGTGAAACCATTTCTATGGTACAACATCTCTGCTTGCTGGATCTATGTCATCTGCTGATCTCTCATCTTGAAACCATTTCTATGGTATAACATCTCTGCTTGCTGGATCTATGTCATCAGCTGAACTCTCATCTTGAAACCATTTCTATGGTATAACATCTCTGCTTGCTGGATCTATGTCATCTGCTGATCTCTCATCTTGAAACCATTTCTATGGTATAACATCTCTGCTTGCTGGATCTATGTCATCAGCTGAACGCTCATCTTGAAACCAGTTCTTTGGTATAACATCTCTGCTTGCTGGATCTATGTCATCAGCTGAAATCTCATCTTGAAACCATTTCATTGGTATAACATCTCTGCTTGCTGGATCTATGTCATCTGCTGAACTCTCATCTTGAAACCATTTCTATGGTATAACATCTCTGCTTGCTGGATCTATGTCATCTGCTGAAATCTCATTTTGAAACCATTTCTATGGTATAACATCTCTGTTTGCTGGATGTATGTCATCCGCTGAACTCTCATCTTGAAACCAATTCTATGGTATAACATCTCTGCTTGCTGGATCTATGTCATCAGCTGAAATCTCATCTTGAATCCATTTCTATGGTATAGCATCTCTGCTTGCTGGATCTATGTCATCAGCTGAAATCTCATCTTGAAACCATTTCTATGGTATAACATCTCTGCTTGCTGGATCTATGTCATCAGCTGAACGCTCATCTTGAAACCATTTCTATGGTATAACATCTCTGCTTGCTGGATCTATGTCATCTGCTGAACTCTCATCTTGAAACCATTTCAATGGTATAGCATCTCTGCTTGCTGGATCTATGTCATCTGATGAACTCTCCTCTTGAAACCATTTCTATGGTATAACATCTCTGCTTGCTGGATCTATGTCATCTGCTGAACTCTCATCTTGAAACCAATTCTATGGTATAACATCTCTGCTTGCTGGATCTGCGTCATCTGCTGAACTCTCATCTTGAAACCATTTCTATGGCATAACATCTCTGCTTGCTGGATCTGTGTCATCTGCTGAACTCTCATCTTGAAACCATTTCTATGGTATAACATCTCTGCTTGCTGGATCTATGTCATCTGCTGAACTCTCATCTTGAAACCATTTCTATGGTTTAACATCTCTGCTTGCTGGATCTATGTCTCGTGCTGAACTCTCATCTTGAATCCATTTCTATGGTATAGCATCTCTGCTTGCTGGATCTATGTCATCTGCTGAACTCCCATCTTGAAACCATTTCTATGGTATAACATCTCTGCTTGCTGGATCTATGGCATCTGCTGAACTCTCATCTTGAAACCATTTCTATGGTATAACATCTCTGCTTGCTGGATCTATGTCATCTGCTGAGCTCTCATCTTGAAACCATTTCTATGGTATTACATCTCTGCTTGCTGTATCTATGTCATCTGCTGAACTCTCATCGTGAAACCATTTCTATGGTATAACATCTCTGCTTGCTGGATCTATGTCATCAGCTGAACTCTCATCTTGAAACCATTTCTATGGTATAACATCTCTGCTTGCTGGATCTATGTCATCTGCTGTACTCTCATCTTGAAACCATTTCTATGGTATAACATCTCTGCTTGCTGGATCTATGTCATCTGCTGAACTCTCATCTTGAAACCATTTCTATGGTTCAGCATCTCTGCTTGCTGGATCTATGTCATCTGCTGAACTCTCCTCTTTAAACCATTTCTATGGTATAACATCTCTGCTTGCTGGATCTATGTCATCTGCTGAACTCTCATCTTGAAACCATTTCTATGGTATAACATCTCTGATTGCTGGATCTGTGTCATCTGCTGAACTCTCATCTTGAAACCATTTCTATTGTATAACATCTCTGCTTGCTGAATCTATGTCATCTGCTGAACTCTCATCTTGAAACCATTTCTATGGTATAACATCTCTGCTTGCTGGATCTATGTCATCAGCTGAAATCTCATCTTGAAACCATTTCTATGGTATAACATCTCTGCTTGCTGGATCTATGTCATCTGCTGAACTCCCATCTTGAAACCATTTCTATTTTATAGCATCTCTGCTTGCTGGATCTATGTCATCTGCTGAACTCTCCTTTTGAAACCATTTCTATGGTATAACATCTCGGCTTGCTGGATCTATGTCATCTGCTGAACTCTCATCTTGAAACCAATTCTATGGTATTACATCTCTGCTTGCTGGATCTGCGTCATCTGCTGAATTCTCATCTTGAAACCATTTCTATGGTATAACATCTCTGCTTGCTGGATCTGTGTCATCTGCTGAATTCTCATCTTGAAACCATTTCTATGGTATAACATATCTGCTTGCTGGATCTATGTCACGTGCTGAACTCTCATCTTGAAACCATTTCTATGGTATAACATCTCTGCTTGCTGGATCTATGTCATCTGCTGAACTCTCATCTTGAAACCATTTATTTGGTATAACATCTCTGCTTGCTGGATCTATGTCATCTGCTGAACTCTCATCTTGAAACCATTTCTATGGTTTAACATCTCTGCTTGCTGGATCTATGTCATCTGCTGAACTCTCATCTTGAAACCATTTCTATGGTTCAGCATCTCTGCTTGCTGGATCTATGTCATCTGATGAACTCTCCTCTTTAAACCATTTCTATGGTATAACATCTCTGCTTGCTGGATCTATGTCATCTGCTGAACTCTCATCTTGAAACCATTTCTATGGTATAACATCTCTGATTGCTGGATCTGTGTCATCTGCTGAACTCTCATCTTGAAACGATTTCTATGGTATAACATCTCTGCTTGCTGAATCTATGTCATCTGCTGAACTCTCCTCTTGAAACCATTTCTATGGTATAACAACTCTGCTTGCTGGATCTATGTAATCAGCTGAACTCTCATCTTGAAACCATTTCTATGGTATAACATCTCTGCTTGCTGGATCTATGTCATCTGCTGAACTCTCATCTTGAAACCATTTCTATGGTATAGCATCTCTGCTTGCTGGTTCTATGTCATCTGCTGAACTCTCCTCTTGAAACCATTTCTATGGTATAACATCTCTGCTTGCTGGATCTATGTCATCTGCTGAACTCTCATCTTGAATCCAATTCTATGGTATAACATCTCTGCTTGCTGGATCTGCGTCATCTGCTGAACTCTCATCTTGAAACCATTTCTATGGTATAACATCTCTGCTTGCTGGATCTGTGTCATCTGCTGAACTCTCATCTTGAAACCATTTCTATGGTATAACATATCTGCTTGCTGGATCTATGTCACGTGCTGAACTCTCATCTTGAAACCATTTCTATGGTATAACACCTCTGCTTGCTGGATCTATGTCATCTGCTGAACTCTCATCTTGAAACCATTTCTATAGTATAACATCTCTGCTTGCTGGATCTATGTCATCTGCTGAACTCTCATCTTGAAACCATTTCTATGGTTTAACATCTCTGCTTGCTGGATCTATGTCTCGTGCTGAACTCTGATTTTGAAACCATTTCTATGGTATAGCATCTCTGCTTGCTGGATCTATGTCATCTGCTGAACTCTCATCTTGAAACCATTTCTATGGTATAACATCTCTGCTTGCTGGATCTATGGCATCTGCTGAACTCTCATCTTGAAACCATTTCTATGGTATAACATCTCTGCTTGCTGGATCTATGTCATCTGCTGAGCTCTCATCTTGAAACCATTTCTATGGTATTACATCTCTGCTTGCTGTATCTATGTCATCTGCTGAACTCTCGTCGTGAAACCATTTCTATGGTATAACATCTCTGCTTTCTGGATCTGTGTCATCTGCTGAACTGTCATCTTGAAACCATTTCTATGGTATAACATCTCTGCTTGCTGGATCTATGTCATCAGCTGAACTCTCATCTTGAAACCATTTCTATGGTATAACATCTCTGCTTGCTGGATCTATGTCATCTGCTGAACTCTCCTCTTGAATCCATTTCTATGGTATAACATCTCTGCTTGCTGGATCTATGTCATCTGCTGAACTCTCATCTTGAATCCATTTCTATGGTATAACATCTCTGCTTGCTGGATCTATGTCATCTGCTGAACTCTCATCTTGAAACCATTTCTATGGTATAACATCTCTGCTTGCTGGATCTATGTCATCAGCTGAACTCTCATCTTGAAACCATTTCTATGGTATAACATCTCTGCTTGCTGGATCTATGTCATCAGCTGAACTCTCATCTTGAAACCATTTCTATGGTATAACTACTCTGCTTGCTGAATCTATGGCACCTGCTGAACTCTCATCTTGAAGCCATTTCTATGGTATAACATCTCTGCTTGCTAGATCTATGTTATCTGCTGAACTCTCATCTTGAAACCATTTATATGGTTTAATGTGTCTGCTTGCTGGATCTGTGCTCTGTTATTTGATGCATTGTATTCAATAGTCTCTGTCTGTCCTTCCATCATTGTAGACTTTATCTGATGGTGAAAGGTGTTATACTGTGTCAGGCATAGTGTGTTAGGTCTGTGTCTTTGATCAGCAATCCACTCCCTGGTGAGCTGAGCAGCTGCCAATTTAGTCACAAGCAGCTGCCACAATCCCTCTCACCTGATGCTACAGTCCTTCCTATAAATCTAGATGCATCATAAGGGGTGCACGCACGTGTCCTCTTCAGCAAAGTGTCCTGTTCAACAAGTGTTTGACAGTCATTTCAATGGCAGTCATTCAGGGCAGGAGTCAGGTAACCGACACTTTATACTCTCTTCTAACTATGTACTTTACTCCTGCATCCATATTCCGGTGTCCTTTTTTTCATCCACATTGACCGCCCTATCCCCCCTCCATCACCACTCATCCATATCTGCCCCTCTCTCCTTCCCTCTCCTATGTACAGCTCCCATGCTCTTTTGAACTTCCTGAAAAATCTCACTCTATCTTATCCAAAGGTATTGCACAGGAAATCATGTCACAAATCCAAAAACTATCTCCTCTTTCTCTTTTAACTGCTACTACTCATTTCAGGGGATATCTCTTCTAGCCCCGGACCACCCTCCACCAACTTCAACCTCTCCCTTACCTCACATCGAAACCCTGCTAATCTTATTAACATCAGCTGTACTCCTTCATCTACCTCCTTCAATTGCGCACTGAGGAATCCACGCTCTATATGCAACAAGCTTCCTTTCCTGCACAATTACTTTCTGACCAACTCTCTCAATCTGCTGGCCCTCACTGAAACCTGGATCCAGGATTCTGACACTGTCTCCCCTGCTGCTATTTCTCATGGCGGCCTGCATTTTTCCCATTCCCCGAGACCTGAAAACAGACTTGGTGGTGGGGTCGGCATACTCCTGTCCCCACATTGCACCTTCCAGGTCATCCCCCCCAGTACCATCACTCTCATTCCCTTCTTTTGAGGTCCACACAATCAGGCTCTTCCATCCCTTCTCCCTCAGAATAGCGGTCGTATACCCTTCCCCAGGCTCACCCACCCAGTTCTTTGACCATTTTTCTGCCTGGCTGCCGCACTTCATGTCCTCAGATTTACCAACCCTTATCCTGGGAGACTTCAACATCCCCATAAACAGCCCCACCTCCTCATCCGCATCCCAGCTTCTATCTTTAACCACTTCTCTTGGCCTCTCACAGCTTTCAACCTCTGAGACACACAAAGATGGAAACACCCTTGATCTGGTCTTTGTCCGGCTTAGTTCAATCCCCCACCTAAATAACTCCCCTCTTCCCCTCTCTGATCATAACATTCTCTCTGTCACACTCACAAATCCTCGCCTGCCCCAGCACACTCCTACCTATCACACATTCAGAATTCTACAAGCCATTAACCCTCATACACTTACAGACTCCCTTCACTCATCACTGTCCCCAATCTCCTCTTTTTCCTGTCCTGATCTGGCTGTAAACCACTACAATGACACCCTCAGATGCATGCTGGACCAAGTAGCGCCCATCACCCTCAGAACCTCTAAACACAGAGCAAAACAGCCCTGGCTCACACCGCAAAGCCGATTTCTCCAGCGTTGCTCTAGAAGTGCCGAACGCCTATGGAGGAAAACTCGCACACTAGAAGACTTTATCCACTACAAATTTATGTTAAAAACATATAACTCTGCCCTTTAAAGCGCAGGCCCCCATCACGGACATTTGTGCCGAGTACTTGGCCTCCTACTTCACAGAGAAAATAGACACCATCCATCAGGAAATCAGCTCCCAGCCACCAAGAGCCGTGACTCCCATCCCTCCCCACATCCCCTCTGCATCACTCTCCACATATGACCCAGTCACAGAAGACAAAGTCTCCAGGCTCCTCTCTTCTTCCCATCCCACTACATGCACCACTGACCCCATCCCCTCACATCTACTCCAGTCTCTTTCTTCAGTAGTCACTACTCGCCTAACTAAAATCTTCAACCTCTCCCTCTCTTCTGGTATCTTCCCCTCCTCCTTCAAACACTCCATCATTACTCCATTATTAAAAAAGCCCTCTCTTCACCTTTCCTGCACAAACAACTACAGACCAGTCTCCAATCTTCCCTTCATCTCTAAACTCTTGGAGCGCCTGGTCTACTCCCGCCTTGCCAGTTACCTCTCCACTCACTCTCTTCTAGACCCATCACAGTTCGGCTTCCATCCCCTATATTCTACAGAAACTGCACTTATCAAAGTAACCAATGACCTTCTGACAGCAAAATGTAATGGTGACCCTCATTCTTCTTGACCTCTCTGCAGCCTTTGACACCATTGACCACCACCTCCTACTCTCTACGCTCCACTCAATCGGCATTAAGGACACTGCTCTCTCTTGGTTCTCCTCCTACCTATCTGACCGCTCTCTCAGTGTATCGTTCGCTGGCTCCACTTCTTCCCCTCTTCCTCTCACTATTGGGGTTCCTCGGGGTTCAGTCCTTGGCCCTCTTCTATTCTCTCTCTACACAGCCCCAGTTGGACAGACCATCAGCAAACTTGGTTTTCAGTACCATCTTTATGCTGATGACACACAACTATACACCTCATCCCCTGACCTTACCCCCGCTGTACTACAGAACACCAGTGACTGTCTGGCCGCAGTTTCTAACATCATGTCCGCTCTCTACCTGAAACTCAACCTTTCCAAAACTGAACTTCTTCTACTCCCGCCGTCTGCTCACCTCTCTAAATCTGACATCTCTCTTTCCGTGTGTGGCACCACAATAATGCCGAGCCAGCAGGCGCGTTGTCTGGGCGTTGTGTTTGACACCAATCTTTCCTTCACCTTCCACATACAATCTCTTGCCCACTCTTGTCGCTTGCACCTGAAGAACATCTCTAGAATCCGCCACTTTATCACCTTGAAAACAACAAAAACCCTCACTGTTGCCCTGATCCACTCCCGCCTCGACTACTGTAACTCTCTATTAATTGGCCTCCCCCTCACTCGACTTTCCCCCCTCCAGTCCATCTTTAATGCTGCTGCCAGGGTCATCTATTTGGCTAACCGTTACTCAGACTCCTCCGCTCTGTGCCAGTCATTGCACTGGCTGCCCATGAATTATAGGATCCAATTTAAATTGCTTGTTCTCACCCACAAAGCTCTCCACAGTGCGGCACCACCCTACATCTCTTCCCTCATTTCTGTTTATCGGCCTACCCATTCTCTATGCTCCGCAAGCGACTTTCGACTAACAGCCACACTAATCCGTACCTCCCACTCCCTGCTTCAAAACAACTCCTGAGCTGCACCTATTCTTTGGAATGCTCTACCCCAAGAAATTAGGATGAACCACAATTTACACAGTTTTAGGCGCTCCCTAAAAACACACTTGTTTAGGGCGGCCTATCACCTTCCCTAATCGAAGTCCTTTTATCTTCTTATAGCCCATCCCTTATTTCTCCACACAACTCTCCACCGAACCAAAAAGCACCAGAAATACTGGCTGGTGATGAGCTCATGCAGCCTTTATCTATCCCTCATCCCCTCAAGATGGCTGGACCATCCTTGCAAATAAGCCATTGTACTTTGTGTCACCCCCACCTCATTGTAGATTGTAAGCTCTTACGAGCAGGGTTGCCATTATTTTTGCTGTAATTATTGTATTATCTTTAGCTATGTTACTTATGACTGTTGTATATGAACCTGTGAATTGTTAAGAGCTGCGGAATATGTTGGCGCTATATAAATAAAGATTATTATTATTATATTATACAAGCTGCTCCTGAGGGCATGCAGAATAATGTACACCCTGTCCTAGGAGCTTACAATCTAATGTACAATATACAGACTGCTCCTGAGGGCATGCAGAATAATGTACACCCTGTCCTAGGAGCTTACAATCTAATGTACAATATACAGACTGCTCCTGAGGGCATGCAGAATAATGCACACCCTGTCCTAGGAGCTTACAATCTAACATACAGTATACAGACTGCTCCTGAGGGCATGCAGAATAATGCACACCCTGTCCTAGGAGCTTACAATCTAATGTACAATATACAGGCTGCTCCTGAGGGCATGCAGAATAATGTACACCCTGTCCTAGGAGCTTACAATCTAATGTACAATATACAGACTGCTCCTGAGGGCATGCAGAATAATGCACACCCTGTCCTAGGAGCTTACAATCTAACATACAGTATACAGACTGCTCCTGAGGGCATGCAGAATAATGCACACCCTGTCCTAGGAGCTTACAATCTAATATGCAATATACAGACTGCTCCTGAGGGCATGCAGAATAATGCACACCCTGTCCTAGGAGCTTACAATCTAATATACAATATACAGGGTGCTCCTGAGGGTATGCAGAATAATGTACACCCTGTCCTAGGAGCTTACAATCTAATATACAATATACAGGGTGCTCCTGAGGGCATGCAGAATAATGTACACCCTGTCCTAGGAGCTTACAATCTAATGTACAATATACAGACTGCTCCTGAGGGCATGCAGAATAATGCACACCCTGTCCTAGGAGCTTACAATCTAACATACAGTATACAGACTGCTCCTGAGGGCATGCAGAATAATGCACACCCTGTCCTAGGAGCTTACAATCTAATATACAATATACAGGGTGCTCCTGAGGGCATGCAGAATAATGTACACCCTGTCCTAGGAGCTTACAATCTAATGTACAATATACAGACTGCTCCTGAGGGCATGCAGAATAATGCACACCCTGTCCTAGGAGCTTACAATCTAATATGCAATATACAGACTGCTCCTGAGGGCATGCAGAATAATGCACACCCTGTCCTAGGAGCTTACAATCTAATATACAATATACAGGGTGCTCCTGAGGGTATGCAGAATAATGCACACCCTGTCCTAGGAGCTTACAATCTAATATACAGTATACAGACTGCTCCTGAGGGCATGCAGAATAATGCACACCCTGTCCTAGGAGCTTACAATCTATTATACAATATACAGACTGCTCCTGAGGGCATGCAGAATAATACACACCCTGTCCTAGAAGCTTACAATCTAATATACAATATACCTACTGCTCCTGAGGGCATGCAGAATAATGCACACCCTGTCCTAGGAGCTTACAATCTAATATACAATATACAGACTGCTCCTGAGGGCATGCAGAATAATGTACACCCTGTCCTAGGAGCTTACAATCTAATATACAATATACAGACTGCTCCTGAGGGCATGCAGAATAATGTACACCCTGTCCTAGGAGCTTACAATCTAATATACAATATACAGACTGCTCCTGAGGGCATGCAGAATAATGTACACCCTGTTCTAGGAGCTTACAATCTAATATACAAAATACAGGCTGCTCCTGAGGGCATGCAGAATAATATACACCCTGTACTAGGAGCTTACAGCCTAATATACAATATACAGAGTGCTCCTGAGGGCATGCAGAATAATGCACACCCTGTCCTAGGAGCTTACAATCTAATATACAATATACAGACTGCTCCTGAGGGCATGCAGAATAATGCACACCCTGTACTAGGAGCTTACAATCTAATATACAGTATACAGACTGCTCCTGAGGGCATGCAGAATAATGCACACCCTGTCCTAGGAGCTTACAATCTAATATACAATATACAGACTGCTCCTGAGGGCATGCAGAATAATGCACACCCTGTACTAGGAGCGTACAATCTAATATACAGTATACAGACTGCTCCTGAGGGCATGCAGAATAATGTACACCCTGTCCTAGGAGCTTACAATCTAATATACAGTATACAGACTGCTCCTGAGGGCATGCAGAATAATGTACACCCTGTCCTAGGAGCTTACAATCTAATATACAATATACAGGCTGCTCCTGAGGGCATGCAGAATAATGCACACCCTGTCCTAGGAGCTTACAATCTAATATACAATATACAGACTGCTCCTGAGGGCATGCAGAATAATGTACACCCTGTCCTAGGAGCTTACAATCTAATATACAGTATACAGACTGCTCCTGAGGGCATGCAGAATAATGCACACCCTGTCCTAGGAGCTTACAATCTAATATACAGTATACAGGCTGCTCCTGAGGGCATGCAGAATAATGCACACCCTGTCCTAGGAGCTTACAATCTAATGTACAATATACAGACTGCTCCTGAGGGCATGCAGAATAATGTACACCCTGTCCTAGGAGCTTACCATCTAATATATAATATGCAGACTGCTCCTGAGGGCATGCAGAATAATGCACACACTGTCCGAGGAGCTTACAATCTAATATACAGTATACAGACTGCTCCTGAGGGCATGCAGAATAATGCACACCCTGTCCTAGGAGCTTACAATCTAATATACAATATACAGACTGCTCCTGAGGGCATGCAGAATAATGTACACCCTGTCCTAGCAGCTTACAATCTAATATACAATATACAGACTGCTCCTGAGGGCATGCAGAATAATGTACACCCTGTCCTAGGAGCTTACAATCTAATGTACAATATACAGACTGCCCCTGAGGGCATGCAGAATAATGTACACCCTGTCCTAGGAGCTTACAATCTAATATACAATATACAGACTGCTCCTGAGGGCATGCAGAATAATGTACACCCTGTCCTAGGAGCTTACAATCTAATATACAATATACAGACTGCTCCTGAGGGCATGCAGAATAATGTACACCCTGTCCTAGGAGCTTACAATATAATATACAATATACAGACTGCTCCTGAGGGCATGCAGAATAATGTACACCCTGTCCTAGGAGCTTACAATCTAATATACAGTATACAGACTGCTCCTGAGGGTATGCAGAATAATGCACACCCTGTCCTAGGAGCTTACAATCTAATATACAGTATACAGACTGCTCCTGAGGGCATGCAGAATAATGCACACCCTGTCCTAGGAGCTTACAATCTAATATACAATATACAGACTGCTCCTGAGGGCATGCAGAATAATGCACACCCTGTCCTAGGAGCTTACCATCTAATATATAATATACAGACTGCTCCTGAGGGCATGCAGAATAATGCACACCCTGTCCTAGGAGCTTACCATCTAATATACAATATACAGACTGCTCCTGAGGGCATGCAGAATAATGCACATCCTGTCCTAGGAGCTTACCATCTAATATATAATATACAGACTGCTCCTGAGGGCATGCAGAATAATGTACACCCTGTCCTAGGAGCTTACAATCTAATGTACAATATACAGACTGCTCCTGAGGGCATGCAGAATAATGCACACCCTGTCCTAGGAGCTTACAATCTAATGTACAATATACAGACTGCTCCTGAGGGCATGCAGAATAATGTACACCCTGTCCTAGGAGCTTACCATCTAATATATAATATACAGACTGCTCCTGAGGGCATGCAGAATAATGTACACCCTGTCCTAGGAGCTTACAATCTAATATACAGTATACAGACTGCTCCTGAGGGCATGCAGAATAATGCACACCCTGTCCTAGGAGCTTACAATCTAATATACAATATACAGACTGCTCCTGAGGGCATGCAGAATAATGCACACCCTGTCCTAGGAGCTTACATTCTAATATACAATATGCAGACTGCTCCTGAGGGCATGCAGAATAATGCACACCCTGTCCTAGGAGCTTACATTCTAATATACAATATACAGGCTGCTCCTGAGGGCATGCAGAATAATGCACACCCTGTCCTAGGAGCTTACAATCTAATGTACAATATACAGACTGCTCCTGAGGGCATGCAGAATAATGCACACCCTGTCCTAGGAGCTTACAATCTAATGTACAATATACAGACTGCTCCTGAGGACATGCAGAATAATGCACACCCTGTCCTAGGAGCTTACAATCTAATATACAATATACAGGCTGCTCCTGAGGGCATGCAGAATAATGCACACCCTGTCCTAGGAGCTTACAATCTAATATACAGTATACAGACTGCTCCTGAGGGCATGCAGAATAATGTACACCCTGTCCTAGGAGCTTACATTCTAATATACAATATACAGACTGCTCCTGAGGACATGCAGAATAATGCACACCCTGTCCTAGGAGCTTACAATCTAATATACAATATACAGGCTGCTCCTGAGGGCATGCAGAATAATGTACACCCTGTCCTAGGAGCTTACAATCTAATATACAATATACAGGCTGCTCCTGAGGGCATGCAGAATAATGTACACCCTGTCCTAGGAGCTTACATTCTAATATACAATATGCAGACTGCTCCTGAGGGCATGCAGAATAATGTACACCCTGTCCTAGGAGCTTACAATCTAATATACAATATACAGGCTGCTCCTGAGGGCATGCAGAATAATGCACACCCTGTCCTAGGAGCTTACAATCTAATGTACAATATACAGACTGCTCCTGAGGGCATGCAGAATAATGCACACCCTGTCCTAGCAGCTTACATTCTAATATACAATATACAGGCTGCTCCTGAGGGCATGCAGAATAATGCACACCCTGTCCTAGGAGCTTACAATCTAATGTACAATATACAGACTGCTCCTGAGGGCATGCAGAATAATGCACACCCTGTCCTAGGAGCTTACAATCTAATGTACAATATACAGACTGCTCCTGAGGACATGCAGAATAATGCACACCCTGTCCTAGGAGCTTACAATCTAATATACAATATACAGGCTGCTCCTGAGGGCATGCAGAATAATGCACACCCTGTCCTAGGAGCTTACAATCTAATGTACAATATACAGACTGCTCCTGAGGGCATGCAGAATAATGTACACCCTGTCCTAGGAGCTTACATTCTAATGTACAATATACAGACTGCTCCTGAGGGCATGCAGAATAATGTACACCCTGTCCTAGGAGCTTACAATCTAATATACAGTATACAGACTGCTCCTGAGGGCATGCAGAATAATGCACACCCTGTCCTAGGAGCTTACAATCTAATATACAATATACAGGCTGCTCCTGAGGGCATGCAGAATAATGTACACCCTGTCCTAGGAGCTTACCATCTAATATACAATATACAGACTGCTCCTGAGGGCATGCAGAATAATGCACACCCTGTCCTAGGAGCTTACAATCTAATATACAATATACAGACTGCTCCTGAGGGCATGCAGAATAATGCACACCCTGTCCTAGGAGCTTACAATCTAATATACAATATACAGGCTGCTCCTGAGGGCATGCAGAATAATGTACACCCTGTCCTAGGAGCTTACAATCTAATATACAATATACAGGCTGCTCCTGAGGGCATGCAGAATAATGTACACCCTGTCCTAGGAGCTTACAATCTAATATACAATATACAGGCTGCTCCTGAGGGCATGCAGAATAATGTACACCCTGTCCTAGGAGCTTACAATCTAATATACAGTATACAGACTGCTCCTGAGGGCATGTAGAATAATGCACATCCTGTCCTAGGAGCTTACAATCTAATATACAGTATACAGACTGCTCCTGATGGCATGCAGAATAATGTACACCCTGTCCTAGGAGCTTACAATCTAATATACAATATACAGACTGCTCCTGAGGGCATGCAGAATAATGCACACCCTGTCCTAGGAGCTTACAATCTAATATACAATATACAGACTGCTCCTGAGGGCATGCAGAATAATGCACACCCTGTCCTAGGAGCTTACAATCTAATATACAGTATACAGACTGCTCCTGAGGGCATGCAGAATAATGCACACCCTGTCCTAGGAGCTTACAATCTAATATACAATATACAGACTGCTCCTGAGGGCATGCAGAATAATGCACACCCTGTCCTAGGAGCTTACAATCTAATATACAATATACAGAGTGCTCCTGAGGGCATGCAGAATAATGTACACCCTGTCCTAGGAGCTTACAATCTAATATACAATATACAGACTGCTCCTGAGGGCATGCAGAATAATGCACACCCTGTCCTAGGAGCTTACAATCTAATATACAGTATACAGACTGCTCCTGAGGGCATGCAGAATAATGCACACCCTGTCCTAGGAGCTTACAATCTAATATTCAGTATACAGACTGCTCCTGAGGGCATGCAGAATAATGCACACCCTGTCCTAGGAGCTTACAATCTAATATACAATATACAGACTGCTCCTGAGGGCATGCAGAATAATGCACACCCTGTCCTAGGAGCTTACATTCTAATATACAATATGCAGACTGCTCCTGAGGGCATGCAGAATAATGCACACCCTGTCCTAGGAGCTTACATTCTAATATACAATATACAGGCTGCTCCTGAGGGCATGCAGAATAATGCACACCCTGTCCTAGGAGCTTACAATCTAATGTACAATATACAGACTGCTCCTGAGGGCATGCAGAATAATGCACACCCTGTCCTAGGAGCTTACAATCTAATGTACAATATACAGACTGCTCCTGAGGACATGCAGAATAATGCACACCCTGTCCTAGGAGCTTACAATCTAATATACAATATACAGGCTGCTCCTGAGGGCATGCAGAATAATGCACACCCTGTCCTAGGAGCTTACAATCTAATATACAGTATACAGACTGCTCCTGAGGGCATGCAGAATAATGTACACCCTGTCCTAGGAGCTTACATTCTAATATACAATATACAGACTGCTCCTGAGGACATGCAGAATAATGCACACCCTGTCCTAGGAGCTTACAATCTAATATACAATATACAGGCTGCTCCTGAGGGCATGCAGAATAATGTACACCCTGTCCTAGGAGCTTACAATCTAATATACAATATACAGGCTGCTCCTGAGGGCATGCAGAATAATGTACACCCTGTCCTAGGAGCTTACATTCTAATATACAATATGCAGACTGCTCCTGAGGGCATGCAGAATAATGTACACCCTGTCCTAGGAGCTTACAATCTAATATACAATATACAGGCTGCTCCTGAGGGCATGCAGAATAATGCACACCCTGTCCTAGGAGCTTACAATCTAATGTACAATATACAGACTGCTCCTGAGGGCATGCAGAATAATGCACACCCTGTCCTAGCAGCTTACATTCTAATATACAATATACAGGCTGCTCCTGAGGGCATGCAGAATAATGCACACCCTGTCCTAGGAGCTTACAATCTAATGTACAATATACAGACTGCTCCTGAGGGCATGCAGAATAATGCACACCCTGTCCTAGGAGCTTACAATCTAATGTACAATATACAGACTGCTCCTGAGGACATGCAGAATAATGCACACCCTGTCCTAGGAGCTTACAATCTAATATACAATATACAGGCTGCTCCTGAGGGCATGCAGAATAATGCACACCCTGTCCTAGGAGCTTACAATCTAATGTACAATATACAGACTGCTCCTGAGGGCATGCAGAATAATGTACACCCTGTCCTAGGAGCTTACATTCTAATGTACAATATACAGACTGCTCCTGAGGGCATGCAGAATAATGTACACCCTGTCCTAGGAGCTTACAATCTAATATACAGTATACAGACTGCTCCTGAGGGCATGCAGAATAATGCACACCCTGTCCTAGGAGCTTACAATCTAATATACAATATACAGGCTGCTCCTGAGGGCATGCAGAATAATGTACACCCTGTCCTAGGAGCTTACCATCTAATATACAATATACAGACTGCTCCTGAGGGCATGCAGAATAATGCACACCCTGTCCTAGGAGCTTACAATCTAATATACAATATACAGACTGCTCCTGAGGGCATGCAGAATAATGCACACCCTGTCCTAGGAGCTTACAATCTAATATACAATATACAGGCTGCTCCTGAGGGCATGCAGAATAATGTACACCCTGTCCTAGGAGCTTACAATCTAATATACAATATACAGGCTGCTCCTGAGGGCATGCAGAATAATGTACACCCTGTCCTAGGAGCTTACAATCTAATATACAATATACAGGCTGCTCCTGAGGGCATGCAGAATAATGTACACCCTGTCCTAGGAGCTTACAATCTAATATACAGTATACAGACTGCTCCTGAGGGCATGTAGAATAATGCACATCCTGTCCTAGGAGCTTACAATCTAATATACAGTATACAGACTGCTCCTGATGGCATGCAGAATAATGTACACCCTGTCCTAGGAGCTTACAATCTAATATACAATATACAGACTGCTCCTGAGGGCATGCAGAATAATGCACACCCTGTCCTAGGAGCTTACAATCTAATATACAATATACAGACTGCTCCTGAGGGCATGCAGAATAATGCACACCCTGTCCTAGGAGCTTACAATCTAATATACAGTATACAGACTGCTCCTGAGGGCATGCAGAATAATGCACACCCTGTCCTAGGAGCTTACAATCTAATATACAGTATACAGACTGCTCCTGAGGGCATGCAGAATAATGCACACCCTGTCCTAGGAGCTTACAATCTAATATACAATATACAGACTGCTCCTGAGGGCATGCAGAATAATGCACACCCTGTCCTAGGAGCTTACAATCTAATATACAATATACAGAGTGCTCCTGAGGGCATGCAGAATAATGTACACCCTGTCCTAGGAGCTTACAATCTAATATACAATATACAGACTGCTCCTGAGGGCATGCAGAATAATGCACACCCTGTCCTAGGAGCTTACAATCTAATATACAGTATACAGACTGCTCCTGAGGGCATGCAGAATAATGCACACCCTGTCCTAGGAGCTTACAATCTAATATTCAGTATACAGACTGCTCCTGAGGGCATGCAGAATAATGCACACCCTGTCCTAGGAGCTTACAATCTAATATACAATATACAGACTGCTCCTGAGGACATGCAGAATAATGTACACCCTGTCCTAGGAGCTTACAATCTAATATACAATATATAGGCTGCTCCTGAGGGCATGCAGAATAATTCACACACTGTCCTAGGAGCTTACAATCTAATATACAGTATACAGACTGCTCCTGAGGGCATGCAGAATAATGCACACCCTGTCCTAGGAGCTTACAATCTAATATTCAGTATACAGACTGCTCCTGAGGGCATGCAGAATAATGCACACCCTGTCCTAGGAGCTTACAATCTAATATACAATATACAGACTGCTCCTGAGGGCATGCAGAATAATGTACACCCTGTCCTAGGAGCTTACAATCTAATATACAATATACAGGCTGCTCCTGAGGACATGCAGAATAATGCACACCCTGTTCTAGGAGCTTACAATCTAATATACAATATACAGACTGCTCCTGAGGGCATGCAGAATAATGTACACCCTGTCCTAGGAGCTTACAATCTAATATACAATATACAGGCTGCTCCTGAGGGCATGCAGAATAATGTACACCCTGTGCTAGGAGCTTACAATCTAATATACAATATACATTCTGATCCTGAGGGCATGCAGAATAATGCACACCCTGTCCTAGAAGCTTACAATCTAATATACAATATACCTACTGCTCCTGAGGGCATGCAGAATAATGCACACCCCGTCCTAGGAGCTTACAATCTAATATACAATATACAGACTGCTCCTGAGGGCATGCAGAATAATGTACACCCTGTCCTAGGAGCTTACAGTCTAATATACAATATACAGACTGCTCCTGAGGGCATGCAGAATAATGCACACCCTGTCCTAGGAGCTTACAATCTAATATACAATATACAGACTGCTCCTGAGGGCATGCAGAATAATGTACACCCTGTCCTAGGAGCTTACAATCTAATATATAATATACATTCTGATCCTGGGGGCATGCAGAATAATGCACACCCTGTCCTAGGAGCTTACAATCTAATATACAATATACAGACTGCTCCTGAGGGCATGCAGAATAATGTACACCCTGTCCTAGGAGCTTACAATCTAATAAGCAATATACAGGCTGCTCCTGAGGGCATGCAGAATAATGTACACCCTGTCCTAGGAGCTTACAATCTAATATACAATATACAGGCTGCTCCTGAGAGCATGCAGAATAATGCACACCCTGTCCTAGGAGCTTACAATCTAATATACAGCATACAGACTGCTCCTGAGGGCATGCAGAATAATGTACACCCTGTCCTAGGAGCTTACAATCTAATATACAATATACAGACTGCTCCTGAGGGCATGCAGAATAATGCACACCCTGTCCTAGGAGCTTACAATCTAATATACAATATGCAGACTGCTCCTGAGGGCATGCAGAATAATGCACACCCTGTCCTAGGAGCTTACAATCTAATATACAGTATACAGGCTGCTCCTGAGGGCATGCAGAATAATGTACACCCTGTCCTAGGAGCTTACAATCTAATATACAGTATACAGACTGCTCCTGGGGGCATGCAGAATAATGCACACCCTGTCCTAGGAGCTTACAATCTAATATACAATATACAGACTGCTCCTGAAGGCATGCAGAACAATGCACACCCTGTCCTAGGAGCTTGCAATCTAATATACAGTTTACAGACTGCTCCTGAAGGCATGCAGAACAATGCACACCCTGTCCTAGGAGCTTGCAATCTAATATACAGTTTACAGACTGCTCCTGAGGGCATGCAGAATAATGTACACCCTGTCCTAGGAGCTTACAATCTAATATACAATATACAGACTGCTCCTGAGGGCATGCAGAATAATGCACATCCTGTCCTAGGAGCTTGCAATCTAATATACAGTTTACAGACTGCTCCTGAGGGCATGCAGAATAATGTACACCCTGTCCTAGGAGCTTACAATCTAATATACAGTATACAGGCTGCTCCTGAGGGCATGCAGAATAATGTACACCCTGTCCTAAGAGCTTACAAATCTAATATACAATATACAGACTGCTCCTGAGGGCATGCAGAATAATGTACACCCTGTCCTAGGAGCTTACAATCTAATATACAATATACAGACTGCTCCTGAGGGCATGCAGAATAATGCACACCCTGTCCTAGGAGCTTACAATCTAATATACAATATGTGAGTGTAGCTTACCGAGGGGTGGTTGCGGTGGAGCGCGGTCACAGGAGGCCGGTGTCGGCGGGCCCTGGGCTCTCATAAGATGTCGGCGCCGGTGAGCAGAGTAGCTTTTCCCATTCATTGCCCTGCAGTAGGCTTTGGGAAAATGGACGCTTGAGGCGGCGCATGCATCTCCCGAGATCTCAATCTGCACATGCGTCACCTCCAGCAGCCATTTTCCCAAAGCCTACTGCAGGGCAATCTATAGGAAAGGGGACTCTGCTCACCGGCGCCGACATCTTATTAGAGCCCAGGGCCTGCAGTATCGCCCCACTCCTGTCGCCGCCGACTGCCTAAAGCAGTGGCCCTGCCTCCTGCTACCCCTCTCCACCACCGCCACCCCCTGGTAACCTACTGTTAAACGGACTATAAGAGGCACCACCATTTTATTAAAAAAAATGATTTTCCACCCCAAAATTTGGGGTGCGTCTTATAGTCTGCAAAATATGGCAATGGCAATGCAAGTCTATGCGCTTGTGGAAAAATTGGACCGCGCTTTGACATCGGAGTGTGGTCTGATTTTCACCGACTGCAGAAGGGAGAAGGTGAGAAACCTTTTCTTTCTCCTCTCCATGTCCGAGAAAACCTGATACCACTCTGATGAAAGTCTGATCAGAGTCTGTCCCTCTATTATACCAGGTGCCGCTGCTTCAGTTCTGCTCTTGATTTCCTGTGGTTCCAGTTCTGGTCTTCCTGCTGCCATCAAGCCACGGCGTTCTCCGTTGTTTCTGCTCGGCCATCCTGCTGCGCCGCCGTCATCTGTCCGTGCTTCATTACTGCTGCTCATCTGAACTAGATGAGACATAACACCTATCATTACAAAAAAGAGGGTTCAATGATAGGTCCTATCTAAGGAATCATCCTGATGCACAAGAGAGAACACGTCGCTCAGAGATGTTTGCTGAGATTTTTTTAGGGGTAAATGATGAAGTTCTAAACTTCACCACAAACTCCCCACAGCTACACAATGTGTGAATAGGGCCTTAGTGCTAAGTGAAGAGCTACCTACATAGACTTGTCTCCCTCAAGATGCCGCCTCTGGGACACAAGATGGTTCAGGATTAGAACTTTACACATTCTGTACCAACTGTGATGTCATGTGATATCTATGATGTCATGTGCCCTGTGATGTCATGTCCCCTGTGATGTCATAATAACTGCCACTGCTGTGTTATATATCGAGTTTCCAACATCAAGGAAGAGTTGAATTAGTAAAACGAAATCACCGGCTGCAAATAACCACCGGCCTCATTATTAATTGAGTCATGACGCAGATAATAACCGAAACATTTCCATCTTTTATTCTAATCCGCATCACCTACTGCTCTATGACCTAAAGGGAAGAGAGCTAAGCAACAGTACATGTGAAAAAGACTTAGGTATACTAATAGATCATAGACTGAACATGAGTCAACAGTGTGATGCAGCAGCAAAAAAGGCAAATACAATTCTGGGATGTATTAACAGAAGCATACAGTCTAGATCACGTGAAGTCATTATCGGTCTTTACTCCTCTTTGGTCAGACCTCATCTGGAATACTGTGTACAGTTTTGGGCACCACATTTTAAAAAAGACATAGACAAACTGGAGCAAGTTCAGAGAAGAGCGACCAGAATGGTGACTGGTCTGCAAACCATGTCCTATGAGGAACGGTTGCAGGATTTGGGAATGTTTAGCTTGCAAAAAAGAAGACTGAGAGGAGACTTAATAGCTGTCTACAAATATGTCAAGGGCTGTCACATTGTAGAAGGATCATCTTTATTCTCATTTGCACAAGGAAAGACTAGAAGCAATGGGATGAAACTAAATGGGAGGAGACACAGATTAGATATTAGAAAAAACTTTTTGACAGTTAGGGTGATTAATGAGTGGAACAGGCGGCCACGAGAGGTGGTGAGTTCCCCTTCAATGGACGTCTTCAAACAGAGGCTGGACAGACATCTGTCTGAGATGATCTAGTGAATCCTGCTTTGAGCAGGGGGTTGGACCAGATGACCCAGGAGGTCCCCTCCAACTCTACCATTCTATGATTCTATGATTCTATGAAACACCGGCGCCATCCTGCAACTCCTGATCACCATAAACCGTCAGCTCCCGGTCACTCCTGATCCAGCAGGACCATGAGAGCGGATAATGGAGAACTGGACCCGTCTGCTATTAAATTAATGTTCTGAAAACGCTAGGTTCTGACAACATTAATGGCAAAGCTGCCCAAAAATGGAGCCAAATGGGGGGGTGTCAGCCGGCGCTCCCCTTTCTATATGCTTTTATTACAGCACATGGGTGTCATAGAGGGCAAAGCCAGCCGATTGCTGAGGGTCTTCCAGACCAGTGACACATGATCAGGTGATCTCCAGCAAGTCCTCATTCAGGGAAGGGTCTGTCCGGATTGGTAGCCCCTGTTAGGCCGGGCTCACACTGCTTTACTAAAGCCCCCAAATGATTTTCCAAGGAATCTGCTCAATAACATTTTTTTGTAAATCATAGACTCATTCTAACAATCCCAGCACGGGACACAGGATCCAGCGCCATCTGCTGAGATTTTCAGGTTAATGATGCAGCTCTGAATCCCACTACTAGCCCCCCATCTATACAATGTATGAGTGAGGTCATAGGTGAAGAGTTCCCGACCTGGACTTGTCACCTTCCAGCAGTCAGCCTCGAATGACACAAGATGGCTCAGGAGTTACACTCTGTACATTCTATACCAATTGTGATGTCATAGGATGTCTATGATGTCTATGTGCTTTGTGATGTCATCAGAACTGCCTGTTTAACCCCTTCCAACCCAATGACATACTTTGATTTTGTGAACAGGTTATTTGGATGCAACAGCGCAGACAATGAAGGGACAATAGTAATCATCCAAAACTATAACTATAGGGACACATACACACACAGCTGACACCAGAAGTTTCCATACACTATATAAAAAGACGCAGGTTTTTCTCAATATCTGACATGAAATCAGAATAAACCTTTCCCGTTTTAGGTCAATTAGGATTTTACCATCATTTTTAATATTTGCCAAATGCCAGAATAATGAGAGAGAGAGAAGGTTTTCAGGCATTTTTATTACTTACTGATTCCAGTGATTCAGTTCCAGGTGCGATATCACAGTGTTCAGGATCCAGCAGGATGGATCAGTGTTCTGGTCAGTATGAGGAGTGAGCCGCTGTCTGCAGCTGGAGAGATTCAGTGACCCGTGCACTGCTCTCCCGGGATGTCTAATGCTGGGAGGAGCAGTCAGCAGCACTCAGCGCACTAGCACATGACATGCTGCAAGCACGGCAGCTCACACGTGTCACTGATTACTATTCACCGCTCCTCCCAGCATTAGACATCCCGGCAGAGTACGGGAGTCACTGGATCTGTTCTGCTGCAGTGCAGACAGCAGCTCACTTCAGGGACTGACTGATCGCTGATCAATAATGCTGAATCTCTGCCTCTGCGATACCGCACCTGGAACAACCAGGGAGAGCGGTGCTGCTGTTGCTAAGTCTAATAGTGATTGGCAGCATCGCAGCCAATCAGTGTTAGTTTTGTTTGTGGCCTCTTCCCCGTGCTAACAGCAGAGCTGAGGTAATGAGCCATGATGTGCTGAGTAACAGCGCTCCTCCCTAACTGTGTCACAGGCTGACAGTGAGAAGCACAGGGAGATGGATGGCCGCCTGCTACATCACTCACCAAAGGTCAGATATATGTAGCTGAGCAGGATTATCACATAACTAAGTGACCCCCATCAACACCAACAGTGAGGGGCTTTACTCATTGGTGATAGAGGGTGAGAGGGCTCAGTCACTAAGGGAGGATTTCCCTCAATGTTTTGTTTCACCCCTGACTGACTGAGCCTCCCCTGTATTACCCCTGAGTGCCCCTGTATCAACCCTGACTGATGCCCACCCTGTACCACCCCTGACTGATATAATGTCCCCCATCGTGGGCTCCATGCTATAACCATGTCCCCCTTCTGATATAATGTCCGTCATTCTGGTGTAATGTCACTCATCCTGGTATATTGTCCCCATCTTAATGTAATGTTCCCAGCCTGGTATCTTATCTCCCATCCTGATATAATGTCCTTCATTCTGATATCATTTCCCCATCCTGATATAATGTCTGCCATCCTGATATAGTGTCCGCCATCCTTATGTAATGTCCGTCACCCGGATGTAATGTCCGTCACCCGGATGTAATGTCCGTCACCCGGATGTAATGTCCGCCATCCCAGTGTAATGTCCGCCATCCTGGTATAAGGTCCGCCATCCTGGTATAAGGTCCGCCATCCTGGTATAATGTTCCCCCAGCCGGTAGCTGACTTCTGCGGGCCGCCAGCACCTGCTGCTTGCCTCTGATTGGCTGGCAGCATGTCTTGAAGTGCAGGGAGCCGGCGGGTCTCTGCGTCACAATACATTTCAGCAGAATGTGTGTCAGAGAATGCACATCCAGGTGAAATTGGTGTCGTCGGGCCACGCACAAGCATGGGTCTGGTCCCGGTTGTACCCTCTATGACCGCGAACATTACGCCCCTGCTTGTTTTGTATGTTTTAATATAACAGTAACAGTATTGCAGTATATAGTGGAAATAATGATCCCATATGAATCCAGCCTAATGCTGGATATCACAGGAGTATGAAGATGGGTGCGCACAGCTGAATGGTCACCATACAGGCACATGCCCGCTGTATGTTGCGTGCGCACAGCTGAATGGTCACCATACAGGCACATGCCCGCTGTATGTTGCGTGTGCACAGCTGAATGGTCACCATACCGGCACATGCCCGCTGTATGTTGCGTGTGCACAGCTGAATGGTCACCATACCGGCACATGCCCGCTGTATGTTGCGTGCGCACAGCTGAATGGTCACCATACAGGCACATGCCCGCTGTATGTTGCGTGTGCACAGCTGAATGGTCACCATACAGGCACATGCCCGCTGTATGTTGCGTGTGCACAGCTGAATGGTCACCATACAGGCACATGCCCGCTGTATGTTGCGTGCGCACAGCTGAATGGTCACCATACAGGCACATGCCCGCTGTATGTTGCGTGCGCACAGCTGAATGGTCACGATACAGGCACATGCCCACTGTATGTTGCGTGTACACAGCTGAATGGTCACCATACAGGCACATGCCCGCTGTATGTTGTGTGTGCACAGCTGAATGGTCACCATACAGGCACATGCCCGCTGTATGTTGTGTGTGCACAGCTGAATGGTCACCATACAGGCACATGCCCGCTGTATGTTGTGTGTGCACAGCTGAATGGTCACCGTACAGGCACATGCCCGCTGTATGTTGCGTGCGCACAGCTAAATGGTCACCATACAGGCACATGCCCGCTGTATGTTGCGTGTGCACAGCTGAATGGTCACCATACCGGCACATGCCCGCTGTATGTTGCGTGCGCACAGCTGAATGGTCACCATACAGGCACATGCCCGCTGTATGTTGCGTGTGCACAGCTGAATGGTCACCATACAGGCACATGCCCGCTGTATGTTGCGTGTGCACAGCTGAATGGTCACCATACAGGCACATGCCCGCTGTATATTGCGTGAGCACAGCTGAATGGTCACCATACAGGCACATGCCCGCTGTATGTTGCGTGCGCACAGCTGAATGGTCACCATACAGGCACATGCCCGCTGTATGTTGCGTGCGCACAGCTGAATGGTCACCATACAGGCACATGCCCGCTGTATGTTGCGTGCGCACAGCTGAATGGTCACCATACAGGCACATGCCCACTGTATGTTGCGTGTACACAGCTGAATGGTCACCATACAGGCACATGCCCGCTGTATGTTGTGTGTGCACAGCTGAATGGTCACCATACAGGCACATGCCCGCTGTATGTTGTGTGTGCACAGCTGAATGGTCACCATACAGGCACATGCCCGCTGTATGTTGCGTGCGCACAGCTGAATGGTCACCATACCGGCACATGCCCGCTGTATGTTGCGTGCGCACAGCTGAATGGTCACCATACAGGCACATGCCCGCTGTATGTTGTGTGTGCACAGCTGAATGGTCACCATACAGGCACATGCCCGCTGTATGTTGTGTGTGCACAGCTGAATGGTCACCGTACAGGCACATGCCCGCTGTATGTTGCGTGCGCACAGCTAAATGGTCACCATACAGGCACATGCCCGCTGTATGTTGCGTGCGCACAGCTGAATGGTCACCATACAGGCACATGCCCGCTGTATGTTGCGTGCGCACAGCTGAATGGTCACCATACAGGCACATGCCCGCTGTATGTTGCGTGTGTACAGCTGAATGGTCACCATACAGGCACATGCCCGCTGTATGTTGCGTGTGCACAGCTGAATGGTCACCATACAGGCACATGCCCGCTGTATGTTGCGTGTGCTCAGCTGAATGGTCACCATACAGGCACATGCCCGCTGTATGTTGTGTGTGCACAGCTGAATGGTCACCATACAGGCACATGCCCGCTGTATGTTGCGTGCGCACAGCTGAATGGTCACCATACAGGCACATGCCCGCTGTATATTGTGTGTGCACAGCTGAATGGTCACCATACAGGCACATGCCCACTGTATGTTCTGTGTGCACAGCTGAATGGTCACCATACAGGCACATGCCCGCTGTATGTTGCGTGCGCACAGCTGAATGGTCACCATACAGGCACATGCCCGCTGTATGTTGCGTGTGCACAGCTGAATGGTCACCATACAGGCACATGCCCGCTGTATGTTGCGTGCACACAGCTGAATGGTCACCATACAGGCACATGCCCGCTGTATGTTGTGTGTGCACAGCTGAATGGTTACCATACAGGCACATGCCCGCTGTATGTTGGGTGCGCACAACTAAATGGTCACCATACAGGCACATGCCCGCTGTATGTTGCGTGCGCACAGCTGAATGGTCACCATACAGGCACATGCCCGCTGTATGTTGCGTGTGTACAGCTGAATGGTCACCATACAGGCACATGCCCGCTGTATGTTGCGTGTGCTCAGCTGAATGGTCACCATACAGGCACATGCCCGCTGTATGTTGTGTGTGCACAGCTGAATGGTCACCATACAGGCACATGCCCGCTGTATGTTGCGTGTGCACAGCTGAATGGTCACCATACAGGCACTTGCCTGCTGTATGTTGCGTGTGCACAGCTGAATGGTCACCATACAGGCACATGCCCGCTGTATGTTGCGTGCGCACAGCTGAATGGTCACCATACAGGCACATGCCCGCTGTATGTTGCGTGCGCACAGCTGAATGGTCACCATACAGGCACATGCCCGCTGTATGTTGCGTGCACACAGCTGAATGGTCACCATACAGGCACATGCCCGCTGTATGTTTCGTGTGCACAGCTGAATGGTCACCATACCGGCACATGCCCGCTGTATGTTGCGTGTGCACAGCTGAATGGTCACCATACAGGCACATGCCCGCTGTATGTTGCGTGCGCACAGCTGAATGGTCACCATACAGGCACATGCCCGCTGTATGTTGCGTGCGCACAGCTGAATGGTCACCATACAGGCACATGCCCGCTGTATGTTGCGTGCGCACAGCTGAATGGTCACCATACAGGCACATGCCCGCTGTATGCTGCGTGTGCACAGCTGAATGGTCACCATACAGGTACATGCCCGCTGTATGCTGCGTGTGCACAGCTGAATGGTCACCATACAGGCACATGCCCGCTGTATGCTGCGTGTGCACAGCTGAATGGTCACCATACAGGCACATGCCCGCTGTATGTTGCGTGTGCACAGCTGAATGGTCACCATACCGGCACATGCCCGCTGTATGTTGCGTGTGCACAGCTGAATGGTCACCATACAGGCACATGCCCGCTGTATGTTGCGTGTGCACAGCTGAATGGTCACCATACAGGCACATGCCCGCTGTATGTTGCGTGTGCACAGCTGAATGGTCACCATACAGGCACATGCCCGCTGTATGTTGCGTGCGCACAGCTGAATGGTCACCATACAGGCACATGCCCGCTGTATGTTGCGTGCGCACAGCTGAATGGTCACCATACAGGCACATGCCCGCTGTATGTTGCGTGTGCACAGCTGAATGGTCACCATACAGGCACATGCCCGCTGTATGTTGCGTGCGCACAGCTGAATGGTCACCATACAGGCACATGCCCGCTGTATGTTGCGTGTGCACAGCTGAATGGTCACCATACAGGCACATGTGTGTCACCCTGGCCTGGATGCCACAAGTGTAAATAAAGCTGTGTCTGAGAGCAAGGGGGAGGTTCTCTAGTCAGGGGAACATTAGCATGCAATGCCTCCTGTCTCAGGCCAGTAGGGGGAGCAGGCTGCCCCTATAAAAGCTGGTACTGGGGACAGGGTTAGTGAGAACTGGATGGCCTGTCTCAGCACTGAGACGTGTCCCAGAGTGGAGCAGAGACAGAAAGTTGATTGCACCTAAGAGGAAGTGTGGCAGTAGGAGAGCCACCAGCCAGAGACGAGAGGCGAAGAGAGCCTGTCTTGGCAAATCAGAGACTGACCTTACCAGACTTTGGTGTCTGAGGCTGGAAGGATTCCACATCCCCCAGCAGAGAACCAGTCCGCAAGGGACTGTATATTCCTTGGCCTAAGAAGCCTGGAGGCCCTGCCACAACAGAAGGGACCAGTAAAGCCGTACAAGGCTGGGAGCAGAAAGGAACCCACGTCGCAGGCCATACAGGCGAGAATTACACGGAAAGCTTGGAAACGTGGGCTGTTACCCTATAAGAAGGAGATAGCCAGAAGGAGCACAGAAAGCACGGTAGGCCTACACCCTCACCCTAACCAGGGCCAATTTCCCCGTTGCTCTCATACATCCAGGTCCCCTCCTAGCTGGGACTGTTTATGGGTCAGTTTACCTGTTTCAGTAAAGACCCTGGACTGCAACCTATTGTCTGTGTGCTCCTTCGCGCCTCCAGCACTACCGGTACTGGGACTCTCATCACCATCACTCCCACCATCCACTACACTGCCCTGGGGCCGCACTCTTCCCGTGGGGAGTCACACCATCCCAGCTGCATATATCATCAGCCCCAGCGGTCTGCCCTGCAGCGGCGGTTCCTAATGACCGCAAATCCACGGGTGGCGTAGTCGGACATAATCAATAACACATAACAGACTACCACTGGCCTGACCACCCTGAGCCACGGAACCGGGTCGCCACTACTACCCCCATCGTTCCCCTATCGCCCGGATCCGCGTGCCCCACGGCCCAGGGAGCGAGTCAGCTTTGGCGTTGTCGGCAGGATTTCGTGCCCGCAACCACCGGGTACTGCGTTCCTGAAAAAGACTTTTGTAACTTACCTGTGGCGAAGTTTCCCGCCGTCCGGAGTCGTTTCCCGCCATCCGGAGCCGATTCCCGCCATCAGACGCCATCTTGGACCGTTTCCCGCCGTCTTCTGCTGTCTTCCCGCTATCCGCAGCTGCTTCCCGCCATCGGACGCCATCTTCATGACGCCGCGCGGGAAGAAGAGGGGCGTGGACGCCGAAAGCGCGCGAAACCCGAAGCTCCGCCCCACGCACCGACGCTGCGCAAGGTCCTGGAAGGGAGAGAGAGCGACGCTGACGTCATCAGGACGCGACGCCAGGTCCTCGTCCATAGCAGCAGGAGCAGAGCCGCGGCCTACAGAAGAGGATCGTCGGAAGGTAGGCCACGCTTAACTAGGGGGGAGGAAGATGTCGGACACAGAGGCGCCCACTACCACCAACGCAGCTGCAGCAGCGGTGATGCCCTTTTCCCTGCCCTACATCCCTGGAGCGGCCTGGCTGCCCAAATACTCAGGGGAGCCCCATGCCCTAACTGACTTTAAAGAAAGGCTGTACAGTTTGTTCCAGGTTTACCCCCTGACAGAGGAGCAGAAGGTCAGCATATTGACAGGGCAGTTAACTGGCGCAGCCCAAAGGGAGGTAAAATCATGGCCCACTGAGGAGAAAAGGACTGTGAAGGGTATTCTGGCCCGGCTGCGGGGTACCTTTGACACACGTACCTCCGCTGAGATTAAAATGAGGTTCTACGGATGTAAGCAGCGGGCACAGGACAGCATCAGAGACTATGCCCTAAATCTGCAGGAAGCCTTGAGGGCTATTCAACAAACTGACCCTGGCAGTGTGCAGGAAACGGATAAGCTGCTAACAGAACAATTCATAGAAGGTCTGCTGTCAAGCGCCCACAGGGCCCAACTGCGCCTCATGTTCTTTCAGAACCCCAACCTGACCTTTGCCCAATTTAAGGACAGGGCCATAAGGGTGCTCAGTGAATCTGCAACCAGTGGCGCTATAAACCCCCGGCGCCCTGCTCTCACCTACCACCAGGAGGCGGCGCCCTCCTCTATGGACCCCGTGGGGGCTGATGCACAGGCCCTGAACCAAGCCCCGTCGAAAAACCTGCACCACCAAGTCCAGGAGCTGACCAGGAGCGTCGCGGCGTTGACCAGGACCGTCCAGGCGTTACAAGTGGACCCATCAAGACTCATCGAGCTGGCTTCAAGTCCGGAGGATGTCCCGTGGCGTCGACAGAGGAGGATCCCGTCGTTCCAAGGGAGGCCCACAGACCGCTACGCAGAGGATGGACTGCCCATTTGCCGTCGATGCAACCAGCCCGGACACATTTCCAGGTACTGTAATTTAAACGGGTCCAACCTGGGGCAGAGGGCCAACCCCCAGGCATAAGATCACCAGGCCCTTATAATTGGCATGATAAGTACGTTGGGGGGCGCCCGGTTTTACCCGTGGTGCTGGACGGTATCCCCATGAGCGCCTCGCTGGATACTGGGTCACAAGTAACCACTATCCCTTATGTACTTTTTAAGCAGTATTGGACTGATGCTGATATCACACGGTATCCAGACAGTAACTTGAGCATCATCGCCAGTAATGGCTTACCCGTGCCGCAGATGGGGTTCAAGGAGATGACCATTAAAATTGGTAAAGTTGAACTGCCGGCACAGGGAGTGATTATTGTGGACATTGACCGTCGTGAAAGTCACCCTAAAATAACTGTGGGTACTAACGTAATTGAAAATTGTCTTTCAGAGGTAATTGTAATTCTACAACAGGTGGCGGTGAATGCTAGTTCCAGCCAACAGAGAGTCCTCAACAAGGAGATAAAAGCCCTGATGAAACGGCAGCAGGTAGAACTGTCTGGTGGTGAAATCGGTATCGTAAGACTGAGTGACCCATTCCCCATTTCCATGCCTCCCAAAAGTGAAATGATGATCTGGTGTCGGACTGCAATCGGGTTGAGAGGTAGAGACTACCAAGCCATGGTAGAACCCGTGTACTCAGACAGCAGGCCCACCATTTTGACAGCCCGGGGGGTGGTTGATGTCCGTCATGGCAGGGTGCCCGTCCGCATCCTCAACATTGGGGAGAGGGAAGTACACTTACCCAGGTACTCTACACTCGCCAAACTGTTTGTCGTCGAACACAAAGCTATCAGGGCCGTGGAACCCTTGCCTCCATCTCCACAGGCGGAGGGTAATGGCTCCCAGAAACAAAAGGAGGACTGGTGCCAGAAACTCCATGTGGGTGCTGACTCCACTCCCCTGCACCAAAAACAAGGAGTCTACCGGGTGGTACAGGAGTACGAGAGAGTCTTTAGTAAGCACCCGCTAGACTTCGGCCGAGTAAAGGGGATAGAACACCACATCCCCACAGGGAGCCACCCACCGATAAAAGAAAGACACAGACCTGTACCCCCTGCACATTATCAGAACGCAAAGGGCATGCTAAGAGAGATGAAAGAAGCTGGGGTCATTAGAGACAGCTGTAGCCCCTGGGCAGCCCCCTTGGTTCTGGTCAAAAAGAAAGACGGCACCATGAGAATCTGCGTGGACTATAGACAAATCAACCGTATCACTCACAAAGACGCCTATCCGCTGCCTAGAATAGAGGAGTCTTTAGCCGCACTAAAATCAGCTAACTTCTTTTCTACTTTGGACCTTACTAGCGGGTACTGGCAGGTTCCTGTGGCAGAGGCTGACAAGGAGAAGACCGCCTTCACCACCCCGATGGGACTGAGTGAGTTCAACTGTATGCCCTTCGGGCTCTGCAACGCACCAGGGACCTTCCAGAGGCTGATGGAATGCTGTCTAGGGCACCGAAACTTCGAGACGGTCCTCCTTTACCTGGACGACGTGATCGTCTATTCGAAGACCTACGAGGACCACCTAAAGCACCTGGCCGAGGTGTTCGAAGCCCTGGCAGGCTATGGCCTGAAGGTAAAACCATCGAAGTGTCACCTGCTGAAACCAAAGGTCCAGTACCTAGGGCACGTGGTAAGCGCGGAAGGAGTGGCCCCCGACCCTGACAAGGTCACGGCAATCAAGAGCTGGCCAAGCCCCTCGAACATCAAAGAGGTGAGACAGTTTCTCGGGTTGGTAGGCTACTACCGAAGGTTCATCCCCGGGTTCACTAAGATGGCAGCTCCTATGCAGGACCTCCTGATCGGACAGTCTAAGTCCAGAAGTCAAAAGCCACCCTTCAAGTGGGATAAACCGGAAGAGGAGTCCTTCCGCCAGTTGAAGATGGCCCTCACGGGGGATGAGATCCTGGCCTACCCTGATTATGGCCAGCCTTTTATTCTCCACCCGGATGCCAGTAATGTGGGACTGGGAGCCGTACTGTCCCAAAACCAACAGGGCAGAGAACGGATGATCGCGTACGCCAGCCGGAAGCTGAGGCCCACCGAGAGGAACCCGGAGAATTACAGCTCCTTCAAGCTAGAATTCTTGGCGGTGGTGTGGGCCGTGACGGAACGCTTCAAGCATTACCTGGCCTCTGCAAAGTTCACCGTGTACACGGACAACAACCCGTTGACACACCTGGACAATGCAAGACTGGGTGCCCTGGAACAGCGGTGGATGGCCCGTCTCTCCAACTATGACTTCGTGATCAAGTACCGGGCAGGCAAAACCAACGCCAACGCGGACGCTCTATCAAGGATGCCTCACTTACCTGAAGGTGACGAAAACACAGAAGAGCTGGAGGAGGTAGAACTTCCCGCGTTTCACCGTTATGGAGCCGCTCAACACTCTCACCGCGTGAAGGAGGAGGATCTAACAACTGTGATGATGAATCCCCTACCTCACCACAGCTGGGCCGAGACCCAAGATAGTGACCCTGCAGTCCGCCTGGTGAAAGATCTGCTGACCCGGGAAGACGCCCTCCTAGATCCAGATGCCCCAGAGGAAGCCAAGCAGCTATGGAAGGAGAAGAGCAAGCTGTTCCTCTACGAAGGCAAGTTGTGCAGGATTGTCAACCACCGGACGCACGAGCTGACCTGGCAAGTCGTGGTCCCAAGGCGGGATGCAGCTATGGTCCTGGGGGCTTACCATGACAGAGCGGGACACTTCGGTTGGAAGAAACTGGAGTTCCTACTAAGAGGAAGGTTCTTTTGGGTCGGCATGAGAGGAGCTGTAGAAAAATGGTGCAGAGACTGTGGCCCTTGTCACCTAAGGAGGAAGGACCGTACCAGCCAGAAGACACCCTTGAGGCCCATCGTCACCACGCAGCCTCTTGAGCTGGTAGCTCTGGACCACGTCAAATTGGCTCCAAGCCGGTCTGGATACATCTATGCCCTGACAATCGTGGACCACTATTCCCGTTTTCTAGTGGTGGTCCCGGTAAAGGACTTGACAGCCCAAACAGCGGCCAGAGCCTTCCAGCAATATTTCTGCCGTCCACACGGGTATCCGGAACAGGTCCTGACTGACCAGGGTCCAGCGTTCGAGGCTGAAATCTTCCAGGAGTTCTGCAACCTCTATGGCTGTAAGAAGATTCGGACGACGCCTTACCACCCCCAAACCAACGGGATGTGTGAGAAGATGAACAATATAGTCATTGATCTCCTGAAGATGTTGCCCCTGGAGGAACGCAGCCTGTGGCCAGAAAAACTGCCGGACCTGATAGACCTATACAACAATATCCCGGTGAATGCTACAAACTGCACCCCGGCTTACCTGATGCGAGCTAGACCAGGTAAGCTGCCCGTAGACCTGGAGATGGGAGTCCTAATACCTGAGGACACCTCCCCGGATGCGGACTGGGATACGGAAAGGCAACTGCAGTACAAGAAGGTACAGGAGAGTGTGGAGAAGAGCCTGGCCCAGGTGAGAGAGAGGCAAGAAAAACTCTTCAATCAACACGCCCCTGCTGGTACCCTAGAACCTGGTGAGCAAGTCCTAAAGCAAAAAAGAAGGCTACATAAGTTGGACGACCAGTGGGAAAGGGAACCCTACACCGTACTGCAGTCTGACCACGACTACCCAAAGGTGTGCATAATCACCAAGGACGGAGGAGAAACCACTAGTGTCGTCTCCAGAGACCACCTCAAAAGATGCCCCGAGCAACTCCGTAGTGCAGAAGAGGATCAGAGTGACCTTGAACCCGCAGAGGACAAGGAAGAAATGATCAGCACCGTTCTCGGAGAGTTCCCTCAGTCCTGGACTCGCATAAATGATGCCATAGTGGTACCTGTCCTGCATTTCCTGCAACCGGCACAGCAACAACCAACACCAGAGCCGGAAGGTGAAGAGGAGCAAGCGGTTCCAGAGGCAGAAGAGCCTGTACCAGCAGCCCAGGAGAGTCAACCCTCTGCTGACAGTGAGCCTGCCATGCCTGCGGTAAGCCAAAGGACCCGCAGACAGCTGCCTGCCCTACCTGTACACCCAGCTGGTAGCTGTACCCCTAACGCTAGTGGGGAAAGCCAGGTTGGTCCACCACCAGACTGTGGGTTAAGGAGATCAACCAGGAGCACAAAGGGGCAGATACCCGCTCGCTGGAGAATATAGAGTGTATTAAAATTGTAAATAACCCTGTTGCCAAGTGTTGAATTGTTTGCCAAGTTACATGCCTGTTTGGCAATTCTGTGTTTCAGTTTCTTGCAGTTACCGTAAGGACTCACAGGTTATGGACTTTTTATAACCGGGACCTTGTATGGACTGCGTTCGGAGCCTGACCAAGGAATGAACTAAGACTGTAAAAGACTTGGGGTAGGATAGACCCCCACCTGGTTAAGGCTCCCGTTGTTCTGGTGATATGGACACCCGGTCACAGACCACACTGTGACCTTAAGAACTCAATTTGTGCGTCGTCTGTCTATTAATGTTTTATTGTTATGCATATTGTCTTTGTTTATTGTTTAGTCCCGGAGTACTAAATTTCACTAGGGGGGAATGTGTCACCCTGGCCTGGATGCCACAAGTGTAAATAAAGCTGTGTCTGAGAGCAAGGGGGAGGTTCTCTAGTCAGGGGAACATTAGCATGCAATGCCTCCTGTCTCAGGCCAGTAGGGGGAGCAGGCTGCCCCTATAAAAGCTGGTGCTGGGGGCAGGGTTAGTGAGAACTGGATGGCCTGTCTCAGCACTGAGACGTGTCCCAGAGTGGAGCAGGGACAGAAAGTTGATTGCACCTAAGAGGAAGTGTGGCAGTAGGAGAGCCACCAGCCAGAGACGAGAGGCGAAGAGAGCCTGTCTTGGCAAATCAGAGACTGACCTTACCAGACTTTGGTGTCTGAGGCTGGAAGGATTCCACATCCCCCAGCAGAGAACCAGTCCGCAAGGGACTGTATATTCCTTGGCCTAAGAAGCCTGGAGGCCCTGCCACAACAGAAGGGACCAGTAAAGCCGTACAAGGCTGGGAGCAGAAAGGAACCCACGTCGCAGGCCATACAGGCGAGAATTACACGGAAAGCTTGGAAACGTGGGCTGTTACCCTATAAGAAGGAGATAGCCAGAAGGAGCACAGAAAGCACGGTAGGCCTACACCCTCACCCTGACCAGGGCCAATTTCCCCGTTGCTCTCAGACATCCAGGTCCCCTCCTAGCTGGGACTGTTTATGGGTCAGTTTACCTGTTTCAGTAAAGACCCTGGACTGCAACCTATTGTCTGTGTGCTCCTTCGCGCCTCCAGCACTACCGGTACTGGGACTCTCATCACCATCACTCCCACCATCCACTACACTGCCCTGGGGCCGCACTCTTCCCGTGGGGAGTCACACCATCCCAGCTGCATATATCATCAGCCCCAGCGGTCTGCCCTGCAGCGGCGGTTCCTAATGACCGCAAATCCACGGGTGGCGTAGTTGGACATAATCAATAACACATAACGGACTACCACTGGCCTGACCACCCTGAGCCACGGAACCGGGTCGCCACTACTACCCCCATCATTCCCCTATCGCCCGGATTCGCGTGCCCCACGGCCCAGGGGGCGAGTCACATGCCCGCTGTATGTTGTGTGTGCACAGCTGAATGGTCACCATACAGGCACATGCCCGCTGTATATTGCGTGCGCACAGCTGAATGGTCACCATACCGGCACATGCCCGCTGTATGTTGCGTGCGCACAGCTGAATGGTCACCATACAGGCACATGCCCGCTGTATGTTGCGTGTGCACAGCTGAATGGTCACCATACAGGCACATGCCCGCTGTATGTTGCGTGCGCACAGCTGAATGGTCACCATACAGGCACATGCCCGCTGTATGTTGCGTGTGCACAGCTGAATGGTCACCATACAGGCACATGCCCGCTGTATGTTGCGTGTGCACAGCTGAATGGTCACCATACAGGCACATGCCCGTTGTATGTTGCGTGTGCACAGCTGAATGGTCACGATACAGGCACATGCCCGCTGTATGTTGCGTGTGCACAGCTGAATGGTCACCATACTGGCACATGCCCGCTGTATGTTGCGTGCGCACAGTTGAATGGTCACCATACAGGCACATGCCCGCTGTATGTTGCGTGTGCACAGCTGAATGGTCACCATACAGGCACATGCCCGCTGTATGTTGTGTGTGCACAGCTGAATGGTCACCATACAGGCACATGCCCGCTGTATGTTGCGTGTGCACAGCTGAATGGTCACCATACAGGCACATGCCCGCTGTATGTTGCGTGCGCACAGCTGAATGGTCACCATACAGGCACATGCCCGCTGTATGTTGCGTGTGAAGTCGTCTCCACTCCTGAACCAACTCCGCACACGTGGACCCTGCTGTGGACGTACTGGTACTGTATGTTCATCTGTGCCAAGGGATTAATATATTTCTAATTGATTTTATGTATGTGCCTGGGGACAGGAGCACCCTGGCACCGGCTGTCTTAAAAAAGGCACGGAACAAATGCATTCATATTAAAACCATTTTTACATGCAGAAAAAGTTGCAATTTGTACAAAATTATATTACTATGCAACATTTGACCCACTGGATGTCAGCTCTTTTATAGCATTGAGACGTGTGCTACCATGCTTAAAATGTTCTGCTTAAATAATTTGCACCAAATATATCATTAGTGACGAAATTTGATAAATATGGAATAATGGAGTTGAAGTGAGTACAAAAGATTTTACTCAAATTCTGCCATTTTTGATAAATGTGAACCATTGTGTTTTTATGTTACACCACAATACTAGCATATTTTATCTCACAATTGGTGGGCTTGTATTATTTCTATGTAGTTACATATTGGGCCCCAGGAATAATTTCCTCTGGTGGGCCCAAGGCTCAGCAGTACGACGCTGCACCTGAGTATGGAGCTAGCATTGGAGCGCCCCCCTCTGCTCTGCGATCTTGCGCCTCTGTCTGATACACTGTGACTGGCAGCCGCCTACAGGCCTGTGTCTAGTGTCTCTGAGGGGGCAGCAGCCGCCTACAGGCCTGTGTCTAGTGTCTGTGAGGGGGCAGCAGCAGCCTACAGGCCTGTGTCTAGTGTCTCTGAGGGGGCAGCAGCCGCCTAAAGGCCTGTGTCTAGTATCTCTGAGGGGCAGCAGCTGCCTACAGGCCTGTGTCTAGTGTCTCTGAGGGGGCAGCAGCCGCCTACAGGCCTGTGTCTAGTGTCTCTGAGGGGGCAGCAGCCACCTACAGGCCTGTGTCTAGTGTCTCTGAGGGGGCACCAGCTGCCTACAGGCCTGTGTCTAGTGTCTCTGAGGGGGCAGCAGCCACCTACAGGCCTGTGTCTAGTGTCTCTGAGGGGGCAGCAGCCGCCTACAGGCCTGTGTCTAGTGTCTCTGAGGGGGCAGCAGCTGCCTACAGGCCTGTGTCTAGTGTCTCTGAGGGGGCAGCAGCTGCCTACAGGCCTGTGTCTAGTGTCTCTGAGGGGGCAGCAGCCACCTACAGGCCTGTGTCTAGTGTCTCTGAGGGGGCAGCAGCCGCCTACAGGCCTGTGTCTAGTGTCTCTGAGGGGGCAGCAGCTGCCTACAGGCCTGTGTCTAGTGTCTCTGAGGGGGCAGCAGCTGCCTACAGGCCTGTGTCTAGTGTCTCTGAGGGGGCAGCAGCTGCCTACAGGCCTGTGTCTGGTGTCTCTGAGGGGGCAGCAGCTGCCTACAGGCCTGTGTCTAGTGTCTCTGAGGGGGCAGCAGCTGCCTACAGGCCTGTGTCTGGTGTCTCTGAGGGGGCAGCAGCTGCCTACAGGCCTGTATCTAGTGTCTCTGAGGGGGCAGCAGCCGCCTACAGGCCTGTGTCTAGTGTCTCTGAGGGGGCAGCAGCTGCCTACAGGCCTGTGTCTGGTGTCTCTGAGGGGGCAGCAGCTGCCTACAGGCCTGTGTCTCGTGTCTCTGAGGGGGCAGCAGCTGCCTACAGGCCTGTGTCTGGTGTCTCTGAGGGGGCAGCAGCTGCCTACAGGCCTGTGTCTAGTGTCTCTCAGGGGGCAGCAGCCACCTACAGGCCTGTGTCTAGTGTCTCTGAGGGGGCACCAGCTGCCTACAGGCCTGTGTCTAGTGTCTCTGAGGGGGCAGCAGCCACCTACAGGCCTGTGTCTAGTGTCTCTGAGGGGGCAGCAGCCGCCTACAGGCCTGTGTCTAGTGTCTCTGAGGGGGCAGCAGCTGCCTACAGGCCTGTGTCTAGTGTCTCTAAGGGGGCAGCAGCTGCCTACAGGCCTGTGTCTAGTGTCTCTGAGGGGGCAGCAGCCACCTACAGGCCTGTGTCTAGTGTCTCTGAGGGGGCAGCAGCCGCCTACAGGCCTGTGTCTAGTGTCTCTGAGGGGGCAGCAGCTGCCTACAGGCCTGTGTCTAGTGTCTCTGAGGGGGCAGCAGCTGCCTACAGGCCTGTGTCTAGTGTCTCTGAGGGGGCAGCAGCTGCCTACAGGCCTGTGTCTGGTGTCTCTGAGGGGGCAGCAGCTGCCTACAGGCCTGTGTCTAGTGTCTCTGAGGGGGCAGCAGCTGCCTACAGGCCTGTGTCTAGTGTCTCTGAGGGGGCAGCAGCCGCCTACAGGCCTGTGTCTAGTGTCTCTGAGGGGGCAGCAGCTGCCTACAGGCCTGTGTCTAGTGTCTCTGAGGGGGCAGCAGCTGCCTACAGGCCTGTGTCTAGTGTCTCTGAGGGGGCAGCAGCTGCCTACAGGCCTGTGTCTGGTGTCTCTGAGGGGGCAGCAGCTGCCTACAGGCCTGTGTCTAGTGTCTCTGAGGGGGCAGCAGCTGCCTACAGGCCTGTGTCTGGTGTCTCTGAGGGGGCAGCAGCTGCCTACAGGCCTGTATCTAGTGTCTCTGAGGGGGCAGCAGCCGCCTACAGGCCTGTGTCTAGTGTCTCTGAGGGGGCAGCAGCTGCCTACAGGCCTGTGTCTGGTGTCTCTGAGGGGGCAGCAGCTGCCTACAGGCCTGTGTCTGGTGTCTCTGAGGGGGCAGCAGCTGCCTACAGGCCTGTGTCTGGTGTCTCTGAGGGGGCAGCAGCCGCCTACAGGCCTGTGTCTGGTGTCTCTGAGGGGGCAGCAGCCGCCTACAGGCCTGTGTCTAGTGTCTCTGAGGGGGCAGCAGCCGCCTACAGGCCTGTGTCTAGTGTCTCTGAGGGGGCAGCAGCTGCCTACAGGCCTGTGTCTGGTGTCTCTGAGGGGGCAGCAGCTGCCTACAGGCCTGTGTCTAGTGTCTCTGAGGGGGCAGCAGCCGCCTACAGGCCTGTGTCTAGTGTCTCTGAGGGGGCAGCAGCCGCCTACAGGCCTGTGTCTAGTGTCTCTGAGGGGGCAGCAGCCGCCTACAGGCCTGTGTCTAGTGTCTCTGAGGGGGCAGCAGCCGCCTACAGGCCTGTGTCTAGTGTCTCTGAGGGGGCAGCAGCTGCCTACAGGCCTGTGTCTAGTGTCTCTGAGGGGGCAGCAGCCGCCTACAGGCCTGTGTCTAGTGTCTCTGAGGGGGCAGCAGCCGCCTACAGGCCTGTGTCTAGTGTCTCTGAGGGGGCAGCAGCCGCCTACAGGCCTGTGTCTGGTGTCTCTGAGGGGGCAGCAGCCGCCTACAGGCCTGTGTCTAGTGTCTCTGAGGGGGCAGCAGCCGCGTACAGGCCTGTGTCTGGTGTCTCTGAGGGGGCAGCAGCCGCCTACAGGCCTGTGTCTAGTGTCTCTGAGGGGGCAGCAGCCGCCTACAGGCCTGTGTCTAGTGTCTCTGAGGGGGCAGCAGCCGCCTACAGGCCTGTGTCTAGTGTCTCTGAGAGGGCAGCAGCTGCCTACAGGCCTGTGTCTGGTGTCTCTGAGGGGGCAGCAGCCGCCTACAGGCCTGTGTCTAGTGTCTCTGAGGGGGCAGCAGCCGCCTACAGGCCTGTGTCTGGTGTCTCTGAGGGGGCAGCAGCCGCCTAAAGGCCTGTGTCTGGTGTCTCTGAGGGGGCAGCAGCTGCCTACAGGCCTGTGTCTAGTGTCTCTGAGGGGGCAGCAGCCGCCTACAGGCCTGTGTCTAGTGTCTCTGAGGGGGCAGCAGCCGCCTACAGGCCTGTGTCTAGTGTCTCTGAGGGGGCAGCAGCCGCCTACAGGCCTGTGTCTGGTGTCTCTGAGGGGGCAGCAGCTGCCTACAGGCCTGTGTCTAGTGTCTCTGAGGGGGCAGCAGCCGCCTACAGGCCTGTGTCTAGTGTCTCTGAGGGGGCAGCAGCCGCCTACAGGCCTGTGTCTGGTGTCTCTGAGGGGGCAGCAGCTGCCTACAGGCCTGTGTCTGGTGTCTCTGAGGGGGCAGCAGCCGCCTACAGGCCTGTGTCTAGTGTCTCTGAGGGGGCAGCTGCCTACAGGCCTGTGTCTAGTGTCTCTGAGGGGGCAGCAGCAGCCTACAGGCCTGTGTCTAGTGTCTCTGATGGGGCAGCAGCCGCCTACAGGCCTGTGTCTAGTGTCTCTGAGGGGGCAGCAGCTGCCTACAGGCCTGTGTCTAGTGTCTCTGAGGGGGCAGCTGCCTACAGGCCTGAGTCTAGTGTCTCTGAGGGGGCAGCAGCCGCCTACAGGCCTGTGTCTAGTGTCTCTGAGGGGGCAGCAGCCGCCTACAGGCCTGTGTCTAGTGTCTCTGAGGGGGCAGCAGCCGCCTACAGGCCTGTGTCTAGTGTCTCTGAGGGGGCAGCAGCCGCCAACAGGCCTGTGTCTAGTGTCTCTGAGGGGGCAGCAGCCACCTACAGGCCTCTGTCTAGTGTCCCTGAGAGGGCAGCAGCTGCCTACAGGCCTGTGTCTAGTGTCTCTGAGGGGGCAGCAGCTGCCTACAGGCCTGTGTCTGGTGTCTCTGAGGGGGCAGCAGCTGCCTACAGGCCTGTGTCTGGTGTCCCTGAGGGGGCAGCAGCCGCCTACAGGCCTGTGTCTAGTGTCTCTGAGGGGGCAGCAGCTGCCTACAGGCCTGTGTCTAGTGTATATGAGGGGGCAGCAGCTGCCTACAGGCCTGTGTCTAGTGTCTCTGAGGGGGCAGCAGCCGCCAACAGGCCTGTGTCTAGTGTCTCTGAGGGGGCAGCAGCCGCCTACAGGCCTGTGTCTAGTGTCTCTGAGGGGGCAGCAGCCGCCAACAGGCCTGTGTCTAGTGTCTCTGAGGGGGCAGCAGCCGCCTACAGGCCTGTGTCTGGTGTCTCTGAGGGGGCAGCAGCCGCCTACAGGCCTGTGTCTAGTGTCTCTGAGGGGGCAGCAGCCGCCTACAGGCCTGTGTCTAGTGTCTCTGAGGGGTCAGCAGCTGCCTACAGGCCTGTATCTAGTGTCTCTGAGGGGGCAGCAGCCGCCTACAGGCCTGTGTCTAGTGTCTCTGAGGGGGCAGCAGCCGCCTACAGGCCTGTGTCTAGTGTCTCTGAGGGGGCAGCTGCCTACAGGCCTGTGTCTAGTGTCTCTGGGTGGGCAGCAGCAGCATTCTGACACCCCTTTCAGACAGCTCCAACAAGCGCCTGGGGCAAGATGTTCATCTCACCTCATGACAGAAGCAGCCCTGCTTGACATATAGAGAATGAGTAGAAGGAATGATGGTGCAGAGAACCGGTACAGTACAGACCAAAAGTTTGGACACACCTTCTCATTTAAAGATTTTTCTATATTTTCTTGACTATGAAAATTGTACATTCACACTGAAGGCATCAAAACTATGAATTACCACATGTAGAATTATATACTTAACAAAAAAGTGTGAAGCAACTGAAAATATGTCTTATATTCTAGGTTCTTCAAAGTAGCCACCTTTTGCTTTGATGACTGCTTTGCACACTCTTGGCATTTTCTTGATGAGCTTCAAGAGGTAGTCACCGGAAATGGTCTTCCAACAATCTTGAAGGAGTTCCCAGAGATGTTAGCACTTGTTGGCCCTTTTGTCTTCACTCTGCGGTCCAGCTCACCCAAAACATTCTCGATTGGGTTCAGGTCTGGTGACTGTGGAGGCCAGGTCATCTGGCGTAGCACCCCATCACTCTCCTTCTTGGTCAAATAGCCCTTACACAGCCTGGAGGTATGTTTCGGGTCATTGTGCTGTTGAAAAATAAATGATGGTCTAACTAAACGCAAACCGGATGGAATAGCATGCCGCTGCAAGATGCTGTGGTAGCCATGCTGGTTCAGTATGCCTTCAATTTTGAGTAAATCCCCAACAGTGTCACCAGCAAAGCACCCCCACACCATCACACCTCCTCCTCCATGCTTCACGGTGGGAACCAGGCATGTAGAGTCCATCCTTTCACCTTTTCTGCGTCGCGCAAAGACACGGTGGTTGGAACCAAAGATCTCAGATTTGGACTCATCAGACCAAAGCACAGATTTCCACTGGTCTAATGTCCATTCCTTCTGTTCTTTAGCCCAAACAAGTCTCTTCTGCTTGTTGCCTGTCCTTAGCAGTGGTTTCCTAGCAGCTATTTTACCATGAAGGCCTGCTGCACAAAGTCTCCTCTTAACAGTTGTTGTAGAGATGTGTCTGCTGCTAGAACTCTGTGTGGCATTGACCTGGTCTCTAATCTCAGCTGCTGTTCACCTGAGTTTTCTGAGGCTGGTGACTCAGATAAACTTATCCTCAGAAGCAGAGGTGACTCTTGGTCTTCCTTTCCTGGGGCGGTCCTCATGTGAGCCAGTTTCTTTGTAGCGCTTGATGGTTTTGGCAACTGCACTTGGGGACACTTTCAAAGTTTGCCCAATTTTTCAGACTGACTGACCTTCATTTCTTAAAGTAATGATGGCCACTCGTTTTTCTTTACTTAGCTGCTTTTTTTCTTGACATAATACAAGTTCTAACAGTCTATTCAGTAGGACTATCAGCTGTGTATCCACCTGACTTCTGCACAACACAACTGATGGTCCCAACCCCATTTATAAGGCAAGAAATCCCACTTATTAAACCTCACAGGGCACACCTGTGAAGTGAAAACCATTTCTGGTGACTACCTCTTGAAGCTCATCAAGAGAATGCCAAGAGTGTGCAAAGCAGTCATCAAAGCAAAAGGTGGCTACTTTGAAGAACCTAGAATATAAGACATATTTTCAGTTGTTTCACACTTTTTTGTTAAGTATATAATTCCATGTGTTAATTCATAGTTTTGATGCCTTCAGTGTGAATGTACAATTTTCATAGTCATGAAAATACAGAAAAATCTTTAAATGAGAAGGTGTGTCCAAACTTTTGGTCTGTACTGTATATACCGTATTTTTCAAACTATAAGACGCACAGGACCATAAGACTCACCTATGTTTTAGAAGAGGAAAATAAAAAAATAAAAATTTAAGCAGAAAAAGGGGTCATGATGCACTTTTAAGGGGGGAGGGAGTCTTCTGCTGACACTGGCATAGGGGTAATGTCCCCCAATTCTGACAATATCCCCCATCCTGGTATATATGCCCCCCCCCCCTTCCTTTTATACGTGGTCCCCATCCCCATCCTGGTATGCCTGGCATCCCTCCATCCTGGTATGCATGGCACCCCTCATCCTTATCCTGGTATGCATGGCACCCCTCATCCCTGTCCTGGTATGCATGGCACCCCTCATCCCTATCCTAGTATTCATGGCACACCTTATCCCTATCCTGGTATGCATGGCACCCCTCATCCCCATCCTGGTATGCATGGCACAGCAATCCCCATCCTGGTATGCATGGCACCCCTCATCCCCGTCCTGGTATGCATGGCACCCCTCATCCCTATCCTGGTATGCATGGCACCCCTCATCCCTGTCCTGGTATGCATGGTACCCCTAATCCCTATCCTGGTATGCATAGCACCCCTCATCCCCATCCTAGTATGCATGGCACAGCAATCCCCATCCTGGTATGCATGGCACCTCTCATCCCTGTCCTGGTATGCATGGCACCCCTCATCCCTGTCCTGGTATGCATGGCACCCCTCATCCCTGTCCTGGTATGCATAGCACCCCTCATCCTTATCTTGGTATGCATGGCACCCCTCATCCTTATCCTGGTATGTATGGCCCCTCATCCTTATTCTGGTATGTATGGCCCCCTCATCTTTATCCTGTTATGTATGCTCCCATCAGGGTTATCCTGGTATGCATGGCACCCCTCATCCTTACCCTTGTATGTATGGCCCCCTCATCCTGATCCTAGTATGCATGGTCCCCCTAATCCCCACCAGGCTACACATAAAAAAATAAACACTCCTACTCACCTTTCTTCTCTTCTCCAGCGCTGCATCCTGTCTGCCCGCACTGATCTCTCCATGTGGGCCGCGCATGACGTCACTGCCATGCGCGGCTCACATGGAGAGATCAGCTGCCGGAAGTCACTGCTCCCCACGCCAGAACTGTGGGCGCAGGGAGCAATGACTTCATGCTCCTTAATAGCCGGCACGCAGCGTAGCCGCAGCGCGGCTCCTGCTGCTGCCGGGCTATTGCGTGTGTCCGCTTATTAAAGTGCATGAATATTCACCCCTCTCCACTCCCATGGGCGTGGAGAGAGGTTGAATATTCATGCCCTTTAACAGCGAGCACAGGTGATTCCGGCAACAGCAGGAGCCGCGCTGCGGCTACACTGTGTGCCGCTATTAAGGAGCATGAATATTCACTGCTCCCCACGCCCCATGGGCATAGGGAGCAGTGAATATTCATTTTCTTTAGCAGCGGGGACAATGTAGGCTGCAGCGGGCGGCTGCTGCCTCCTGTGCCCCGCTCCTCCGCCATTACCGCTCCCCCCACACCCCACACAGTGTATATATATCCCCCCCCCCCCAACATTCGGACTATAAGATGCACCCCCCATTTTCCTCCAAAATTTTGGAGGAAAAAAGTGCTTCTTATAGTCCGAAAAATATGGTAACTGTATGTGGGAGATTTACTGTAATCAGTGTGAAAGAAATAAGGAGTTGATGCTCATGGCAACAAATCAGATTAAATATCTAATTTTTCAATTTTACAGAGAATCATTTGCAAAAAAAGTAATTGATAGCTTTGGCCACCATGACAGATTTCCTCTGCACTTCTTTTATATAATCTCCCCCTATCTTTCCAGTTGTTTGACATAGTTGAAATAGAGCTTTAATGTAATTGGATGGAGTATTGTTACTATCTTCAGATGTTTCTTCATCTAATTCTGCTGGTTTTGCGGAGCCGATGTCGGTGCATCGTAAATTCCATTGATAATGACAAACTGGTGCTGATTTATCAGACGGTTAGGCGCGTCCACAGACGTCATCACTGAGAAGAAATCCGCATGGATTCCGGAACAGTGTGTCAGCGCAGCCTGAATGCTCTCAACAAGCTGCAGACTGGCATCTAAACATTTAGATTGTGAGCCCCAATGGGGACAGCGACAATAATGTCTGGAAAGCGCTGTGGAATTAGTGGTGCTATATAAGTGAGTAAAATAAATAAAAAATGTGAACTTATTATTTCACCTTTCTGCAATTATTGTTAGATCCTTCAGGATGCGCTGACACACTGTTCCGGAATCCATGCTGATTTCTTTTCAGTGATGAGGTCTGTGGACATGGCGAACCGTCTGATTAAATCACACACTGTTCCAGAAGCTGTGACAAAGAACGCCAGATCGTTAAAAACGCGTAGCACTGTCCACCTACCCCCCATACCCTTTCCTCATGGGTGTAATTTTTAACATGGACTAATTAAAAGCATCTTTTTCCTTGGAACTGGATACCACATCTTCTGTGACATCATTACTGAGGCCGGAGCTCCACTGCTCCTGGATGTGCGGCCGCCTTTGTGATTAGTCAATCTCATTTATATATGATGCTGAAATATTAAAAAGTAATTGTTAATTACGTGGACACTTTTCTACACTGAGGGCAGGATAGGAAGCTTGAGACAGTGAAATGGCACTGGTGGTACATTAAGGGGGTAAATCCTGATGACAGGTTCCCTTTAAGAACTGTCTATTTGCAGTCTAATCTCTGCCACCCCTGACTTGTGCCAATGTCGCCAGATTATAAGTGTCGTTCACTTTACCCGTCATTGTGTTAATGTTATGGCATGTAGTTGTCTTCTTTATTACCGGTACTTTCACTGACGAGGGTCTTTATTGTGAGATCCAGAAAATACATTGAGAAATCTCTTTTGTGTTGAAGAAAAAAGTCACATCTAATCTATCTTTCCTCCTTATAGGAAATCCTTGTGAGAATAACGGTTTATCACTAAATTGTAAAAAAGAAGCTATCACGAAGCACTCTAATGGAGAAAACCTCATCACCCTTCCTGCACCTCCTGGACTTCACAGCACTTCACCTTCTTATAATCCTCCTGATCATGAGGAGCCCTCTCCTGAGCAATCTCACATTGTTACCACTATTCCAGGTGACACAGTGGATAAAAGATTTCAGTGTGACAAGCAACTTACTAAAAGCTCAGATTCTTTAACACAAAGAAAGCACAAAGGAGAGAATCCATACTCCTGTTCAGAATGTGGGAAATGCTTTACATGTAAATCAAAATATGTTATACATGAGAGAATTCACACAGGAGAGAAGCCATTTTCATGTTCAGAATGTGATAAATCCTACACAGATAAAGGGGATCTTATTATACATCAGAGAATTCATACAGGTGAGAAGTCGTATTCATTTTCAGAATGTGGGAAAGTATTGGCACCCCTGCAATTCTGTCAGATAATACTCAGTTTCTTCCTGAAAATGATTGCAATCACAAATTCTTTGGTATTATTATCTTCATTTAATTTGTCTTCAATGAAAAAGACAGAAAAAGAATTGCCCTAAAGCTAAATTGGATATAATTCCACACCAAACCTAAAAAAGGGGGTGGACAAAAGTATTGGCACCCTTTGAAAAATCATGTGATGCTTCTCTAATTCGTGTAATTAACAGCACCTGTAACTTACCTGTGGCACCTAACAGGTGTTGGCAATAACTAAATCACACTTGCAGCCAGTTAACATGGATTAAAGTTGACTCAACCTCTGTCCTGTGTCCTTGTGTGTACCACATTGAGCATGGAGAAATGAAATAAGACCAAAGAACTGTCTAAGGACTTGAGAAACCAAATTGTGAGGAAGCATGAGCAATCTCAAGGCTACAAGTCCATCTCCAAAGACCTGAATGTTCCTGTGTCTTCCGTGCGCAGTGTCATCAAGAAGTGTAAAGCCCATGGCACTGTGGCTAACCTCCCTAGATGTGGACGGAAAAGAAAAATTGACGAGAGATTTCAACGCAAGATTGTGCGGATGGTGGATAAAGAACCTCGACTAACATCCAAACAAGTTCAAGCTGCCCTGCAGTCCGAGGGTACAACAGTGTCAACCCGTACTATCCGTCGGCGTCTGAATGAAAAGGGACTGTATGGTAGGATACCCAGGAAGACCCCACTTCTTACCCCGAGACATAAAAAAGCCAGGCTGGAGTTTGCCAAAACTTACCTGAGAAAGCCTAAAACGTTTTGGAAGAATGTTCTCTGGTCAGATGAGACAAAAGTAGAGCTTTTTGGCAAAAAGCATCAACATAGAGTGTACAGGAAAAAAAAAGAGGCATTCAAAGAAAAGAACACGGTCCCTACAGTCAAACATGGTGGAGGTTCCCTGATGTTTTGGGGTTGCTTGGCTGCCACTGGCACTGGACTGCTTGACCGTGTGCATGGCATTATGAAGTCTGAAGACTACCAACAAATTTTGCAGCATAATGTAGGGCCCAGTGTGAGAAAGCTGGGTCTCCCTCAGAGGTCATGGGTCTTCCAGCAGGACAATGACCCAAAACACACTTCCAAAAGCACTATAAAATGGTTTGAGAGAAAGCACTGGAGACTTCTAAGGTGGCCAGCAATGAGTCCAGACCTGAATCCCATAGAACACCTGTGGAGAGATCTCAAAATGGCAGTTTGGAGAAGGCACCCTTCAAATATCAGGGACCTGGAGCAGTTTGCCAAAGAAGAATGGTCTACAATTCCAGCAGAGCATTGTAAGAAACTCATTGATGGTTACCGGAAGCGGTTGTTCGCAATTATTTTGGCTAAAGGTTGTGCAACCAAGTATTAGGCTGAGGGTGCCAATACTTTTGTCCGGCCCTTTTTTGGAGTTTTGTGTGAAATGATCTAGAATTTGATTTTTGCTTCATTCTCTTTTGTGTTTTTTCCTTGCAAGCAAATAAATGAAGATAATAAGACCAAAGAATTTGTGATTGCAATCATTTTCAGGAAGAAACTGAGTATTATCTGACAGAATTGCAGGGGTGCCAATACTTTTGGCCAGCACTGTAAATCACACCTTGTTGCACATAAGAGAATTCATACAGGAGAGAAGCCGTATTCATGTTCAGAATGTGGGAAATCTTTTATACATAAATCATATCTTGTAAAACATGAGAGAAGTCATACAGGAAAGAAAGTGTAATTATGTTCACTGTGTTTCATAAATTTAATAAACATTGCTCAGCATAAATAAGTACACCCCCTTTGATAAGTAAGATTTTATTTAATATCTCACTGAATACATTTCTAAAATTTTGCCAGCATTGAATTTCATAGAACATTTTTGTTGTAATCAAAACATGAAAGTAATAATATAACTCTCATTACAAAATCTTCAGTTTTACTCAAATTAGTTGGTGCAAAAATGAGTGCACCCCACATCAAAAGCTACTACATCTAGTATTTTGTATGGCCTCCATGATTTTTTAAGGACGGCACCAAACCTTCTAGTCATAGAATGAACAACTTAGTGACATAATACTATATCTATCTTTCTTCTGTCTTTCGATAACGAGCTCTTAGAGCCTGGATGCTGGATGGAGCGATGACAACTTGTCTCTTCAGAATTCCCCATAGGTGTTTGGTTGGGTTCAGATCAGGAGACACTTGGCCACTGAATCACTGTCACCCTGTTCTTCAGAAATGTAACAGCGGCCTTAGATGTGTGTTTTGGATCATTGTCATGTTGGAGAAGTGCAGGTCTACCAATGGCACGGAGTGATGGCAGCATCTTTTCTTCCACTATAGAGTGTAACGCTGTTGCCGGCGCCCTCGCATGGTGTCTTCTTCTCCCTCCATGCAAAGACGCTTTCTCACCGCTCCAGCATTGGCATGGTTCCTGGCGCTCTCCTTGTCCTCTGTTCCTGTGACTGCATTGCAGCTCCCGGCGGCGTCTAGTACACGCGTGTTTCCCTGTTCTTAAAGGGGCAGCGTGCGCCTTATGCTAAATGAATCAGCTGGTTGCTGAGAGGCATTTAGCATACGTAGTACACCTGCAAGATGGCTCCCAACCAATAGCTGAGAGGCATCTTGTATAAAAGACTCACTCTCCCCTTACTAAGGTGTACTGCTTGTGACTTGTGAGGTCCCCTGGTCTTGGTGTGGCCAGGGTCCTGAGTCCGTAAACCCTTAGTCCCACTGTGGCCAGAGTCCTGTTCCTGAATCCCTGGTCTTAGAGTAGCCCGTGCCGAAAACCTTGTCCCCTGGTCCAGGAGCAGCCAGTGCCTGAACCCTTGCCCCCTGGTCCTGGAGCGGCCAGTGCCTGAACCCTCATCCCCTGGTTCTGGAGTGGCCGGTGCCTGTACCATCGTCTCTTGGTCCTGGAGAGATCAATGCCTGTACCCTTGTCCCCTAGTTCTGGATAGACCAGTGCTGGTACCCTCATCCCCTGGACCTGGAGAGGCCAGTGTCTGTACCCTCGTCCCGTGGTCCTGTAGCGGCTAGGGCCTGAACCCTCATCCCCTGGTTCCAGAGCGGCCAGTGCCTGTGACTCGCCCCCTGGGCCGTGGGGCACACGGATCCGGGCGATAGGGAGACGATGGGGGTAGTAGTGGCGGCCCGGTCCAGCGGCTCAGGGCGGTCAGACCAATGGTAGTCTGCTATGCACTTTAGATAATGTCCGACTACGCCACCCGTGGATCGCGGTTATTAGGAACCGCCGCTGCAAGGCAGTCCGCTGGGGCTGATGACGTGTGCAGCTGGGAAGGTGTGACTCCCCACGGGAAGAGTGCGGCCCCAGGGCAGTGTAGTGGATGGTGGGAGTGATGGTGGTGAGAGTCCCAGTACCGGTAGTGCTGGAGGCGCGAAGGAGCACACAGACAACGTACTGCAGTCCAATGTCTTTTACTCACAGTTCAGGTACTCCAGGTCACTTCTGTACAGGTAGTGACCGCCCGAGCCGTGCTGCGTCCACCAGGTGCGGGGCTCGGTCAACTCCCAGGCAGTTCAGAAGTATGGCACAGGACCCCCTTTAATCCTTCCTCTGGCCTGCCTCACCAGTGACCCACTTTTGTCCAGCTGCCGCGGACTTGTGCGGTTAAACGTGGGCCCCGTCCTCCGCTGTCCTATATGGTGCCTTCCTAGCAGGTTTGATGAGGTGTCGCACCAATAAATGATCACGACGACCGGTCTTTGGCTGAGGGTAGTTTCTCCTCCACCAACTTGGGATCCGGTACCCTTAATCTGCCTGACCCTTCACCCTGGATTCTCGTGGGTTCTTAGGGTCCCTTCTGCCTTCTTGTTCCTGAGCCCTTCTGTTTCTCTGTCTCTTCTTCTCCCTTTCCGTTCCTTCCTGTTCCTTTCTGTTCCTATCTCTTGGAGCTGAGATGAGCCAAAATCTCAGCTCCCCTTCACCTCCTCCTCGGCCTCTCACTAGGCCCTTCTGGAGTAGAGCTCCTACAGAGCCTCTACTCCCTGTCTTCTCCTCTCTGGACAGAACTGAACTTCTCCTAGAGATAAGATGGTGCCCACCTTTTATACCTCCCTCTGACCATGAGCCCAGGTGACCAGCAACCAATGGGCTCCTTCCTACGCTCAGGAACCAACCCCTATCTGCCCCTACAGCACTGGGTGTTCCACCCCCCTCCCCACTCCAGGCAGGGACATAGTCGGTCGTGCCTGCACTACTGTCTAGTGGGAGCACCGCTGAGCTGTCCCTCGGAAATGGGGTGTGTGTGCTGTATGCAGCTAACTGAGCCCTGGTCCATACTCCATCCTTACCTGGGAGTGGAATATCACACCTCTGGTCTGAGGTGCAATACCCCTGTAGCGGCCGAACCCTCGGGGCGCTACACCTGTACCCTCGTCCCTTGGTCCCGGAGCAGTCAGTGCCTGAACGCTTGTCAAATGGTCCTGGTTCGGCCAGAGCCCTGAACATTGTCCCCTGGTCCTAGTGTGGCCATTCCTGTTCCTGAAGTCCCCTGGTCACAGTGCATCAAGTGTCTGAACATTCCCCTAAGTCTCCGTGTCAGTGATCCTGTACTGTATTTACTGAGTCTGAATGGAGCCGTAATCAGTGTCAGCTAACCTGACCCCTGGGCTCAGCAGCTACTGCCAGACACCACCCTGGAGTTGTACTTGGCAGCTACCTGCCGCACAAGCCTGACCTCACCACTAGAGGCTCCAGTGAACACCAAAGTAGCTGCTTAGTTACGCCCCTCCAGGGTCGGCCCGGTGGGTCCAGAAGTCCACTAGCGCCACCAGTGGGCGTAACAAAGCAGAACATCTGTGAATAAATGATGTCATCAATGACCTGTAGCTCCCCGACACCAGCAGCGCTCATGCAGCCGCACATGAGGACACGGCCACCACCAGGTTTCTCTGTAGACACCATGCATTCTCATTGTATTTCTCACCTCTGAGACAGTTTTGAAGCCATCAGTTCCAAACACATTTATCTTGGTCTCATCACTCCAGAGTATAAAGTCCCAGGAGTCTTCATATGTTTCCGCATGTGTCCTGGCAGATTGTAGGGCGACTTTTTTGTGTATGGGATTTAGGAGAGGCTTTCTATGTGGACAACACCCATGTCTGCCATTCCTCTATAGAAAACATTGTCTGCTTTCAGCTCATCTCTCAATGCTTGGTGAGATCCATGGGAAGAGCTCGGAGGGAAAATCACAGTTGGGAAGGAATGGACGGGATTTATTAAGTTACTGATAATCCAGCACTTGTTTTCCAGTGTGAATAAAAACAAAAACTTATATGGAAACATACAAATTAAAATCGTAGAAACATTAAAAAGCAATGTGCACACTGTGCGTTTTTGATGTGTTTTCGCTGCGTTATTTCTGCTCGGAAATGCACCAAAAACGCTAGGTAATCCATGTGCCAGCTAATGTAATGACAATCCTGAAGTGCTGTGCACATGAGCAGGAATTTTCTTGACCGGATTGTCATTGCGTTTAAATCTGCAGCATGTCAATTCTTTGTGCGTTTCTGCAGCGTTTTTCACCCATAGACTTGAATTGAGTCAGTCAAATCCGCAACAAAAAATTCAGATATAAATATATTTGCGGATTTGCTGCATATTTGACTGACTCAATTCAAGTCAATGGGTCAAAAATGCCGCAAAACCGCACAAAGAAAGGACCGCGGAAGACCACTCCTCCCATTATCCGATGACCGATCCCGCTGATAACAGTGGGAACAGGCGCAGCTGAGGGGAGAAATAGTCTCCTCAGCCGGCGTCTGTGCGCAGTGTAAAAAAAAAAATTAAAAATAAATCAATATTAAAATAAAAACACTGTATTCTCACCTGTCCGCCATCCTCCCGATGTCTCACGGCAACCCGACAATCGCTCCCGGCAGTGTACATCGCTGCGCTTCTGGGACTGAGTTCACCAGAGTTCATCAGCTGAGATCAGCTGACGAGCTCCAGTGACCTCACATACGCCATCAGTGCTGCTTGGGAATTTTCCCACGCAACACTGATGCAGTGTATGAGGGCACTGGGGCTTATCAGCTGATCTTCAGCTGATGAATTCCGGTGTACTCAGTCCCAGCAGCGCAGCAATGTACACTGACAGGAGTGATTACACTCCTGTCGGTGTATACAGAGCTGTCTTCTACAACAGTCACATCAGTGATTGATGTGGATGCTGTAGAAGTTAACCGGATTGCCGTGGGACACTGGGATTACGTCATGACAGCAGGTAAGGGATATGATTGTTTTTTATTTTTGGTTTCTTACAGGAGATGAGGGCTTCAGGGACTGAGCGTTAGGTGAGTATAGTGTTTTTTTATTTTCAAATAAAAGATTAAAACCGTGTATAACTTTATTTCAATAAAACACTTTATTCTAGCTGTGTCTTTATTGAAAAATGACAAAAACATTACTACGGGGTTAGTAATGGGGGCGTCTATAACCTGGGCTTCATGTCAGCTGTCAATACAAGGCTGACATGAACCCCGCGCCAGTTCTGGGGCAGCTGAGAGCTGATATTATTAGTCGCGGAGGGGGCCAGGATCCATGGCCCCTTCCCTGGCTTTTAGTATCAACCCGCAGATGTCTGTATAGCCTTTGCTGGTTAGATTTTATAGGGGACCCTACGTCAATTTTTTTCTGGGGTCCCCCTGTAATCTAGCCAGTAAAGGATAAGCAAATAGCTGTGTGCTGTTAATAGCCAGGAAACATTTTTGGCTAATGGCCCCTTATCCGGCTACTAATATCACCTCACAGCAGTTGGCTTTCCCTTTGCTGATTATGAAAATAATGGAGCCCACGCCATTTTTTTTTTAATATAAGGCTATGTGCCCACGATCCGGGCGTGGCAACGCTTTGGACGCAGCATATGTTTGCTGCGTCCAAAACACTGCTTCTATTGAACGCAGGTAAGTCCGCATGTGTTCACTGAATACAATACAATACATTCTAGTGGTCAAATTTATGTTGCGGAGACAAGAGATTCCACAGGAGAATTTGATATGCTGCGGTCCTGAAAAACGCACCGCATGTCAGTGTCTGCGGGTGATCCGCAGCCTCAGATGCACACATAGTGGAAATAGGATTTCTAGAAATCCTATCCACTATGCTGTAATATCTGAACACTGCGGGTTTCACACTGCATAAATACACAGCTCCAAACCCACAGCGGCTCCTGGTCATGGGCATACCCAAATTCACCTGCAGAAAATCGATTTCTGGGTCTCCGCTGCAGATTTTGACTGATTGAAATGTCATTATATGCGGTGGATCTGCATGTATTGACAACAAAAGTGTGGCATTAGAACACACGTTTTGGGGGACGTAGCGGCTAAACAAACAACTCTGAGCTGTTATTAATAGCCAGGGAACATGGTTGCCTAATGGCACCTTCCTAGGCTAAAAGAGCAGCTCTCAGCTGCCCCAGAAATGACATGAATGGGAATACTAATGGGATTAGCTGACACCTAGCCCTTTTGTTTAGTGATGAAAAGGTGTCAATCAGGCCATCTCATTACTAAACCTAAGTAAAGAGGTAAATAAACCCACACACTGAGAGTAAAACACTTTATTTGAACTACAACTGACACATTCTTTAATCATTTAAATTAACCAATATACAGGTCTGACAGTAATCCAAGGGTTAAAGCGATGTCCCACGTTTCTTTTTTCAAATATCTTTATTTGGCTCCAAAAAGGATTCATTGCTGTACAAAACGCATCAAAATTGCTGTAAAACGCATGTTTTTTCTGCAGTGTTTTTCCTGCCAAGAGATGCAGAAACCTTAAGGAATTTTCTGCATTCAAATCCTGAACGTGCGCACATAGCCAAGAACAGGATCTCCTGGGGAAAGTCGCAAAAGCTACGTGTTTAGAACTGTTATATGTGTTTGATTCATAGTCATGGAACAAAAAATCACCAGTAACCGGCTTCTTATACACATCATAGGGTCTAATGCACAGCGGAGACCCCCAGCCCCAAATGGACATGTGCAAGTATGTCTACATTACCCCTATGGACGATCATATGTCCACAACAAAAAGCATCCGTGCAATAGAAGAATGAAGTGTCTGCATCTATAATGTGTATATTATGTATAATTACTATAAAAGAGGAAAAACACAATTCAGTAAATGGATACAAGGTCTGAACGAAGCTTCATATCACTGGGGAATCTGGGGTCCAATTCCAGAATCCACAAGGCTTCTCGGGGGTGTACTTTTTATACCAATCTCCCCCCTTAGCTGGTCTGGTGACATATTCAATACCCACAACTGTAAAGTGATTAATCCCTATTGTGTTGTATGAGATGTTGTGATGCTGCAGATGTATTACGTGTTGTGGGGCCAAGAACGTCACTAACGTGTCCCCCAATGCGGTGACGTAAGGGTCTGACCGTGCCCCCCACATATTGCAGCAGACAAGCTTCACATTGTATGGTGTCAATGACGTGTGGAGCTACAACTAATGAGATGTCGGATATTATAGGGTTTATTATGGTTAGTAGATGCAGACATTTTTGCTTTGTGCACAGACTTGCACAAACCACATTTATTTCTCCCACATTCAATGAAACCTTTGGTGTTTGTCCTCCACGTGTCAGTTGTCTTTCTTGTTGCTGGATCCTTGTCAGTGTATAACATAGGTAAATGTTTTCTGGTAATATTCACTATATTACACTGTGTTCCAAATTATTATGCAAATAATATTTTCTCAGATTTTCCCAAATTACCTATATGAATTGCAGTCATTGTAATTTTCCAGTCAAATAACTATTAGAGTACAATTGAAAGGTTTTTGTACAATCTGCCTATGATAACAGGATATTTTTAAAAAGATAAAAAACTCAAACTGCACTCAAAATGCATGTTCCAAATTATTATGCACAGCAGAGTTTTCAACCTTTTCATTTTAATAAAGAACAAAAAAATGGTCATTTGTGAAATTATAAGCATTAGCAGGTTATTACACACTGAAATCAAACAGTTTTCACCTCAAAACTTTATTCTAGGTGATGTCACATTTGCACATAGGACCCCTTGTTGGAAAGGAGCTTCTGAACTCTCTCGTCCATTGAATTTGTCAGGTTTTGGATGGTTTCTGCTTCAATTGTTTTGCATGAGGACAGAATACCCTCCCAGAGCTGTTGCTTAGATGTGAGCTGCCTCCCGCCATCATAGACACTCCTTTTGATGATGCTCCAGAGGTTCTCAATGGGGTTGAGGTCAGGGGAGCATGGGGGTCACACCATAAGTTTGTCCCCTTTTATGCCCATAGCAGCATAGCAGGGAAGCTCAGCAGGATTGAGTGTGGCTGAACCCCTGCCTGGAAAGGCTCTGCACCTGTCAGGCTCTGAGTGACCCGGCGCGGCCGTTGTCCCCGGTAACCGTTGTTTATGGACTCATGTTAACCTGGCTGCGAACTGGAGGACTTTCTGTTTACCCGTGAGTTGCTGAATAAAAGCTGTTTATGTTGGACTTGCTTGGGTCACTGCCTCAGTTACTGCACGGTGTGAACACCGCCGCCTTACAGTAGATTCAATTGTCTAAAATAATAATCAAAGCAAAGTATAAATATTTACCATAACAATTCCTCCCTTTTAATTATTTACAGACAATTTATCCATCAGCTACTTCCCCGTGCTATAGGAGCCTGGAGGGGATGAGTCCCGTTCACCGTCAGATATCTTGTTTGTAAATCTCGTCATATATGTTTACTGGAGGAGCACTATGATATTTTGCAGATGTGATAACTGACGGTCTATGATGTCTGATCTTGTGCATCTCTCTGCATAGCATCGTCATAACAAATGTACCAGTTCTAGCAGTTACATACACTAGTAATACCAACATTTATGTAATGAAAAGGGTAAATGAATATACTCTTATTCCCTATCCCCATTTCCACTATATGAGGTCTACCATTCGGTCTGGGGCGATTGTCTGCAGCTCATGTATATAGGGAATGTTTGAGGACAGCATTTATATCTAGGTCACCATGCAGAAGTATGAAGGTTGCAGGTGTAAGGCGTGCTAAGGTGCAGGTTCCCTCTGCACCCGGGAGAAGCCATTTATAGGCCTGATGACCACATACTAGATATAAATCATTGGCAATATGCAGGGTATGATGTCAGTGAGTCTCCCAAGACAACGTATACAAGTCAAAAGTCCTTGCATCGGAGGTTTGCCATCATGAAGTTCGGTTGTTTTGGAAACCAACCTCATTTCTTTGGCATGTATTCGACTCAGAATGGTAATCAAATGGGTCAAGTTGTTGACAAGTCTGTGCAGAATCTGTAAACCTCATTTCACTATACTGGTATGTATGGCCCCCCTCATCCCTCTTCCCGGTATGCTTGGAACCATCTGATCCCCAACACGCTGCACACAAAAAAATAAACAATTATACTCACCTCCTCTCTCCTCCAGCGCTGCGTCCTGCTCTGTTGCCGACAGGTATCTCACTGTCTGAGGTGCGCATGGCATAACTGCCAAGCGCCCTCACACTGAGATGCTGTGCCGGAATAGTCACTGCGCCCCACGCCGGGACTGTGCGTAGGGAGCAGTGACCATTCACTCTCCTTAATAGCGCGCACACTGTACCCGCAGCACAGCTCCTGCTGCCGATTTGCGGTCGGTGTGCCGCTATTAAAGACCATACAAATTCATATTCACTACAACCCATGGGAATATTTTTTTACTGTGCATACAGCTGAATTTCACCCACCAAAAAAATGACAACGTGGGCTACTATAGCTTCACTGTCACATTAGCAAATGAAAGAAAAAGTTTTGTTGTGCTCTGCACTGAGAATCTCTGCAGAGTCTGCATACAGCTGAATTTCAACCCCACAAAATCAAAAGGTGGCTGCAATGGCTTGCTAGCTTTATCACATTAGCAAGTGAAAAAATAGATTGAAGGGATACTGGTGCATACAGCACAATACAAGCCGTGCACAACGCTGTTCTGTGGCATGGGCCCTGCTGATTCTGTCTGAATCTCAGTAATTGCACAATAAAAATAAAAATGTGCTGCAAGGTCGATTTCACAGGTACACAGCAGAGGACTTATCTACACTATCTGACTTCCAAACAAGTGCCCATCTATCTAGCTAATATCTCTCATTAGGAGCAGCGTCTATCACCGGCAGTGTGACATGCATAAAATGGCGCTGGGGGAACATGACCGCTCTTTATATAGAGAAGACATGTGATTTCAGCAGCCAATGGTAGGAGCCCTTGTGTATAGACAGTGTGGATGCTTCCTGCGCTCTGATTGGCTAGCCGCGCTTTCCTCACTTAAAGTTACAGGGGAAAAAAAAAATTACAAGCGCACCGCTGATCTGACCGGTTCTGAGCTCTCCCCAGCCCCTCCACTCATCTAACACGTCCCCCTGCTCATCATACACAGGCACTATGCTAGATAAACTGTTAAAAACGCTGTAGTTGCCCCACAATCATGTTCCCGAACTTATTCGCCGAACGTTGCCAATTTTCCCGAATTTAAGTAAAAATGCTCGCCTTTCCGATCACGAATCCGAATGAGCCACATTTGTGCCAAATTTAACTTTTGAGATCGGATTTTGAACATATTCACTCATCACTTTAAGTGGTCACGCCCCCTTCTGGTAAGTCAGACTAAAAGTGCCATACCCTTTAGGTCCCCTCCACCGGATACACTTAAACAAGTACACCCATTAAAATCTATGGGGCTGAGCACATGTCCGTGTGACCCACCTGTGGACATGTCTGTTTTTTTCCGGCAGCACAGACGTCAATACGTCCTGCACACAGATGACAAAGTGTGACATCCATGTGCCGTCCGTGTGACACATACCTGAATAGAATGCAGAATAGAAATGACAAATGTTTAGGTGTTAGATGTACAAAGATCGAGATAGATGAAAGATATGGGTGAGATATATAATTAGTGCCGTGTGTGGAGTTTACTGTACTTATATTTAGCTAAAAAATAAATGAAAAAAGCAACGTGGGGTCCCCCTTATTTTTGATAACCAGCAAAGGTAAAGCAGACAGCTGCTGGCTGATATTATCAGGCTGGGAGGGTCCTCAGTTGTTGAGCCCTTTCCAGCCTAAAAATACCAGCCTGCAGCCACCCCAGAATTTGTGCATCTAATGTTATTAATAAAGACTTCCCCACACTATAGTTCACCAATTTATTGAAGAAAAAAAAATCCCCTGCAGGTCCGCAGGAATCCATCGAATCCGATATAGTCCAGAAATGGAAACCTGAAAAACATAAAACTAGAGAAATAAATATAAGAGACAGTCCCTCGTTCACCAATTTATTACCAAACATTTTCCCACAGAGCTCGGATGTCGTCCACGCTCCCTGAAACTGGCTCTGGCGTCTGTGAATAGACAAAGTGACCGCTATCCACAGGCACCAGGTACAGACTACAATCAGAGCCGGTGGGTCTCACTCAGCACAGTGTGAGCCAGAGACTCTTTAAGGTGCTTCTACACCGGCCAATAATCGGATACTGATCGGCCGATCTAAACAGGCTGACAGTCACCCGATGTACAAGCAAAACATTAGTTTGTCAGGGGAATTCATTAAGCTTAAATATCATTCTTCTGGGCAGCAGATCATCCTGTGTAAACGTGCTGCCGAGAACAGCTCACCAGGATAAAGATCCACTTACCCAGGCCTGTCCCGGCGCTGAAAGAGCAGGGCTGGTGTTCCGTGGCGCTGGCCTTCAGGTCTTGGTAGTGCCGTCCACAGGTTCCCTGGGGATCTGCTGCACGTGGGGGCAGAGGTCCTGGGCTTCTGTGCACCACCCTCCCCCTGCCGCGCACGTGACCGGGACTGAATGGTCACGTGCCTCTGACGTTGTGGGACACGCTGGGTAGGGCGTGCCCTGGTGACGTTGGCGGTGGCGCCGGCCGTAAAGCCCAATGGCTGAAATTGGCAGCGGCATGGGGGGGGGATTAACCAGAGGAGATTGCAGGGATTTGGTGGCTGACTCCGCCCACCTCCCTATATAAAAGTGCACTTATGCTCAGAACACTGCTCAAGGAGTCTGCCATAATGTCAGACATTGAGCAGCAGCAGCTGTCGCCACGGCCACAGTCGCTACCAACCTCATCACCAACTCCATCTGCTTGCAGGTCTAGAGGGTCCAGCGGTAAAAGCAGCAGCCGTCCCAGTCAGAGAAGTAAAGCTTCTCAGGACTTCACGGTCTCCAGGAAGGATGCGTTGCGTATCCTGAAACAGTCTTCAATTCCGGTGTCCGCAAAGGTGGGGTGAGTGATCGTCGTGAATGTCACTATATATATATATATATATATATTTGCTAATGGGCCTCCTGTTGTGTGTTTAATCACCAGGAGGAGCCCAGGAAAGTTACCGACGAGAAGCGGAACAAGGAATGTGCAATATGCAAATGACTGGCAGAAGGAGCTCTGCTCGGACATCATTCAGAGAACCATTTGTGAGGGTACACCGGATTTTGCTGCTAGTCTCAGGTCTGTCATCAGATCAGAGGTAGAGGGTTCCCTTAATACAATTTTAAGGAAAAGATGGAAGGTCATATCTGATTCTTCTTCTGGTTCTGATTCTTCGGTGTTGTCAGGGGGACAGTGTTGTAGTAAAGCTTCATCCTCATCCTCCTCAGACAGTGACGGGGGAGGGGGGAGACCATGCTTTCCTATAGAAGACACCGATAAATTGATAAAAGTCATCAGAACCACTGTGGGGTTAAAGGAGGATAAATCCATAAAATCCATAGAAGACATTATGTTTTGAGTGTTAGAAGAGAAGAAAAAACGCACCTTTCCGGTAAATGCCAAGGTCCAGGCACTTATTAATAGAGAATGGAGGAAGCTTGAGAAAGTAGGGGCCTTGCCTTCATCCTCAAAAAGGAAATATCCCTTTGAGTTTAAGGACTCTGAAAATTGCGACAAGGTGCCAAAAATTGACGGTGTTGTATCTTGGTCATCTAAGAGATCAGCACTCCCCTTTGAGGACTCAGTGGTGCTTAGAGATCCCTTGGATAAGTAGGCTTATACTTTCCTAAAACATACTTGGGAAATAGCAGCAGGTGGCCTAAAACCAGCTATTGCAGGAACATGTACTGCCTGTTCCCTAATAGTCTGGTTGCAGCAGTTGGAAAATCAACTAAAAGACAAAAAAAAACCTCAAGAGACAAAATTCTAGCCAACCTGCCCATTACATGTTGCGGCAGCCTTCCTGGCAGATAATTCTGCAGATTCTGTTAAGCTCGCAGCTAGGTCAGCCGGTCTGTCAAACGCGGCGAGACGAGCTCTGTTGCCCAAGGGATGTCCTGGAGACTTACAATCAAAGTCTAGGCTGTCTTCCATACCTTGTGGTGGTCAATTTCTCTTTGGGAAGAAGTTGGAAGACGTCCTTGAGAAGGCGAGCGACAAAAAAGGAAGATTCCCTGGGTTTTCAGCAGACACCAGGAGAACCTATTTCCAGAGGGGGAAATTTAATAGAGGTTGCCCCTCGGGGGAGAAAAGGAAATGAGATTTCAAGAACAGAAAAGAGTCTGAATATATGTTCGGTGGTACCTCCTCCACCTCCAAAAAGCCTCCACAATGACGCCAGGCCACATTTTGTTCAGGCCTGGAAAAACATCTCCTCCAGTTCCTGGGTCCTCAACATATTAAGGGATGGACTGAAGAATCAATTCCTTCAACAACCACGGCAAATATTTGCGGTGACCCCGGTAAGGAAGTTCCCGGACGAACAGCTGGCTCTGGAATCAGAGATCCTTACCCTTTTGGAGAAGCGAGTGCTATGCGAAGCTCTGGTCAGTCAGAAAGGAAGGGGATTTTATTCCCCTCTCTTTCTAATAAAAAAAAAACGGACGGTTCTTTCAGGACTATTATAAATTTAAAAGGCCTCAACCGTTTCATAAACAACCATACATTCAAGATGGAATCGGTAAATTCAGCAATAAAGCTTCAGTTTCAAAATTGTTTTAATGCAGTGATAGATCTGAAAGACGCGTATAATCACGTCCCCATTCACCCAAATGACCAACAGTATCTAAGGGTTGCGCTTTACATCCAAGGAAGGTGCAGGCACTTCCAGTTCCGAGCTCTCCTCTTCGGGTTGTCGATTGCCCCAAGGGTGTTCACCAAACTAATAGCCGAAGTAACGGCCTTTCTTCGCATTTAATATGTAAAGAGAGGAGAGAACAAGGCGCAATGGGTGACTCAGTATTGCAATTGTTAGAGGGGTGTGGGGATGGCTACTAACCTTATGAAGTTGTGCACCTCTGCACAACCCCAGTGTAAAGCTCCACAAGCTTCCCTCTGTTGGTGGCTGTCATCTATTTCCAGCGGCGTTCACAGATCCTGATCTGTCGGTGGTGGATCAAGTGGTCAGGTTAGTAGCATGTAACGCCGAGATGGACGCCCAGCTTCACCAACACCCCCGGCAGCGTTCCGAAGGCAGCGCAGCTTAGAAAACCAGGGTAGTAATTCTAATTAAATTCCTCCCACAGGTGAAAGAACAATAGATTAAAGGCAGCTCTACCGCACCCCAACAGGGGGAAAGGGACAATCAGTGAATATGAATAGCGGTATCAGAGCGCCAATAACCAGGTTATTGGCGCTCTGGTACCACTATTCATATTCACTGATTGTTTCTTCGCATTTAAAACACGGTCATAATACCATATCTGGACGACTTCCTTATAGTAGGGAATTCAGAGAGCCATTGTGTTTCTCAGCTGAAAGAAGTCATGATGACCTTGCAGAACCTGGTCTGGATGGTGAACACCCAAAAATCAAGACTAGAACCCACTGGACCCCTAAAGTTAAATTTGACCTGTCCGTCCACCACAAGAGGGAGTTTCTTGTATGTAAGGAGAGATGTACCTTTCCTTCTAAATACCCTTTTAAAATTTTTATGCTGACAAGATTTCCCACTGAAGTGCTCGTGTGTGAAATTGAGCCCACTTGACTGCCGGAATGCACAACGTTAGAGTACCTAGCAGGGACAGTGCTTTCCTCAAGGACATATCTGGGGTCGGTATAGCTGCCGAGACCAACTTTGTGACTTTGTCTATCTTGCTGTCGGGTAGAAGACAAGTCTGACACTTGGAGTCTAGAGAAAACCCTAGAAAGGTCTGGACCCTTGTTGGACAACAGTGCAAAACATCACGACCGATGCGAGCAACTCAGGGTGGGGGGCACCCCTGGGAAACCACATAATTCAGGGCTCTTGGTCAGTCCTAGAGGAAAAAGGGTCATCAAACTTAAAAGAGCTATGGGCAGTGAGGAACGCTTTGAGGGCTTCCTCCCTTTACTCCGGGGCAGTCATGTTCGGGAAATGTCGGAAAACAGAACCACCGTGGCTTACATAAACCACAGGGGAGAACAAGATCTCATTCCCTTCTGGAAGCAGCCAGCAGACCTTTTCAAGTAGCGGAGCAAAATCTCCTATCTCTTTCAGCACTACACATACAGTGCTGGCCAAAAGTATTGGCACCCCTGCAATTCTGTCAGATAATACTCAGTTTCTTCCTGAAAATGATTGCAATCACAAATTCTTTGGCATTATTCTCTTCATTTAATTTGTCTTCAATGAGAAAAACACAAAAAGAATTGTCCTAAAGCCAAATTGGATATAATTCCACACCAAACCTAAAAAAGGGGGTGGACAAAAGTATTGGCACCCTTTGAAAAATCATGTGATGCTTCTCTAATTCGTGTAATTAACAGCACCTGTAACTTACCTGTGGCACCTAACAGGTGTTGGCAATAACTAAATCACACTTGCAGCCAGTTAACATGGATTAAAGTTGACTCAACCTCTGTCCTGTGTCCTTGTGTGTACCACATTGAGCATGGAGAAAAGAAAGAAGACCAAAGAACTGTCTGAGGACTTGAGAAACCAAATTGTGAGGAAGCATGAGCAATCTCAAGGCTACAAGTCCATCTCCAAAGACCTGAATGTTCCTGTGTTTCCCGTGCGCAGTGTCATCAAGAAGTGTAAAGCCCATGGCGCTGTGGCTAACCTCCCTAGATGTGGACGGAAAAGAAAAATTGACGAGAGATTAACGCAAGATTGTGCGGATGGTGGATAAAGAATCTCGACTAACATCCAAACAAGTTCAAGCTGCCCTGCAGTCCGAGGGTACAACAGTGTCAGCCCGTACTATCCGTCGACGTCTGAATGAAAAGGGACTGTATGGTAGGATACCCAGGAAGACCCCACTTCTTACCCCGAGACATAAAAAAGCCAGGCTGGAGTTTGCCAAAACTTACCTGAGAAAGCCTAAAGCGTTTTGGAAGAATGTTCTCTGGTCAGATGAGACAAAAGTAGAGCTTTTTGGGAAAAAGCATCAACATAGAGTGTACAGGAAAAAAAAAGAGGCATTCAAAGAAAAGAACACGGTCCCTACAGTCAAACATGGCGGAGGTTCCCTGATGTTTTGGGGTTGCTTTGCTGCCTCTGGCACTGGACTGCTTGACCGTGTGCATGGCATTATGAAGTCTGAAGACTACCAACAAATTTTGCAGCATAATGTAGGGCCCAGTGTGAGAAAGCTGGGTCTCCCTCAGAGGTCATGGGTCTTCCAGCAGGACAATGACCCAAAACACTTCCAAAAGCAATATAGAATGGTTTTAGAGAAAGCACTGGAGACTTCTAAGGTGGCCAGCAATGAGTCCAGACCTAAATCCCATAGAACACCTGTGGAGAGATCTCAAAATGGCAGTTTGGAGAAGGCACCCTTCAAATATCAGGGACCTGGAGCAGTTTGCCAAAGAAGAATGGTCTACAATTCCAGCAAAGCATTGTAAGAAACTCATTGTCTACGGGAAGCGGTTGTTCGCAGTTATTTTGGCTAAAGTTTGTGCAACCTGAGGTTGGCTGAGGGTGCCAATACTTTTGTCTGGCTCATTTTTGAAGTTTTGTGTGAAATGATCAATGATTTGATTTTTGCTTCATTCTCTTTTGTGTTTTTTCCTTGCAAGCAAATTAAATGAAGAGAATAATACCAAAGAATTTGTGATTGCAATCATTTTCAGGAAGAAACTGAGTATTATCTGACAGAATTGCAGGGGTGCCAATACTTTTGGCCAGCACTGTACGTGGCATAGAAAATACAAGAGCAGACTTCCTAAGCCACAACAATTTAAGACAGGGGGAATGGGCCCTGAACCCTAGTATTCCGGCAGATAGTACAGCTATGGGGTCTGCCAGAAATAGATTTGTTCGCCGACAAAAACAACAGAAAGGTGGAGAAATTCTGCTCACTAGATCCAAGGGGAAACCCATTGGTGATAGACTCCCTCCAAATCTCCTGGGGTTTCAAGTTGGCCTACGCCTTCCATCCAATTGCTAAGATACCTCTTGTAGTGAGGAAGATCAGGAAGGATCGAGCAAGAGTGATTCTCATTGCCCCCTTTTGGCCGAAGAGACCATGGTTGTCCCTCCTGAGAATGATGTCCCTATCAGACCCATGGATCCTTACGGAAATCCCGTACCTTCTGGCTCAGGGACCAATATTCCACTCTCAAGTAAAGGGTTTCCACCTTGCAGCGTGGAATTTGAGAGGGCAATATTGAGGGGTAGAGGTTTTTCGTCAGTATTAGTTTCTACTCTGTTGAGGAGTAGGAAGCCCATAACCACCAAAATCTATGGTAGAACATGGAGGAAATTTTTAGATTTCCTAGGGAAGCCGTTAAGCCAAAAACTTCCAATTAATTCCATCCTGGAGTTCTTACAAAAAGGGTTTGAGTTGGGTCTAGCTACCAGTATGCTCAAAGTCCAGGTTTCAGCCCTAGGAGCGTTGTATAACTGCAAACTCGCAGCCAATAAATGGGTTGCAACGTTCATTCAATCTTGTAATAGATCTAGGCCGGTCTCAATACCCAAAGTTCCCCCATGGAACCTGAATTTGGTGCTTGAAGCTCTAACTGAGGAACCTTTTGAACCAATCCAGGAGATGTCTGCAAAATACATTACTCTCAAAACAATTCTTTTGGTGGCTTTGACATCTGCCCGTAGAGTAAGCGATTTACAAGCCCGATCCATAAATTCTCCATATACACAAATATTTGACGATAGAGTAGTATTGAGGCCTGACCCAGCTTACCTCCCTAAGGTAGTGCTCAAATTTCATAGATCTCAGGAAAATTGTTCTGCCCTCCTTTTGTGATAACCCAAAGACCCTAGAGGAACAAAAGTTTCATAACCTTGATGTTAGAAGGGCCTTATTACAATATATACATGTAACTAGCCAATGGAGGTGAGACCAATCCCTGTTTGTAGATTTCCAGGGGAGCAGGAAGGGTTACGGGGTGACCAAAGGGACTATAGCCAGATGGATTAGGGAGGCCACTTCATTAGCCTATACGGTCAATGACACCCCGATCCCTGACGGCATCAAGGCTCACTCCACCAGAGCCATCGCTACCTCTTGGGCGGAGAAGGCAGAGGTATCGATAGATCAAATCTGTAAGGCCGCTACCTGGTCGTCACCATCTACCTTCTTCAAACACTATCGGTTGGATCTATCCTACCTTACTGACTTAACCTTTGGTAGAAGGGTGCTGCAAGCGGTGGTCCCTCCCTAATAATAATTTTTATAGCGCCAACATATTCCGCAGCAGTTTACAATTTTAGGGGGAGGGGGGGTTGAACAGACAAAAAGACATTACCAAATAAGCGTAACTCAGATATTAAAAGTAGTGAGGGCCCTGCTCGCAAGCTTACAGTCTATGAGGAAATAAAGAGCGGGACGACCCAAAATGTAAAACGTACAAATGTATAATACAGCCATAATATGCTAAATAGGGTAAGTACAAAGCACTACATGAACTGGTCACCAGCCAGTATGTGTACAGTACAGACAGAGGCTAATCAGTGCATGGATGGTATGAACATGAGTTTGAAGAGAATTTTGATATGGGCCAAACTGGGACAGTTAGATAAGTGTGTTAAGGCGATACGCCAGCCTAACGAAATGGGTTTTTAGGGCACGCTTAAAACTGTGGGTATTGGGAATTAATCGAATTGTCCTAGGTAGTGCATTCCAAAGAATTGGCACAGCACGTGAGAAATCTTGGAGATGGGAGTGGGAGGTTCGGATTAAGGAGGATTTTAGTTTGAAGTCATTAGCAGAACGGAGGGCACGTGTAGGGTGGTAGACTGAGATGAGGGAGGAGATGTAGAGTGGTGCTGAATCGTGGAGAGCTTTGTGGGTAAGAGTGATAAGTTTATATTGAACTCTGTATTGGAGGGGCAACCAGTGCACTGACTGGCACAGGGAAGAGGCATCAGTGTAGCGGTTGGCGAGGAATATGATCCTGGCTGCTGCATTCAGGGTGGATTGGAAAGAGGGAGACCGATTAGTAAAGAATTGCAATAGTTCAGACGAGAATGAATAAGAGCTACAGTAAGAGTTTTTTCTAAGTCAAAGGGAAGAAAAGTTCTGATTCTAGAGATGTGTTTGAGGTGTAGATGGCACGAGAGTGCAAGTGATTTGATGTGAGGAGTGAAGGAAAGATCTGAATAGAGTATGACCCCAAGACAGCGGGCTTGTTGCAGGGGAGTAATGGTGGAGCCACAAACGGGAATGGCGTTTCTTTCACCAAAAGTCTCTCAGGTGTGCCATCATGGGTGAAGGGAAAACACCAAGGTTACTTACCGGTAGCTGGTTTTTCCAGAACCCATGACGGCACCCGTATATTCCCCTCCTTCTTTCTCACCATATGGGTGTGCACGTTTGTTGGGTGTTATATAATATGGTGTTGGATTTTGTGTATAACTCTTTCTATGAAGGTCCTCTCAATGCTCTGTAACCTACTGATTCGGGGGAGAGGAGCCACCCCTTTTATTTCAGATGGTTTCCTGTCCTTGGTGGGCGGATCCTCTCTCTCAGGTGTGCCGTCATGGGTTCTGGAAAAACTGACTACCGGTAAGTAACCTTGGTGTTTCTTCTTCAGCTGCCCCTGATTCCAGGGTAAGTTTTCACATCAGCAGCTCGTCTCCACACACGTCCCTTTTCTTCGGTCTTCTGCAGCACATGCCGACACTGCCCATAAAAATAAGGGTCATTATAATGCCACCTAAATAAAAATAGCTGTCCCTGCTGTGCCCTAAATAATCCTGCGCTGTGCCCCTGAATAAATAATAGCACCTCCCTGTGCTCCATACACAAAAAATGACACCCACAGTGTCCCTCCTATGATTCATGACCTTCTCTTCTATAAAATATTGCCTCCACACCGTCCTCCCTTATATACTATATCCACCACACCGTCCCTCCCCCATAAACTATGACCGCCACACTGTCCTTGCTCATGAATAATAACTGTCAAACCATCACCCTTTAACAACTATGACCTATACACTGTCCATCCTACACACTACACATAAATTATGTCCTATAGCCTCCACACTGTCCCCATCTGCAGTGACCCTCCCCACAATGCCCCCTCTCCATACTGTGCCCCATCTCCACACTGTACTCCCTCCATACTGTGCCTACACAATGTCCCTCCGCATACACTGCCTCCCATACTGTGCCCCATCTCCACACTGTACTCCCTCCATACTGTGCCTACACAATGTCCCTCCGTATACACTGCCTCCCATACTGTGCCCCATCTCCACACTGTACTCCATCCATACTCTGCCTACACAATGTCCCTCCGTATACACTGCCTCCCATACTGTGCCCCATCTCCACACTGTACTCCCTCCATACTGTGCCTACACAATGTCCCTCCATATACACTGCCTCCCATACTGTGCACCCTCTCCACACTGCACTCCCTCCATACTGTGCCTACACAATGTCCCTCCATATAAACTGCCTCCCATACTGTGCCCCATCTCCACACTGTACTCCCTCCATACTGTGCCTGCACAATGTCCCTCCGTATACACTGCCTCCCATACTGTGCCCCCTCTCACACTGTACTCCCTCCATACTGTGCCTACACAATGTCCCTCCGTATACACTGCCTCCCATACTGTGCCCCATCTCCACACTGTACTCCCTCCATAATGTGCCTACACAATGTCCCTCTGTATACACTGCCTCCCATACTGTGCCCCATCTCCACACTGTACTCCCTTGATACTGTACCTACACAATGTCCCTCCGTATACACTGCCTCCCATACTGTGCCCCATCTCCACACTGTACTCCCTCCATACTGTGCCTACACAATGTCCCTCCGTATACACTGCCTCCCATACTGTGCCCCATCTCCACACTGTACTCCCTCCATACTGTGTCTACACAATGTCCCTCCGTATACACTGCCTCCCATACTGTGCCCCATCTCCACACTGTACTCCCTCCATACTGTGTCTACACAATGTCCCTCCGTATACACTGCCTCCCATACTGTGCCCCATCTCCACACGGTACTCCCTCCATACTGTGCCTACACAATGTCCCTCCATATACACTGCCTCCCATACTGTGCCCCATCTCCACACTGTACTCCCTCCATACTGTGCCTGCACAATGTCCCTCCGTATACACTGCCTCCCATACTGTGCCCCATCTCCACGCTGTACTCCCTCCATACTGTGCCTACACAATGTCCCTCCGTATACTCTGCCTCCCATACTGTGCCCCATCTCCACACTGTACTACCTCCATACTGTGCCTACACAATGTCCCTCCGTATACACTGCCTCCCATACTGTGCCCCATCTCCACACTGTACTCCCTCCATACTGTGCCTACACAATGTCCCTCCGTATACACTGCCTCCCATACTGTGCCCCATCTTCACACAGTAGTCCCTCCATATTGTGCCTACACAATGTCCCTCCATATACACTGCCTCCCATACTGTGCCCCATCTCCACACTGTACTCCCTCCATACTGTGCCTACACAATGTCCCTCCGTATACAGTGCCTCCCATACTGTGCCCCATCTCCACACTGTACTCCCTCCACACTGTGCCTACACAATGTCCCTCCATATACACTGCCTCCCATACTGTGCCCCATCTCCACACTGTACCCCTTCCATACTGTGCCTACACAATGTCCCTCCGTATACACTGCCTCCCATACCGTGCCCCATCTCCACACTGTACTCCCTCCATACTGTGCCTACACAATGTCCCTCCATATACACTGCCTCCCATACTGTGCCCCATCTCCACACTGTACTCCCTCCATACTGTGCCTACACAATGTCCCTCCGCATACACTGCCTCCCATACTGTGCCCCATCTCCACACTGTACTCCCTCCATACTGTGCCTACACAATGTCCCTCCATATACACTGCCTCCCATACTGTGCCCCATCTCCACACTGTACCCCCTCCATACTGTGCCTACACAATGTCCCTCCGTATACACTGCCTCCCATACCGTGCCCCATCTCCACACTGTACTCCCTCCATACTGTGCCTACACAATGTCCCTCCATATACACTGCCTCCCATACTGTTCCCCATCTCCACACTGTACTCCCTCCATACTGTGCCTACACAATGTCCCTCCGTATACACTGCCTCCCATACTGTGCCCCCTCTCCACACTGTACTCCCTCCATACTGTGCCTACACAATGTCCCTCCGTATACACTGCCTCCCATACTGTGCCCCATCTCCACACTGTACTCCCTCCATACTGTGCCTACACAATGTCCCTCCGTATACACTGCCTCCCATACTGTGCCCCATCTCCACACTGTACCCCCTCCATACTGTGCCTACACAATGTCCCTCCGTATACACTGCCTCCCATACTGTGCCCCATCTCCACACATTACTTCCTCCATACTGTGCCTACACAATGTCCCTCCGTATACACTGCCTCCCATACTGTGCTCCATGTCCACACTGTACTCCCTCCATACTGTGCCAACACAATGTCCCTCCATATACACTGCCTCCCATACTGCGCCCCATCTCCACACTGTACTCCCTCCACACTGTGCCTACATAATGTCCCTCCGTATACACTGCCTCCCATACTGTGCCCCCTCTCCACACTGTACCCCCTCCATACTGTGCTACACAATGTCCCTCCGTATACACTGCCTCCCATACTGTGCCCCATCTCCACACTGTACTCCCTCCATACTGTGCCTACACAATGTCCCTCCGTATACACTGCCTCCCATACTGTGCCCCATCTCCACACTGTACTCCCTCCATACTGTGCCTACACAATGTCCCTCCGTATACACTGCCTCCCATACTGTGCCCCATCTCCACACTGTACCCCCTCCATACTGTGCCTACACAATGTCCCTCCGTATACACTGCCTCCCATACTGTGCCCCCTTTCCACACTGTACTCCCTCCATACTGTGCCTACACAATGTCCCTCCGTATACACTGCCTCCCATACTGTGCCCCATCTCCACACTGTACTCCCTCCATACTGTGCCTACACAATGTCCCTCCATATACACTGCCTCCCATACTGTGCCTACACAATGTCCCTCCGTATACACTGCCTCCCATACTGTGCCCCATCTCCACACTGTACTTGCTCCATACTGTGCCTACACAATGTCCCTCCGTATACACTGCCTCCCATACTGTGCCCCATCTCCACAGTGTACTCCCTCCATACTGTGCCTACACAATGTCCCTCCGTATACACTGCCTCCCATACTGTGCCCCATCTCCACACTGTACTCCCTCCATACTGTGCCTACACAATGTCCCTCCGTATACACTGCCTCCCATACTGTGCCCCATCTCCACACTGTACTCACTCCATACTGTGTCTACACAATGTCCCTCCGTATACACTGCCTCCCATACTGTGCCCCATTTCCACACTGTACTCCCTCCATACTGTGCCTACACAATGTCCCTCCGTATACACTGCCTCCCATACTGTGCCCCATCTCCACAGTGTACTCCCTCCATACTGTGCCTACACAATGTCCCTCCGTATACACTGCCTCCCATACTGTGCCCCATCTCCACACTGTACTCCCTCCATACTGTGCCTACACAATGTCCCTCCGTATACACTGCCTCCCATACTGTGCCCCATCTCCACACTGTACTCACTCCATACTGTGTCTACACAATGTCCCTCCGTATACACTGCCTCCCATACTGTGCCCCATCTCCACACTGTACTCCCTCCATACTGTGCCTACACAATGTCCCTCCGTATACACTGCCTCCCATACTGTGCCCCATCTCCACACTGTACTCCCTCCATACTGTGCCTACACAATGTCCCTCCGTATACACTGCCTCCCATACTGTGCCCCCTCTCCACACTGTACTCCCTCCATACTGTGCCTACACAATGTCACTCTGTATACACTGCCTCCCATACTGTGCCCCATCTCCACACTGTACTCCTTCCATACTGTGCCTACACAATGTCCCTCCGTATACACTGCCTCCCATACTGTGCCCCCTCTCCACACTGTACTCCCTCCATACTGTGCCTACACAATGTCACTCTGTATACACTGCCTCCCATACTGTGCCCCATCTCCACACTGTACTCCTTCCATACTGTGCCTACACAATGTCCCTCCGTATACACTGCCTCCCATACTGTGCCCCCTCTCCACACTGTACTCCCTCCATACTGTGCCTACACAATGTCCCTCCGTATACACTGCCTCCCATACTGTGCCCCCTCTCCACACTGTACTCCCTTCATACTGTGCCTACACAATGTCCCTCCGTATACACTGCCTCCCATACTGTGCCCCATCTTCACACTGTACTCCCTCCATACTGTGCCTACACAATGTCCCTCCGTATACACCGCCCCCCATACTGTGCCCCATCTCCACACTGTACTCCCTCCATACTGTGCCTACACAATGTCCCTCCGTATACACTGCCTCCCATACTGTGCCCCCTCTCCACACTGTACTCCCTCCATACTGTGCCTACACAATGTCCCTCCGTATACACTGCCTCCCATACTGTGCCCCTCTCCACACTGTACTCCCTCCATACTGTGCCTACACAATGTCCCTCCGTATACACTGCCTCCCATACTGTGCCCCATCTCCACACTGTACTCCCTCCATACTGTGCCTACACAATGTCCCTCCGTATACACTGCCTCCCATACTGTGCCCCATCTCCACACTGTACTCCCTCCATACTGTGCCTACACAATGTCCCTCCGTATACACTGCCTCCCATACTGTGCCCCATCTCCACACTGTACTCCCTCCATACTGTGCCTACACAATGTCCCTCCGTATACACTGCCTCCCATACTGTGCCCTCTCTCCATACTGTGCCTACACAATGTCCCTCCATATACACTGCCTCCCATACTGTGCCCCATGTCCACACTGTACTCCCTCCATACTGTGCCTACCCAATGTCCCTCCGTATACACTGCCTCCCATACTGTGCCACTTCTCCACACTGTACTCCCTCCATACTCTACCTACACAATGTCCCTCCGTATACACTGCCTCCCATACTGTGCCCCATGTCCACACTGTACTCCCTCCATACTGTGCCTACACAATGTCCCTCCGTATACACTGCCTCCCATACTGTGCCCCATCTCCACACTGTACTCCCTCCATACTGTGCCTACACAATGTCCCTCCGTATACACTGCCTCCCATACTCTGCCCCCTCTCCACACTGTACTCCCTCCATACTGTGCCTACACAATGTCCCTCCATATACACTGCCTCCCATACTGTGCCCCATCTCCACACTGTACCCCCTCCATACTGTGCCTACACAATGTCCCTCCGTATACACTGCCTCCCATACTGTGCCCCATGTCCACACTGTACTCCCTCCATACTGTGCCTACACAATGTCCCTCCGTATACACTGCCTCCCATACTGTGCCCCATCTCCACACTGTACTCCTTCCATACTGTGCCTACACAATGTCCCTCCGTATACACTGCCTCAGATACTCTACCCCCTCTCCACACTGTACTCCCTCCATACTGTGCCTACACAATGTCCCTCCGTATACACTGCCTCCCATACTGTGCTCCATCTCAACACTGTACTCCCTCCATACTGTGCCTACACAATGTCCCTCAGTATACACTGCCTCCCATACTGTGCCCCATCTCCACACTGTACTCCCTCCATACTGTGTCTACACAATGTCCCTCCGTATACACTGCCTCCCATACTGTGCCCCATCTTCACACAGTACTCCCTCCATATTGTGCCTACACAATGTCCCTCCATATACACTGCCTCCCATACTGTGCCCCATCTCCACACTGTACTCCCTCCATACTGTGCCTACACAATGTCCCTCCGTATACAGTGCCTCCCATACTGTGCCCCATCTCCACACTGTACTCCCTCCACACTGTGCCTACACAATGTCCCTCCATATACACTGCCTCCCATACTGTGCCCCATCTCCACACTGTACCCCCTCCATACTGTGCCTACACAATGTCCCTCCGTATACACTGCCTCCCATACCGTGCCCCATCTCCACACTGTACTCCCTCCATACTGTGCCTACACAATGTCCCTCCATATACACTGCCTCCCATACTGTTCCCCATCTCCACACTGTACTCCCTCCATACTGTGCCTACACAATGTCCCTCCGTATACACTGCCTCCCATACTGTGCCCCCTCTCCACACTGTACTCCCTCCATACTGTGCCTACACAATGTCCCTCCGTATACACTGCCTCCCATACTGTGCCCCATCTCCACACTGTACTCCCTCCATACTGTGCCTACACAATGTCCCTCCGTATACACTGCCTCCCATACTGTGCCCCATCTCCACACTGTACTCCCTCCATACTGTGCCTACACAATGTCCCTCCGTATACACTGCCTCCCATACTGTGCCCCATCTCCACACTGTACTCCCTCCATACTGTGCCTATACAATGTCCCTCCATATACACTGCCTCCCATACTGTGCCCCATCTCCACACTGTACCCCCTCCATACTGTGCCTACACAATGTCCCTCCGTATACACTGCCTCCCATACTGTGCCCCATCTCCACACATTACTTCCTCCATACTGTGCCTACACAATGTCCCTCCGTATACACTGCCTCCCATACTGTGCCCCCTCTCCACACTGTACTCCCTCCATACTGTGCCTACACAATGTCCCTCCGTATACACTGCCTCCCATACTGTGCCCCATCTCCACACTGTACTCCCTCCATACTGTGCCTATACAATTTCCCTCCGTATACACTGCCTCCCATACTGTGCCCCATCTCCACACTGTACTCCCTTCATACTGTGCGTACACAATGTCCCTCCGTATACACTGCCTCCCATACTGTGCCCCATCTCCACACTGTACTCCCTCCATACTGTGCCTACACAATGTCCCTCCGTATACACTGCCTCCCATACTGTGCCCCCTCTCCACACCGTACTCCCTCCATACTGTGCCTACAATGTCCCTCCGTATACACTGCCTCCCATACTGTGCCCCATCTCCACACTGTACTCCCTCCATACTGTGCCTACACAATGTCCCTCCGTATACACTGCCTCCCATACTGTGCCCCATCTCCACACTGTACTCCCTCCATACTGTGCCTACACAATGTCCCTCCGTATACACTGCCTCCCATACTGTGCCCCATCTCCACACTGTACTCCCTCCATACTGTGCCTACACAATGTCCCTCCTTATACACTGCCTCCCATACTGTGCCCCCTCTCCACACTGTACTCCCTCCATACTGTGCCTACACAATGTCCCTCCGTATACACTGCCTCCCATACTGTGCCCCATCTCCACACTGTACTCCCTCCACACTGTGCCTATACAATGTCCCTGCATACACACTGCCTCCCATACTATGCCCCATCTCCACACTGTACTCCCTTCATACTGTGCGTACACAATGTCCCTCCGTATACACTGTCTCCCACACTGTGCCCCATCTCCACACTGTACTCCCTCCATACTGTGCCTACACAATGTCCCTCCGTATACACTGCCTCCCATACTGTGCCCCATCTCCACACTGTACTCCCTCCATACTGTGCCTACCCAATGTCCCTCCATATACACTGCCTCCCATACTGTGCCCCATCTCCACACTGTACTCCCTCCATACTGTGCCTACACAATGTCCCTCCGTATACACTGCCTCCCATACTGTGCCCCATCTCCACACTGTACTCCCTGCATACTGTGCCTACACAATGTCCCTCCGTATACACTGCCTCCCATACTGTGCCCCATCTCCACACTGTACTCCCTCCATACTGTGCCTACACAATGTCCCTCCGTATACACTGCCTCCCATACTGTGCCCCATCTCCACACTGTACTCCCTCCATACTGTGCCTACACAATGTCCCTCCGTATACACTGCCTCCCATACTGTGCCCCATCTCCACACTGTACTCCCTCCATACTGTGCCTACACAATGTCCCTCCGTATACACTGCCTCCCATACTGTGCCCCCACTCCACACTGTACTCCCTTCATACTGTGCCTACACAATGTCCCTCCATATACACTGCCTCCCATACTGTGCCCCATCTCCACACTGTACTCCCTCCATACTGTGCCTACACAATGTCCCTCTGTATACACTGCCTCCCATACTGTGCCCCATCTCCACACTGTACTCCCTCCATACTGTGCCTACACAATGTCCCTCCGTAAACATTGCCTCCCAAACTGTGCCCCCTCTCCACACTGTACTCCCTCCATACTGTGCCTACACAATGTCCCTCCGTATACACTGCCCCCCATACTGTGCCCCATCTCCACACTGTACTCCCTCCATACTGTGCCTACACAATGTCCCTCTGTATACACTGCCTCCCATACTGTGCCCCATCTCCACACTGTACTCCCTCCATACTGTGCCTACACAATGTCCCTCTGTATACACTGCCTCCCATACTGTGCCCCCTCTCCACACTGTACTCCCTCCATACTGTGCCTACACAATGTCCCTCCGTAAACATTGCCTCCCAAACTGTGCCCCATCTCCACACTGTACTCCTTCCATACTGTGCCTACACAATGTCCCTCCGTATACACTGCCTCCCATACTGTGCCCCATCTCCACACTGTACTCCCTCCATACTGTGCCTACACAATGTCCCTCCGTATACAGTGCCTCCCATACTGTGCCCCCTCTCCACACTGTACTCCCTCCATACTGTGCCTACACAATGTCCCTCCATATACACTGCCTCCCATACTGTGCCCCCTCTCCACACTGTACTCCCTCCATACTGTGCCTACACAATGTCCCTCCGTATACACTGCCTCCCATACTGTGCCCCATCTCCACACTGTACTCCCTCCATAATGTGCCTACACAATGTCCCTCCATATACACTGACTCCCATACTGTGCCCCATCTCCACACTGTACTCCCTCCATACTGTGCCTACACAATGTCCCTCCGTATACAGTGCCTCCCATACTGTGCCCCCTCTCCACACTGTACTCCCTCCATACTGTGCCTACACAATGTCCCTCCATATACACTGCCTCCCATACTGTGCCCCCTCTCCACACTGTACTCCCTCCATACTGTGCCTACACAATGTCCCTCCGTATACACTGCCTCCCATACTGTGCCCCATCTCCACACTGTACTCCCTCCATACTGTGCCTACACAATGTCCCTCCATATACACTGCCTCCCATACTGTGCCCCATCTCCACACTGTACTCCCTCCATACTGTTCCTACACAATGTCCCTCCGTATACACTGCCTCCCATACTATGCCCCATCTCCACACTGTACTCCCTCCATACTGTGCCTACACAATGTCCCTCCGTATACACTGCCTCCCATACTGTGCCCCCTCTCCACACTGTACTCCCTCCATACTGTGCCTACACAATGTCCCTCCATATAAATTGCCTCCCATACTGTGCCCCATCTCCACACTGTACTCCCTCCATACTGTGCGTACACAATGTCCCTCCGTATACACTGCCTCCTATACTGTGCCCCATCTCCACACTGTACTCCCGCCATACTGTGCCTACACAATGTCCCTTCGTATACACTGCCTCCAATACTGTGCCCCCTCTCCACACCGTACTCCCTCCATACTGTGCCTACACAATGTCCCTCCGTATACACTGCCTCCCATACTGTGCCCCATCTCCACACTGTACTCCCTCCATACTGTGCCTACACAATGTCCCTCCGTATACACTGCCTCCCATACTGTGCCCCATCTCCACACTGTACTCCCTCCATACTGTGCCTACACAATGTCCCTCCGTATACACTGCCTCCCATACTGTGCCCTCTCTCCACACTGTACTCCATCCATACTGTGCCTACACAATTTCCCTCCGTATACATTGCCTCCCATACTGTGCCCTCTCTCCATACTGTGCCTACACAATGTCCCTCCATATACACTGCCTCCCATACTGTGCCCCATCTCCACACTGTACTCCCTCCATACTGTGCCTACACAATGTCCCTCCGTATAAACTGCCTCCCATACTGTGCCCCATCTCCACACTGTACTTCCTCCATACTGTGCCTACACAATGTCCCTCCGTATACACTGCCTCCCATACTGTGCCCCATCTCCACACTGTACTCCCTCCATACTGTGCCTACACAATGTCCCTCTGTATACACTGCCTCCTATACTGTGCCCCATCTCCACACTGTACTCCCTCCATACTGTGCCTACACAATGTCCCTTCGTATACACTGCCTCCTATACTGTGCCCCCTCTCCACACTGTACTCCCTCCATACTGTGCCTACACAATGTCCCTCCATATACACTGCCTCCCATACTGTGCCCCCTCTCCACACTGTACTCCCTCCATACTGTGCCTACACAATGTCCCTCCGTATACACTGCCTCCCATACTGTGCCCCATCTCCACACTGTACTCCCTCCATACTGTGCCCCATCTCCACACTGTGCCTAAGCAATGTCCCTCCGTATACACTGCCTCCCAAACTGTTCCCCCTCTCCACACTGTACTCCCTCCATACTGTGCCTACACAATGTCCCTCCGTATAAACTGCCTCCCATATTGTGCCCCATCTCCACACTGTGCTCCCTCCATACTGTGCCTACATAATGTCCCTCCGTATACACTGCCTCCCATACTGTGCCCCATCTCCACACTGTACTCCCTCCATACTGTGCCTAAACAATGTACCTCCGTATACATTGCCTCCCATTCTGTGCCCCATCTCCACACTGTACTCCCTCCATACTGTGCCTACACAATTTCCCTCCGTATACATTGCCTCCCATACTGTGCCCTCTCTCCATACTGTGCCTACACAATGTCCCTCCGTATACACTGCCTCCCATACTGTGCCCCATCTCCACACTGTACTCCCTCCATACTGTGCCTACACAATGTCCCTCCGTATACACTGCCTCCCATATTGTGCCCCATCTCCACACTGTGCTCCCTCCATACTGTGCCTACACAATGTCCCTCCGTATACACTGCCTCCCATATTGTGCCCCATCTCCACACTGTACTCCCTCCATACTGTGCCTACACAATGTCCCTCCGTATACACTGCCTCCCATACTGTGCCCCATGTCCACACTGTACTCCCTCCATACTGTGCCTACACAATGTCCCTCCGTATACACTGCCTCCCATACTGTGCCCCCTCTCCACACTGTACTCCCTCCATACTATGCCTACACAATGTCCCTCCGTATACACTGCCTCCCATACTGTGCCCCATCTCCACATTGTACTCCCTCCATACTGTGCCTACACAATGTCCCTCCGTATACACTGCCTCCCATACTGTGCCCTCTCCACACTGTACTCCCTCCATACAGTGCCTACACAATGTCCCTCCGTATACACTGCCTCCCATACTGTGCCCCATCTCCACACTGTACTCCCTCCATACTGTGCCTATACAATGTCTCTCCATATACACTGCCTCCCATACTATGCCCCATCTCTACACTGTACTCCCGACATACTGTGCCTACACAATGTCCCTCCATATACACTGCCTGCCATACTGTGCCCCCTCTCCACACTGTACTCCCTCCATACTGTGCCTACACAATGTCCCTCCGTATACACTGCCTCCCATACTGTGCCCCATCTCCACACTGTACTCCCTCCATACTGTGCCTACACAATGTCCCTCCGTATACACTGCCTCCCATACTGTGCCCCATCTCCACACTGTACTCCCTCCATACTGTGCCTACACAATGTACCTCCGTATACACTGCCTCCCATACTGTGCCCCATCTCCACACTGTACTCCCTTCATACTGTGCCTACAAAATGTCCCTCCGTATACACTGCCTCCCATACTGTGCCCCATCTCCGCAGTGTGCTTCCTCCATACTGTGCCTACACAATGTCCCTCCGTATACACTGCCTCCCATACTGTGCCCCATCTATACACTGTACTCCCTCCATACTGTGCCTACACAATGTCCCTCCGTATACACTGCCTCCTATACTGTGCCCCCTCTCCACACTGTACTCCCTCCATACTGTGCCTACACAATGTCCCTCCGTATACACTGCCTCCTATACTGTGCCCCATCTCCACACTGTACTTCCTCCATACTGTGCCTACACAATGTCCCTTCGTATACACTGCCTCCTATACTGTGCCCCCTCTCCACACTGTACTCCCTCCATACTGTGCCTACACAATGTCCCTCCATATACACTGCCTCCCATACTGTGCCCCCTCTCCACACTGTACTCCCTCCATACTGTGCCTACACAATGTCCCTCCGTATACACTGCCTCCCATACTGTGCCCCATCTCCACACTGTACTCCCTCCATACTGTGCCTACACAATGTCCCTCCGTATACACTGCCTCCCATACTGTGCCCCATCTCCACACTGTACTCCCTTCATACTGTGCCTACACAATGTCCCTCCGTATACACTGCCTCCCATACTGTGCCCCATCTCCACACTGTACTCCCTCTATACTGTGCCTACACAATGTCCCTCCGTATACACTGCCTCCCATACTGTGCCCCATCTCCACACTGTGCCTAAGCAATGTCCCTCCGTATACACTGCCTCCCATACTGTGCCCCATCTCCACACTGTACTCCCTCCATACTGTGCCTACACAATGTCCCTCCGTATAAACTGCCTCCCATATTGTGCCCCATCTCCACACTGTGCTCCCTCCATACTGTGCCTACATAATGTCCCTCCGTATACACTGCCTCCCATACTGTGCCCCATCTCCACACTGTACTCCCTCCATACTGTGCCTAAACAATGTCCCTCCGTATACATTGCCTCCCATTCTGTGCCCCATCTCCACACTGTACTCCCTCCATACTGTGCCTACACAATTTCCCTCCGTATACATTGCCTCCCATACTGTGCCCTCTCTCCATACTGTGCCTACACAATGTCCCTCCGTATACACTGCCTCCCATACTGTGCCCCATCTCCACACTGTACTCCCTCCATACTGTGCCTACACAATGTCCCTCCGTATACACTGCCTCCCATATTGTGCCCCATCTCCACACTGTGCTCCCTCCATACTGTGCCTACACAATGTCCCTCCGTATACACTGCCTCCCATACTGTGCCCCATCTCCACACTGTACTCCCTGCATACTGTGCCTACACAATGTCCCTCCGTATACACTGCCTCCCATACTGTGCCCCATCTCCACACTGTACTCCCTCCATACTGTGCCTACACAATGTCCCTCCGTATACACTGCCTCCCATACTGTGCCCCATCTCCACACTGTACTCCCTCCATACTGTGCCTACACAATGTCCCTCCGTATACACTGCCTCCCATACTGTGCCCCATCTCCACACTGTACTCCCTCCATACTGTGCCTACACAATGTCCCTCCGTATACACTGCCTCCCATACTGTGCCCCCACTCCACACTGTACTCCCTTCATACTATGCCTACACAATGTCCCTCCATATACACTGCCTCCCATACTGTGCCCCATCTCCACACTGTACTCCCTCCATACTGTGCCTACACAATGTCCCTCTGTATACACTGCCTCCCATACTGTGCCCCATCTCCACACTGTACTCCCTCCATACTGTGCCTACACAATGTCCCTCCGTAAACATTGCCTCCCAAACTGTGCCCCCTCTCCACACTGTACTCCCTCCATACTGTGCCTACACAATGTCCCTCCGTATACACTGCCCCCCATACTGTGCCCCATCTCCACACTGTACTCCCTCCATACTGTGCCTACACAATGTCCCTCTGTATACACTGCCTCCCATACTGTGCCCCATCTCCACACTGTACTCCCTCCATACTGTGCCTACACAATGTCCCTCTGTATACACTGCCTCCCATACTGTGCCCCCTCTCCACACTGTACTCCCTCCATACTGTGCCTACACAATGTCCCTCCGTAAACATTGCCTCCCAAACTGTGCCCCATCTCCACACTGTACTCCTTCCATACTGTGCCTACACAATGTCCCTCCGTATACACTGCCTCCCATACTGTGCCCCATCTCCACACTGTACTCCCTCCATACTGTGCCTACACAATGTCCCTCCGTATACAGTGCCTCCCATACTGTGCCCCCTCTCCACACTGTACTCCCTCCATACTGTGCCTACACAATGTCCCTCCATATACACTGCCTCCCATACTGTGCCCCCTCTCCACACTGTACTCCCTCCATACTGTGCCTACACAATGTCCCTCCGTATACACTGCCTCCCATACTGTGCCCCATCTCCACACTGTACTCCCTCCATAATGTGCCTACACAATGTCCCTCCATATACACTGACTCCCATACTGTGCCCCATCTCCACACTGTACTCCCTCCATACTGTGCCTACACAATGTCCCTCCGTATACAGTGCCTCCCATACTGTGCCCCCTCTCCACACTGTACTCCCTCCATACTGTGCCTACACAATGTCCCTCCATATACACTGCCTCCCATACTGTGCCCCCTCTCCACACTGTACTCCCTCCATACTGTGCCTACACAATGTCCCTCCGTATACACTGCCTCCCATACTGTGCCCCATCTCCACACTGTACTCCCTCCATACTGTGCCTACACAATGTCCCTCCATATACACTGCCTCCCATACTGTGCCCCATCTCCACACTGTACTCCCTCCATACTGTTCCTACACAATGTCCCTCCGTATACACTGCCTCCCATACTGTGCCCCATCTCCACACTGTACTCCCTCCATACTGTGCCTACACAATGTCCCTCCGTATACACTGCCTCCCATACTGTGCCCCCTCTCCACACTGTACTCCCTCCATACTGTGCCTACACAATGTCCCTCCATATAAATTGCCTCCCATACTGTGCCCCATCTCCACACTGTACTCCCTCCATACTGTGCGTACACAATGTCCCTCCGTATACACTGCCTCCTATACTGTGCCCCATCTCCACACTGTACTCCCGCCATACTGTGCCTACACAATGTCCCTTCGTATACACTGCCTCCAATACTGTGCCCCCTCTCCACACCGTACTCCCTCCATACTGTGCCTACACAATGTCCCTCCGTATACACTGCCTCCCATACTGTGCCCCATCTCCACACTGTACTCCCTCCATACTGTGCCTACACAATGTCCCTCCGTATACACTGCCTCCCATACTGTGCCCCATCTCCACACTGTACTCCCTCCATACTGTGCCTACACAATGTCCCTCCGTATACACTGCCTCCCATACTGTGCCCTCTCTCCACACTGTACTCCATCCATACTGTGCCTACACAATTTCCCTCCGTATACATTGCCTCCCATACTGTGCCCTCTCTCCATACTGTGCCTACACAATGTCCCTCCATATACACTGCCTCCCATACTGTGCCCCATCTCCACACTGTACTCCCTCCATACTGTGCCTACACAATGTCCCTCCGTATAAACTGCCTCCCATACTGTGCCCCATCTCCACACTGTACTTCCTCCATACTGTGCCTACACAATGTCCCTCCGTATACACTGCCTCCCATACTGTGCCCCATCTCCACACTGTACTCCCTCCATACTGTGCCTACACAATGTCCCTCTGTATACACTGCCTCCTATACTGTGCCCCATCTCCACACTGTACTCCCTCCATACTGTGCCTACACAATGTCCCTTCGTATACACTGCCTCCTATACTGTGCCCCCTCTCCACACTGTACTCCCTCCATACTGTGCCTACACAATGTCCCTCCATATACACTGCCTCCCATACTGTGCCCCCTCTCCACACTGTACTCCCTCCATACTGTGCCTACACAATGTCCCTCCGTATACACTGCCTCCCATACTGTGCCCCATCTCCACACTGTACTCCCTCCATACTGTGCCTACACAATGTCCTTCCGTATACACTGCCTCCCATACTGTGCCCCATCTCCACACTGTACTCCCTTCATACTGTGCCTACACAATGTCCCTCCGTATACACTGCCTCCCATACTGTGCCCCATCTCCACACTGTACTCCCTCTATACTGTGCCTACACAATGTCCCTCCGTATACACTGCCTCCCATACTGTGCCCCATCTCCACACTGTGCCTAAGCAATGTCCCTCCGTATACACTGCCTCCCAAACTGTTCCCCCTCTCCACACTGTACTCCCTCCATACTGTGCCTACACAATGTCCCTCCGTATAAACTGCCTCCCATATTGTGCCCCATCTCCACACTGTGCTCCCTCCATACTGTGCCTACATAATGTCCCTCCGTATACACTGCCTCCCATACTGTGCCCCATCTCCACACTGTACTCCCTCCATACTGTGCCTAAACAATGTACCTCCGTATACATTGCCTCCCATTCTGTGCCCCATCTCCACACTGTACTCCCTCCATACTGTGCCTACACAATTTCCCTCCGTATACATTGCCTCCCATACTGTGCCCTCTCTCCATACTGTGCCTACACAATGTCCCTCCGTATACACTGCCTCCCATACTGTGCCCCATCTCCACACTGTACTCCCTCCATACTGTGCCTACACAATGTCCCTCCGTATACACTGCCTCCCATATTGTGCCCCATCTCCACACTGTGCTCCCTCCATACTGTGCCTACACAATGTCCCTCCGTATACACTGCCTCCCATATTGTGCCCCATCTCCACACTGTACTCCCTCCATACTGTGCCTACACAATGTCCCTCCGTATACACTGCCTCCCATACTGTGCCCCATGTCCACACTGTACTCCCTCCATACTGTGCCTACACAATGTCCCTCCATATACACTGCCTCCCATACTGTGCCCCCTCTCCACACTGTACTCCCTCCATACTATGCCTACACAATGTCCCTCCGTATACACTGCCTCCCATACTGTGCCCCATCTCCACATTGTACTCCCTCCATACTGTGCCTACACAATGTCCCTCCGTATACACTGCCTCCCATACTGTGCCCTCTCCACACTGTACTCCCTCCATACAGTGCCTACACAATGTCCCTGCGTATACACTGCCTCCCATACTGTGCCCCATCTCCACACTGTACTCCCTCCATACTGTGCCTATACAATGTCTCTCCATATACACTGCCTCCCATACTATGCCCCATCTCTACACTGTACTCCCGCCATACTGTGCCTACACAATGTCCCTCCATATACACTGCCTGCCATACTGTGCCCCCTCTCCACACTGTACTCCCTCCATACTGTGCCTACACAATGTCCCTCCGTATACACTGCCTCCCATACTGTGCCCCATCTCCACACTGTACTCCCTCCATACTGTGCCTACACAATGTCCCTCCGTATACACTGCCTCCCATACTGTGCCCCATCTCCACACTGTACTCCCTCCATACTGTGCCTACACAATGTACCTCCGTATACACTGCCTCCCATACTGTGCCCCATCTCCACACTGTACTCCCTTCATACTGTGCCTACAAAATGTCCCTCCGTATACACTGCCTCCCATACTGTGCCCCATCTCCGCAGTGTGCTTCCTCCATACTGTGCCTACACAATGTCCCTCCGTATACACTGCCTCCCATACTGTGCCCCATCTATACACTGTACTCCCTCCATACTGTGCCTACACAATGTCCCTCCGTATACACTGCCTCCCAAACTGTGCCCCATCTCCACACTGTACTCCCTCCATACTGTGCCTACACAATGTCCCTCTGTATACACTGCCTCCTATACTGTGCCCCATCTCCACACTGTACTTCCTCCATACTGTGCCTACACAATGTCCCTTCGTATACACTGCCTCCTATACTGTGCCCCCTCTCCACACTGTACTCCCTCCATACTGTGCCTACACAATGTCCCTCCATATACACTGCCTCCCATACTGTGCCCCCTCTCCACACTGTACTCCCTCCATACTGTGCCTACACAATGTCCCTCCGTATACACTGCCTCCCATACTGTGCCCCATCTCCACACTGTACTCCCTCCATACTGTGCCTACACAATGTCCCTCCGTATACACTGCCTCCCATACTGTGCCCCATCTCCACACTGTACTCCCTTCATACTGTGCCTACACAATGTCCCTCCGTATACACTGCCTCCCATACTGTGCCCCATCTCCACACTGTACTCCCTCTATACTGTGCCTACACAATGTCCCTCCGTATACACTGCCTCCCATACTGTGCCCCATCTCCACACTGTGCCTAAGCAATGTCCCTCCGTATACACTGCCTCCCAAACTGTTCCCCCTCTCCACACTGTACTCCCTCCATACTGTGCCTACACAATGTCCCTCCGTATAAACTGCCTCCCATATTGTGCCCCATCTCCACACTGTGCTCCCTCCATACTGTGCCTACATAATGTCCCTCCGTATACACTGCCTCCCATACTGTGCCCCATCTCCACACTGTACTCCCTCCATACTGTGCCTAAACAATGTCCCTCCGTATACATTGCCTCCCATTCTGTGCCCCATCTCCACACTGTACTCCCTCCATACTGTGCCTACACAATTTCCCTCCGTATACATTGCCTCCCATACTGTGCCCTCTCTCCATACTGTGCCTACACAATGTCCCTCCGTATACACTGCCTCCCATACTGTGCCCCATCTCCACACTGTACTCCCTCCATACTGTGCCTACACAATGTCCCTCCGTATACACTGCCTCCCATATTGTGCCCCATCTCCACACTGTGCTCCCTCCATACTGTGCCTACACAATGTCCCTCCGTATACACTGCCTCCCATACTGTGCCCCATCTCCACACTGTACTCCCTCCATACTGTGCCTACACAATGTCCCTCCGTATACACTGCCTCCCATACTGTGCCCCATGTCCACACTGTACTCCCTCCATACTGTGCCTACACAATGTCCCTCCGTATACACTGCCTCCCATACTGTGCCCCCTCTCCACACTGTACTCCCTCCATACTATGCCTACACAATGTCCCTCCGTATACACTGCCTCCCATACTGTGCCCCATCTCCACATTGTACTCCCTCCATACTGTGCCTACACAATGTCCCTCCGTATTCACTGCCTCCCATACTGTGCCCTCTCCACACTGTACTCCCTCCATACAGTGCCTACACAATGTCCCTCCGTATACACTGCCTCCCATACTGTGCCCCATCTCCACACTGTACTCCCTCCATACTGTGCCTATACAATGTCTCTCCATATACACTGCCTCCCATACTATGCCCCATCTCCACACTGTACTCCCGCCATACTGTGCCTACACAATGTCCCTCCATATACACTGCCTGCCATACTGTGCCCCCTCTCCACACTGTACTCCCTCCATACTGTGCCTACACAATGTCCCTCCGTATACACTGCCTCCCATACTGTGCCCCATCTCCACACTGTACTCCCTCCATACTGTGCCTACACAATGTCCCTCCGTATACACTGCCTCCCATACTGTGCCCCATCTCCACACTGTACTCCCTCCATACTGTGCCTACACAATGTACCTCCGTATACACTGCCTCCCATACTGTGCCCCATCTCCACACTGTACTCCCTTCATACTGTGCCTACAAAATGTCCCTCCGTATACACTGCCTCCCATACTGTGCCCCATCTCCGCAGTGTGCTTCCTCCATACTGTGCCTACACAATGTCCCTCCGTATACACTGCCTCCCATACTGTGCCCCATCTCCACTTCTGTGCTCCCTCCATACTGTGCCTACACAATGTCCCTCCGTATACATTGCCTCCCATACTGTGCCCCATCTCCACACTGTACTCCGTCCATACTGTGCCTACACAATGTCCCTCCGTATACATTGCCTCCCATACGGAGCCCTCTCTCCATACTGTGCCTACACAATGTCCCTCCATATACACTGCCTCCCATACTGTGCCCCATGTCCACACTGTACTCCCTCCATACTGTGCCTACACAATGTCCCTCCATATACAGTGCCTCCCATACTGTGCCCCATGTCCACACTGTACTCCCTCCATACTGTGCCTACACAATGTCCCTCCGTATACACTGCCTCCCATACTGTGCACCATCTCCACACTGTACTCCCTCCATTCTCTGCCTACACAATGTCCCTCCGTATACACTGCCTCCCATACTGTGCCCCCTCTCCACACTGTACTCCCTCCATACTGTGCCTACACAATGTCCCTCCGTATACACTGCCTCCCATACTGTGCCCCATCTCCACACTGTACTCCCTCCATACTGTGCCTACACAATGTCCCTCCGTATACACTGCCTCCCATACTGTGCTCCATCTCCACACTGTACTCCCTCCATACTGTGCCTACACAATGTCCCTCCGTATACACTGCCTCCCATAATGTGCCCCCTCTCCACACTGTACTCCCTCCATACTGTGCCTACACAACGTCCCTCCGTATACACTGCCTCCCATACTGTGCCCCCTCTCCACACTGTACTCCCTCCATACTGTGCCTACACAATGTCCCTCCGTATACACTGCCTCCCATACTGTGCTCCATCTCCACACTGTACTCCCTCCATACTGTGCCTACACAATGTCCCTCCGTATACACTGCCTCCCATACTGTGCTCCATCTCCGCACTGTACTCCCTCCATACTGTGCCTACACAATGTCCCTCCGTATACACTGCCTCCCATACTGTGCCCCATCTCCACACTGTACTCCCTCCATACTGTGCCTACACAATGTCCCTCCGTATACACTGCCTCCCATACTGTGCCCCCTCTCCACACTGTACTCCCTCCATACTGTGCCTACACAATGTCCCTCCGTATACACTGCCTCCCATACTGTGCCCCATCTCCACACTGTACTCCCTCCATACTGTGCCTACACAATGTCCCTCCGTATACACTGCCTCCCATACTGTGCCCCATCTCCACACTGTACTCCCTCCACACTGTGCCTACACAATGTCCCTCCGTATACACTGCCTCCCATACTATGCCCCATCTCCACACTGTACTCCCTCCATACTGTGCCTACACAATGTCCCTCCGTATACACTGCCTCCCATACTGTGCCCCCTCTCCACACTGTACTCCCTCCATACTGTGCCTACACAATGTCCCTCCATATACACTGCTTCCCATACTGTGCCCCATCTCCACACTGTACTCACTCCACACTGTGCCTACACAATGTCCCTCCGTATACACTGCCTCCCATACTGTGTCCCCTCTCCACACTGTACTCCCTCCATACTGTGCCTACACAATGTCCCTCCGTATACACTGCCTCCCATACTGTGCCCCATCTCCACTTCTGTGCTCCCTCCATACTGTGCCTACACAATGTCCCTCCGTATACATTGCCTCCCATACTGTGCCCCATCTCCACACTGTACTCCGTCCATACTGTGCCTACACAATGTCCCTCCGTATACATTGCCTCCCATACGGAGCCCTCTCTCCATACTGTGCCTACACAATGTCCCTCCATATACACTGCCTCCCATACTGTGCCCCATGTCCACACTGTACTCCCTCCATACTGTGCCTACACAATGTCCCTCCATATACAGTGCCTCCCATACTGTGCCCCATGTCCACACTGTACTCCCTCCATACTGTGCCTACACAATGTCCCTCCGTATACACTGCCTCCCATACTGTGCATCATCTCCACACTGTACTCCCTCCATACTGTGCCTACACAATGTCCCTCCGTATACACTGCCTCCCATAATGTGCCCCCTCTCCACACTGTACTCCCTCCATACTGTGCCTACACAATGTCCCTCCGTATACACTGCCTCCCATACTGTGCCCCCTCTCCACACTGTACTCCCTCCATACTGTGCCTACACAATGTCCCTCCGTATACACTGCCTCCCATACTGTGCCCCATCTACACACTGTACTCCCTCCATTCTGTGCCTACACAATGTCCCTCCGTATACACTGCCTCCCATACTGTGCCCCCTCTCCACACTGTACTCCCTCCATACTGTGCCTACACAATGTCCCTCCGTATACACTGCCTCCCATACTGTGCCCCATCTCCACACTGTACTCCCTCCATACTGTGCCTACACAATGTCCCTCCATATACACTGCCTCCCATACTGTGCTCCATCTCCACACTGTACTCCCTCCATACTGTGCCTACACAATGTCCCTCCGTATACACTGCCTCCCATAATGTGCCCCCTCTCCACACTGTACTCCCTCCATACTGTGCCTACACAATGTCCCTCCGTATACACTGCCTCCCATACTGTGCCCCCTCTCCACACTGTACTCCCTCCATACTGTGCCTACACAATGTCCCTCCGTATACACTGCCTCCCATACTGTGCCCCCTCTCCACACTGTACTCCCTCCATACTGTGCCTACACAATGTCCCTCCGTATACACTGCCTCCCATACTGTGCCCCATCTCCACACTGTACTCCCTCCATTCTGTGCCTACACAATGTCCCTCCGTATACACTGCCTCCCATACTGTGCCCCATCTCCACACTGTACTCCCTCCATACTGTGCCTACACAATGTCCCTCCGTATACACTGCCTCCCATACTGTGCCCCCTCTCCACACTGTACTCCCTCCATACTGTGCCTACACAATGTCCCTCCGTATACACTGCCTCCCATACTGTGCCCCCTCTCCACACTGTACTCCCTCCATACTGTGCCTACACAATGTCCCTCCGTATACACTGCCTCCCATACTGTGCCCCATCTCCACACTGTACTCCCTCCATACTGTGCCTACACAATGTCCCTCCGTATACACTGCCTCCCATACTGTGCCCCATCTCCACACTGTACTCCCTCCATACTGTGCCTACACAATGTCCCTCCGTATACACTGCCTCCCATACTGTGCCTCATCTCCACACTGTACTCCCTCCATACTGTGCCTACACAATGTCCCTAAGTATACACTGCCTCCCATACTGTGCCCCATCTCCACACTGTACTCCCTCCATACTGTGCCTATACAATGTCCCTGCATATACACTGCCTCCCATACTGTGCCTCATCTCCACACTGTACTCCCTCCATACTGTGCCTACACAATGTCCCTAAGTATACACTGCCTCCCATACTGTGCCCCATCTCCACACTGTACTCCCTCCATACTGTGCCTACACAATGTCCCTCCGTATACACTGCCTCCCATACTGTGCCCCATCTCCACACTGTACTCCCTCCATACTGTGCCTACACAATGTCCCTCCGTATACACTGCCTCCCATACTGTGCCTCCTCTCCACACTGTACTCCCTCCATACTGTGCCTACACAATGTCCCTCCGTATACACTGCCTCCCATACTGTGCCCCATCTCCACACTGTACTCCCTCCATACTGTGCCTATACAATGTCCCTCCATATACACTGCCTCCCATACTGTGCCCCATCTCCACACTGTACTCCCTCCATACTGTGCCTACACAATGTCCCTCCGTATACACTGCCTCCCATACTGTGCCCCATCTCCACACTGTACTCCCTCCATACTGTGCCTACACAATGTCCCTCCGTATACACTGCCTCCCATACTGTGCTCCATCTCCACACTGTACTCCCTCCATACTGTGCCTACACAATGTCCCTCCGTATACACTGCCTCCCATAATGTGCCCCCTCTCCACACTGTACTCCCTCCATACTGTGCCTACACAATATCCCTCCGTATACACTGCCTCCCATACTGTGCCCCCTCTCCACACTGTACTCCCTCCATACTGTGCCTACACAATGTCCCTCCGTATACACTGCCTCCCATACTGTGCTCCATCTCCACACTGTACTCCCTCCATACTGTGCCTACACAATGTCCCTCCGTATACACTGCCTCCCATACTGTGCTCCATCTCCGCACTGTACTCCCTCCATACTGTGCCTACACAATGTCCCTCCGTATACACTGCCTCCCATACTGTGCCCCATCTCCACACTGTACTCCCTCCATACTGTGCCTACACAATGTCCCTCCGTATACACTGCCTCCCATACTGTGCCCCCTCTCCACACTGTACTCCCTCCATACTGTGCCTACACAATGTCCCTCCGTATACACTGCCTCCCATACTGTGCCCCATCTCCACACTGTACTCCCTCCATACTGTGCCTACACAATGTCCCTCCGTATACACTGCCTCCCATACTGTGCCCCATCTCCACACTGTACTCCCTCCACACTGTGCCTACACAATGTCCCTCCGTATACACTGCCTCCCATACTATGCCCCATCTCCACACTGTACTCCCTCCATACTGTGCCTACACAATGTCCCTCCGTATACACTGCCTCCCATACTGTGCCCCCTCTCCACACTGTACTCCCTCCATACTGTGCCTACACAATGTCCCTCCATATACACTGCCTCCCATACTGTGCCCCATCTCCACACTGTACTCACTCCACACTGTGCCTACACAATGTCCCTCCGTATACACTGCCTCCCATACTGTGTCCCCTCTCCACACTGTACTCCCTCCATACTGTGCCTACACAATGTCCCTCCGTATACACTGCCTCCCATACTGTGCCCCATCTCCACTTCTGTGCTCCCTCCATACTGTGCCTACACAATGTCCCTCCGTATACATTGCCTCCCATACTGTGCCCCATCTCCACACTGTACTCCGTCCATACTGTGCCTACACAATGTCCCTCCGTATACATTGCCTCCCATACGGAGCCCTCTCTCCATACTGTGCCTACACAATGTCCCTCCATATACACTGCCTCCCATACTGTGCCCCATGTCCACACTGTACTCCCTCCATACTGTGCCTACACAATGTCCCTCCATATACAGTGCCTCCCATACTGTGCCCCATGTCCACACTGTACTCCCTCCATACTGTGCCTACACAATGTCCCTCCGTATACACTGCCTCCCATACTGTGCACCATCTCCACACTGTACTCCCTCCATACTGTGCCTACACAATGTCCCTCCGTATACACTGCCTCCCATAATGTGCCCCCTCTCCACACTGTACTCCCTCCATACTGTGCCTACACAATGTCCCTCCGTATACACTGCCTCCCATACTGTGCCCCCTCTCCACACTGTACTCCCTCCATACTGTGCCTACACAATGTCCCTCCGTATACACTGCCTCCCATACTGTGCCCCATCTACACACTGTACTCCCTCCATTCTGTGCCTACACAATGTCCCTCCGTATACACTGCCTCCCATACTGTGCCCCCTCTCCACACTGTACTCCCTCCATACTGTGCCTACACAATGTCCCTCCGTATACACTGCCTCCCATACTGTGCCCCATCTCCACACTGTACTCCCTCCATACTGTGCCTACACAATGTCCCTCCATATACACTGCCTCCCATACTGTGCTCCATCTCCACACTGTACTCCCTCCATACTGTGCCTACACAATGTCCCTCCGTATACACTGCCTCCCATAATGTGCCCCCTCTCCACACTGTACTCCCTCCATACTGTGCCTACACAATGTCCCTCCGTATACACTGCCTCCCATACTGTGCCCCCTCTCCACACTGTACTCCCTCCATACTGTGCCTACACAATGTCCCTCCGTATACACTGTCTCCCATACTGTGCCCCCTCTCCACACTGTACTCCCTCCATACTGTGCCTACACAATGTCCCTCCGTATACACTGCCTCCCATACTGTGCCCCATCTCCACACTGTACTCCCTCCATTCTGTGCCTACACAATGTCCCTCCGTATACACTGCCTCCCATACTGTGCCCCATCTCCACACTGTACTCCCTCCATACTGTGCCTACACAATGTCCCTCCGTATACACTGCCTCCCATACTGTGCCCCCTCTCCACACTGTACTCCCTCCATACTGTGCCTACACAATGTCCCTCCGTATACACTGCCTCCCATACTGTGCCCCCTTTCCACACTGTACTCCCTCCATACTGTGCCTACACAATGTCCCTCCGTATACACTGCCTCCCATACTGTGCCCCATCTCCACACTGTACTCCCTCCATACTGTGCCTACACAATGTCCCTCCGTATACACTGCCTCCCATACTGTGCTCCATCTCCACACTGTACTCCCTCCATACTGTGCCTACACAATGTCCCTCCGTATACACTGCCTCCCATACTGTGCCTCATCTCCACACTGTACTCCCTCCATACTGTGCCTACACAATGTCCCTAAGTATACACTGCCTCCCATACTGTGCCCCATCTCCACACTGTACTCCCTCCATACTGTGCCTATACAATGTCCCTGCATATACACTGCCTCCCATACTGTGCCTCATCTCCACACTGTACTCCCTCCATACTGTGCCTACACAATGTCCCTAAGTATACACTGCCTCCCATACTGTGCCCCATCTCCACACTGTACTCCCTCCATACTGTGCCTACACAATGTCCCTCCGTATACACTGCCTCCCATACTGTGCCCCATCTCCACACTGTACTCCCTCCATACTCTGCCTACACAATGTCCCTCCGTATACACTGCCTCCCATACTGTGCCTCCTCTCCACACTGTACTCCCTCCATACTGTGCCTACACAATGTCCCTCCGTATACACTGCCTCCCATACTGTGCCCCATCTCCACACTGTACTCCCTCCATACTGTGCCTATACAATGTCCCTCCATATACACTGCCTCCCATACTGTGCCCCATCTCCACACTGTACTCCCTCCATACTGTGCCTACACAATGTCCCTCCGTATACACTGCCTCCCATACTGTGCCCCATCTCCACACTGTACTCCCTCCATACTGTGCCTGCACAATGTCCCTCCGTATACACTGCCTCCCATACTGTGCCCCATCTCCACACTGTACTCCCTCCATACTGTGCCTACACAATGTCCCTCCGTATACACTGCCTCCCATACTGTGCCTCCTCTCCACACTGTACTCCCTCCATACTGTGCCTACACAATGTCCCTCCGTATACACTGCCTCCCATACTGTGCCCCATCTCCACACTGTACTCCCTCCATACTGTGCCTACACAATGTCCCTCCATATACACTGCTTCCCATACTGTGCCCCATCTCCACACTGTACTCCCTCCATACTGTGCCTACACAATGTCCCTCCGTATACACTGCCTCCCATACTGTGCCCCATCTCCACACTGTACTCCCTCCATACTGTGCCTACACAATGTCCCTCCATATACACTGCCTCCCATACTGTGCCCCATCTCCACACTGTACTCCCTCCATACTGTGCCTACACAATGTCCCTCCGTATACACTGCCTCCCATACTGTGCCCCATCTCCACACTGTACTCCCTCCATCCTGTGCCTACACAATGTCCCTCCGTATACACTGCCTCCCATACTGTGCCCCATCTCCACACTGTACTCCCTCCATACTGTGCCTACACAATGTCCCTCCGTATACACTGCCTCCCATACTGTGCCCCATCTCCTCCGTATACACTGCCTCCCATACTGTGCCCCATCTCCACACTGTACTCCCTCCATACTGTGCCTACACAATGTCCCTCCGTATACACTGCCTCCCATACTGTGCCCCATCTCCACACTGTACTCCCTCCATACTGTGCCTACACAATGTCCCTCCGTATACACTGCCTCCCATACTGTGCCCCATCTCCACACTGTACTCCCTCCATACTGTGCCTACACAATGTCCCTCCGTATACACTGCCTCCCATACTGTGCCCCATCTCCACACTGTACTCCCTCCATACTGTGCCTACACAATGTCCCTCCGTATACACTGCCTCCCATACTGTGCCCCATCTCCACACTGTACTCCCTCCATATTGTGCCTACACAATGTCCCTCCGTATACACTGCCTCCCATACTGTGCCCCATCTCCACACTGTATTCCCTCCATACTGTGCCTACACAATGTCCCTCCGTATACACTGCCTCCCATACTGTGCCCCATCTCCACACTGTACTCCCTCCATACTGTGCCTACACAATGTCCCTCCGTATACACTGCCTCCCATACTGTGCCCCATCTCCACACTGTACTCCCTCCATACTGTGCCTACACAATGTCCCTCCGTATACACTGCCTCCCATACTGTGCCCCCTCCATACTGTGCCTACACAATGTCCCTCCGTATACACTGCCTCCCATACTGTACTCCCTCCATACTGTGCCTACACAATGTCCCTCCGTATACAGTGCCTCCCATACTGTGCCCCATCTCCACACTGTACTCCCTCCATACTGTGCCTACACAATGTCCCTCCGTATACACTGCCTCCCATACTGTGCCCCATCTCCACACTGTACTCCCTCCATACTGTGCCTACACAATGTCCCTCCGTATACACTGCCTCCCATACTGTGCCCCATCTCCACACTGTACTCCCTCCATACTGTGCCTACACAATGTCCCTCCGTATACACTGCCTCCCATACTGTGCCCCATCTCCACACTGTACTCCCTCCATACTGTGCCTACACAATGTCCCTCCGTATACACTGCCTCCCATACTGTGCCCCCTCTCCACACTGTACTCCCTCCATACTGTGCCTACACAATGTCCCTCCGTATACACTGCCTCCCATACTGTGCCCCATCTCCACACTGTACTCCCTCCATACTGTGCCTACACAATGTCCCTCCGTATACACTGCCTCCCATACTGTGCCCCATCTCCACACTGTACTCCCTTCATACTGTGCGTACACAATGTCCCTCCGTATACACTGCCTCCCATACTGTGCCCCATCTCCACACTGTACTCCCTCCATACTGTGCCTACACAATGTCCCTCCGTATACATTGCCTCCCATACTGTGCCCCATCTCCACACTGTACTCCCTCCATACTGTGCCTACACAATGTCCCTTCGTATACATTGCCTCCCATACTGTGCCCTCTCTCCATACTGTGCCTACACAATGTCCCTCCATATACACTGCCTCCCATACTGTGCCCCATGTCCACACTGTACTCCCTCCATACTGTGCCTACACAATGTCCCTCCGTATACACTGCCTCCCATACTGTGCCCCATCTCCACACTGTACTCCCTCCATACTGTGCCTACACAATTTCCCTCCGTATACACTGCCTCCCATACTGTGCCCCCTCTCCATACTGTACTCCCTCCATACTCTGCCTACACAATGTCCCTCCGTATACATTGCCTCCCATACTGTGCCCCATCTCCACACTGTACTCCCTCCATACTGTGCCTACACAATGTCCCTCCATATACATTGCCTCCCATACTGTGCCCTCTCTCCATACTGTGCCTACACAATGTCCCTCCATATACACTGCCTCCCATACTGTGCCCCATGTCCACACTGTACTCCCTCCATACTGTGCCTACACAATTTCCCTCCGTATACACTGCCTCCCATACTGTGCCCCCTCTCCATACTGTACTCCCTCCATACTCTGCCTACACAATGTCCCTCCGTATACACTGCCTCCCATACTGTGCCCCATGTCCACACTGTACTCCCTCCATACTGTGCCTACCCAATGTCCCTCCTTATACACTGCCTCCCATATTGTGCCCCATCTCCACACCGTGCTCCCTCCATACTGTGCCTACACAATGTCCCTCCGTATACACTGCCTCCCATACTGTGCCCCCTCTCCACACCGTACTCCCTCCATACTGTGCCTACACAATGTCGCTCCGTATACACTGCCTCCCATACTGTGCCCCATCTCCACACTGTACTCCCTCCATACTGTGCCTACACAATGTCCCTCCGTATACACTGCCTCCCATACTGTGCCCCCTCTCCACACTGTACTCCCTCCATACTGTGCCTACACAATGTCCCTCCGTATACACTGCCTCCCATACTGTGCCCCATCTCCACACTGTACTCCCTCCATACTGTGCCTACACAATGTCCCTCCTTATTGTAACATACCTGGCGGCGTCCTTGCATAGTGGTCCATCTCCCACTGTGCAAGAGCGCGCACTTGATCTCCAGTCCAGGGTGTCTCTCTGGCTTCCCTCCATGCTGTCTGTTTGCTTCTGTGTCTGCTGCTTATGGGCGGCGCCCGATCACTTCCTGCTTTTTGTACCTGCTGCAGGCACACCCTTTGTGCGTCCTCAGCCTATTGCTGTCTGTCACCTGGTATTTAAACCAGCTGCCCCATTAACCCATGCCTGAGCATCTTGCCCTGTCAGTTGGCTTTTGTCTCTGACGTGCCAGGTCCTGTCTATGTTACCTGTCTTGCAGTATCTGTTCCCATGTCTGTACTGTGTCCTATCTGTGTACCTTAACCTGCAGTCTGTACTCGTTCCTTGCCTGTTTGTTCCGCCTTCCTGGAGGCTGTATTTCCAGGCCAGTCTGAACACGCTCCTTGCCTGTTCGTCCCGCCTCTCTGGGGGCCGTATTCCCAGACCCGCTCCTGTATCTCGCTGCAGTGTCGGTCTCCTCCGTACACTCAGTTCCAGTCTGAACTCTCTCCTATCTTTTACCAGTTTTTTCTCTATGTCCGTTCCTTTCCTTTTTCTGCAGAGTCTGAACTCGTACCTACTCCTGCTCGTTGTCACTGTACTTCCGTTTGTGAGTTTGTGGTCCACTCGCTACTTCTCTGCAAGTACCCTGTGGGTATCTGGTTCTGCCTTTCCCTTCTAGTCTGTTCCTTGTGAACAGAGCCCTGTTCCTTCCGCGTCTGCGGTTTTCGCCTTGCTCAGCTCTGTCCGCCGCGTCTGCGGTTTTCGCCTTGCTCAGCTCTGTCCGCCGCGTCTGCGGTTTTCGCCTTGCTCAGCTCTGTCCGCCGCGTCTGCGGTTTTCGCCTTGCTCAGCTCTGTCCGCCGCGTCTGCGGTTTTCGCCTTGCTCAGCTCTGTCCGCCGCGTCTGCGGTTTTCGCCTTGCTCAGCTCTGTCCGCCGCGTCTGCGGTTTTCGCCTTGCTCGGCTCTGTCCGCCGCGTCTGCGGTTTTCGCCTTGCTCGGCTCTGTCCGCCGCGTCTGCGGTTTTCGCCTTGCTCAGCTCTGTCCGCCGCGTCTGCGGTTTTCGCCTTGCTCAGCTCTGTCCGCCGCGTCTGCGGTTTTCGCCTTGCTCAGCTCTGTCCGCCGCGTCTGCGGTTTTCGCCTTGCTCAGCTCTGTCCGCCGCGTCTGCGGTTTTCGCCTTGCTCAGCTCTGTCCGCCGCGTCTGCGGTTTTCGCCTTGCTCAGCTCTGTCCGCCGCGTCTGCGGTTTTCGCCTTGCTCAGCTCTGTCCGCCGCGTCTGCGGTTTTCGCCTTGCTCAGCTCTGTCCGCCGCGTCTGCGGTTTTCGCCTTGCTCAGCTCTGTCCGCCGCGTCTGCGGTTTTCGCCTTGCTCAGCTCTGTCCGCCGCGTCTGCGGTTTTCGCCTTGCTCAGCTCTGTCCGCCGCGTCTGCGGTTTTCGCCTTGCTCAGCTCTGTCCGCCGCGTCTGCGGTTTTCGCCTTGCTCAGCTCTGTCCGCCGCGTCTGCGGTTTTCGCCTTGCTCAGCTCTGTCCGCCGCGTCTGCGGTTTTCGCCTTGCTCAGCTCTGTCCGCCGCGTCTGCGGTTTTCGCCTTGCTCAGCTCTGTCCGCCGCGTCTGCGGTTTTCGCCTTGCTCAGCTCTGTCCGCCGCGTCTGCGGTTTTCGCTTTGCTCAGCTCTGTCCGCCGCGTCTGCCGTTTTCGCTTTGCTCAGCTCTGTCCGCCGCGTCTGCCGTTTTCGCTTTGCTCAGCTCTGTCCGCCGCGTCTGCCGTTTTCGCTTTGCTCAGCTCTGTCCGCCGCGTCTGCCGTTTTCGCTTTGCTCAGCTCTGTCCGCCGCGTCTGCGGTTTTCGCTTTGCTCAGCTCTGTCCGCCGCGTCTGCGGTTTTCGCTTTGCTCAGCTCTGTCCGCCGCGTCTGCGGTTTTCGCTTTGCTCAGCTCTGTCCGCCGCGTCTGCGGTTTTCGCTTTGCTCAGCTCTGTCCGCCGCGTCTGCGGTTTTCGCTTTGCTCAGCTCTGTCCGCCGCGTCTGCGGTTTTCGCTTTGCTCAGCTCTGTCCGCCGCGTCTGCGGTTTTCGCATTTGTCTCCCAGTCTGTACTGGACCCTACCCAGCTTGTGCTCTAGTCTGCCTGTTCCTGTATTCCCCGGTGTGGGTCAACAGCCGTGTCCGGAGTCTGACCTGGAGTAGACCCTGGTTCCTCTGCTTGGTCCCTCCCTGGTGCACTGGCGTCGTATGCCGTCGTGCGACCTTGGTCGGATCGGGCAGATACTTAGTTACGCCCCTCCAGGCACTCTCCGGTTCATGGCACAGTGGAATCACTACATAAACACGCACACGCCAGTCAGTCCGGGCGTGTGCATTACAGCATGCTCAGGCCATGGTTCCCGTTGAGCCCCACGGCCTTCGCTCTCTGAGAAGTTTTCCAGCGAATAAATGCATTAAAATAAATAAAAATTTTTTTTTCCCTTTAGCTGAGTTCCAGGCGAATTACGCACCCGTCCAGATGGATCTATCTGCTCTCGTTCCTGCAGATCCGCTACGTTATTATGGGGATCCAAGACAAAGTCGTGCATTTGTGGAGCAATGCATGCTACACTTCAAGTTCTACCCTCTATGTTTTCCCACCGATCGGGTTAAGGTGGCATTCATTATGTCTTACCTGGCGGGTGATGCCTTGGAATGGATCAACCCCCTATATGAAACACAGGATCCGATCCTCCTGGACCTAATGGCCTTCCTGGTGGCCTTTCTAATGGTCTTTGATGATCCTAACCCGGAGGCTCCTGCTGAAGCTTCACTTCCCAATATCCCGGAGCAGCCCCAATGGGTAATGTGTGTGGGTAGCGCAATAGTCCTCCAGCCCAATGAGACTACTGCCCACCCAGAATCCTCACAGGGTGACTACGCTTTCCGGAATACTTCTCCCAACCTCAAGAGGCAGTCCAGACGTGCTAGGCGTAGAGGCAAGCCGTCACGCCAGGGTCTGTCCTCCCTGAGACCTCCTGACCCCAACCTTGAAGTCCCTACTGAAGCTTCATCTCCCTGTATCCCGGAGAAGCCCCAACGGGTAATGTGCGTGGGTAGTGCACCAGTTCTCCTGCCCGAAGAGACTTCTGCCCATCCAGACTCCACACAGGAGAACTTCCTGCACCCGGCATCAGATGCTTCACCCACTTTAACCGGTGTGCATGTCCAAGGATGCTCCAAAGCTGTGGTTACCTCAGAGTCTGTGCACCTCTACTACCTGGCGGAGGACCCCCTGTTGTCTCCTGAATCCTCCGGGATACCACTCGATGACAAATGGAGAGAGACTTCTCTACACCCAGTACTCGATACTTTGTCCGCTTCGTCCTGTGAGCCTGACAATGGGTACCCCAAAGTGGTAGTTACCTCTGAGTCTCTACACCCCTCCGACCAGGCGGAGGACCTCCAGTTGTCTCCAGAACCCTTCGGGGTGCTACCTGGTAGCGAAAGGACAGAGACTCTCCTATACTCTGTACCTGATACCTCGCTCGCTTCGTCCAGTGAGTCCAACCTAGTGTACTCCGAAGCAGAGGTTACTTCCGAGTCTCTACACCCCTCCGACCAGGCGGAGGACCTCCAGTTGTCTCCAAAACCCTTCGGGGTGCCACCTGGTGGTGAATGGATAGAGACTTTCCTATATCCTGGATCTGATACCTCGCTTGCTTCGTCCAGTGAGTCCGACCTAGTGTACTCTGAAGCAGAGGTTACCCATGAGTCTCTACACCCCTCTGACCAGGCGGAGGACCTCCAGTTGTCTCCAGAACCCTTCGGGGTGCCACCTGGTGGTGAATGGACAGAGACTTTCCAATACTCGGTACCCGATACCTCACCTGCTTCGTCCAGTGAGTCCGACCTAGTGTACTCTGAAGCAGATGTTTTCCCCGAGCCTCTGCACTCTTCTGACCCGGCAGAGGACCTCCAGTTGTTTCCTGACTCCTCCGGGGTACCACCAGATAACAAAGAGACAGTGACTTTTTTTCACCCTGTACCTGATAACCTCTCTATTTCTTCCTGTGAATTTGACAAGATGTACCTCGAAGCAGAGGTTATCCCCGAGTCTCTACACCCCTCCGACCAGGCGGAGGACCTCCAGTTGTCTCCTGAACCCTTCGGGGTGCTACCTGATAACGAATGGACAGGTACTCTTCTATATTCGGTACCTGATACCTCGCCCGCTTCATCCAGCGAGTCCGACCTAGAGTACTCCGAAGCAGAGGTTACCCCCGAGTCTCTGCACTATTCCGACCCGGCGGAGGACTCCCAGTTGTTTTCTGAATCCTCCTGGGTACCACCAGATAACAAGGTAACAGGGACTTTTCTACACCTTGTACCTGATACCTCGCCCATTTCATCCTGTGAGTTTGACAAGATGTACCCCGAAGCAGAGGTTACCCCCGAGTCTCTGCACTCCTTCAACCCGGCGGAGGATTTCCAGTTGTCTCCTGAACCCTCTGGGGTGCTACCTGATAATAAGTGGAGAGAGACTTCCCTGTGTGCTGTTCCTGGTACTCCACCTGTTTTCGTCTGTTGCTGAGGATGGCTGGATAGGAGGTAGCATCCTAGCTACCCAGATGAGACCAGTTTCTCCAGTGGACAGTGGAAGTGATCTACTTGAAGTAAAGGATTGGCCCTCGAATTCCCTGCGGAACATTCTGGCAGGCCTGAAGAAGAGGGGGCGTAAGGGGGGGGGGTACTGTAACATACCTGGCGGCGTCCTTGCATAGTGGTCCATCTCCCACTGTGCAAGAGCGCGCACTTGATCTCCAGTCCAGGGTGTCTCTCTGGCTTCCCTCCATGCTGTCTGTTTGCTTCTGTGTCTGCTGCTTATGGGCGGCGCCCGATCACTTCCTGCTTTTTGTACCTGCTGCAGGCACACCCTTTGTGCGTCCTCAGCCTATTGCTGTCTGTCACCTGGTATTTAAACCAGCTGCCCCATTAACCCATGCCTGAGCATCTTGCCCTGTCAGTTGGCTTTTGTCTCTGACGTGCCAGGTCCTGTCTATGTTACCTGTCTTGCAGTATCTGTTCCCATGTCTGTACTGTGTCCTATCTGTGTACCTTAACCTGCAGTCTGTACTCGTTCCTTGCCTGTTTGTTCCGCCTTCCTGGAGGCTGTATTTCCAGGCCAGTCTGAACACGCTCCTTGCCTGTTCGTCCCGCCTCTCTGGGGGCCGTATTCCCAGACCCGCTCCTGTATCCCGCTGCAGTGTCGGTCTCCTCCGTACACTCAGTTCCAGTCTGAACTCTCTCCTATCTTTTACCAGTTTTTTCTCTATGTCCGTTCCTTTCCTTTTTCTGCAGAGTCTGAACTCGTACCTACTCCTGCTCGTTGTCACTGTACTTCCGTTTGTGAGTTTGTGGTCCACTCGCTACTTCTCTGCAAGTACCCTGTGGGTATCTGGTTCTGCCTTTCCCTTCTAGTCTGTTCCTTGTGAACAGAGCCCTGTTCCTTCCGCGTCTGCGGTTTTCGCCTTGCTCAGCTCTGTCCGCCGCGTCTGCGGTTTTCGCCTTGCTCAGCTCTGTCCGCCGCGTCTGCGGTTTTCGCCTTGCTCAGCTCTGTCCGCCGCGTCTGCGGTTTTCGCCTTGCTCAGCTCTGTCCGCCGCGTCTGCGGTTTTCGCCTTGCTCAGCTCTGTCCGCCGCGTCTGCGGTTTTCGCCTTGCTCAGCTCTGTCCGCCGCGTCTGCGGTTTTCGCCTTGCTCAGCTCTGTCCGCCGCGTCTGCGGTTTTCGCCTTGCTCAGCTCTGTCCGCCGCGTCTGCGGTTTTCGCCTTGCTCAGCTCTGTCCGCCGCGTCTGCGGTTTTCGCCTTGCTCAGCTCTGTCCGCCGCGTCTGCGGTTTTCGCCTTGCTCAGCTCTGTCCGCCGCGTCTGCGGTTTTCGCCTTGCTCAGCTCTGTCCGCCGCGTCTGCGGTTTTCGCTTTGCTCAGCTCTGTCCGCCGCGTCTGCGGTTTTCGCTTTGCTCAGCTGTCCGCCGCGTCTGCGGTTTTCGCTTTGCTCAGCTCTGTCCGCCGCGTCTGCGGTTTTCGCTTTGCTCAGCTCTGTCCGCCGCGTCTGCGGTTTTCGCTTTGCTCAGCTCTGTCCGCCGCGTCTGCGGTTTTCGCTTTGCTCAGCTCTGTCCGCCGCGTCTGCGGTTTTCGCTTTGCTCAGCTCTGTCCGCCGCGTCTGCGGTTTTCGCTTTGCTCAGCTCTGTCCGCCGCGTCTGCGGTTTTCGCATTTGTCTCCCAGTCTGTACTGGACCCTACCCAGCTTGTGCTCTAGTCTGCCTGTTCCTGTATTCCCCGGTGTGGGTCAACAGCCGTGTCCGGAGTCTGACCTGGAGTAGACCCTGGTTCCTCTGCTTGGTCCCTCCCTGGTGCACTGGCGTCGTATGCCGTCGTGCGACCTTGGTCGGATCGGGCAGATACTTAGTTACGCCCCTCCAGGCACTCTCCGGTTCATGGCACAGTGGAATCACTACATAAACACGCACACGCCAGTCAGTCCGGGCGTGTGCATTACAGCATGCTCAGGCCATGGTTCCCGTTGAGCCCCACGGCCTTCGCTCTCTGAGAAGTTTTCCAGCGAATAAATGCATTAAAATAAATAAAAAAAATTTTTTCCCTTTAGCTGAGTTCCAGGCGAATTACGCACCCGTCCAGATGGATCTATCTGCTCTCGTTCCTGCGGATCCGCTACGTTATTATGGGGATCCAAGACAAAGTCGTGCATTTGTGGAGCAATGCATGCTACACTTCAAGTTCTACCCTCTATGTTTTCCCACCGATCGGGTTAAGGTGGCATTCATTATGTCTTACCTGGCGGGTGATGCCTTGGAATGGATCAACCCCCTATATGAAACACAGGATCCGATCCTCCTGGACCTAATGGCCTTCCTGGTGGCCTTTCTAATGGTCTTTGATGATCCTAACCCGGAGGCTCCTGCTGAAGCTTCACTTCCCAATATCCCGGAGCAGCCCCAATGGGTAATGTGTGTGGGTAGCGCAATAGTCCTCCAGCCCAATGAGACTACTGCCCACCCAGAATCCTCACAGGGTGACTACGCTTTCCGGAATACTTCTCCCAACCTCAAGAGGCAGTCCAGACGTGCTAGGCGTAGAGGCAAGCCGTCACGCCAGGGTCTGTCCTCCCTGAGACCTCCTGACCCCAACCTTGAAGTCCCTACTGAAGCTTCATCTCCCTGTATCCCGGAGAAGCCCCAACGGGTAATGTGCGTGGGTAGTGCACCAGTTCTCCTGCCCGAAGAGACTTCTGCCCATCCAGACTCCACACAGGAGAACTTCCTGCACCCGGCATCAGATGCTTCACCCACTTTAACCGGTGTGCATGTCCAAGGATGCTCCAAAGCTGTGGTTACCTCAGAGTCTGTGCACCTCTACTACCTGGCGGAGGACCCCCTGTTGTCTCCTGAATCCTCCGGGATACCACTCGATGACAAATGGAGAGAGACTTCTCTACACCCAGTACTCGATACTTTGTCCGCTTCGTCCTGTGAGCCTGACAATGGGTACCCCAAAGTGGTAGTTACCTCTGAGTCTCTACACCCCTCCGACCAGGCGGAGGACCTCCAGTTGTCTCCAGAACCCTTCGGGGTGCTACCTGGTAGCGAAAGGACAGAGACTCTCCTATACTCTGTACCTGATACCTCGCTCGCTTCGTCCAGTGAGTCCAACCTAGTGTACTCCGAAGCAGAGGTTACTTCCGAGTCTCTACACCCCTCCGACCAGGCGGAGGACCTCCAGTTGTCTCCAAAACCCTTCGGGGTGCCACCTGGTGGTGAATGGATAGAGACTTTCCTATATCCTGGATCTGATACCTCGCTTGCTTCGTCCAGTGAGTCCGACCTAGTGTACTCTGAAGCAGAGGTTACCCATGAGTCTCTACACCCCTCTGACCAGGCGGAGGACCTCCAGTTGTCTCCAGAACCCTTCGGGGTGCCACCTGGTGGTGAATGGACAGAGACTTTCCAATACTCGGTACCCGATACCTCACCTGCTTCGTCCAGTGAGTCCGACCTAGTGTACTCTGAAGCAGATGTTTTCCCCGAGCCTCTGCACTCTTCTGACCCGGCAGAGGACCTCCAGTTGTTTCCTGACTCCTCCGGGGTACCACCAGATAACAAAGAGACAGTGACTTTTTTTCACCCTGTACCTGATAACCTCTCTATTTCTTCCTGTGAATTTGACAAGATGTACCTCGAAGCAGAGGTTATCCCCGAGTCTCTACACCCCTCCGACCAGGCGGAGGACCTCCAGTTGTCTCCTGAACCCTTCGGGGTGCTACCTGATAACGAATGGACAGGTACTCTTCTATATTCGGTACCTGATACCTCGCCCGCTTCATCCAGCGAGTCCGACCTAGAGTACTCCGAAGCAGAGGTTACCCCCGAGTCTCTGCACTATTCCGACCCGGCGGAGGACTCCCAGTTGTTTTCTGAATCCTCCTGGGTACCACCAGATAACAAGGTAACAGGGACTTTTCTACACCTTGTACCTGATACCTCGCCCATTTCATCCTGTGAGTTTGACAAGATGTACCCCGAAGCAGAGGTTACCCCCGAGTCTCTGCACTCCTTCAACCCGGCGGAGGATTTCCAGTTGTCTCCTGAACCCTCTGGGGTGCTACCTGATAATAAGTGGAGAGAGACTTCCCTGTGTGCTGTTCCTGGTACTCCACCTGTTTTCGTCTGTTGCTGAGGATGGCTGGATAGGAGGTAGCATCCTAGCTACCCAGATGAGACCAGTTTCTCCAGTGGACAGTGGAAGTGATCTACTTGAAGTAAAGGATTGGCCCTCGAATTCCCTGCGGAACATTCTGGCAGGCCTGAAGAAGAGGGGGCGTAAGGGGGGGGGGGGGTACTGTAACATACCTGGCGGCGTCCTTGCATAGTGGTCCATCTCCCACTGTGCAAGAGCGCGCACTTGATCTCCAGTCCAGGGTGTCTCTCTGGCTTCCCTCCATGCTGTCTGTTTGCTTCTGTGTCTGCTGCTTATGGGCGGCGCCCGATCACTTCCTGCTTTTTGTACCTGCTGCAGGCACACCCTTTGTGCGTCCTCAGCCTATTGCTGTGTCACCTGGTATTTAAACCAGCTGCCCCATTAACCCATGCCTGAGCATCTTGCCCTGTCAGTTGGCTTTTGTCTCTGACATGCCAGGTCCTGTCTGTTACCTGTCTTGCAGTATCTGTTCCCATGTCTGTACTGTGTCCTATCTGTGTACCTTAACCTGCAGTCTGTACTCGTTCCTTGCCTGTTCGTTCCGCCTTCCTGGAGGCTGTATTTCCAGGCCAGTCTGAACACGCTCCTTGCCTGTTCGTCCCGCCTCTCTGGGGGCCGTATTCCCAGACCCGCTCCTGTATCCCGCTGCAGTGTCGGTCTCCTCCGTACACTCAGTTCCAGTCTGAACTCTCTCCTATCTTTTACCTGTTTTTTCTCTATGTCCGTTCCTTTCCTTTTTCTGCAGAGTCTGAACTCGTACCTACTCCTGCTCGTTGTCACTGTACTTCCGTTTGTGAGTTTGTGGTCCACTCGCTACTTCTCTGCAAGTACCCTGTGGGTATCTGGTTCTGCCTTTCCCTTCTAGTCTGTTCCGTGTGAACAGAGCCCTGTTCCTTCCGCGTCTGCGGTTTTTGCTTTGCTCTGCTCTGTCCGCCGCGTCTGCGGTTTTCGCTTTGCTCAGCTCTGTCCGCCGCGTCTGCGGTTTTCGCTTTGCTCAGCTCTGTCCGCCGCGTCTGCGGTTTTTGCTTTGCTCAGCTCTGTCCGCCGCGTCTGCGGTTTTCGCTTTGCTCAGCTCTGTCCGCCGCGTCTGCGGTTTTCGCTTTGCTCAGCTCTGTCCGCCGCGTCTGCGGTTTTCGCTTTGCTCAGCTCTGTCCGCCGCGTCTGCGGTTTTCGCTTTGCTCAGCTCTGTCCGCCGCGTCTGCGGTTTTCGCTTTGCTCAGCTCTGTCCGCCGCGTCTGCGGTTTTCGCTTTGCTCAGCTCTGTCCGCCGCGTCTGCGGTTTTCGCTTTGCTCAGCTCTGTCCGCCGCGTCTGCGGTTTTCGCTTTGCTCAGCTCTGTCCGCCGCGTCTGCGGTTTTCGCTTTGCTCAGCTCTGTCCGCCGCGTCTGCGGTTTTCGCTTTGCTCAGCTCTGTCCGCCGCGTCTGCGGTTTTCGCTTTGCTCAGCTCTGTCCGCCGCGTCTGCGGTTTTCGCTTTGCTCAGCTCTGTCCGCCGCGTCTGCGGTTTTCGCTTTGCTCAGCTCTGTCCGCCGCGTCTGCGGTTTTCGCTTTGCTCAGCTCTGTCCGCCGCGTCTGCGGTTTTCGCTTTGCTCAGCTCTGTCCGCCGCGTCTGCGGTTTTCGCTTTGCTCAGCTCTGTCCGCCGCGTCTGCGGTTTTCGCTTTGCTCAGCTCTGTCCGCCGCGTCTGCGGTTTTCGCTTTGCTCAGCTCTGTCCGCCGCGTCTGCGGTTTTCGCTTTGCTCAGCTCTGTCCGCCGCGTCTGCGGTTTTCGCTTTGCTCAGCTCTGTCCGCCGCGTCTGCGGTTTTCGCTTTGCTCAGCTCTGTCCGCCGCGTCTGCGGTTTTCGCTTTGCTCAGCTCTGTCCGCCGCGTCTGCGGTTTTCGCTTTGCTCAGCTCTGTCCGCCGCGTCTGCGGTTTTCGCTTTGCTCAGCTCTGTCCGCCGCGTCTGCGGTTTTCGCTTTGCTCAGCTCTGTCCGCCGCGTCTGCGGTTTTCGCTTTGCTCAGCTCTGTCCGCCGCGTCTGCGGTTTTCGCTTTGCTCAGCTCTGTCCGCCGCGTCTGCGGTTTTCGCTTTGCTCAGCTCTGTCCGCCGCGTCTGCGGTTTTCGCTTTGCTCAGCTCTGTCCGCCGCGTCTGCGGTTTTCGCTTTGCTCAGCTCTGTCCGCCGCGTCTGCGGTTTTCGCTTTGCTCAGCTCTGTCCGCCGCGTCTGGCGGTTTTCGCTTTGCTCAGCTCTGTCTGCCGCGTCTGCGGTTTCGAATTTGTCTCCCAGTCTGTACTGGACCCTACCCAGCTTGTGCTCTAGTCTGCCTGTTCCTGTATTCCCCGGTGTGGGTCAACAGCCGTGTCCGGAGTCTGACCTGGAGTAGACCCTGGTTCCTCTGCTTGGTCCCTCCCTGGTGCACTGGCGTCGTATGCCGTCGTGCGACCTTGGTCGGATCGGGCAGATACTTAGTTACGCCCCTCCAGGCACTCTCCGGTTCATGGCACAGTGGAATCACTACATAAACACGCACACGCCAGTCAGTCCGGGCGTGTGCATTACACGTATACACTGCCTCCCATACTGTGCCCCCTCTCCACACTGTACTCCCTCCATACAGTGCCTACACAATGTCCCTCCGTATACACTGCCTCGCATACTGTGCCCCATCTCCACACTGTACTCCCCTCCATACTGTGCCTACACAATGTCCCTCCGTATACACTGCCTCCTATACTGTGCCCCCTCTCCACACTGTACTCCCTCCATACTGTGCCTACACAATGTCCCTCCGTATACACTGCCTCCCATACTGTGCCCCATCTCCATACTGTACTCCCTCCATACTGTGCCTTCACAATGTCCCTCCGTATACACTGCCCTCCCATACTGTGCCCCATCTCCACACTGTACTCCCTCCATACTGTGACTACACAATGTCCCTCCGTATACACTGCCTCCCATACTGTGCCCCATCTCCACACTGTACTCCCTCCATACTGTGCCTACACAATGTCCCTCCATATACTCTGCCTCCCATACTGTGCCCCCTCTCCACACTGTACTCCCTCCATACTGTGCCTACACAATGTCCCTCCGTATACACTGCCTCCCATACTGTGCCCCCTCTCCACACTGTACTCCCTCCATACTGTGCCTACACAATGTCCCTCCGTATACACTGCCTCCCATACTGTGCCCCATCTCCACACTGTACTCCCTCCATACTGTGCCTACACAATGTCCCTCCGAATACACTGCCTCCCATACTGTGCCCCCTCCATACTGTGCCTACACAATGTCCCTCCGTATACACTGCCTCCCATACTGTGCCCCCTCTCCACACTGTACTCCCTCCATACTGTGCCTACACAATGTCCCTCCGTATACACTGCCTCCATACTGTGCCCCAGCTCCACACTGTACTCCCTCCATACTGTGCCTACACAATGTCCCTCCGTATACACTGCCTCCCATACTGTGCCCCATCTCCACACTGTACTCCCTTCATACTGTGCGTACACAATGTCCCTCCGTATACACTGCCTCCCATACTGTGCCCCATCTCCACACTGTACTCCCTCCATACTGTGCCTACACAATGTCCCTCCGTATACATTGCCTCCCATACTGTGCCCCATCTCCACACTGTACTCCCTCCATACTGTGCCTACACAATGTCCCTCCGTATACATTGCCTCCCATACTGTGCCCTCTCTCCATACTGTGCCTACACAATGTCCCTCCGTATACACTGCCTCCCATACTGTGCCCCCTCTCCACACTGTACTCCCTCCATACTGTGCCTACACAATGTCCCTCCGTATACACTGCCTCCCATACTGTGCCCCAGCTCCACACTGTACTCCCTCCATACTGTGCCTACACAATGTCCCTCCGTATACACTGCCTCCCATACTGTGCCCCATCTCCACACTGTACTCCCTCCATACTGTGCCTACACAATGTCCCTCCGTATACACTGCCTCCCATACTGTGCCCCATCTCCACACTGTACTCCCTCCATACTGTGCCTACACAATGTCCCTCCGTATACACTGCCTCCCATACTGTGCCCCCTCTCCACACTGTACTCCCTCCATACTGTGCCTACACAATGTCCCTCCGTATACACTGCCTCCCATACTGTGCCCCATCTCCACACTGTACTCCCTCCATACTGTGCCTACACAATGTCCCTCCGTATACACTGCCTCCCATACTGTGCCCCATCTCCACACTGTACTCCCTTCATACTGTGCGTACACAATGTCCCTCCGTATACACTGCCTCCCATACTGTGCCCCATCTCCACACTGTACTCCCTCCATACTGTGCCTACACAATGTCCCTCCGTATACATTGCCTCCCATACTGTGCCCCATATCCACACTGTACTCCCTCCATACTGTGCCTACACAATGTACCTCCGTATACATTGCCTCCCATACTGTGCCTTCTCTCCATACTGTGCCTACACAATGTCCCTCCATATACACTGCCTCCCATACTGTGCCCCATGTCCACACTCTACTCCCTACATACTGTGCCTACACAATGTCCCTCCGTATACACTGCCTCCCATACTGTGCCCCATCTCCACACTGTACTCCCTCCATACTGTGCCTACACAATGTCCCTCCGTATACATTGCCTCCCATACTGTGCCCTCTCTCCATACTGTGCCTACACAATGTCCCTCCATATACACTGCCTCCCATACTGTGCCCCATGTCCACACTCTACTCCCTACATACTGTGCCTACACAATTTCCCTCCGTATACACTGCCTCTCATACTGTACTCCCTCCATACTCTGCCTACACAATGTCCCTCCGTATACATTGCCTCCCATACTGTGCCCCATCTCCACACTGTACTCCCTCCATACTGTGCCTATACAATGTCCCTCCGTATACATTGCCTCCCATACTGTGCCCTCTCTCCATACTGTGCCTACACAATGTCCCTCCATATACACTGCCTCCCATACTGTGCCCCATGTCCACACTGTACTCCCTCCATACTGTGCCTACACAATTTCCCTCCGTATACACTGCCTCCCATACTGTGCCCCCTCTCCATACTGTACTCCCTCCATACTCTGCCTACACAATGTCCCTCCGTATACACTGCCTCCCATACTGTGCCCCATGTCCACACTGTACTCCCTCCATACTGTGCCTACCCAATGTCCCTCCTTATACACTGCCTCCCATATTGTGCCCCATCTCCACACCGTGCTCCCTCCATACTGTACCTACACAATGTCCCTCCGTATACACTGCCTCCCATACTGTGCCCCCTCTCCACACCGTACTCCCTCCATACTGTGCCTACACAATGTCGCTCCGTATACACTGCCTCCCATACTGTGCCCCATCTCCACACTGTACTCCCTCCATACTGTGCCTACACAATGTCCCTCCGTATACTGTGCCTCCCATACTGTGCCCCATCTCCACACTGTACTCCTTCCATACTGTGCCTACACAATGTCCCTCCGTATACACTGCCTCCCATACTGTGCCCCATCTCCACACTGTACTCCCTCCATACTGTGCCCCCTCTCCACACTGTACTCCCTCCATACTGTGCCTACACAATGTCCCTCCATATACACTGCCTCCCATACTGTGCCCCCTCTCCACACTGTACTCCCTCCATACTGTGCCTACACAATGTCCCTCCGTATACACTGCCTCCCATACTGTGCCCCATCTCCACACTGTACTCCCTCCATACTGTGCCTACACAATGTCCCTCTGTATACACTGCCTCCCATACTGTGCCCCATCTCCACACTGTACTCCCTCCATACTGTGCCTACACAATGTCCCTTCGTATACAGTGCCTCCCATACTGTGACCCATCTCCACACTGTACTCCCTCCATACTGTGCCTACACAATATCCCTCCATATACACTGCCTCCCATACTGTGCTCCATCTCCACACTGTACTCCCTCCATACTGTGCCTACACAATATCCCTCCATATACACTGCCTCCCATACTGTGCCCCATCTCCACACTGTACTCCCTCCATACTGTGCCTACACAATGTCTCTCCGTATACACTGCCTCCCATACTGTGCCCCCTCTCCACACTGTACTCCCTCCATACTGTGCCTACACAATGTCCGTCCATATACGCTGCCTCCAATACTGTGCCCCATCTCCACACTGTACTCCCTCCATACTGTGCCTACACAATGTACCTCCGTATACACTGCCTCCCATACTGTGCCCCATCTCCACACAGTACTCCCTCCATACTGTGCCTATACAATGTCCCTCCGTATACACTGCCTCCCATACTGTGCACCCTCTCCACACTGTACTCCCTCCATATTGTGCCTACACAATGTCCCTCCGTACACACTGCCTCCCATACTGTGCCCTCTCTCCATACTGTGCCTACACAATGTCCCTCCATATACACTGCCTCCCATACTGTGCCCCCTCTCCACACTGTACTCCCTCCATACTGTGCCTACACAATGTCCGTCCATATACGCTGCCTCCAATACTGTGCTCCATCTCCACACTGTACTCCCTCCATACTGTGCCTACACAATGTACCTCCGTATACACTGCCTCCCATACTGTGCTCCCTCTCCACACTGTACTCCCTCCATACTGTGCCTACACAATGTACCTCCGTATACACTGCCTCCCATACTGTGCCCCCTCTCCACACTGTACTCCCTCCATACTGTGCCTACACAATGTCCCTCCGTATACACTGCCTCCCATACTGTGCCCCATCTCCACACTGTACTCCCTCCATACTGTGCCTACACAATGTCCCTCCGTATACACTGCCTCCTATACTGTGCCCCATCTCCACACTGTGCTTCCTCCATACTGTGCCTACACAATGTCCCTCCATATACACTGCCTCCCATACTGTGCCCCATCTCCACACTGTACTCCCTCCATACTGTGCCTACACTATGTCCCTCCGTATACACTGCCTCCTATACTGTGCCCCATCTCCACACTGTACTCCCTCCATACTGTGCCTACACAATGTCCCTCCGTATACACTGCCTCCCATACTGTGCCCCATCTCCACACTGTACTCCCTCCATACTGTGCCTACACAATGTCCCTCCGTATACACTGCCTCCCATACTGTGCCCCATCTCCACACAGTACTCCCTCCATACTGTGCCTATACAATGTCCCTCCGTATACACTGCCTCCCATACTGTGCACCCTCTCCACACTGTACTCCCTCCATGTTGTGCCTACACAATGTCCCTCCGTACACACTGCCTCCCATACTGTGCCCTCTCTCCATACTGTGCCTACACAATGTCCCTCCATATACACTGCCTCCCATACTGTGCCCCATCTCCACACTGTACTCCCTCCATATTGTGCCTACACAATGTCCCTCCGTACACAATGCCTCCCATACTGTGCCCTCTCTCCATACTGTGCCTACACAATGTCCCTCCATATACACTGCCTCCCATACTGTGCCCCATCTCCACACTGTACTCCCTCCATACTGTGCCTACACAATGTACCTCCGTATACACTGCCTCCCATACTGTGCCCCATCTCCACACTGTACTCCCTCCATACTGTGCCTACACAATGTCCCTCCGTATACACTGCCTCCCATACTGTGCCCCCTCTCCACACTGTACTCCCTCCATACTGTGCCTACACAATGTACCTCCATATACACTGCCTCCCATACTGTGCCCCATCTCCACACTGTACTCCCTCCATACTGTGCCTACACAATGTCCCTCCGTATACACTGCCTCCCATACTGTGCCCCATCTCCACACTGTACTCCCTCCATACTGTGCCTACACAATGTCCCTCCGTACACACTGCCTCCCATACTGTGCCCTCTCTCCATACTGTGCCTACACAATGTCCCTCCATATACACTGCCTCCCATACTGTGCCCCATCTCCACACTGTACTCCCTCCATACTGTGCCTACACAATGTACCTCCGTATACACTGCCTCCCATACTGTGCCCCATCTCCACACTGTACTCCCTCAATACTGTGCCTACACAATGTCCCTCCATATACACTGCCTCCCATACTGTGCCCCATCTCCACACTGTACTCCCTCCATACTGTGCCTACACAATGTCCCTCCGTATACACTGCCTCCTATACTGTGCCCCATCTCCACACTGTGCTTCCTCCATACTGTGCCTACACAATGTCCCTCCATATACACTGCCTCCCATACTGTGCCCCATCTCCACACTGTACTCCCTCCATACTGTGCCTACACAATGTCCCTCCGTATACACTGCCTCCTATACTGTGCCCCATCTCCACACTGTACTCCCTCCATACTGTGCCTACACAATGTCCCTCCGTATACACTGCCTCCCATACTGTGCCCCATCTCCACACTGTACTCCCTCCATACTGTGCCTACACAATGTCCCTCCGTATACACTGCCTCCCATACTGTGCCCCATCTCCACACAGTACTCCCTCCTTACTGTGCCTATACAATGTCCCTCCGTATACACTGCCTCCCATACTGTGCACCCTCTCCACACTGTACTCCCTCCATATTGTGCCTACACAATGTCCCTCCGTACACACTGCCTCCCATACTGTGCCCTCTCTCCATACTGTGCCTACACAATGTCCCTCCATATACACTGCCTCCCATACTGTGCCCCATCTCCACACTGTACTCCCTCCATATTGTGCCTACACAATGTCCCTCCGTACACAATGCCTCCCATACTGTGCCCTCTCTCCATACTGTGCCTACACAATGTCCCTCCATATACACTGCCTCCCATACTGTGCCCCATCTCCACACTGTACTCCCTCCATACTGTGCCTACACAATGTACCTCCGTATACACTGCCTCCCATACTGTGCCCCATCTCCACACTGTACTCCCTCCATACTGTGCCTACACAATGTCCCTCCGTATACACTGCCTCCCATACTGTGCCCCCTCTCCACACTGTACTCCCTCCATACTGTGCCTACACAATGTACCTCCATATACACTGCCTCCCATACTGTGCCCCATCTCCACACTGTACTCCCTCCATACTGTGCCTACACAATGTCCCTCCGTATACACTGCCTCCCATACTGTGCCCCATCTCCACACTGTACTCCCTCCATACTGTGCCTACACCATGTCCCTCCGTATACACTGCCTCCCATACTGTGCCCCATCTCCACACTGTACTCCCTCCATACTGTGCCTACACAATGTCCCTCCGTACACACTGCCTCCCATACTGTGCCCTCTCTCCATACTGTGCCTACACAATGTCCCTCCATATACACTGCCTCCCATACTGTGCCCCATCTCCACACTGTACTCCCTCCATACTGTGCCTACACAATGTACCTCCGTATACACTGCCTCCCATACTATGCCCCCTCTCCACACTGTACTCCCTCCATACTGTGCCTACACAATGTCCCTCCATATACACTGCCTCCCATACTGTGCCCCATCTCCACACTGTACTCCCTCCACACTGTGCCTACACAATGTCCCTCCGTACACACTGCCTCCCATACTGTGCCCTCTCTTCATACTGTGCCTACACAATGTCCCTCCGTATACACTGCCTCCCATACTGTGCCCCATCTCCACACTGTACTCCCTCCATACTGTGCCTACACAATGTCCCTCCGTATACACTGCCTCCCATACTGTGCCCCATCTCCACACTGTACTCCCTCCATACTGTGCCTACACAATGTCCCTCCGTATACACTGCCTCCCATACTGTGCCCCCTCTCCACACTGTACTCCCTCCATACTGTGCCTACACAATGTCCCTCCCTATACACTGCCTCCCATACTGTGCCCCATCTCCACACTGTACTCCCTCCATAGTGTGCCTACACAATGTCCCTCCGTATACACTGCCTCCCATACTGTGCCCCCTCTCCACACTGTACTCCCCCATACTGTGCCTACACAATGTCCCTCCGTATACACTGCCTCCCATACTGTGCCCCATCTCCACACTGTACTCCCTCCATACAGTGCCTACACAATGTCCCTCCGTATACACTGCCTCCCATACTGTGCCCCATCTCCACACTGTACTCCCTCCATACTGTGCCTATACAATGTCCCTGCATATACTCTGCCTCCCATACTGTGCCCCATCTCCACAACGTACTCCCTCCATACTGTGCCTACACAATGTCCCTCCGTATACACTGCCTCCCATACTGTGCCCGCTCTCCACACCGTACTCCCTCCATACTGTGCCTACACAATGTCCCTCCGTATACACTGCCTCCCATACTGTGCCCCATCTCCACACTGTACTCCCTCCATACAGTGCCTGCACAATGTTCCTCCGTATACACTGCCTCCCATGCTGTGCCCCAGCTCCACACTGTACTCCCTCCATACTGTGCCTACACAATGTCCCTCCGTATACACTGCCTCCCATACTGTGCTCCATCTCCACACTGTACTCCCTCCATACTGTGCCTACACAATGTCCCTCCGCATATACTGCCTCCCATACTGTGCCCCCTTTCCACACTGTACTCCCTCCATACTGTGCCTACACAATGTCCCTCGTATAAACTGCCTCCCATACTGTGCCCCATCTCCACACTGTACTCCCTCCATACTGTGCCTACACAATGTCCCTCCGTATACACTGCCTCCCATACTGTGCCCCATCTCCACACTGTACTCCCTCCATACTGTGCCTATACAATGTCCCTGCATATACTCTGCCTCCCATACTGTGCCCCATCTCCACAACGTACTCCCTCCATACTGTGCCTACACAATGTCCCTCCGTATACACTGCCTCCCATACTGTGCCCGCTCTCCACACCGTATTCCCTCCATACTGTGCCTACACAATGTCCCTCCGTATACACTGCCTCCCATACTGTGCCCCATCTCCACACTGTACTCCCTCCATACAGTGCCTGCACAATGTCCCTCCGTATACACTGCCTCCCATGCTGTGCCCCAGCTCCACACTGTACTCCCTCCATACTGTGCCTACACAATGTCCCTCCGTATACACTGCCTCCCATACTGTGCTCCATCTCCACACTGTACTCCCTCCATACTGTGCCTACACAATGTCCCTCCGCATATACTGCCTCCCATACTGTGCCCCCTTTCCACACTGTACTCCCTCCATACTGTGCCTACACAATGTCCCTCGTATAAACTGCCTCCCATACTGTGCCCCATCTCCACACTGTACTCCCTCCATACTGTGCCTACACAATGTCCCTCCGTATACACTGCCTCCCATACTGTGAACCATCTCCACACTGTACTCCCTCCATACTGTGCCTACACAATGTCCCTCCGTATACACTGCCTCCCATACTGTGCCCCATCTCCACACTGTACTCTCTCCATACTGTGCCTACACAATGTCCCTCCGTATACACTGCCTCCCATACTGTGCCCCCTCTCCGCACTGTACTCCCTCCATACTGTGCCTACACAATGTCCCTCTGTATACACTGCCTCCCATATTGTGCCCCATCTCCACACTACTCCCTCCATACTGTGCCTACACAATGTCCCTCCGTATACACTGCCTCCCATACTGTGCCCCATCTCCACACTGTACTCCCTCCATACTGTGCCTACACAATGTCCCTCCGTATACACTGCCTCCCATACTGTGCCCCATCTCCACACTGTACTCCCTCCATACTGTGCCTACACAATGTCCCTCCATATACATTGCCTCCCATACTGTGCCCTCTCTCCATACTGTGCCTACACAATGTCCCTCCATATACACTGCCTCCAAAACTGTGCCCCATCTCCACACTGTACTCCCTCCATACTGTGCCTACACAATGTACCTCCGTATACACTGCCTCCAATACTGTGCCCCATCTCCACACTGTACTCCCTCCATACTGTGCCTACACAATGTCCCTCCGTATACACTGCCTCCCATACTGTGCCCCATCTCCACACTGTACTCCCTCCATACTGTGCCTACACAATGTCCTTCCGTATACACTGCCTCCCATACTGTGCCCCCTCTGCACACTGTACTCCCTCCATACTGTGCCTACACAATATCCCTCCGTATACACTGCCTCCCATACTGTGCTCCATCTCCACACTGTACTCCCTCCATACTGTGCCTACACAATGTCCCTCCGTATACACTGCCTCCCATACTGTGCTCCATCTCCACACTGTACTCCCTCCATACTGTGCCTACACAATGTCCCTCCGTATACACTGCCTCCCATACTGTGCCCCATCTCCACATTGTACTCCCTCCATACTGTGCCTACACAATGTCCCTCCGTATACACTGCCTCCCATACTGTGCCCCTCTCCACACTGTACTCCCTCCATACTGTGCCTATACAATGTCCCTCTGTATACACTGCCTCCCATACTGTGCCCCATCTCCACACTGTACTCCCTCCATACTGTGCCTACACAATGTCCCTCCGTATACACTGCCTCCCATACTGTGCCCCCTCTCCACACTGTACTCCCTCCATACTGTGCCTACACAATGTCCCTCCATATACACTGCCTCCCATACTGTGCCCCCTCTCCACACTGTACTCCCTCCATACTGTGCCTACACAATGTCCCTCCGTATACACTGCCTCCCATACTGTGCCCCATCTCCACACTGTGCTCCCTCCATACTGTGCCTACACAATGTCCCTCCGTATACATTGCCTCCCATACTGTGCCCCATCTCCACACTGTACTCCCTCCATACTGTGCCTACACAATGTCCCTCCGTATACATTGCCTCCCATACTATGCCCTCTCTCCATACTGTGCCTACACAATGTCCCTCCATATACACTGCCTCCCATACTGTGCCCCATCTCCACACTGTACTCCCTCCATACTGTGCCTACACAATGTCCCTCCGTATACACTGCCTCCCATACTGTGCCCCCTCTCCATACTGTACTCCCTCCACACTCTGCCTATACAATGTCCCTCCGTATACACTGCCTCCCATACTGTGCCCCATGTCCACACTGTACTCCCTCCATACTGTGCCTACACAATGTCCCTCCGTATACACTGCCTCCCATACTGTGCCCCCTCTCCACACTGTACTCCCTCCATACTGTGCCTACACAATGTCCTTCCGTATACACTGCCTCCCATACTGTGCCCCCTCTGCACACTGTACTCCCTCCATACTGTGCCTACACAATATCCCTCCGTATACACTGCCTCCCATACTGTGCTCCATCTCCACACTGTACTCCCTCCATACTGTGCCTACACAATGTCCCTCCATATACACTGCCTCCAAAACTGTGCCCCATCTCCACACTGTACTCCCTCCATACTGTGCCTACACAATGTCCCTCCGTATACACTGCCTCCCATACTGGGCCCCATCTCCACACTGTACTCCCTCCATACTGTGCCTACACAATGTCCCTCCGTATACACTGCCTCCCATACTGTGCCCCATCTCCACACTGTACTCCCTCCATACTGTGCCTACACTATGTCCCTCCGTATACACTGCCTCCCATACTGTGCCCCATCTCCACACTGTACTCCCTCCATACTGTGCCTACACAATGTCCCTCCGTATACACTGCCTCCCATACTGTGCCCCCTCTCCACACTGTACTCCCTCCATACTGTGCCTACACAATGTCCCTCCGTATACACTGCCTCCCATACTGTGCCCCATCTCCACACTGTACTCCCTCCATACAGTGCCTACACAATGTCCCTCCGTATACACTGCCTCCCATACTGTGCCCCATCTCCACACTGTACTCCCTCCATACTGTGCCTACAAAATGTCCCTCCGTATACACTGCCTCCCATACTGTGCCCGCTCTCCACACCGTACTCCCTCCGTACTGTGCCTACACAATGTCCCTCCGTATACACTGCCTCCCATACTGTGCCCCATCTCCACACTGTACTCCCTCCATACTGTGCCTATACAATGTCCCTCCGTATACACTGCCTCCCATACTGTGCCCCATCTCCACACTGTACTCCCTCCATACTGTGCCTACACAATGTCCCTCCGTATACACTGCCTCCCATACTGTGCCCCATCTCCACACTGTACTCCCTCCATACTGTGCCTACACAATGTCCCTCCGTATACACTGCCTCCCATACTGTGCCCCATCTCCACACTGTACTCCCTCCATACTGTGCCTACACAATGTCCCTCCGTATACACTGCCTCCCATACTGTGCCCCATCTCCACACTGTACTCCCTCCATACTGTGCCTACACAATGTCCCTCCGTATACACTGCCTCCCATACTGTGCCCCATCTCCACACTGTACTCCCTCCATACTGTGCCTACACTATGTCCCTCCGTATACACTGCCTCCCATACTGTGCCCCCTCTCCACACTGTACTCCCTCCATACTGTGCCTACACAATGTCCCTCCATATACACTGCCTCCCATACTGTGCCCCCTCTCCACACTGTACTCCCTCCATACTGTGCCTACACAATGTCCCTCCGTATACATTGCCTCCCATACTGTGCCCTCTCTCCATACTGTGCCTACACAATGTCCCTCCATATACACTGCCTCCCATACTGTGCCCCATCTCCACACTGTACTCCCTCCATACTGTGCCTACACAATGTCCCTCCGTATACACTGCCTCCCATACTGTGCCCCCTCTCCATACTGTACTCCCTCCATACTGTGCCTACACAATATCCCTCCGTATACACTGCCTCCCATACTGTGCTCCATCTCCACACTGTACTCCCTCCATACTGTGCCTACACAATGTCCCTCCATATACACTGCCTCCAAAACTGTGCCCCATCTCCACACTGTACTCCCTCCATACTGTGCCTACACAATGTCCCTCCGTATACACTGCCTCCCATACTGTGCCCCATCTCCACACTGTACTCCCTCCATACTGTGCCTATACAATGTCCCTCCGTATACACTGCCTCCCATACTGTGCCCCATCTCCACACTGTACTCCCTCCATACTGTGCCTACACAATGTCCCTCCGTATACACTGCCTCCCATACTGTGCCCCCTCTCCACACTGTACTCCCTCCATACTGTGCCTACACAATGTCCCTCCCTATACACTGCCTCCCATACTGTGCCCCATCTCCACACTGTACTCCCTCCATAGTGTGCCTACACAATGTCCCTCCGTATACACTGCCTCCCATACTGTGCCCCCTCTCCACACTGTACTCCCTCCATACTGTGCCTACACAATGTCCCTCCGTATACACTGCCTCCCATACTGTGCCCCATCTCCACACTGTACTCCCTCCATACAGTGCCTACACAATGTCCCTCAGTATACACTGCCTCCCATACTGTGCCCCATCTCCACACTGTACTCCCTCCATACTGTGCCTATACAATGTCCCTGCATATACTCTGCCTCCCATACTGTGCCCCATCTCCACAACGTACTCCCTCCATACTGTGCCTACTCAATGTCCCTCCGTATACACTGCCTCCCATACTGTGCCCGCTCTCCACACCGTACTCCCTCCATACTGTGCCTACACAATGTCCCTCCGTATACACTGCCTCCCATGCTGTGCCCCAGCTCCACACTGTACTCCCTCCATACTGTGCCTACACAATGTCCCTCCGTATACACTGCCTCCCATACTGTGCTCCATCTCCACACTGTACTCCCTCCATACTGTGCCTACACAATGTCCCTCCGCATATACTGCCTCCCATACTGTGCCCCCTTTCCACACTGTACTCCCTCCATACTGTGCCTACACAATGTCCCTCGTATAAACTGCCTCCCATACTGTGCCCCATCTCCACACTGTACTCCCTCCATACTGTGCCTACACAATGTCCCTCCGTATACAGTGCCTCCCATACTGTGCCCCATCTCCACACTGTACTCCCTCCATACTGTGCCTACACAATGTCCCTCCGTATACACTGCCTCCCATACTGTGCCCCATCTCCACACTGTATTCCCTCCATACTGTGCCTACACAATGTCCCTCCGTATACACTGCCTCCCATACTGTGCCCCATCTCCACACTGTACTCTCTCCATACTGTGCCTACACAATGTCCCTCCGTATACACTGCCTCCCATACTGTGCCCCCTCTCCGCACTGTACTCCCTCCATACTGTGCCTACACAATGTCCCTCTGTATACACTGCCTCCCATACTGTGCCCCATCTCCACACTACTCCCTCCATACTGTGCCAACACAATGTCCCTCCGTATACACTGCCTCCCATACTGTGCCCCATCTCCACACTGTACTCCCTCCATACTGTGCCTACACAATGTCCCTCCGTATACACTGCCTCCCATACTGTGCCCCATCTCCACACTGTACTCCCTTCTTACTGTGCCTACACAATGTCCCTCCATGTACACTGCCTCCCATACTGTGCCCCCTCTCCACACTGTACTCCCTCCATACTGTGCCTACACAATGTCCCTCCGTATACACTGCCTCCCATACTGTGCCCCATCTCCACACTGTACTCCCTCCATACTGTGCCTACACAATGTCCCTCCATATACATTGCCTCCCATACTGTGCCCTCTCTCCATACTGTGCCTACACAATGTCCCTCCATATACACTGCCTCCCAAACTGTGCCCCATCTCCACACTGTACTCCCTCCATACTGTGCCTACACAATGTACCTCCGTATACACTGCCTCCAATACTGTGCCCCATCTCCACACTGTACTCCCTCCATACTGTGCCTACACAATGTCCCTCCGTATACACTGCCTCCCATACTGTGCCCCATCTCCACACTGTACTCCCTCCATACTGTGCCTACACAATGTCCTTCCGTATACACTGCCTCCCATACTGTGCCCCCTCTCCACACTGTACTCCCTCCATACTGTGCCTACACAATGTCCCTCCGTATACACTGCCTCCCATACTGTGCTCCATCTCCACACTGTACTCCCTCCATACTGTGCCTACACAATGTCCCTCCGTATACACTGCCTCCCATACTGTGCTCCATCTCCACACTGTACTCCCTCCATACTGTGCCTACACAATGTCCCTCCGTATACACTGCCTCCCATACTGTGCCCCATCTCCACACTGTACTCCCTCCATACTGTGCCTACACAATGTCCCTCCGTATACACTGCCTCCCATACTGTGCCCGCTCTCCACACTGTACTCCCTACATACTGTGCCTACAATGTCCCTTCATATACACTGCCTCCCATACTGTGCCCCCTCTCCACACTGTACTCCCTCCATACTGTGCCTACACAATGTCCCTCCGTATACACTGCCTCCCATACTGTGCCCCATCTCCACACTGTGCTCCCTCCATACTGTGCCTACACAATGTCCCTCCGTATACATTGCCTCCCATACTGTGCCCCATCTCCACACTGTACTCCCTCCATACTGTGCCTACACAATGTCCCTCCGTATACATTGCCTCCCATACTATGCCCTCTCTCCATACTGTGCCTACACAATGTCCCTCCATATACACTTCCTCCCATACTGTGCCCCATCTCCACACTGTACTCCCTCCATACTGTGCCTACACAATGTCCCTCCGTATACACTGCCTCCCATACTGTGCCCCATCTCCACACTGTACTCCCTCCATACTGTGCCTACACAATGTCCCTCCGTATACACTGCCTCCCATACTGTGCCCCCTCTCCATACTGTACTCAGTCCATACTCTGCCTATACAATGTCCCTCCGTATAGACTGCCATCCCATACTGTGCCCCCTCTCCACACTGTACTCCCTCCATACTGTGCCTCCACAATGTCCCTCCGTATACACTGCCTCCCATACTGTGCCCCCTCTCCACACTGTACACCCTCCATACTGTGCCTACACAATGTCCCTCCGTATACACTGCCTCCCATACTGTACCCCATCTCCACACTGTACTCCCTCCATACTGTGCCTACACAATGTCCCTCCGTATACACTGCCTCCCATACTGTGCCCCCTCTCCACACTGTACTCCCTCCATACTGTGCCTACACAATGTCCCTCCGTATACACTGCCTCCCATACTGTGCCCCATCTCCACACTGTACTCCCTCCATACAGTGCCTACACAATGTCCCTCCGTATACACTGCCTCCCATACTGTGCCCCATCTCCACACTGTACTCCCTCCATACTGTGCCTACAAAATGTCCCTCCGTATACACTGCCTCCCATACTGTGCCCGCTCTCCACACCGTACTCCCTCCATACTGTGCCTACACAATGTCCCTCCGTATACACTGCCTCCCATACTGTGCCCCATCTCCACACTGTACTCCCTCCATACAGTGCCTGCACAATGTCCCTCCGTATACACTGCCTCCCATGCTGTGCCCCAGCTCCACACTGTACTCCCTCCATACTGTGCCTACACAATGTCCCTCCGTATACACTGCCTCCCATACTGTGCTCCATCTCCACACTGTACTCCCTCCATACTGTGCCTACACAATGTCCCTCCGTATACACTGCCTCCCATACTGTGCCCCATCTCCACACTGCACTCCCTCCATACTGTGCCTACACAATGTCCCTCCGTATACACTGCCTCCCATACTGTGCCCCATCTCCACACTGTACTCCCTCCATACTGTGCCTACACAATGTCCCTCCGTATACACTGCCTCCCATACTGTGCCCCATCTCCACACTGTACTCCCTCCATACTGTGCCTACACAATGTCCCTCCGTATACACTGCCTCCCATACTGTGCCCCATCTCCACACTGTGCCTACACAATGTCCCTCCGTATACACTGCCTCCCATACTGTGCCCCATCTCCACACTGTACTCCCTCCATACTGTGCCTACACAATGTCCCTCCGTATACACTGCCTCCCATACTGTGCCCCATCTCCACACTGTACTCCCTCCATACTGTGCCTACACAATGTCCCTCCGTATACACTGCCTCCCATACTGTGCCCCATCTCCACACTGTACTCCCTCCATACTGTGCCTACACAATGTCCCTCCACATACACTGCCTCCCACACTGTTCCCCATCTCCACACTGTACTCCCTCCATACTGTGCCTACACAATGTCCTTCCGTATACACTGCCTCCCATACTGTGCCCCATGTCCACACTGTACTCCCTCCATATTGTGCCTACACAATGTCCCTCCGTATACATTGCCTCCCATACTGTGCCCTCTCTCCATACTGTGCCTACACAATGTCCCTCCATATACACTGCCTCCCATACTGTGCCCCCTCTCCACATTGTACTCCCTCCATACTGTGCCTACACAATGTCCCTCCGTATACATTGCCTCCCATACTGTGCCCTCTCTCCATACTGTGCCTACACAATGTCCCTCCGTATACACTGCCTCCCATACTGTGCCCCATCTCCACACTGTACTCCCTCCATACTGTGCCTACACAATGTCCCTCCGTATACACTACCTCCCATACTGTGCCCCATCTCCACACTGTACTCCCTCCATACTGTGCCTACACAATGTCCCTCCGTATACACTGCCTCCCATACTGTGCCCCCTCTCCATACTGTACTCCCTCCATACAGTGCCTACACAATGTCCCTCCGTATACACTGCCTCCCATACTGTGCCCCATCTCCACACTGTACTCCCTCCATACTGTGCCTACACAATGTCCCTCCGTATACACTGCGCCCCCTCTCCACACTGTACTCCCTCCATACTGTGCCTACACAATGTCCCTCCGTATACACTGCCTCCCATACTGTGCCCCATCTCCACACTGTACTCCCTCCATACTGTGCCTACACAATGTCCCTCCGTATACACTGCCTCCCATACTGTGCCCCCTCTCCACACTGTGCCTACACAATGTCCCTCCATATACACTGCCTCCTATACTGTGCCCCATGTCCACACTGTACTCCCTCCATACTGTGCCTACACAATGTCCCTCCGTATACACTGCCTCCCATACTGTGCCCCATCTCCACACTGTACTCCCTCCATACTGTGCCTACACAATGTCCCTCCGTATACAGTGCCTCCCATACTGTGCCCTCTCTCCATACTGTGCCTACACAATGTCCCTCCATATACACTGCCTCCCATACTGTGCCCCATGTCCACACTGTACTCCCTCCATACTGTGCCTACACAATGTCCCTCCGTATACACTGCCTCCCATACTGTGCCCCATCTCCACACTGTACTCCCTCCATACTGTGCCTACACAATGTCCCTCCATATACACTGCCTCCCATACTGTGCCCCATCTCCACACTGTACTTCCTCCATACTGTGCCTACACAATGTCCCTCCGTATACACTGCCTCCCATACTGTGCCCCATGTCCACACTGTACTCCCTCCATACTGTGCCTATACAATGTCCCTCCGTATACACTGCCTCCCATACTGTGCTCCATCTCCACACTGTACTCCCTCCGTATACACTGCCTCCCATACTGTGCCCCATCTCCACACTGTACTCCCTCCATACTGTGCCTACACAATGTCCCTCCGTATACACTGCCTCCCATACTGTGCCCTCTCCCTACTGTACTCCCTCCATACTCTGCCTACACAATGTCCCTCCGTATACACTGCCTCCCATACTGTGCTCCATCTCCACACTGTACTCCCTCCATACTGTGCCTACACAATGTCCCTCCGTATACACTGCCTCCCATACTGTGCCCTCTCCATACTGTACTCCCTCCATACTCTGCCTACACAATGTCCCTCCGTATACACTGCCTCCCATACTGTGCCCTCTCCATACTGTACTCCCTCCATACTGTGCCTACACAATGTCCCTCCATATACACTGCCTCCCATACTGTGCCCCATGTCCACACTGTACTCCCTCCATACTGTGCCTACACAATGTCCCTCCATATACACTGCCTCCCATACTGTGCCCCATGTCCACACTGTACTCCCTCCATACTGTGCCTACACAATGTCCCTCCGTATACAGTGCCTCCCATACTGTGCCCCATCTCCACACTGTACTCCCTCCATACTGTGCCTACACAATGTCCCTCCGTATACACTGCCTCCCATACTGTGCTCCATCTCCACACTGTACTCCCTCCATACTGTGCCTATACAATGTCCCTCCGTATACACTGCCTCCCATACTGTGCTCCATCTCCACACTGTACTCCCTCCATACTGTGCCTACACAATGTCCCTCCCTATACACTGCCTCCCATACTGTGCCCCATCTCCACACTGTACTCCCTCCATACAGTGCCTGCACAATGTCCCTCCGTATACACTGCCTCCCATACTGTGACCCCTCTCCACACTGTACTCCCTCCATACTGTGCCTACACAATGTCCCTCCGTATACACTGCCTCCCATACTGTGCCCCATCTCCACACTGTACTCCCTCCATACTGTGCCTACACAATGTCCCTCCGTATACACTGCCTCACATACTGTCATACTGTGCCCCATCTCCACACTGTACTCCCTCCATACAGTGCCTACACAATGTCCCTCCGTATACACTGCCTCCCATACTGTGCCCCATCTCCACACTGTACTCCCTCCATACTGTGCCTATACAATGTCCCTGCGTATACACTGCCTCCCATACTGTGCCCCATCTCCACAACATACTCCCTCCATACTGTGCCTACACAATGTCCCTCCGTATACACTGCCTCCCATACTGTGCCCGCTCTCCACACCGTACTCCCTCCATACTGTGCCTACACAATGTCCCTCCATATACACTGCCTCCCATACTGTGCCCCATCTCCACACTGTACTCCCTCCATACAGTGCCTGCACAATGTCCCTCCGTATACACTGCCTCCCAAACTGTGCCCCATCTCCACACTGTACTCCCTCCATACTGTGCCTACACAATGTCCCTCCGTATACACTGCCTCCCATACTGTGCCCCATCTCCACACTGTACTCCCTCCATACTGTGCCTACACAATGTCCCTCCGTATACACTGCCTCCCATACTGTGCCCCATCTCCACACTGTACTCCCTCCATACTGTGCCTACACAATGTCCCTCCGTATACACTGCCTCCCATACTGTGCCCCATCTCCACACTGTACTCCCTCCATACTGTGCCTACACAATGTCCCTCCGTATACAGTGCCTCCCATACTGTGCCCCATCTCCACACTGTACTCCTTCCATACTGTGCCTACACAATGTCCCTCCGTATACACTGCCTCCCATACTGTGCACCCTCTCCACACTGTACTCCCTCCATACTGTGCCTACACAATGTCCCTCCGTATACACTGCCTCCCATACTGTGCCCCGTCTCCACACTGTACTCCCTCCATACTGTGCCTACACAATGTCCCTCCGTATACACTGCCTCCCATACTGTGCCCCATCTCCACATTGTACTCCCTCCATAATGTGCCTACACAATGTCCCTCTGTATACACTGCCTCCCATACTGTGCCCCATCTCCACACTGTACTCCCTCCATACTGTGCCTACACAATGTCCCTCCGTATACACTGCCTCCCATACTGTGCCCCCTCTCCACACTGTACTCCCTCCATAATGTGCCTACACAATGTCCCTCCATATACACTGCCTCCCATACTGTGCTTCATCTCCACACTGTACTCCCTCCATACTGTGCCTACACAATGTCCCTCCATATACACTGCCTCCCATACTGTGCTCCATACTGTGCCTACACAATGTCCCTCCATATACACTGCCTCCCATACTGTGCCCCCTCTCCACACTGTACTCCCTCCATACTGTGCCTACACAATGTCCCTCCGTATACACTGCCTCCCATACTGTGCCCCCTCTCCACACTGTACTCCCTCCATACTGTGCCTACACAATGTCCCTCTGTATACACTGCCTCCCATACTGTGCCCCATCTCCACACTGTACTCCCTCCATACTGTGCCTACACAATGTCCCTCCATATACACTGCCTCCCATACTGTGCCCCATCTCCACACTGTACTCCCTCCATACTGTGCCTACACAATGTCCCTCCGTATACAGTGCCTCCCATACTGTGACCCATCTCCACACTGTACTCCCTCCATACTGTGCCTACACAATGTCCCTCCATATACACTGCCTCCCATACTGTGCCCCATCTCCACACTGTACTCCCTCCATACTGTGCCTACACAATATCCCTCCGTATACAGTGCCTCCCATACTGTGCCCCATCTCCACACTGTACTCCCTCCATACTGTGCCTACACAATGTCCCTCCATATACAATGCCTCCCATACTGTGCCCCATCTCCACACTGTACTCCCTCCATACCGTGCCTACACAATGTCCCTCCGTATACAGTGCCTCCCATACTGTGACCCATCTCCACACAGTACTCCCTCCATACTGTGCCTACACAATGTCCCTCTGTATACAGTGCCTCCCATACTGTGCCCCATCTCCACACTGTACTCCCTCCATACTGTACTCCCTCCATACTGTGCCTACACAATGTCCCTCCATATACACTGCCTCCCATACTGTGCTCCATACTGTGCCTACACAATGTCCCTCCATATACACTGCCTCCCATACTGTGCCCCCTCTTCACACTGTACTCCCTCCATACTGTGCCTACACAATGTCCCTCCGTATACACTGCCTCCCATACTGTGCCCCATCTCCACACTGTACTCCCTCCATACCGTGCCTACACAATGTCCCTCCGTATACAGTGCCTCCCATACTGTGACCCATCTCCACACAGTACTCCCTCCATACTGTGCCTACACAATGTCCCTCTGTATACAGTGCCTCCCATACTGTGCCCCATCTCCACACTGTACTCCCTCCATACTGTACTCCCTCCATACTGTGCCTACACAATGTCCCTCCATATACACTGCCTCCCATACTGTGCTCCATACTGTGCCTACACAATGTCCCTCCATATACACTGCCTCCCATACTGTGCCCCCTCTTCACACTGTACTCCCTCCATACTGTGCCTACACAATGTCCCTCCGTATACACTGCCTCCCATACTGTGCCCCATCTCCACACTGTACTCCCTCCATACTGTGTATACACTGCCTCCCATACTGTGCCCCATCTCCACACTGTACTCCCTCCATACTGTGCCTACACAATGTCCCTCCGTATACAGGGCCTCCCATACTGTGCTCCATCTCCACACTGTACTCCCTCCATACTGTGCCTACACAATGTCCCTCCGTATACACTGCCTCCCATACTGTGCTCCATCTCCACACTGTACTCCCTCCATACTGTGCCTACACAATGTCCCTCCGTATACACTGCCTCCCATACTGTGCCCCCTCTCCACACTGTACTCCCTCCATACTGTGCCTACACAATGTCCCTCCGTATACACTGCCTCCCATACTGTGCCCCATCTCCACACTGTACTCCCTCCATACTGTGCCTACACAATGTCCCTCCGTATACACTGCCTCCTATACTGTGCCCCATGTCCACACTGTACTCCCTCCATACTGTGCCTACACAATGTCCCTCCATATACACTGCCTCCCATACTGTGCCCCATCTCCACACTGTACTCCCTCCATACTGTGCCTACACAATGTCCCTCCGTATACAGTGCCTCCCATACTGTGCTCCATCTCCACACTGTACTCCCTCCATACTGTGCCTACACAATGTCCCTCCGTATACACTGCCTCCCATACTGTGCTCCATCTCCACACTGTACTCCCTCCATACTGTGCCTACACAATGTCCCTCCATATACACTGCCTCCCATACTGTGCCCCCTCTCCACACTGTACTCCCTCCATACTGTGCCTACACAATGTCCCTCGGTATACACTGCCTCCCATACTGTGCCCCATCTCCACACTGTACTCCCTCCATACTGTGCCTACACAATGTCCCTCCGTATACACTGCCTCCTATACTGTGCCCCCTCTCCACACTGTACTCCCTCCATACTGTGCCTACACAATGTCCCTCCGTATACACTGCCTCCCATACTGTGCCCCATCTCCACACTGTACTCCCTCCATACTGTGCCTACACAATGTACCTCCGTATACACTGCCTCCCATACGGTGCCCCCTCTCCACACTGTACTCCCTCCATACTGTGCCTACACAATGTCCCTCCATATACACTGCCTCCCATACTGTGCCCCATCTCCACACTGTACTCCCTCCATACTGTGCCTACACAATGTCCCTCCATATACACTGCCTCCCATACTGTGCCCCATCTCCACACTGTATTCCCTCCATACTGTGCCTACACAATGTCCCTCCGTATACACTGTCTCCCATACTGTGCCCCATCTCCACACTGTACTCCCTCCATACTGTGCCTACACAATGTCCCTCCGTATACACTGCCTCCCATACTGTGCCCCATCTCCACACTGTACTCGCTCCATACTGTGCCTACACAATGTCCCTCCGTATACACTGCCTCCCATACTGTGCCCCATCTCCACACTGTACTCCCTCCATACTGTGCCTACACAATGTCCCTCCGTATACACTGCCTCCCATACTGTGCCCCATCTCCACACTGTACTCCCTCCATACTGTGCCTACACAATGTCCCTCCGTATACACTGCCTCCCATACTGTGCCCCATCTCCACACTGTACTCCCTCCATACTGTGCCTACAAAATGTCCCTCCGTATACACTGCCTCCCATACTGTGCCCGCTCTCCACACCGTACTCCCTCCGTACTGTGCCTACACAATGTCCCTCCGTATACACTGCGTCCCATACTGTGCCCCATCTCCACACTGTACTCCCTCCATACAGTGCCTGCACAATGTCCCTCCGTATACACTGCCTCCCATGCTGTGCCCCAGCTCCACACTGTACTCCCTCCATACTGTGCCTACACAATGTCCCTCCGTATACACTGCCTCCCATACTGTGCTCCATCTCCACACTGTACTCCCTCCATACTGTGCCTACACAATGTCCCTCCGTATACACTGCCTCCCATACTGTGCCCCATCTCCACACTGTACTCCCTCCATACTGTGCCTACACAATGTCCCTCCGTATACACTGCCTCCCATACTGTGCCCCATCTCCACACTGTACTCCCTCCATACTGTGCCTACACAATGTCCTTCCGTATACACTGCCTCCCATACTGTGCCCCATCTCCACACTGTACTCCCTCCATACTGTGCCTACACAATGTCCCTCCGTGTACACTGCCTCCCATACTGTGCCCCCTCTCCACACTGTACTCCCTCCATACTGTGCCTACACAATGTCCCTCCGTATACATTGCCTCCCATACTGTGCCCTCTCTCCATACTGTGCCTACACAATGTCCCTCCATATACACTGCCTCCCATACTGTGCCCCATCTCCACACTGTACTCCCTCCATACTGTGCCTACACAATGTCCTTCCGTATACACTGCCTCCCATACTGTGCCCCATGTCCACACTGTACTCCCTCCATACTGTGCCTACACAATGTCCCTCCGTATACATTGCCTCCCATACTGTGCCCTCTCTCCATACTGTGCCTACACAATGTCCCTCCATATACACTGCCTCCCATACTGTGCCCCCTCTCCACACAGTACTCCATCCATACTGTGCCTACACAATGTCCCTCCGTATACATTGCCTCCCATACTGTGCCCTCTCTCCACACTGTGCCTACACAATGTCCCTCCGTATACACTGCCTCCCATACTGTGCCCCCTCTCCACACTGTACTCCCTCCATACTGTGCCTACACAATGTCCCTCCCTATACACTGCCTCCCATACTGTGCCCCATCTCCACACTGTACTCCCTCCATAGTGTGCCTACACAATGTCCCTCCGTATACACTGCCTCCCATACTGTGCCCCCTCTCCACACTGTACTCCCTCCATACTGTGCCTACACAATGTCCCTCCGTATACAATGCCTCCCATACTGTGCCCCATCTCCACACTGTACTCCCTCCATACAGTGCCTACACAATGTCCCTCCGTATACACTGCCTCCCATACTGTGCCCCATCTCCACACTGTACTCCCTCCATACTGTGCCTATACAATGTCCCTGCATATACTCTGCCTCCCATACTGTGCCCCATCTCCACAACGTACTCCCGCAATACTGTGCCTACACAATGTCCCTCCGTATACACTGCCTCCCATACTGTGCCCGCTCTCCACACCGTACTCCCTCCATACTGTGCCTACACAATGTCCCTCCATATACACTGCCTCCCATACTGTGCCCCATCTCCACACTGTACTCCCTCCATACAGTGCCTGCACAATGTCCCTCCGTATACACTGCCTCCCATGCTGTGCCCCAGCTCCACACTGTACTCCCTCCATACTGTGCCTACACAATGTCCCTCCGTATACACTGCCTCCCATACTGTGCTCCATCTCCACACTGTACTCCCTCCATACTGTGCCTACACAATGTCCCTCCGCATATACTGCCTCCCATACTGTGCCCCCTTTCCACACTGTACTCCCTCCATACTGTGCCTACACAATGTCCCTCGTATAAACTGCCTCCCATACTGTGCCCCATCTCCACACTGTACTCCCTCCATACTGTGCCTACACAATGTCCCTCCGTATACAGTGCCTCCCATACTGTGCCCCATCTCCACACTGTACTCCCTCCATACTGTGCCTACACAATGTCCCTCCGTATACACTGCCTCCCATACTGTGCCCCATCTCCACACTGTACTCCCTCCATACTGTGCCTACACAATGTCCCTCCGTATACACTGCCTCCCATACTGTGCCCCATCTCCACACTGTACTCTCTCCATACTGTGCCTACACAATGTCCCTCCGTATACACTGCCTCCCATACTGTGCCCCATCTCCACACTGTACTCCCTCCATACTGTGCCTACACAATGTCCCTCTGTATACACTGCCTCCCATACTGTGCCCCATCTCCACACTACTCCCTCCATACTGTGCCTACACAATGTCCCTCCGTATACACTGCCTCCCATACTGTGCCCCATCTCCACACTGTACTCCCTCCATACTGTGCCTACACAATGTCCCTCCGTATACACTGCCTCCCATACTGTGCCCCATCTCCACACTGTACTCCCTCCATACTGTGCCTACACAATGTCCCTCCATATACACTGCCTCCCATACTGTGCCCCCTCTCCACACTGTACTCCCTCCATACTGTGCCTACACAATGTCCCTCCGTATACACTGCCTCCCATACTGTGCCCCATCTCCACACTGTACTCCCTCCATACTGTGCCTACACAATGTCCCTCCATATACATTGCCTCCCATACTGTGCCCTCTCTCCATACTGTGCCTACACAATGTCCCTCCATATACACTGCCTCCGAAACTGTGCCCCATCTCCACACTGTACTCCCTCCATACTGTGCCTACACAATGTACCTCCGTATACACTGCCTCCAATACTGTGCCCCATCTCCACACTGTACTCCCTCCATACTGTGCCTACACAATGTCCCTCCGTATACACTGCCTCCCATACTGTGCCCCATCTCCACACTGTACTCCCTCCGTACTGTGCCTACACAATGTCCTTCCGTATACACTGCCTCCCATACTGTGTCCCCTCTCCACACTGTACTCCCTCCATACTGTGCCTACACAATGTCCCTCCGTATACACTGCCTCCCATACTGTGCTCCATCTCCACACTGTACTCCCTCCATACTGTGCCTACACAATGTCCCTCCGTATACACTGCCTCCCATACTGTGCTCCATCTCCACACTGTACTCCCTCCATACTGTGCCTACACAATGTCCCTCCGTATACACTGCCTCCCATACTGTGCCCCATCTCCACATTGTACTCCCTCCATACTGTGCCTACACAATGTCCCTCCGTATACACTGCCTCCCATACTGTGCCCCCTCTCCACACTGTACTCCCTCCATACTGTGCCTACACAATGTCCCTCCGTATACACTGCCTCCCATACTGTGCTCCATCTCCACACTGTACTCCCTCCATACTGTGCCTACACAATGTCCCTCCGTATACACTGCCTCCCATACTGTGCCCCATCTCCACATTGTACTCCATCCATACCGTGCCTACACAATTTACCTCCGTATACACTGCCTCCCATACTGTGCCCCCTCTCCACACTGTACTCCCTCCATACCGTGCCTACACAATGTCCCTCCGTATACACTGCCTCCCATACTGTGCCCCCTCTCCACACTGTACTCCCTCCATACTGTGCCTATACAATGTCCCTCTGTATACACTGCCTCCCATACTGTGCCCCATCTCCACACTGTACTCCCTCCATACTGTGCCTACACAATGTCCCTCCGTATACACTGCCTCCCATACTGTGCCCCCTCTCCACACTGTACTCCCTCCATACTGTGCCTACACAATGTCCCTCCATATACACTGCCTCCCATACTGTGCCCCCTCTCCACACTGTACTCCCTCCATACTGTGCCTACACAATGTCCCTCCGTATACACTGCCTCCCATACTGTGCCCCATCTCCACACTGTACTCCCTCCATACTGTGCCTACACAATGTCCCTCCGTATACACTGCCTCCCATACTGTGCCCCCTCTCCACACTGTACTCCCTCCATACTGTGCCTACACAATGTCCCTCCGTATACATTGCCTCCCATACTGTGCCCTCTCTCCATACTGTGCCTACACAATGTCCCTCCATATACACTGCCTCCCATACTGTGCCCCATCTCCACACTGTACTCCCTCCATACTGTGCCTACACAATGTCCTTCCGTATACACTGCCTCCCATACTGTGCCCCATGTCCACACTGTACTCCCTCCATACTGTGCCTACACAATGTCCCTCCGTATACATTGCCTCCCATACTGTGCCCTCTCTCCATACTGTGCCTACACAATGTCCCTCCATATACACTGCCTCCCATACTGTGCCCACTCTCCACACTGTACTCCCTCCATACTGTGCCTACACAATATCCCTCCGTATACATTGCCTCCCATACTGTGCCCTCTCTCCATACTGTGCCTACACAATGTCCCTCCGTATACACTGCCTCCCATACTGTGCCCCATCTCCACACTGTACTCCCTCCATACTGTGCCTACACAATGTCCCTCCGTATACACTGCCTCCCATACTGTGCCCCATCTCCACACTGTACTCCCTCCATACTGTGCCTACACAATGTCCCTCCGTATACACTGCCTCCCATACTGTGCCCCCTCTCCATACTGTACTCCCTCCATACTGTGCCTACACAATGTCCCTCCGTATACACTGCCTCCCATACTGTGCCCCCTCTCCATACTGTACTCCCTCCATACTGTGCCTACACAATGTCCCTCCATATACACTGCCTCCCATACTGTGCCCCATCTCCACACTGTACTCCCTCCATACAGTGCCTGCACAATGTCCCTCCGTATACACTGCCTCCCATACTGTGCCCCCTCTCCACACTGTACTCCCTCCATACTGTGCCTACACAATCTCCCTCCGTATACATTGCCTCCCATACTGTGCCCTCTCTCCATACTGTGCCTACACAATGTCCCTCCGTATACACTGCCTCCCATACTGTGCCCCATCTCCACACTGTACTCCCTCCATACTGTGCCTACACAATGTCCCTCCGTATACACTGCCTCCCATACTGTGCCCCATCTCCACACTGTACTCCCTCCATACTGTGCCTACACAATGTCCCTCCGTATACACTGCCTCCCATACTGTGCCCCCTCTCCATACTGTACTCCCTCCATACTGTGCCTACACAATGTCCCTCCGTATACACTGCCTCCCATACTGTGCCCCCTCTCCATACTGTACTCCCTCCATACTGTGCCTACACAATGTCCCTCCATATACACTGCCTCCCATACTGTGCCCCATCTCCACACTGTACTCCCTCCATACAGTGCCTGCACAATGTCCCTCCGTATACACTGCCTCCCATACTGTGCCCCATCTCCACACTGTACTCCCTCCATACTGTGCCTACACAATGTCCCTCCGTATACACTGCCTCCCATACTGTGCTCCATCTCCACACTGTACTCCCTCCATACTGTGCCTACACAATGTCCCTCCGCATATACTGCCTCCCATACTGTGCCCCCTTTCCACACTGTACTCCCTCCATACTGTGCCTACACAATGTCCCTCGTATAAACTGCCTCCCATACTGTGCCCCATCTCCACACTGTACTCCCTCCATACTGTGCCTACACAATGTCCCTCCGTATACAGTGCCTCCCATACTGTGCCCCATCTCCACACTGTACTCCCTCCATACTGTGCCTACACAATGTCCCTCCGTATACACTGCCTCCCATACTGTGCCCCATCTCCACACTGTACTCTCTCCATACTGTGCCTACACAATGTCCCTCCGTATACACTGCCTCCCATACTGTGCCCCCTCTCCGCACTGTACTCCCTCCATACTGTGCCTACACAATGTCCCTCTGTATACACTGCCTCCCATACTGTGCCCCATCTCCACACTACTCCCTCCATACTGTGCCTACACAATGTCCCTCCGTATACACTGCCTCCCATACTGTGCCCCATCTCCACACTGTACTCCCTCCATACTGTGCCTACACAATGTCCCTCCGTATACACTGCCTCCCATACTGTGCCCCATCTCCACACTGTACTCCCTCCATACTGTGCCTACACAATGTCCCTCCATATACACTGCCTCCCATACTGTGCCCCCTCTCCACACTGTACTCCCTCCATACTGTGCCTACACAATGTCCCTCCGTATACACTGCCTCCCATACTGTGCCCCATCTCCACACTGTACTCCCTCCATACTGTGCCTACACAATGTCCCTCCATATACATTGCCTCCCATACTGTGCCCTCTCTCCATACTGTGCCTACACAATGTCCCTCCATATACACTGCCTCCCAAACTGTGCCCCATCTCCACACTGTACTCCCTCCATACTGTGCCTACACAATGTACCTCCGTATACACTGCCTCCAATACTGTGCCCCATCTCCACACTGTACTCCCTCCATACTGTGCCTACACAATGTCCCTCCGTATACACTGCCTCCCATACTGTGCCCCATCTCCACACTGTACTCCCTCCGTACTGTGCCTACACAATGTCCTTCCGTATACACTGCCTCCCATACTGTGCCCCCTCTCCACACTGTACTCCCTCCATACTGTGCCTACACAATGTCCCTCCGTATACTCTGCCTCCCATACTGTGCTCCATCTCCACACTGTACTCCCTCCATACTGTGCCTACACAATGTCCCTCCGTATACACTGCCTCCCATACTGTGCTCCATCTCCACACTGTACTCCCTCCATACTGTGCCTACACAATGTCCCTCCGTATACACTGCCTCCCATACTGTGCACCATCTCCACATTGTACTCCCTCCATACTGTGCCTGCACAATGTCCCTCCGTATACACTGCCTCCCATACTGTGCCCCCTCTCCACACTGTACTCCCTCCATACTGTGCCTACACAATGTCCCTCCGTATACACTGCCTCCCATACTGTGCTCCATCTCCACACTGTACTCCCTCCATACTGTGCCTACACAATGTCCCTCCGTATACACTGCCTCCCATACTGTGCCCCATCTCCACATTGTACTCCATCCATACCGTGCCTACACAATGTCCCTCCGTATACACTGACTCCCATACTGTGCCCCCTCTCCACACTGTACTCCCTCCATACCGTGCCTACACAGTGTCCCTCCGTATACACTGCCTCCCATACTGTGCCCCCTCTCCACACTGTACTCCCTCCATACTGTGCCTATACAATGTCCCTCTGTATACACTGCCTCCCATACTGTGCCCCATCTCCACACTGTACTCCCTCCATACTGTGCCTACACAATGTCCCTCCGTATACACTGCCTCCCATACTGTGCCCCCTCTCCACACTGTACTCCCTCCATACTGTGCCTACACAATGTCCCTCCATATACACTGCCTCCCATACTGTGCCCCCTCTCCACACTGTACTCCCTCCATACTGTGCCTACACAATGTCCCTCCGTATACACTGCCTCCCATACTGTGCCCCATCTCCACACTGTACTCCCTCCATACTGTGCCTACACAATGTCCCTCCGTATACACTGCCTCCCATACTGTGCCCCCTCTCCACACTGTACTCCCTCCATACTGTGCCTACACAATGTCCCTCCGTATACATTGCCTCCCATACTGTGCCCTCTCTCCATACTGTGCCTACACAATGTCCCTCCATATACACTGCCTCCCATACTGTGCCCCATCTCCACACTGTACTCCCTCCATACTGTGCCTACACAATGTCCCTCCATATACACTGCCTCCCATACTGTGCCCCATCTCCACACTGTACTCCCTCCATACTGTGCCTACACAATGTCCTTCCGTATACACTGCCTCCCATACTGTGCCCCATGTCCACACTGTACTCCCTCCATACTGTGCCTACACAATGTCCCTCCGTATACATTGCCTCCCATACTGTGCCCTCTCTCCATACTGTGCCTACACAATGTCCCTCCATATACACTGCCTCCCATACTGTGCCCCCTCTCCACACTGTACTCCCTCCATACTGTGCCTACACAATATCCCTCCGTATACATTGCCTCCCATACTGTGCCCTCTCTCCATACTGTGCCTACACAATGTCCCTCCGTATACACTGCCTCCCATACTGTGCCCCATCTCCACACTGTACTCCCTCCATACTGTGCCTACACAATGTCCCTCCGTATACACTGCCTCCCATACTGTGCCCCATCTCCACACTGTACTCCCTCCATACTGTGCCTACACAATGTCCCTCCGTATACACTGCCTCCCATACTGTGCCCCCTCTCCATACTGTACTCCCTCCATACTGTGCCTACACAATGTCCCTCCGTATACACTGCCTCCCATACTGTGCCCCATCTCCACACTGTACTCCCTCCATACTGTGCCTACACAATGTCCCTCCGTATACACTGCGCCCCCTCTCCACACTGTACTCCCTCCATACTGTGCCTACACAATGTCCCTCCGTATACACTGCCTCCCATACTGTGCCCCATCTCCACACTGTACTCCCTCCATACTGTGCCTACACAATGTCCCTCCGTATACACTGCCTCCCATACTGTGCCCCATCTCCACACTGTACTCCCTCCATACTGTGCCCCATCTCCACACTGTACTCCCTCCATACTGTGCCTACACAATGTCCCTCCATATACACTGCCTCCCATACTGTGCCCCCTCTCCACACTGTACTCCCTCCATACTGTGCCTACACAATGTCCCTCCGTATACACTGCCTCCCATACTGTGCCCCATCTCCACACTGTACTCCCTCCATACTGTGCCTACACAATGTCCCTCCATATACATTGCCTCCCATACTGTGCCCTCTCTCCATACTGTGCCTACACAATGTCCCTCCATATACAATGCCTCCCAAACTGTGCCCCATCTCCACACTGTACTCCCTCCATACTGTGCCTACACAATGTACCTCCGTATACACTGCCTCCAATACTGTGCCCCATCTCCACACTGTACTCCCTCCATACTGTGCCTACACAATGTCCCTCCGTATACACTGCCTCCCATACTGTGCCCCATCTCCACACTGTACTCTCTCCATACTGTGCCTACACAATGTCCTTCCGTATACACTGCCTCCCATACTGTGCCCCCTCTCCACACTGTACTCCCTCCATACTGTGCCTACACAATGTCCCTCCGTATACACTGCCTCCCATACTGTGCTCCATCTCCACACTGTATTCCCTCCATACTGTGCCTACACAATGTCCCTCCGTATACACTGCCTCCCATACTGTGCCCCCTCTCCACACTGTACTCCCTCCATACTGTGCCTACACAATGTCCCTCCATATACACTGCCTCCCATACTGTGCCCCCTCTCCACACTGTACTCCCTCCATACTGTGCCTACACAATGTCCCTCCGTATACACTGCCTCCCATACTGTGCCCCATCTCCACACTGTACTCCCTCCATACTGTGCCTACACAATGTCCCTCCGTATACACTGCCTCCCATACTGTGCCCCCTCTCCACACTGTACTCCCTCCATACTGTGCCTACACAATGTTCCTCCGTATACATTGCCTCCCATACTGTGCCCTCTCTCCATACTGTGCCTACACAATGTCCCTCCATATACACTGCCTCCCATACTGTGCCCCATGTCCACACTGTACTCCCTCCATACTGTGCCTACACAATGTCCCTCCGTATACATTGCCTCCCATACTGTGCCCTCTCTCCATACTGTGCCTACACAATGTCCCTCCATATACACTGCCTCCCATACTGTGCCCCCTCTCCACACTGTACTCCCTCCATACTGTGCCTACACAATGTCCCTCCGTATACATTGCCTCCCATACTGTGCCCTCTCTCCATACTGTGCCTACACAATGTCCCTCCATATACACTGCCTCCCATACTGTGCCCCATCTCCACACTGTACTCCCTCCATACTGTGCCTACACAATGTCCCTCCGTATACACTGCCTCCCATACTGTGCCCCATCTCCACACTGTACTCCCTCCATACTGTGCCTACACAATGTCCCTCCGTATACACTGCCTCCCATACTGTGCCCCCTCTCCATACTGTACTCCCTCCATACTGTGCCTACACAATGTCCCTCCGTATACACTGCCTCCCATACTGTGCCCCATCTCCACACTGTACTCCCTCCATACTGTGCCTACACAATGTCCCTCCGTATACACTGCGCCCCCTCTCCACACTGTACTCCCTCCATACTGTGCCTACACAATGTCCCTCCGTATACATTGCCTCCCATACTGTGCCCTCTCTCCATACTGTGCCTACACAATGTCCCTCCATATACACTGCCTCCCATACTGTGCCCCATGTCCACACTGTACTCCCTCCATACTGTGCCTACACAATGTCCCTCCGTATACACTGCCTGCCATACTGTGCCCCATCTCCACACTGTACTCCCTCCATACTGTGCCTACACAATGTCCCTCCATATACACTGCCTCCCATACTGTGCCCCATCTCCACACTGTACTCCCTCCATACTGTGCCTACACAATGTCCCTCCGTATACACTGCCTGCCATACTGTGCCCCCTCTCCACACTGTACTCCCTCCATACTGTGCCTACACAATGTCCCTCCATATACACTGCCTCCCATACTGTGCCCCATGTCCACACTGTACTCCCTCCATACTGTGCCTACACAATGTCCCTCTGTATACACTGCCTCCCATACTGTGCCCTATCTCCACACTGTACTCCCTCCATACTGTGCCTACACAATGTCCCTCCGTATACACTGCCTCCCATACTGTGCCCCATCTACACACTGTACTCCCTCCATACTGTGCCTACACAATGTCCCTCCGTATACAGTGCCTCCCATACTGTGCCCTCTCTCCATACTGTGCCTACACAATGTCCCTCCATATACACTGCCTCCCATACTGTGCCCCATCTCCACACTGTACTCCCTCCATACTGTGCCTACACAATGTCCCTCCGTATACACTGCCTCCCATACTGTGCCCCCTCTCCACACTGTACTCCCTCCATACTGTGCCTACACAATGTTCCTCCGTATACATTGCCTCCCATACTGTGCCCTCTCTCCATACTGTGCCTACACAATGTCCCTCCATATACACTGCCTCCCATACTGTGCCCCATGTCCACACTGTACTCCCTCCATACTGTGCCTACACAATGTCCCTCCGTATACATTGCCTCCCATACTGTGCCCTCTCTCCATACTGTGCCTACACAATGTCCCTCCATATACACTGCCTCCCATACTGTGCCCCCTCTCCACACTGTACTCCCTCCATACTGTGCCTACACAATGTCCCTCCGTATACATTGCCTCCCATACTGTGCCCTCTCTCCATACTGTGCCTACACAATGTCCCTCCGTATACACTGCCTCCCATACTGTGCCCCATCTCCACACTGTACTCCCTCCATACTGTGCCTACACAATGTCCCTCCGTATACACTGCCTCCCATACTGTGCCCCATCTCCACACTGTACTCCCTCCATACTGTGCCTACACAATGTCCCTCCGTATACACTGCCTCCCATACTGTGCCCCCTCTCCATACTGTACTCCCTCCATACTGTGCCTACACAATGTCCCTCCGTATACACTGCCTCCCATACTGTGCCCCATCTCCACACTGTACTCCCTCCATACTGTGCCTACACAATGTCCCTCCGTATACACTGCGCCCCCTCTCCACACTGTACTCCCTCCATACTGTGCCTACACAATGTCCCTCCGTATACATTGCCTCCCATACTGTGCCCTCTCTCCATACTGTGCCTACACAATGTCCCTCCATATACACTGCCTCCCATACTGTGCCCCATGTCCACACTGTACTCCCTCCATACTGTGCCTACACAATGTCCCTCCGTATACACTGCCTGCCATACTGTGCCCCATCTCCACACTGTACTCCCTCCATACTGTGCCTACACAATGTCCCTCCATATACACTGCCTCCCATACTGTGCCCCATCTCCACACTGTACTCCCTCCATACTGTGCCTACACAATGTCCCTCCGTATACACTGCCTGCCATACTGTGCCCCCTCTCCACACTGTACTCCCTCCATACTGTGCCTACACAATGTCCCTCCATATACACTGCCTCCCATACTGTGCCCCATGTCCACACTGTACTCCCTCCATACTGTGCCTACACAATGTCCCTCTGTATACACTGCCTCCCATACTGTGCCCCATCTACACACTGTACTCCCTCCATACTGTGCCTACACAATGTCCCTCCGTATACAGTGCCTCCCATACTGTGCCCTCTCTCCATACTGTGCCTACACAATGTCCCTCCATATACACTGCCTCCCATACTGTGCCCCATCTCCACACTGTACTCCCTCCATACTGTGCCTACACAATGTCCCTCCGTATACATTGCCTCCCATACTGTGCCCTCTCTCCATACTGTGCCTACACAATGTCCCTCCATATACACTGCCTCCCATACTGTGCCCCATGTCCACACTGTACTCCCTCCATACTGTGCCTACACAATGTCCCTCCGTATACACTGCCTCCCATACTGTGCCCCATCTCCACACTGTACTCCCTCCATACTGTGCCTACACAATGTCCCTCCGTATACACTGCCTGCCATACTGTGCCCCCTCTCCACACTGTACTCCCTCCATACTGTGCCTACACAATGTCCCTCCGTATACACTGCCTCCCATACTGTGCCCCATCTCCACACTGTACTCCCTCCATACTGTGCCTACACAATGTCCCTCCGTATACACTGCCTGCCATACTGTGCCCCCTCTCCACACTGTACTCCCTCCATACTGTGCCTACACAATGTCCCTCCATATACACTGCCTCCCATACTGTGCCCCATGTCCACACTGTACTCCCTCCATACTGTGCCTACACAATGTCCCTCTGTATACACTGCCTCCCATACTGTGCCCTATCTCCACACTGTACTCCCTCCATACTGTGCCTACACAATGTCCCTCCGTATACACTGCCTCCCATACTGTGCCCCATCTACACACTGTACTCCCTCCATACTGTGCCTACACAATGTCCCTCCGTATACAGTGCCTCCCATACTGTGCCCTCTCTCCATACTGTGCCTACACAATGTCCCTCCATATACACTGCCTCCCATACTGTGCCCCATGTCCACACTGTACTCCCTCCATACTGTGCCTACACAATGTCCCTCCGTATACATTGCCTCCCATACTGTGCCCTCTCTCCATACTGTGCCTACACAATGTCCCTCCATATACACTGCCTCCCATACTGTGCCCCATGTCCACACTGTACTCCCTCCATACTGTGCCTACACAATGTCCCTCCGTATACACTGCCTCCCATACTGTGCCCCATCTCCACACTGTACTCCCTCCATACTGTGCCAACACAATGTCCCTCCATATACACTGCCTCCCATACTGTGCCCCATCTCCACACTGTACTCCCTCCATACTGTGCCTACACAATGTCCCTCCGTATACACTGCCTCCCATACTGTGCCCCATGTCCACACTGTACTCCCTCCATACTGTGCCTATACAATGTCCCTCCGTATACACTGCCTCCCATACTGTGCTCCATCTCCACACTGTACTCCCTCCATACTGTGCCTACACAATGTCCCTCCGTATACACTGCCTCCCATACTGTGCCCCATCTCCACACTGTACTCCCTCCATACTGTGCCTACACAATGTCCCTCCGTATACACTGCCTCCCATACTGTGCACTCTCCCTACTGTACTCCCTCCATACTCTGCCTACACAATGTCCCTCCGTATACACTGCCTCCCATACTGTGCCCCATGTCCACACTGTACTCCCTCCATACTGTGCCTATACAATGTCCCTCCGTATACACTGCCTCCCATACTGTGCCCCATCTCCACACTGTACTCCCTCCATACTCTGCCTACACAATGTCCCTCCGTATACACTGCCTCCCATACTGTGCCCCATGTCCACACTGTACTCCCTCCATACTGTGCCTATACAATGTCCCTCCATATACACTGCCTCCCATACTGTGCTCCATCTCCACACTGTACTCCCTCCATACTGTGCCTACACAATGTCCCTCCGTATACACTGCCTCCCATACTGTGCCCTCTCCATACTGTACTCCCTCCATACTCTGCCTACACAATGTCCCTCCGTATACACTGCCTCCCATACTGTGCCCCATGTCCACACTGTACTCCCTCCATACTGTGCCTATACAATGTCCCTCCGTATACACTGCCTCCCATACTGTGCTCCATCTCCACACTGTACTCCCTCCATACTGTGCCTACACAATGTCCCTCCATATACACTGCCTCCCATACTGTGCCCTATGTCCACACTGTACTCCCTCCATACTGTGCCTACACAATGTCCCTCCGTATACATTGCCTCCAATACTGTGCCCTCTCTCCATACTGTGCCTACACAATGTCCCTCCATATACACTGCCTCCCATACTGTGCGCCATGTCCACACTGTACTCCCTCCATACTGTGCCTACACAATGTCCCTCCGTATACACTGCCTCCCATACTGTGCCCCATCTCCACACTGTACTCCCTCCATACTGTGCCTACACAATGTCCCTCCGTATACACTGCCTCCCATACTGTGCCCCATCTCCACACTGTACTTCCTCCATACTGTGCCTACACAATGTCCCTCCGTATACACTGCCTCCCATACTTTGCCCTCTCCATACTGTACTCCCTCCATACTGTGCCTACACAATGTCCCTCCGTATACACTGCCTCCCATACTGTGCCCCATCTCCACACTGTACTCCCTCCATACTCTGCCTACACAATGTCCCTCCGTATACACTGCCTCCCATACTGTCATACTGTGCCCCATCTCCACACTGTACTTCCTCCATACAGTGCCTACACAATGTCCCTCCGTATACACTGCCTCCCATACTGTGCCCCATCTCCACACTGTACTCCCTCCATACTGTGCCTACACAATGTCCCTCCGTATACACTGCCTCCCATACTGTGCCCCATCTCCACAACATACTCCCTCCATACTGTGCCTACACAATGTCCCTCCGTATACACTGCCTCCCATACTGTGCCCGCTCTCCACACCGTACTCCCTCCATACTGAGCCTACACAATGTCCCTCCGTATACACTGCCTCCCATACTGTGCCCCATCTCCACACTGTACTCCCTCCATACAGTGCCTGCACAATGTCCCTCCGTATACACTGCCTCCCATACTGTGCCCCATCTCCACACTGTACTCCCTCCATACTGTGCCTACACAATGTCCCTCCGTATACACTGCCTCCCATACTGTGCCCTATCTCCACACTGTACTCCCTCCATACTGTGCCTACACAATGTCCCTCCGTATACAGTGCCTCCCATACTGTGCCCCATCTCCACACTGTACTCCTTCCATACTGTGCCTACACAATGTCCCTCCGTATACACTGCATCCCATACTGTGCACCCTCTCCACACTGTACTCCCTCCATACTGTGCCTACACAATGTCCCTCCGTATACACTGCCTCCCATACTGTGCCCCATCTCCACACTGTACCCCCTCCATATTGTGCCTACATAATGTCCCTCCGTATACACTGCCTCCTATACTGTGCCCCGTCTCCACACTGTACTCCCTCCATACTGTGCCTACACAATGTCCCTCCGTATACACTGCCTCCCATACTGTGCCCCATCTCCACATTGTACTCCCTCCATAATGTGCCTACACAATGTCCCTCTGTATACACTGCCTCCCATACTGTGCCCCATCTCCACACTGTACTCCCTCCATAATGTGCCTACACAATGTCCCTCCATATACACTGCCTCCCATACTGTGCTTCATCTCCACACTGTACTCCCTCCATACTGTACTCCCTCCATACTGTGCCTACACAATGTCCCTCCATATACACTGCCTCCCATACTGTGCTCCATACTGTGCCTACACAATGTCCCTCCATATACACTGCCTCCCATACTGTGCCCCCTCTTCACACTGTACTCCCTCCATACTGTGCCTACACAATGTCCCTCCGTATACACTGCCTCCCATACTATGCCCCATCTCCACACTGTACTCCCTCCATACTGTGCCTACATAATGTCCCTCCGCATACACTGCCTCCCATACTGTGCCCCATCTCCACACTGTACTCCTTCCATACTGTGCCTACACAATGTCCCTCCATATACACTGCCTCCCATACTATGCCCCATCTCCACACTGTACTCCCTCCATACTGTGTCTACACAATGTCCCTCCGTATACACTGCCTCCCATACTGTGCCCCATCTCCACACTGTACTCCCTCCATACTGTGCCTACACAATGTCCCTCCGTATACACTGCCTCCCATACTGTGCCCCATCTCCACACTGTACTCCCTCCATACTGTGCATACACAATGTCCCTCCGTATACACTGCCTCCCATACTGTGCCCCATCTCCACACTGTACTCCCTCCATACTGTGCCTACACAATGTCCCTCCATATACACTGCCTCCCATACTGTGCTCCATCTCCACACTGTACTCCCTCCATACTGTGCCTACACAATGTCCCTCCGTATACACTGCCTCCCATACTGTGCTACATCTCCACACTGTACCTCCGTACTGTGCCTACACAATGTCCCTCCGTATACACTGCCTCCCATACTGTGCCTATACAATGTCCCTCCGTATACACTGCCTCCCATACTGTGCCCCATCTCCACACTGTACTCCCTCCATACTGTGCCTACACAATGTCCCTCCGTATACACTGCCTCCCATACTGTGCTCCATCTCCACACTGTACTTCCTCCATACTGTGCCTACACAATGTCCCTCCGTATACACTGCCTCCCATACTGTGCCCCATCTCCACACTGTACTCCCTCCATACTGTGCCTATACAATGTCCCTCCGTATACACTGCCTCCCATACTGTGCTCCATCTCCACACTGTACTTCCTCCATACTGTGACTACACAATGTCCCTCCGTATACACTGCCTCCCATACTGTGCCTATACAATGTCCCTCCGTATACACTGCCTCCCATACTGTGCCCCATCTCCACACTGTACTCCCTCCATACTGTGCCTACACAATGTCCCTCCGTATACACTGCCTCCCATACTGTGCCCCATCTCCACACTGTACTCCCTCCATACTGTGCCTATACAATGTCCCTCCGTATACACTGCCTCCCATACTGTGCTCCATCTCCACACTGTACTTCCTCCATACTGTGCCTACACAATGTCCCTCCGTATACACTGCCTCCCATACTGTGCCCCATCTCCACACTGTACTCCCTCCATACTGTGCTTACACAATGTCCCTCCGTATACACTGCCTCCCATACTGTGCCCCATGTCCACACTGTACTCCCTCCATACTGTGCCTACACAATGTCCCTCCGTATACACTGCCTCCCATACTGTGCTCCATCTCCACACTGTACTTCCTCCATACTGTGCCTACACAATGTCCCTCCGTATACACTGCCTCCCATACTGTGCCCCATCTCCACACTGTACTCCCTCCATACTGTGCCTATACAATGTCCCTCCGTATACACTGCCTCCCATACTGTGCTCCATCTCCACACTGTACTTCCTCCATACTGTGCCTACACAATGTCCCTCCGTATACACTGCCTCCCATACTGTGCCCCATCTCCACACTGTACTCCCTCCATACTGTGCCTACACAATGTCCCTCCGTATACACTGCCTCCCATACTGTGCCCCCTCTCCACACTGTACTCCCTCCATACTGTGCTTACACAATGTCCCTCCGTATACACTGCCTCCCATACTGTGCCCCCTCTCCACACTCTACTCCCTCCATACTGTGCCTACACAATGTCCCTCCGTATACACTGCCTCCCATACTGTGCCCCCTCTCCACACTGTACTCCCTCCATACTGTGCTTACAAAATGTCCCTCCGTATACACTGCCTCCCATACTGTGTCCCATCTCCACACTGTACTCCCTCCATACTGTGCCTACACAATGTACCTCCGTATACACTGCCTCCCATACTGTGCCCCCTCTCCACACTGTACTCCCTCCATACTGTGCCTACACAATGTCCCTCCGTATACATTGCCTCCCATACTGTGCCCTCTCTCCATACTGTGCCTACACAATGTCCCTCCATATACACTGCCTCCCATACTGTGCCCAATGTCCACACTGTACTCCCTCCATACTGTGCCTACACAATGTCCCTCCGTATACACTGCCTCCCATACTTTGCCCCATCTCCACACTGTACTCCCTCCATACTGTGCCTACACAATGTCCCTCCGTATACACTGCCTCCCATACTGTGCCCCATGTCCACACTGTACTCCCTCCATACTGTGCCTACACAATGTCCCTCCGTATACACTGCCTCCCATACTGTGCCCCCTCTCCACACTGTGCCTACACAATGTCCCTCCGTATACACTGCCTCCCATACTGTGCCCCCTCTCCACACTGTACTCCCTCCGTACTGTGCCTACACAATGTCCCTCCGTATACACTGCCTCCCATACTGTGCCCCATCTCCACACTGTACTCCCTCCATACTGTGCCTACACAATGTCCCTCCGTATACACTGCCTCCCATACTGTGCCCCCTCTCCACACTGTACTCCCTCCATACTGTGCCTACACAATGTCCCTCCGTATACACTGCCTCCCATACTGTGCCCCATCTCCACACTGTACTCCCTCCATACTGTGCCTACACAATGTCCCTCCGTATACACTGCCTCCCATACTGTGCCCCATCTCCACAACGTACTCCCTCCATACTGTGCCTACACAATGTCCCTCCGTATACACTGCCTCCCATACTGTGCCCGTTCTCCACACCGTACTCCCTCCATACTGTGCCTACACAATGTCCCTCCGTATACACTGCCTCCCATACTGTGCCCCATCTCCACACTGTACTCCCTCCATACAGTGCCTGCACAATGTCCCTCCGTATACACTGCCTCCCATACTGTGCCCAATCTCCACACTGTACTCCCTCCATACTGTGCCTACACAATCATAGAATCATAGAATCATAGAATCATAGAATGGTAGAGTTGGAAGGGACCTCCTGGGTCATCTGGTCCAACCCCCTGCTCAAAGCAGGATTCACTAGATCATCTCAGACAGATGTCTGTCCAGCCTCTGTTTGAAGACGTCCATTGAAGGGGAACTCACCACCTCTCGTGGCAGCCTGTTCCACTCATTAATCACCCTGTCAAAAAGTTTTTTCTAATATCTAATCTGTGTCTCCTCCCATTTAGTTTCATCCCATTGCTTCTAGTCTTTCCTTGTGCAAATGAGAATAAAGATGATCCTTCTACAATGTGACAGCCCTTGACATATTTGTAGACAGCTATTAAGTCTCCTCTCAGTCTTCTTTTTTGCAAGCTAAACATTCCCAAATCCTGCAACCGTTCCTCATAGGACATGGTTTGCAGACCAGTCACCATTCTGGTCGCTCTTCTCTGAACTTGCTCCAGTTTGTCTATGTCTTTTTTAAAATGTGGTGCCCAAAACTGTACACAGTATTCCAGATGAGGTCTGACCAAAGAGGAGTAAAGACCGATAATGACTTCACGTGATCTAGACTGTATGCTTCTGTTAATACATCCCAGAATTGTATTTGCCTTTTTTGCTGCTGCATCACACTGTTGACTCATGTTCAGTCTATGATCTATTAGTATACCTAAGTCTTTTTCACATGTACTGTTGCTTAGCTCTATTCCTCCCATTCTGTATATGCTTTTTTCATTTTTATTGCCCAGATGTAGTACTTTGCATTTTTCCCTGTTAAAAACCATTCTGTTGGTTGCTGCCCACTGCTCCAGTTTATTTAGGTCTTTTTGAATCCTCTCTCTCTCTTCTCTAGTATTAGCTATCCCTCCTAGCTTTGTGTCATCAGCAAATTTAATCAGTTTACCCTCAATTCCTTCATCTAAATCATTGATAAAGATGTTGAACAATACAGGTCCCAGGACGGAGCCCTGTGGTACCCCACTTGAGACATTAATCCAGCTGGATGTGAAGCCATTTACAACCACCCTTTGAGTCCGATCACTAAGCCAGTTATGAATCCACCTAACAGTTGCCTGGTCCATTGTATACTTGGTCATTTTTTCAATAAGGATGATGTGAGATACTTTGTCAAATGCTTTGCTGAAGTCAAGATATACTATATCTACAGCATTTCCCTGATCCACCCAGTCAGTGATTCTGTCATAGAAGGAAATTAAGTTAGTCTGACATGACTTGTTAGTTACAAACCCATGCTGACTCTAGTTAATCACTTCATTCTTATCCATGTACTTACATACATGTTGTTTAATAATTTGTTCAAAGATCTTTCCTGGTATAGAAGTCAGACTCACCGGCCTATAGTTCCCTGGGTCCACCTTCTTCCCCTTTTTGAAGATAGGAACAACATTTGCTCTTCTCCAGTCTTCTGGGACTTCTCCTGTTCTCCAAGAATTTTCAAAGATTATGGAGAGTGGTTCTAAAATTTCTTCTACAATCTCCTTCAGTACTCTGGGGTGTAATTCATCTGGACCTGGAGACTTGAACTCATTTATGTTAGCTAAATATTCCCTCACAATCTTTCTGTTTACTGATAACTTGGATTCCTCTATTCCTTTAAATGGACAGTGAAGATCAGTTGATGTTACATTTTCTTTCTGAGAGAAAACAGATGCAAAATAGGAATTAAAAAGTTCGGCCTTCTCAACATCCTCTCTTACCATTTCTCCATTTTCATCCTGTAAAAATCCTATAGCATCTTTGACTTTTCTTTTACTTTTGACATACCCCCAAAATCCTTTTTTATTGCTTTTGACATCTCTTGCAAGCCTTAATTCATTGTCAGCTTTAGCTAACCTGATACGTGCCCTACAGGATCTGCAGACTGCATTATAATCTTCTTTAGATATGCCTCCCTCTTTCCATTTAATAAACATTTCTTTCTTTCTTTTTAGCATGTGTTTAAGTTCTGTGTTCATCCATCCTGGTTTCCTTAAATGCTTCCCATTCTTCCTACTTTTCGGGATTGTTAACGATTGTGCTTTGAGAATCTCATTTTTAAAAATTTCCCATCCTTCCTGGACATTTTTGTCCTTAAGGACATCCAGCCATTGGATCCCTCCTATTCTCTTTCTGAGACTCTTAAAATCTGCCTTTCTAAAATCTAACCTTGAAGTTTGAGTCTTCACATGTCTTCCTCCTCTAGTTATCCAAAATTCTATAATAGCATGATCGCTGCCTCCTAGGGTCCCAGCCACCTTTACCTCCTCAACCATTTCCTCCCTGTTTATAAGAATTAGATCCAAAGTAACAGATCCCCTTGTTTTCTCCCCTACCTTTTGGAAGATAAAGTTGTCAGCAAGAGAGGATAAGAATTTGCTTGACCTGTTAGTTTTACTTGAGAGAGATTCCCAACAAATGTCTGGATAGTTGAAATCTCCCATGACCACTACGTCATATTTTTTGGAGAACTTGGTCATTTGATACATAAAGAGTTCATCCATATCTTCAGCTTGCCCAGGTGGCCTGTAGTAAATGCCTACAATGGTGTCCTTTCCGTTGTTCTCTCCTTGTATTCTTACCCAAACAGTTTCCACAGAACTCCCAGTCTCTGAAGCTTCAATCTCTGTGCAGATATACGCTTTTCTAACATACAATACAACACCTCCTCCTCGTTTATCAAGTCTGTTTCTTGCAAATAAGTTGTATCCTTTTAGCCTTTTATTCCAATCATGTGTATCGTCCCACCAAGTTTCAGTGATTCCAATGACATCATATTCCTTTTCCTGCATTAGTAGTTCCAATTCTCCTTGTTTGTTGCCCATGCTTTGTGCATTTGTATAAAAACATTTTAGTTTGTGATTGGTTTCTCTTCCTCCCATATTTTTATTATTTAGATTTTTTTGTCTTTGTTCTTCTTTTCCACTTCCAGTAGCAGAGATCTCAATAGTATTTGTCAGCTGTATGGCTTTTTCTGGCCTTTTGCTTCCCTTCCCACATTGTTCTAGTTTAAAGCTCTTCTGATGAGTGTAGCAAGGCGACTTCCAAATACATGTTTTCCAGTCTTCGTAAGGTGCACCCCATCTCTAGCAAGTAGTCCATCGTATAGGTAATTCATTCCGTGATCCAGAAATCCAAATCCTTGTTGACGGCACCATCGACGTAGCCAGTTGTTCACCTGTAGAATCTTATTCCACCTCATTGTTCCATGGCCATCCACTGGGAGGATGGATGAGAAGACCACCTGCGCTCCCAATTCTTTCACTTTCTTGCCTAAGTCTTCAAAGTCACTGCAGATGGTTTCCAGGTCCTTTCTTGCGGTGTCATTTGTCCCCACATGTATTAGCAGGAATGGGTAGTGATCTGTAGGTCTGAAGAGTCTTGATATCCTGTCAGACACATCTTTAATTTTTGCTCCTGGAAGACAGCACATTTCTCTTGAGGTTATGTCTGGTCTGCAGATAGCGGCCTCTGTTCCTCTTAACAGGGAATCCCCCATGACCACCACTCTCCGTTTTTTCTTCACAACATTCTTCTTTCTCCATCCAGGAGGATTCTGAGGGCTTACAAGGTTATTCATTGCTGGCAAAGTCTTATCTTGCTGTATTTCTTCATGGTTCTCCTGTGTGAGAGCCTGGTACTGGTTCCTGAGCAGTATGGGTGCTGACTGCCTCTCGATCCTCCTGCTTCTGTGGGTCACATGCTTCCATTCCTCTGTTTCGTCAGGTGCAGTTCGAATTTCTTCTCTTTCTGAATCATGAAGAGATAATTCTGCTCTGTCTAAGAACTCTTCACCTTCCTTAATGATTTTCAAGGTAGTTAACCTCTCTTCTAGATTTCGCAACTTTTCCTCCAACAGGGACACAAGCTTGCATTTCTGGCATGTGAAGTCTGGCTTTTCCACTGGCAAGTCTGTGAACATGTAGCAGGATATGCAGCTCACCAAATGGCTCCTGGACTCTTCCATGTTCTTATTGTTAATGTTCTGAAAACAGTGAAAAAAGCTTAAAAAAAAAGCTTCAAAAAGCTTCAAAATGCGCGCGCCGGTAGGCGCGCGGTTTACCGATGTCCTCTTTTCAGCTCCAACAGCCAAAATCCAGTGTTCTTTGAGCTCGCGGAGACTCTTCACTTACCCCAAAATGCAGTGGGAATATGCAAATTATCTCCTCAGGACTCCTCCCCTGGTTTACCGATGTCCTCTTTTCAGCTCCAACAGCCAAAATCCAGTGTTCTTTGAGCTCGCGGAGACTCTTCACTTACCCCAAAATGCAGTGGGAATATGCAAATTATCTCCTCAGGACTCCTCCCCTGGTTTACCGATGTCCTCTTTTCAGCTCCAACAGCCAAAATCCAGTGTTCTTTGAGCTCGCGGAGACTCTTCACTTACCCCAAAATGCAGTGGGAATATGCAAATTATCTCCTCAGGACTCCTCCCCTGGTTTACCGATGTCCTCTTTTCAGCTCCAACAGCCAAAATCCAGTGTTCTTTGAGCTCGCGGAGACTCTTCACTTACCCCAAAATGCAGTGGGAATATGCAAATTATCTCCTCAGGACTCCTCCCCTGGTTTACCGATGTCCTCTTATCAGCTCCAACAGCCAAAATCCAGTGTTCTTTGAGCTCGCGGAGACTCTTCACTTACCCCAAAATGCAGTGGGAATATGCAAATTATCTCCTCAGGACTCCTCCCCTGGTTATGTCCCTCCGTATACACTGCCTCCCATACTGTGCCCCATCTCCACACTGTACGCTCTCCATACTGTGCCTACACAATGTCCCTCCGTATACACTGCCTCCCATACTGTGCCCCCTCTCCACACTGTACTCCCTCCATACTGTGCCTACACAATGTCCCTCCATATACACTGCCTCCCATACTGTGCCCCATCTCCACACTGTACTCCCTCCATACTGTGCCTACACAATGTCCCTCCATATACACTGCCTCCCATACTGTGCCCCATCTCCACACTGTACTCTCTCCATACTGTGCCTACACAATGTCCCTCCGTATACACTGCCTCCCATACTGTGCCCCCTCTCTACACTGTACTCCCTCCATACTGTGCCTACACAATGTTCCTCCGTATACACTGCCTCCCATACTGTGCCCCCTCTCCGCACTGTACTGCCTCCATACTGTGCCTACACAATGTCCCTCCGTATACACTGCCTCCCATACTGTGCCCCATCTCCACACTGTACTCCCTCCATACTGTGCCTACACAATGTCCCTCCGTATACACTGCCTCCCATACTGTGCCCCATCTCCACACTGTACTCCCTCCATACTGTGCCTACACAATGTCCCTCCGTATACACTGCCTCCCATACTGTGCCCCATCTCCACACTGTACTCCCTCCATACTGTGCCTACACAATGTCCCTCCGTATACACTGCCTCCCATACAGTGCCCCCTCTCCACACTGTACTCCCTCCATACTGTGCCTACACAATGTCCCTCCATATACACTGCCTCCCATACTGTGCCCCATCTCCACACTGTACTCCCTCCATACTGTGCCTACACAATGTCCCTCCGTATACACTGCCTCCCATACTGTGCCCCCTCTCCACACTGTGCCTACACAATGTCCCTCCGTATACACTGCCTCCCATACTGTGCCCCATCTCCACACTGTACTCCCTCCATACTGTGCCTACACAATGTCCCTCCGTATACATTGCCTCCCATACTGTGCCCTCTCTCCATACTGTGCCTACACAATGTCCCTCCATATACACCGCCTCCCATACTGTTCTCCATGTCCACACTGTACTCCCTCCATACTGTGCCTACACAATGTCCCTCCGTATACACTGCCTCCCATACTGTGCCCCATCTCCACACTGTACTCCCTCCATACTGTGCCTACACAATGTCCCTCCGTATACACTGCCTCCCATACTGTGCCCCCTCTCCACACCGTACTCCCTCTATACTGTGCCTACACAATGTCCCTCCATATACACTGCCTCCCATACTGTGCCCCCTCTCCACACTGTACTCCCTCCATACTGTGCCTACACAATGTCCCTCCATATACACTGCCTCCCATACTGTGCCCCCTCTCCACACTGTACTCCCTCCATACTGTGCCTAAACAATGTCCCTCCGTATACACTGCCTCCCATACTGTGCCCCATCTCCACACTGTACTCCCTCCATACTGTGCCTACACAATGTCCCTCCATATACACTGCCTCCCATACTGTGCCCCCTCTCCACACTGTACTCCCTCCATACTGTGCCTACACAATGTCCCTCCGTATACACTGCCTCCCATACTGTGCCCCATCTCCACACTGTACTCCCTCCATACTGTGCCTACACAATGTCCCTCCGTATACACTGCCTCCCATACTGTGCCCCCTCTCCACACTGTACTCCCTCCATACTGTGCCTACACAATGTCCCTCCGTATACACTGCCTCCCATACTGTGCCCCATCTCCACACTGTACTCCCTCCATACTGTGCCTACGCAATGTCCCTCCGTATACACTGCCTCCCATACTGTGCCCCATCTCCACACTGTACTCCCTCCATACTGTGCCTACACAATGTCCCTCCGTATACACTGCCTCCCATACTGTGCCCCATCTCCACACTGTACTCCCTCCATACTGTGCCTACACAATGTCCCTCCGTATACACTGCCTCCCATACTGTGCCCCATCTCCACACTGTACTCCCTCCATACTGTGCCTACACAATGTCCCTCCGTATACACTGCCTCCCATACTGTGCCCCCTCTCCACACTGTACTCCCTCCATACTGTGCCTACACAATGTCCCTCCGTATACACTGCCTCCCATACTGTGCCCCCTCTCCACACTGTACTCCCTCCATACTGTGCCTACACAATGTCCCTCTGTATACACTGCCTCCCATACTGTGCCCCATCTCCACACTGTACTCCCTCCATACTGTGCCTACACAATGTCCCTCCATATACACTGCCTCCCATACTGTGCCCCCTCTCCACACTGTACTCCCTCCATACTGTGCCTACACAATGTCCCTCCATATACACTGCCTCCCATACTGTGCCCCCTCTCCACACTGTACTCCCTCCATACTGTGCCTACACAATGTCCCTCTGTATACACTGCCTCCCATACTGTGCCCCCTCTCCACACTGTACTCCCTCCATACTGTGCCTACACAATGTCCCTCCGTATACACTGCCTCCCATACTGTGCCCCATCTCCACACTGTACTCCCTCCATACTGTGCCTACACAATGTCCCTCCATATACACTGCCTCCCATACTGTGCCCCCTCTCCACACTGTACTCCCTCCATACTGTGCCTACACAATGTCCCTCCGTATACACTGCCTCCCATACTGTGCCCCATCTCCACACTGTACTCCCTCCATACTGTGCCTACACAATGTCCCTCCGTATACACTGCCTCCCATACTGTGCCCCCTCTCCACACTGTGCTCCCTTCATACTGTGCCTACACAATGTCCCTCCGTATACACTGCCTCCCATACTGTGCCCCATCTCCACACTGTACTCCCTCCATACTGTGCCTACACAATGTCCCTCCATATACACTGCCTCCCATACTGTGCCCCATCTCCACACTGTACTCCCTCCATACTGTGCCTACACAATGTCCCTCCGTATACACTGCCTCCCATACTGTGCCCCCTCTCCACACTGTGCCTACACAATGTCCCTCCGTATACACTGCCTCCCATACTGTGCCCCATCTCCACACTGTACTCCCTCCATACTGTGCCTACACAATGTCCCTCCGTATACATTGCCTCCCATACTGTGCCCTCTCTCCATACTGTGCCTACACAATGTCCCTCCATATACACCGCCTCCCATACTGTTCTCCATGTCCACACTGTACTCCCTCCATACTGTGCCTACACAATGTCCCTCCGTATACACTGCCTCCCATACTGTGCCCCATCTCCACACTGTACTCCCTCCATACTGTGCCTACACAATGTCCCTCCGTATACACTGCCTCCCATACTGTGCCCCCTCTCCACACCGTACTCCCTCTATACTGTGCCTACACAATGTCCCTCCATATACACTGCCTCCCATACTGTGCCCCCTCTCCACACTGTACTCCCTCCATACTGTGCCTACACAATGTCCCTCCATATACACTGCCTCCCATACTGTGCCCCCTCTCCACACTGTACTCCCTCCATACTGTGCCTAAACAATGTCCCTCCGTATACACTGCCTCCCATACTGTGCCCCATCTCCACACTGTACTCCCTCCATACTGTGCCTACACAATGTCCCTCCATATACACTGCCTCCCATACTGTGCCCCCTCTCCACACTGTACTCCCTCCATACTGTGCCTACACAATGTCCCTCCGTATACACTGCCTCCCATACTGTGCCCCATCTCCACACTGTACTCCCTCCATACTGTGCCTACACAATGTCCCTCCGTATACACTGCCTCCCATACTGTGCCCCCTCTCCACACTGTACTCCCTCCATACTGTGCCTACACAATGTCCCTCCGTATACACTGCCTCCCATACTGTGCCCCATCTCCACACTGTACTCCCTCCATACTGTGCCTACGCAATGTCCCTCCGTATACACTGCCTCCCATACTGTGCCCCATCTCCACACTGTACTCCCTCCATACTGTGCCTACACAATGTCCCTCCGTATACACTGCCTCCCATACTGTGCCCCATCTCCACACTGTACTCCCTCCATACTGTGCCTACACAATGTCCCTCCGTATACACTGCCTCCCATACTGTGCCCCCTCTCCACACTGTACTCCCTCCATACTGTGCCTACACAATGTCCCTCCGTATACACTGCCTCCCATACTGTGCCCCCTCTCCACACTGTACTCCCTCCATACTGTGCCTACACAATGTCCCTCTGTATACACTGCCTCCCATACTGTGCCCCATCTCCACACTGTACTCCCTCCATACTGTGCCTACACAATGTCCCTCCATATACACTGCCTCCCATACTGTGCCCCCTCTCCACACTGTACTCCCTCCATACTGTGCCTACACAATGTCCCTCCATATACACTGCCTCCCATATTGTGCCCCCTCTCCACACTGTACTCCCTCCATACTGTGCCTACACAATGTCCCTCTGTATACACTGCCTCCCATACTGTGCCCCCTCTCCACACTGTACTCCCTCCATACTGTGCCTACACAATGTCCCTCCGTATACACTGCCTCCCATACTGTGCCCCATCTCCACACTGTACTCCCTCCATACTGTGCCTACACAATGTCCCTCCATATACACTGCCTCCCATACTGTGCCCCCTCTCCACACTGTACTCCCTCCATACTGTGCCTACACAATGTCCCTCCGTATACACTGCCTCCCATACTGTGCCCCATCTCCACACTGTACTCCCTCCATACTGTGCCTACACAATGTCCCTCCGTATACACTGCCTCCCATACTGTGCCCCCTCTCCACACTGTGCTCCATTCATACTGTGCCTACACAATGTCCCTCCGTATACACTGCCTCCCATACTGTGCCCCATCTCCACACTGTACTCCCTCCATACTGTGCCTACGCAATGTCCCTCCGTATACACTGCCTCCCATACTGTGCCCCATCTCCACACTGTACTCCCTCCATACTGTGCCTACACAATGTCCCTCCGTATACACTGCCTCCCATACTGTGCCCTCTCCATACTGTACTCCCTCCATACTCTGCCTACACAATGTCCCTCCGTATACACTGCCTCCCATACTGTGCCCCATGTCCACACTGTACTCCCTCCATACTGTGCCTATACAATGTCCCTCCGTATACACTGCCTCCCATACTGTGCCCCATCTCCACACTGTACTCCCTCCATACTGTGCCTATACAATGTCCCTCCGTATACACTGCCTCCCATACTGTGCCCCATCACCACACTGTACTCCCTCCATACTGTGCCTACACAATGTCCCTCCGTATACACTGCCTCCCATACTGTGCCCCATCTCCACACTGTACTCCCTCCATACTGTGCCTACACAATGTCCCATCGTATACACTGCCTCCCATACTGTGCCCCATCTCCACACTGTACTCCCTCCATACTGTGCCTACACAATGTCCCTCCGTATACACTGCCTCCCATACTGTGCCCCCTCTCCACACTGTACTCCCTCCATACTGTGCCTACACAATGTCCCTCCGTATACACTGCCTCCCATACTGTGCCCCCTCTCCACACTGTACTCCCTCCATACTGTGCCTACACAATGTCCCTCTGTATACACTGCCTCCCATACTGTGCCCCATCTCCACACTGTACTCCCTCCATACTGTGCCTACACAATGTCCCTCCATATACACTGCCTCCCATACTGTGCCCCATCTCCACACTGTACTCCCTCCATACTGTGCCTACACAATGTCCCTCCGTATACACTGCCTCCCATACTGTGCCATCTCCAGACTGTACTCCCTCCATACTGTGCCTACACAATGTCCCTCCGTATACACTGCCTCCCATACTGTGCCCCATCTCCACACTGTACTCCCTCCATACTGTACTCCCTCCATACTGTGCCTACACAATGTCCCTCTGTATACACTGCCTCCCATACTGTGCCCCATCTCCACACTGTACTCCCTCCATACTGTGCCTACACAATGTCCCTCCGTATACACTGCCTCCCATACTGTGCCCCATCTCCACACTGTACTCCCTCCATACAGTGCCTACACAATGTCCCTCCGAATACAGTGCCTCCCATACTGTGCCCCATCTCCACACTGTACTCCCTCCATACTGTGCCTACACAATGTCCCTCCGTATACAGTGCCTCCCATACTGTGCCCCATCTCCACACTGTACTCCCTCCATACTGTGCCTACACAATGTCCCTCCATATACACTGCCTTCTATACTGTGCTACATCTCCACACTGTACTCCCTCCATACTGTGCCTACACAATGTCCATCCGTATACAGTGCCTCCCATACTGTGCTCCATCTCCACACTGTACTCCCTCCATACTGTGCCTACACAATGTCCCTCCGTATACACTGCCTCCCATACTGTGCCCCATCTCCACACTGTACTCCCTCCATACTGTGCCTACACAATGTCCCTCCGTATACACTGCCTCCCATACTGTGCCCCATCTCCACACTGTGCTCCCTCCATACTATGCCTACACAATGTCCCTCCATATACACTGCCTCCCATACTGTGCCCCATCTCCACACTGTACTCCCTCCATACTGTGCCTACACAATGTCCCTCCGTATACACTGCCTCCCATACTGTGCCCCCTCTCCACACTGTACTCCCTCCATACTGTGCCTACACAATGTCCCTCCATATACACTGCCTCCCATACTGTGCCCCCTCTCCAAACTGTACTCCCTCCATACTGTGCCTACACAATGTCCCTCCGTATACACTGCCTCCCATACTGTGCCCCATCGCCACACTGTACTCCCTCCATACTGTGCCTACACAATGTCCCTCCGTATACAGTGCCTCCCATACTGTGCCCCATCTCCACACTGTACTCCCTCCATACTGTGCCTACACAATGTCCCTCCATATACACTGCGTCCCATACTGTGCCCCATCTCCACACTGTACTCCCTCCATACTGTGCCTACACAATGTCCCTCCGTATACACTGCCTCCCATACTGTGCCCCATCTCCACACTGTACTCCCTCCATACTGTGCCTACACAATGTCCCTCCGTATACACTGCCTCCCATACTGTGCCCCATCTCCACACTGTACTCCCTCCATACTGTGCCTACACAATGTCCCTCCGTATACACTGCCTCCCATACTGTGCCCCATCTCCACAACGTACTCTCTCCATACTGTGCCTACACAATGTCCCTCCATATACACTGCCTCCCATACTGTGCCCCATCTCCACACTGTACTCCCTCCATACTGTGCCTACACAATGTCCCTCCGTATACACTGCCTCCCATACTGTGCCCCATCTCCACACTGTACTCCCTCCATACTGTGCCTACACAATGTCCCTCCGTATACACTGCCTCCCATACTGTGCCCCATCTCCACACTGTACTCCCTCCATACTGTGCCTACACAATGTCCCTCCGTATACACTGCCTCCCATACTGTGCCCCATCTCCACAACGTACTCTCTCCATACTGTGCCTACACAATGTCCCTCCATATACACTGCCTCCCATACTGTGCCCCCTCTCCACACCGTGCCTACACAATGTCCCTCCGTATACAGTGCCTCCCATACTGTGCCCCATCTCCACACTGTACTCCCTCCATACTGTGCCTACACAATCTCTCTCCGTATACACTGCCTCCCATACTGTGCTACATCTCCACACTGTACTCCCTCTGTACTGTGCCTACACAATGTCCCTCCGTATACACTGCCTCCCATGCTGTGTCCCATATCCACACTGTACTCCCTCCATACTGTGCCTACACAATGTCCCTCCGTATACAGTGCCTCCCATACTGTGCTCCATCTCCACACTGTACTCTCTCCATACTGTGCCTACACAATGTCCCTCCGTATACACTGCCTCCCATACTGTGCCCCATCTCCACACTGTACTCCCTCCATACTGTGCCTACACAATGTCCTTCCGTATACACTGCCTCCCATACTGTGCCCCATCTCCACACTGTGCCTACACAATGTCCCTCTGTATACACTGCCTCCCATACTGTGCTCCATCTCCACACTGTACTCCCTCTGTACTGTGCCTACACAATGTCCCTCCGTATACACTGCCTCCCATGCTGTGTCCCATCTCCACACTGTACTCCCTCCATACTGTGCCTACACAATGTCCCTCCGTATACAGTGCCTCCCATACTGTGCTCCATCTCCACACTGTACTCTCTCCATACTGTGCCTACACAATGTCCCTCCGTATACACTGCCTCCCATACTGTGCCCCATCTCCACACTGTACTCTCTCCATACTGTGCCTACACAATGTCCCTCCGTATACACTGCCTCCCATACTGTGCCCCATCTCCACACTGTACTCCCTCCATACTGTGCCTACACAATGTCCCTCTGTATACACTGCCTCCCATACTGTGCCCCCTCTCCACACTGTACTCCCTCCATACTGTGCCTACACAATGTCCCTCCGTATACACTGCCTCCCATACTGTGCCCCATCTCCACACTGTACTCCCTCCATACTGTGCCTACACAATGTCCCTCCATATACACTGCCTCCCATACTGTGCCCCCTCTCCACACTGTACTCCCTCCATACTGTGCCTACACAATGTCCCTCCGTATACACTGCCTCCCATACTGTGCCCCATCTCCACACTGTACTCCCTCCATACTGTGCCTACACAATGTCCCTCCGTATACACTGCCTCCCATACTGTGCCCCCTCTCCACACTGTGCTCCCTTCATACTGTGCCTACACAATGTCCCTCCGTATACACTGCCTCCCATACTGTGCCCCATCTCCACACTGTACTCCCTCCATACTGTGCCTACGCAATGTCCCTCCGTATACACTGCCTCCCATACTGTGCCCCATCTCCACACTGTACTCCCTCCATACTGTGCCTACACAATGTCCCTCCGTATACACTGCCTCCCATACTGTGCCCTCTCCATACTGTACTCCCTCCATACTCTGCCTACACAATGTCCCTCCGTATACACTGCCTCCCATACTGTGCCCCATGTCCACACTGTACTCCCTCCATACTGTGCCTATACAATGTCCCTCCGTATACACTGCCTCCCATACTGTGCCCCATCACCACACTGTACTCCCTCCATACTGTGCCTACACAATGTCCCTCCGTATACACTGCCTCCCATACTGTGCCCCATCTCCACACTGTACTCCCTCCATACTGTGCCTACACAATGTCCCATCGTATACACTGCCTCCCATACTGTGCCCCATCTCCACACTGTACTCCCTCCATACTGTGCCTACACAATGTCCCTCCGTATACACTGCCTCCCATACTGTGCCCCCTCTCCACACTGTACTCCCTCCATACTGTGCCTACACAATGTCCCTCCGTATACACTGCCTCCCATACTGTGCCCCCTCTCCACACTGTACTCCCTCCATACTGTGCCTACACAATGTCCCTCTGTATACACTGCCTCCCATACTGTGCCCCATCTCCACACTGTACTCCCTCCATACTGTGCCTACACAATGTCCCTCCATATACACTGCCTCCCATACTGTGCCCCATCTCCACACTGTACTCCCTCCATACTGTGCCTACACAATGTCCCTCCGTATACACTGCCTCCCATACTGTGCCATCTCCAGACTGTACTCCCTCCATACTGTGCCTACACAATGTCCCTCCGTATACACTGCCTCCCATACTGTGCCCCATCTCCACACTGTACTCCCTCCATACTGTACTCCCTCCATACTGTGCCTACACAATGTCCCTCTGTATACACTGCCTCCCATACTGTGCCCCATCTCCACACTGTACTCCCTCCATACTGTGCCTACACAATGTCCCTCCGTATACACTGCCTCCCATACTGTGCCCCATCTCCACACTGTACTCCCTCCATACAGTGCCTACACAATGTCCCTCCGAATACAGTGCCTCCCATACTGTGCCCCATCTCCACACTGTACTCCCTCCATACTGTGCCTACACAATGTCTCTCCGTATACAGTGCCTCCCATACTGTGCCCCATCTCCACACTGTACTCCCTCCATACTGTGCCTACACAATGTCCCTCCATATACACTGCCTTCTATACTGTGCTACATCTCCACACTGTACTCCCTCCATACTGTGCCTACACAATGTCCATCCGTATACAGTGCCTCCCATACTGTGCTCCATCTCCACACTGTACTCCCTCCATACTGTGCCTACACAATGTCCCTCCGTATACACTGCCTCCCATACTGTGCCCCATCTCCACACTGTACTCCCTCCATACTGTGCCTACACAATGTCCCTCCGTATACACTGCCTCCCATACTGTGCCCCATCTCCACACTGTGCTCCCTCCATACTATGCCTACACAATGTCCCTCCATATACACTGCCTCCCATACTGTGCCCCATCTCCACACTGTACTCCCTCCATACTGTGCCTACACAATGTCCCTCCGTATACACTGCCTCCCATACTGTGCCCCCTCTCCACACTGTACTCCCTCCATACTGTGCCTACACAATGTCCCTCCATATACACTGCCTCCCATACTGTGCCCCCTCTCCAAACTGTACTCCCTCCATACTGTGCCTACACAATGTCCCTCCGTATACACTGCCTCCCATACTGTGCCCCATCGCCACACTGTACTCCCTCCATACTGTGCCTACACAATGTCCCTCCGTATACAGTGCCTCCCATACTGTGCCCCATCTCCACACTGTACTCCCTCCATACTGTGCCTACACAATGTCCCTCCGTATACAGTGCCTCCCATACTGTGCCCCATCTCCACACTGTACTCCCTCCATACTGTGCCTACACAATGTCCCTCCATATACACTGCCTCCCATACTGTGCTCCATCTCCACACTGTACTCCCTCCATACTGTGCCTACACAATGTCCCTCCGTATACAGTGCCTCCCATACTGTGCTCCATCTCCACACTGTACTCCCTCCATACTGTGCCTACACAATGTCCCTCCGTATACACTGCCTCCCATGCTGTGCCCCATCTCCACACTGTACTCCCTCCATACTGTGCCTACACAATGTCCCTCCATATACACTGCGTCCCATACTGTGCCCCATCTCCACACTGTACTCCCTCCATACTGTGCCTACACAATGTCCCTCCGTATACACTGCCTCCCATACTGTGCCCCATCTCCACACTGTACTCCCTCCATACTGTGCCTACACAATGTCCCTCCGTATACACTGCCTCCCATACTGTGCCCCATCTCCACAACGTACTCTCTCCATACTGTGCCTACACAATGTCCCTCCATATACACTGCCTCCCATACTGTGCCCCATCTCCACACTGTACTCCCTCCATACTGTGCCTACACAATGTCCCTCCATATACACTGCCTCCCATACTGTGCCCCCTCTCCACACTGTACTCCCTCCATACCGTGCCTACACAATGTCCCTCCGTATACAGTGCCTCCCATACTGTGCCCCATCTCCACACTGTACTCCCTCCATACTGTGCCTACACAATCTCTCTCCGTATACACTGCCTCCCATACTGTGCTACATCTCCACACTGTACTCCCTCTGTACTGTGCCTACACAATGTCCCTCCGTATACACTGCCTCCCATGCTGTGTCCCATATCCACACTGTACTCCCTCCATACTGTGCCTACACAATGTCCCTCCGTATACAGTGCCTCCCATACTGTGCTCCATCTCCACACTGTACTCTCTCCATACTGTGCCTACACAATGTCCCTCCGTATACACTGCCTCCCATACTGTGCCCCATCTCCACACTGTACTCCCTCCATACTGTGCCTACACAATGTCCTTCCGTATACACTGCCTCCCATACTGTGCCCCATCTCCACACTGTGCCTACACAATGTCCCTCCGTATACACTGCCTCCCATACTGTGCTCCATCTCCACACTGTACTCCCTCTGTACTGTGCCTACACAATGTCCCTCCGTATACACTGCCTCCCATGCTGTGTCCCATCTCCACACTGTACTCCCTCCATACTGTGCCTACACAATGTCCCTCCGTATACAGTGCCTCCCATACTGTGCTCCATCTCCACACTGTACTCTCTCCATACTGTGCCTACACAATGTCCCTCCGTATACACTGCCTCCCATACTGTGCCCCATCTCCACACTGTACTCTCTCCATACTGTGCCTACACAATGTCCCTCCGTATACACTGCCTCCCATACTGTGCCCCATCTCCACACTGTACTCCCTCCATACTGTGCCTACACAATGTCCGTCCATATACACTGCCTCCCATACTGTGCCCCATCTCCACACTGTACTCCCTCCATACTGTGCCTACACAATGTCCCTGCATATACACTGCCTCCCATACTGTGCCCCATCTCCACACTGTACTCCCTCCATACTGTGCCTACACAATGTCCCTCCGTATACACTGCCTCCCATACTGTGCCCCCTCTCCACACTGTACTCCCTCCATACTGTGCTTACACAATGTCCCTCCGTATACACTGCCTCCCATACTGTGCCCCATCTCCACACTGTACTCCCTCCATACTGTGCCTACACAATGTCCCTCCGTATACACTGCCTCCCATACTGTGCCCCATCTCCACACTGTACTCCCTCCATACTGTGCCTACACAATGTCCCTCCATATACACTGCCTCCCATACTGTGCCCCATCTCCACACTGTACTCCCTCCATACTGTGCCTACACAATGTCCCTCCGTATACATTGCCTCCCATACTGTGCCCCATCTCCACACTGTACTCCCTCCATACTGTGCCTACACAATGTCCCTGCATATACACTGCCTCCCATACTGTGCCCCATCTCCACACTGTACTCCCTCCATACTGTGCCTACACAATGTCCCTCCTTATACACTGCCTCCCATACTGTGCCCCATCTCCACACTGTACTCCCTCCATACTGTGCCTACACAATGTCCCTCCTTATACACTGCCTCCCATACTGTGCCCCATCTCCACACTGTACTCCCTCCATACTGTGCCTACACAATGTCCCTCCATATACACTGCCTCCCATACTGTGCCCCATCTCCACACTGTACTCCCTCCATACTGTGCCTACACAATGTCCCTCCGTATACACTGCCTCCCATACTGTGCCCCATCTCCACACTGTACTCCCTCCATACTGTGCCTACACAATGTCCCTCCGTATACACTGCCTCCCATACTGTGCCCCATCTGCACACTGTACTCCCTCCATACTGTGCCTACACAATGTCCCTCCATATACACTGCCTCCCATACTGTGCCCCATCTCCACACTGTACTCCCTCCATACTGTGCCTACACAATGTCCCTCCGTATACACTGCCTCCCATACTGTGCCCCATCTTCACACTGTACTCCCTCCATACTGTGCCTACACAATGTCCCTCCGTATACACTGCCTCCCATACTGTGCCCTTACTGAACCTTCAGCTCCACTAAGGAGCACTTACTTTCCCCTACTTTGTGGAGCTGTATCACACAGCCAGCACCCCATGTACCTCCCAAATACAGCCAGCACCCCATGTACCTCCCAAATACAGCCAGCACCCCATGTACCTCCCAAATACAGCCAGCACTCCATGTACCTCCCAAATACAGCCAGCACCCCATGTACCTCCCAAATACAGCCAGCACCCCATGTACCTCCCAAATACAGCCAGCACCCCGTGTACCTCCCAAATACAGCCAGCACCCCGTGTACCTCCCAAATACAGCCAGCACCCCATGTACCTCCCAAATACAGCCAGCACCCCATGTACCTCCGAAATACAGCCAGCACCCCATGTACCTCCGAAATACAGCCAGCACCCCATGTACCTCCGAAATACAGCCAGCACCCCATGTACCTCCCAAATACAGCCAGCACCCCATGTACCTCCGAAATACAGCCAGCACCCCATGTACCTCCCAAATACAGCCAGCACCCCATGTACCTCCCAAATACAGCCAGCACCCCATGTACCTCCCAAATACAGCCAGCACCCCATGTACCTCCCAAATACAGCCAGCACCCCATGTACCTCCCAAATACAGCCAGCACCCCGTGTACCTCCCAAATACAGCCAGCACCCCGTGTACCTCCTATGCAGCCAACACCCCGTGTACCCCCTATACAGCCAGCACCCCATGTACCTCCCAAATACAGCCAGCACCCCGTGTACCTCCCAAATACAGCCAGCACCCCATGTACCTCCCATATACAGCCAGCACCCCATGTACCTCCTATATACAGCCAGCACCCCATGTACCTCCCATATACAGCCAGCACCCCATGTACCTCCCAAATACAGCCAGCACCCCATGTACCTCCCAAATACAGCCAGCACCCCATGTACCTCCCAAATACAGCCAGCACCCCATGTACCTCCCAAATACAGCCAGCACCCCATGTACCTCCAAATACAGCCAGCACCCCATGTACCTCCCAAATACAGCCAGCACCCCATGTACCTCCAAATACAGCCAGCACCCCATGTACCTCCCAAATACAGCCAGCACCCCATGTACCTCCCAAATACAGCCAGCACCCCATGTACCTCCAAATACAGCCAACACCCCATGTACCCCCCATATACAGCCAGCACCCCGTGTACCTCCAAATACAGCCAGCACCCCGTGTACCTCCAAATACAGCCAGCACCCCATGTACCCCCCCATATACAGCCAGCACCCCGTGTACCTCCAAATACAGTCAGCACCCCATGTACCCCCCATATACAGCCAGCACCCCGTGTACCTCCAAATACAGCCAGCACCCCATGTACCTCCCAAATACAGCCAGCACCCCATGTACCTCCCAAATACAGCCAGCACCCCATGTACCTCCAAATACAGCCAGCACCCCGTGTACCTCCCAAATACAGCCAGCACCCCGTGTACCTCCCGCATACAGTCAGCACCCCGTGTACCTCCCAAATACAGCCAGCACCCCGTGTACCTCCCAAATACAGCCAGCACCCCGTGTACCTCCCAAATACAGCCAGCACCCCATGTACCTCCCATATACAGCCAGCACCCCATGTACCTCCAAATACAGCCAGCACCCCATGTACCTCCCAAATACAGCCAGCACCCCATGTACCTCCCATATACAGCCAGCACCCCGTGTACCTCCAAATACAGCCAGCACCCCATGTACCTCCCAAATACAGCCAACACCCCATGTACCTCCAAAATACAGCCAGCACCCCATGTACCCCCCGCATACAGCCAGCACCCCGTGTACCTCCCAAATACAGCCAGCACCCCGTGTACCTCCCAAATACAGCCAACACCCCGTGTACCTCCCAAATACAGCCAGCACCCCATGTACCTCCGAAATACAGCCAGCACCCCATGTACCTCCGAAATACAGCCAGCACCCCATGTACCTCCGAAATACAGCCAGCATCCCATGTACCTCCCAAATACAGCCAGCACCCCATGTACCTCCCAAATACAGCCAGCACCCCATGTACCTCCCAAATACAGCCAGCACCCCATGTACCTCCCAAATACAGCCAGCACCCCATGTACCTCCCAAATACAGCCAGCACCCCATGTACCTCCCAAATACAGCCAGCACCCCATGTACCCCGCATACAGCCTGCATCCCATGTACCTCCCAAATACAGCCAGCACCCCATGTACCTCCCAAATACAGCCAGCACCCCATGTACCTCCTATGCAGCCAACACCCCGTGTACCCCCTATACAGCCAGCACCCCATGTACCTCCCAAATACAGCCAGCACCCCATGTACCTCCCAAATACAGCCAGCACCCCATGTACCCATCCTACTGCACCCTGCATACAGCCTGCACCCCATGTACCTCCCAAATACAGCCAGCACCCCATGTACCTCCCAAATACAGCCAGCACTCCATGTACCTCCCAAATACAGCCAGCACTCCATGTACCTCCCAAATACAGCCAGCACCCCGTGTACCTCCCAAATACAGCAAGCACCCCATGTACCTCCAAATACAGCCAGCACCCCATGTACCTCCAAATACAGCCAGCACCCCATGTACCTCCAAATACAGCCAGCACCCCATGTACCTCCCAAATATAGCCAGCACCCCATGTACCTCCAAATACAGCCAGCACCCCATGTACCTCCCAAATACAGCCAGCACCCCATGTACCTCCAAATACAGCCAGCACCCCATGTACCTCCAAATACAGCCAGCACCCCATGTACCTCCCAATACAGCCAGCACCCCATGTACCTCCAAATACAGCCAGCACCCCATGTACCTCCCAAATACAGCAAGCACCCCATGTACCTCCCAAATACAGCCAGCACCCCATGTACCTCCAAATACAGCCAGCACCCCATGTACCCCCCCAAATACAGCCAGCACCCCATGTACCCCCCAAATACAGCCAGCACCCCATGTACCTCCAAATACAGCCAGCACCCCATGTACCTCCCAAATACAGCCAGCACCCCATGTACCTCCAAATACAGCCAGCACCCCATGTACCCCCCCAAATACAGCCAGCACCCCATGTACCTCCCATATACAGCCAGCACCCCATGTACCCCCCCAAATACAGCCAGCACCCCATGTACCCCCCCAAATACAGCCAACACCCCATGTACCTCCCGCATACAGCCAGCACCCCATGTACCTCCAAATACAGCCAGCACCCCATGTACCTCCCAAATACAGCCAGCACCCCATGTACCTCCAAATACAGCCAGCACCCCATGTACCTCCAAATACAGCCAGCACCCCATGTACCCCCCCAAATACAGCCAGCACCCCATGTACCTCCCAAATACAGCCAGCACCCCATGTACCTCCCAAATACAGCCAGCACCCCATGTACCTCCCAAATACAGCCAGCACCCCATGTACCCCCCCAAATACAGCCAGCACCCCATGTACCTCCAAATACAGCCAGCACCCCATGTACCTCCCATATACAGCCAGCACCCCATGTACCTCCCAAATACAGCCAGCACCCCATGTACCTCCCAAATACAGCCAGCACCCCATGTACCTCCCAAATACAGCCAGCACCCCATGTACCCCCCCAAATACAGCCAGCACCCCATGTACCTCCCATATACAGCCAGCACCCCATGTACCTCCCAAATACAGCCAACACCCCATGTACCTCCCAAATACAGCCAGCACCCCGTGTACCTCCCAAATACAGCCAACACCCCGTGTACCTCCAAATACAGCCAGCACCCCATGTACCCCCCCAAATACAGCCAGCACCCCATGTACCTCCCAAATACAGCCAGCACCCCATGTACCTCCCAAATACAGCCAGCACCCCATGTACCCCCCCAAATACAGCCAGCACCCCATGTACCTCCCATATACAGCCAGCACCCCATGTATCTCCCATATACAGCCAGCACCCCATGTACCTCCCAAATACAGCCAGCACCCCATGTACCCCCCCAAATACAGCCAGCACCCCATGTACCTCCCATATACAGCCAGCACCCCATGTACTCCCCCAAATACAGCCAGCACCCCATGTACCCCCCCAAATACAGCCAGCACCCCATGTACCCCCCCAAATACAGCCAACACCCCATGTACCTCCCATATACAGCCAGCACCCCATGTACCCCCCCCAAATACAGCCAGCACCCCATGTACCCCCCCAAATACAGCCAACACCCCATGTACCTCCCGCATACAGCCAGCACCCCATGTACCTCCCGCATACAGCCAGCACCCCATGTACCTCCCAAATACAGTCAGCACCCCATGTACCTCCAAATACAGCCAGCACCCCATGTACCTCCAAATACAGCCAGCACCCCATGTACCCCCCCAAATACAGCCAGCACCCCATGTACCTCCCATATACAGCCAGCACCCCATGTACCTCCCAAATACAGCCAGCACCCCATGTACCTCCCAAATACAGCCAGCACCCCATGTACCTCCCAAATACAGCCAGCACCCCATGTACCTCCCAAATACAGCCAGCACCCCATGTACCCCGCATACAGCCTGCATCCCATGTACCTCCCAAATACAGCCAGCACCCCATGTACCTCCCAAATACAGCCAGCACCCCATGTACCTCCTATGCAGCCAACACCCCGTGTACCCCCTATACAGCCAGCACCCCATGTACCTCCCAAATACAGCCAGCACCCCATGTACCTCCCAAATACAGCCAGCACCCCATGTACCCATCCTACTGCACCCTGCATACAGCCTGCACCCCATGTACCTCCCAAATACAGCCAGCACCCCATGTACCTCCCAAATACAGCCAGCACTCCATGTACCTCCCAAATACAGCCAGCACTCCATGTACCTCCCAAATACAGCCAGCACCCCGTGTACCTCCCAAATACAGCAAGCACCCCATGTACCTCCAAATACAGCCAGCACCCCATGTACCTCCAAATACAGCCAGCACCCCATGTACCTCCAAATACAGCCAGCACCCCATGTACCTCCCAAATACAGCCAGCACCCCATGTACCTCCAAATACAGCCAGCACCCCATGTACCTCCCAAATACAGCCAGCACCCCATGTACCTCCAAATACAGCCAGCACCCCATGTACCTCCAAATACAGCCAGCACCCCATGTACCTCCAAATACAGCCAGCACCCCATGTACCTCCCAAATACAGCAAGCACCCCATGTACCTCCCAAATACAGCCAGCACCCCATGTACCTCCAAATACAGCCAGCACCCCATGTACCCCCCCAAATACAGCCAGCACCCCATGTACCCCCCAAATACAGCCAGCACCCCATGTACCTCCAAATACAGCCAGCACCCCATGTACCTCCCAAATACAGCCAGCACCCCATGTACCTCCAAATACAGCCAGCACCCCATGTACCTCCAAATACAGCCAGCACCCCATGTACCCCCCCAAATACAGCCAGCACCCCATGTACCTCCCATATACAGCCAGCACCCCATGTACCCCCCCAAATACAGCCAGCACCCCATGTACCCCCCCAAATACAGCCAACACCCCATGTACCTCCCGCATACAGCCAGCACCCCATGTACCTCCAAATACAGCCAGCACCCCATGTACCTCCCAAATACAGCCAGCACCCCATGTACCTCCAAATACAGCCAGCACCCCATGTACCTCCAAATACAGCCAGCACCCCATGTACCCCCCCAAATACAGCCAGCACCCCATGTACCTCCCATATACAGCCAGCACCCCATGTACCTCCCAAATACAGCCAGCACCCAATGTACCTCCCAAATACAGCCAGCACCCCATGTACCCCCCCAAATACAGCCAGCACCCCATGTACCTCCAAATACAGCCAGCACCCCATGTACCCCCCCAAATACAGCCAGCATCCCATGTACCTCCCATATACAGCCAGCACCCCATGTACCTCCCAAATACAGCCAGCACCCCATGTACCTCCCAAATACAGCCAGCACCCCATGTACCTCCCAAATACAGCCAGCACCCCATGTACCTCCCAAATACAGCCAGCACCCCATGTACCTCCCATATACAGCCAGCACCCCATGTACCTCCCAAATACAGCCAACACCCCATGAACCTCCCAAATACAGCCAGCACCCCGTGTACCTCCCAAATACAGCCAACACCCCGTGTACCTCCAAATACAGCCAGCACCCCATGTACCCCCCCAAATACAGCCAGCACCCCATGTACCTCCCAAATACAGCCAGCACCCCATGTACCTCCCAAATACAGCCAGCACCCCATGTACCCCCCCAAATACAGCCAGCACCCCATGTACCTCCCATATACAGCCAGCACCCCATGTATCTCCCATATACAGCCAGCACCCCATGTACCTCCCAAATACAGCCAGCACCCCATGTACCCCCCCAAATACAGCCAGCACCCCATGTACCCCCCCAAATACAGCCAGCACCCCATGTACCTCCCATATACAGCCAGCACCCCATGTACTCCCCCAAATACAGCCAGCACCCCATGTACCCCCCCAAATACAGCCAGCACCCCATGTACCCCCCCAAATACAGCCAACACCCCATGTACCTCCCATATACAGCCAGCACCCCATGTACCCCCCCAAATACAGCCAGCACCCCATGTACCCCCCCAAATACAGCCAACACCCCATGTACCTCCCGCATACAGCCAGCACCCCATGTACCTCCCGCATACAGCCAGCACCCCATGTACCTCCCAAATACAGCCAGCACCCCATGTACCTCCAAATACAGCCAGCACCCCATGTACCTCCAAATACAGCCAGCACCCCATGTACCTCCAAATACAGCCAGCACCCCATGTACCTCCCAAATACAGCCAGCACCCCATGTACCTCCCAAATACAGCCAGCACCCCATGTACCTCCCAAATACAGCCAGCACCCCATGTACCTCCCAAATACAGCCAGCACCCCATGTACCCCCCCAAATACAGCCAGCACCCCATGTACCCCCCAAATACAGCCAGCACCCCATGTACCCCCCAAATACAGCCAGCACCCCATGTACCCCCCCAAATACAGCCAGCACCCCATGTACCTCCCATATACAGCCAGCACCCCATGTACCTCCCAAATACAGCCAGCACCCCATGTACCTCCCAAATACAGCCAGCACCCCATGTACCTCCCAAATACAGCCAGCACCCCATGTACCCCCCCAAATACAGCCAGCACCCCATGTACCTCCCATATACAGCCAACACCCCATGTACCTCCCAAATACAGCCAACACCCCATGTACCTCCCAAATACAGCCAGCACCCCGTGTACCTCCCAAATACAGCCAACACCCCGTGTACCTCCAAATACAGCCAGCACCCCATGTACCCCCCCAAATACAGCCAGCACCCCATGTACCTCCCAAATACAGCCAGCACCCCATGTACCTCCCAAATACAGCCAGCACCCCATGTACCCCCCCAAATACAGCCAGCACCCCATGTACCTCCCATATACAGCCAGCACCCCATGTATCTCCCATATACAGCCAGCACCCCATGTACCTCCCAAATACAGCCAGCACCCCATGTACCCCCCCAAATACAGCCAGCACCCCATGTACCCCCCCAAATACAGCCAGCACCCCATGTACCCCCCCAAATACAGCCAGCAATCCATGTACCTCCCATATACAGCCAGCACCCCATGTACCTCCCAAATACAGCCAGCACCCCATGTACCTCCCATATACAGCCAGCACCCCATGTACCTCCCAAATACAGCCAGCACCCCATGTACCCCCAAATACAGCCAGCACCCCATGTACCTCCCAAATACAGCCAGCATCCCGTGTACCTCCAAATACAGCCAGCACCCCGTGTACCTCCCAAATACAGCCAGCACCCCATGTACCTCCCATATACAGCCAGCACCCCGTGTACCTCCCAAATACAGCCAGCACCCCATGTACCCCCAAATACAGCCAGCACCCCGTGTACCTCCCAAATACAGCCAGCATCCCGTGTACCTCCAAATACAGCCAGCACCCCATGTACCTCCCAAATACAGCCAGCACCCCATGTACCCCCCCAAATACAGCCAGCACCCCATGTACCTCCCATATACAGCCAGCACCCCATGTATCTCCCATATACAGCCAGCACCCCATGTACCTCCCAAATACAGCCAGCACCCCATGTACCCCCCCAAATACAGCCAGCACCCCATGTACCCCCCCAAATACAGCCAGCAATCCATGTACCTCCCATATACAGCCAGCACCCCATGTACCTCCCAAATACAGCCAGCACCCCATGTACCTCCCATATACAGCCAGCACCCCATGTACCTCCCAAATACAGCCAGCACCCCATGTACCCCCAAATACAGCCAGCACCCCGTGTACCTCCCAAATACAGCCAGCATCCCGTGTACCTCCAAATACAGCCAGCACCCCGTGTACCTCCAAATACAGCCAGCACCCCGTGTACCTCCCAAATACAGCCTGCACCCCGTGTACCTCCCAAATACAGCCAGCACCCCATGTACCTCCCAAATACAGCCAGCACCCCATGTACCTCCCAAATACAGCCAGCACCCCATGTACCTCCCAAATACAGCCAGCACCCCATGTACCTCCCATATACAGCCAGCACCCCATGTACTCCCCCAAATACAGCCAGCACCCCATGTACCCCCCCAAATACAGCCAGCACCCCGTGTACCTCCCAAATACAGCCAGCACCCCATGTACCTCCCATATACAGCCAGCACCCCATGTACCTCCCAAATACAGCCAGCACCCCATGTACCCCCAAATACAGCCAGCACCCCGTGTACCTCCCAAATACAGCCAGCACCCCATGTACCTCCCAAATACAGCCAGCACCCCATGTACCTCCCAAATACAGCCAGCACCCCATGTACCCCCCCAAATACAGCCAGCACCCCATGTACCCCCCCAAATACAGCCAGCACCCCATGTACCCCCCCAAATACAGCCTGCACCCCCATATCCCTCCCACATGCCGCCATTACTGCCCGTGTGCACAGCCCCTTATACAGCCGCACAGTATGTCCTCCAGAGAGATAGATAGAGTGAGCAATCGCCTTAGAAGCCCCCTGATTAGTGCCGGCCCCCTGTGTGACGCCCCCTCAGTGTAACCAGTATGGAGCGGCTGTAAGACTCGCCCTTATAGACCGCGCTGTTAGTGATGGGTAGCTCCTGAACCTCTTTATAGTGAATGATATGAGTCGTCTCCTGGCAGGGAGCCAATTGAAATGTAAACGGCTCTTTGCCAGTTCACGTTCCACAGTCAGTCCCCTCTGGCCCCGCCCCTCCCTCCCCTCTGGCCCCTCCCTCCGGCCCCTCCCAGCCCCGCCCCTCTGGCCCCTCCCTCCCCTCTGGCCCCTCCCTCCCGGCAGTAGTCACTTTGATCCTGAGGATGCCTGCTCCTCCTGCTGCCGCACATAGCACTGACTCACAGCCCCGCCCCCCCTCCCTCTGGCCCCGCCCCTCCCGGCCCCTCCCTCCCGGCAGTAGTCACTCTGATCCTGAGGATGCCTGCTCCTCCTGCTGCCGCACATAGCACTGACTCACAGCCCCGCCCCTCCCTCCCCTCTGGCCCCGCCCCTCGCTCTCCTCTGGCCCCGCCCTCCCCTCTGGCCCCTCCCTCCCCTCTGGCTCCTCCCTCCCGGCAGTAGTCACTCTGATCCTGAGAATGTCTGCTCCTCCTGCTGCCGCACATAGCGCTGACTCACAGCCCCGCCCCTCCCTCCCCTCTGGCCCCGCCCCTCCCTCCCCTCTGGCCATAGAATCATAGAATCATAGAATCATAGAATGGTAGAGTTGGAAGGGACCTCCTGGGTCATCTGGTCCAACCCCCTGCTCAAAGCAGGATTCACTAGATCATCTCAGACAGATGTCTGTCCAGCCTCTGTTTGAAGACGTCCATTGAAGGGGAACTCACCACCTCTCGTGGCCGCCTGTTCCACTCATTAATCACCCTAACTGTCAAAAAGTTTTTTCTAATATCTAATCTGTGTCTCCTCCCATTTAGTTTCATCCCGTTGCTTCTAGTCTTTCCTTGTGCAAATGAGAATAAAGATGATCCTTCTACAATGTGACAGCCCTTGACATATTTGTAGACAGCTATTAAGTCTCCTCTCAGTCTTCTTTTTTGCAAGCTAAACATTCCCAAATCCTGCAACCGTTCCTCATAGGACATGGTTTGCAGACCAGTCACCATTCTGGTCGCTCTTCTCTGAACTTGCTCCAGTTTGTCTATGTCTTTTTTAAAATGTGGTGCCCAAAACTGTACACAGTATTCCAGATGAGGTCTGACCAAAGAGGAGTAAAGACCGATAATGACTTCACGTGATCTAGACTGTATGCTTCTGTTAATACATCCCAGAATTGTATTTGCCTTTTTTGCTGCTGCATCACACTGTTGACTCATGTTCAGTCTATGATCTATTAGTATACCTAAGTCTTTTTCACATGTACTGTTGCTTAGCTCTATTCCTCCCATTCTGTATATGCTTTTTTCATTTTTATTGCCCAGATGTAGTACTTTGCATTTTTCCCTGTTAAAAACCATTCTGTTGGTTGCTGCCCACTGCTCCAGTTTATTTAGGTCTTTTTGAATCCTCTCTCTCTCTTCTCTAGTATTAGCTATCCCTCTTAGCTTTGTGTCATCAGCAAATTTAATCAGTTTACCCTCAATTCCTTCATCTAAATCATTGATAAAGATGTTGAACAATACAGGTCCCAGGACGGAGCCCTGTGGTACCCCACTTGAGACATTCATCCAGCTTGATGTGAAGCCATTTACAACCACCCTTTGAGTCCGATCACGAAGCCAGTTATGAATCCACCTAACAGTTGCCTGGTCCATTGCATACTTGGTCATTTTTTCAATAAGGATGGTGTGAGATACTTTGTCAAATGCTTTGCTGAAGTCAAGATATACTATATCTACAGCATTTCCCTGATCCACCCAGTCAGTGATTCTGTCATAGAAGGAAATTAAGTTAGTCTGACATGACTTGTTAGTTACAAACCCATGCTGACTCTGGTTAATCACTTCATTCTTATCCATGTACTTACATACATGTTGTTTAATAATTTGTTCAAAGATCTTTCCTGGTATAGAAGTCAGACTCACCGGCCTATAGTTCCCTGGGTCCACCTTCTTCCCCTTTTTGAAGATAGGAACAACATTTGCTCTTCTCCAGTCTTCTGGGACTTCTCCTGTTCTCCAAGAATTTTCAAAGATTATGGAGAGTGGTTCTAAAATTTCTTCTACAATCTCCTTCAGTACTCTGGGGTGTAATTCATCTGGACCTGGAGACTTGAACTCATTTATGTTAGCTAAATATTCCCTCACAATCTTTCTGTTTACAGATAACGTGGATTCCTCTATTCCTTTAAAAGGACAGTGAAGATCAGTTGATGTTAGATTTTCTTTCTGAGAGAAAACAGATGCAAAATAGGAATTAAAAAGTTCGGCCTTCTCAACATCCTCTCTTACCATTTCTCCATTTTCATCCTGTAAAAATCCTATAGCATCTTTGACTTTTCTTTTACTTTTGACATATCCCCAAAATCCCTTTCTATTGCTTTTGACATCTCTTGCAAGCCTTAATTCATTGTCAGCTTTAGCTAACCTGATACTTGCCCTGCAGGATCTGCAGACTGCATTATAATCTTCTTTAGATATGCCTCCCTCTTTCCATTTAATAAACATTTCTTTCTTTCTTTTTAGCATGTGTTTAAGTTCTGTGTTCATCCATCCTGGTTTCCTTAAATGCTTCCCATTCTTTCTACTTTTCGGGATTGTTAACGATTGTGCTTTGAGAATCTCATTTTTAAAAATTTCCCATCCTTCCTGGACATTTCCCATCCTTCCCTCCCCTCTGGCCCCGCCCCTCCCGACCCCTCTGGCCCCTCCCTCCCCTCTGCAGACACACCATGGCTGGATGGAGCATCACTGGATCGCAGGCTCGGGTGCTGCATGGTCCATCCAAGCTCTGGCACTGAGTTTATCCAATGGGCCCTGCAGACAATTCTAGGCGGCTTCACACTTTGTGGATTTGCAACGCAGTTTCCCTGCAGATCATCAGCGTGGACGTTCCACGGCATTTACAGAAGCCAACAGCGGCCATGGTCTTTACCCAAAACACATTCTCACTTCCTGGAAAACTTCAGAATCTGCCATGAGGTGTGAAATGGTCTTCAGCAGCAGCATGTGAATATGTGCCGAATATCCGAGCTGCGGAATTCATTGCAGTCAATGGACGGGTGAATCCGCCTGGATGCAGATGCCACAGTTCACACTGCAGACGGCCCACAGCGAACTCGCCAAGTGTGAACGCAGCTTTACAATGTGGCGCTGATCATTACTAGCTTGTTGCTATTTTGCATCTTCATTTTGTGTCTGTTAAAGTTTTTACAGCAAATAATATAAAATCCGGTTATTCTGGAAACTATTCTGTTTTATGTCAGAAATTGGCAGATGTGGAGATTATACTAAAAGGCTAAAACATCCCAGAATATGGCTTCAAACGTAAAGCCAAAGGGAACAGGAAAGGAAGAGCCGGCGCCCCAAAAATCACATTTTACCCATCACTACTCTGCAGTGACACCGAGGAGGGGGCGGAGCTCTGAGGAGGGGGCGGAGCTCTGAGGAGGGGCGTGGGCGGAGCTCTGTGGAGGTGGCGTGGGCGGAGCTCCGAGGAGGGGGCGTGGCCGAGCACTGCTTGTTACTTCCTTGTTGTCTTTCTCTCGGGTTCTGCCTGTGAAGCTGCACAGTGTGAACGCGCTCCTACACTCCGCACATATCGCAGCGTCTCCTCCGGCTCAGGGTCTTGGTTCTGCTGCAGTTTCTTGGCCTCTGTACACACAGGGCGCGGCTCCTCTCTGAGCTGCGGCGTCTTCTTCGTGGCCCGGGGCCCCACATGCTGAGGGCTCAGTGCTGGAGTCCCCGCCCTGTACACAGACAGCAGCCTCCGCTGTGACTCCATCCATCACCACTGGGGCTGACACCAGAGAGCAACAGAGCGCAACACAGACCTACACCGAGCGGGAGGAGCTGCGGTGACGTCATCACTTCACATGGCCTTCACTTCTCTCCGGAGCCCCGCCCCTGATCACATGGCGGTGACGTCACCACAGGGCCTTCACCACCTCTCTCCTGAGCTCCGCCCCCTGATCACATGGCGGTGACGTCACCACAGGGCCTTCACCACCTCTCTCCTGAGCCCCGCCCCTGATCACACGGCGGTGACGTCACCACAGGTCCTTCACCACCTCTCTCCTGAGCCCCGCCCCTGATCACACGGCGGTGACGTCACCACAGGTCCTTCACCACTTCTCTCCTGAGCTCCGCCCCCTGATCACATGGCGGTGACGTCACCACAGGGCCTTCACCACCTCTCTCCTGAGCCCCGCCCCTGATCACACGGCGGTGACGTCACCACAGGTCCTTCACCACTTCTCTCCTGAGCTCCGCCCCCTGATCACATGGCGGTGACGTCACCACAGGTCCTCCCGCTCTCAGTGCAGCAGCTCCGTCCTGGTTGTGCGCAGCTCTTGCTCTCTGGTATCAGCCAGCAGCAGGTTTCCGCTTCCCGCCATTCCGGTGAGATTACAGGGAGGGTTTGTGGTGAATCTGTGAGAGGAGAGTGTGGGGTGAGATCAGAGCTGTTCCTGTGGAGGCTCCTGCTCCATGTGACTGCGGCTCCTCAGTGTTGTATGGGGGATGTGCAGCGGCTCCTCCTCACCTCACCGCCCCCGCTGGAGGTGGAGTTACCACGGTGACCGCCCCCGCTGGAGGTGGAGTTACCACGGTGACCGTCCCCCGCTGGAGGTGGAGTTACCACGGTGACCGTCCCCCGCTGGAGGTGGAGTTACCACGGTGACCGTCCCCCGCTGGAGGTGGAGTTACCACGGTGACCGTCCCCCGCTGGAGGTGGAGTTACCACGGTGACCGTCCCCCGCTGGAGGTGGAGTTACCACGGTGACCGCCCCCGCTGGAGGTGGAGTTACCACGGTGACCGTCCCCCGCTGGAGGTGGAGTTACCACGGTGACCGTCCCCCGCTGGAGGTGGAGTTACCACGTGACCGACCCCCGCTGGAGGTGGAGTTACCACGGTGACCGTCCCCCGCTGGAGGTGGAGTTACCACGTGACCGACCCCCGCTGGAGGTGGAGTTACCACGGTGACCGCCCCCGCTGGAGGTGGAGTTACCACGGTGACCGCCCCCCGCTGGAGGTGGAGTTACCACGGTGACCGTCCCCCGCTGGAGGTGGAGTTACCACGGTGACCGTACCCCGCTGGAGGTGGAGTTACCACGGTGACCGCCCCCGCTGGAGGTGGAGTTACCACGGTGACCGTCCCCCGCTGGAGGTGGAGTTACCACGGTGACCTTTCCCCGCTGGCGGTGTGGTTACCACGGTGACCGTCCCCCGCTGGCGGTGCAGTTACCACGGTGACCGTCCCCCGCTGGAGGTGTAGTTACCACGGTGACCGTCCCCCGCTGGCACTGTAGTTACCACGGTGACCGTCTCCCGCTGGAGTTGTGGTTACCACGGTGACCGTCCCCCGCTGGCGCTGTAGTTACCACGGTGACCGTCCCCCGCTGGTGGTGTAGTTACCACGGTGACCGTCCCCCCCCCGCTGGAGGTGTAGTTACCACGGTGACGGCCCCCCGCTGGCTGTGTAGTTACAACGGTGACCGTCCTCCTACGAGGCTGATAATGAGCGGTCAGATCGGTGGAGGAGGCCGCGGTGGAGTTTGTGGCTTTTCCTCCAGATTCTTCCTGATAAATGTCGGATATTTGGGGCAGAATTCAGTGATTGTCGTTATATCGTCCCCTGTGATCTCCATCTTCTTCTTTATCATTAAGACGCCGGCAGGGCGAGATCCCTCCAGCTGATCCAGTGTTCATCCCTCCTTCTCCTGAATGACCCCGAGGATGGACGAGGACGAGACCACCAGAAGATTATTACACTTCACCCTGGAGATCATCTCCCTGCTGAGCGGAGAGGTAACTCCTCTACATTTCTATCAGCTTTATTGTGTTATGTAACAAGTCCGACATCGGGAAGAGGAAATCCAGAAGAGGAAGAGAAGGATTCTTTACTGTAAGAGCAGTGATTGTGTGCAGCTCTCTGCCAGAAGGAGTTGTCATGGGGATTCCCTATAAGAGCTGTAGAGGGGCCTGGATGTCTGTCCTGAGTGTAATAATATTCCAGGTTATGGCCCCAGATTACTGGAGACGGTTATTGATCCCGGGATTTCTACTGATTGTCAGATCTGGAGTCGGGAAGGAATTCTTCTCCCTAAGTGTCTCTCTCCATACACAGGATTACACAATAGTGAGGAAGACACCGGGGGAGGGTGTGACTCCCATCATCCATCTCCAGGAGTCAGGAGGGCGGAGCCCAGACCCCATCACAGAGCCTCCCCCGCACCCCCCGATACATGAGAGGAAGAGGAAGATCCTAGAGCTCAGCAACAAGATGATTGAGCTGCTGAGCGGAGAGGTGACTGCTGGGACATTATACAAGACAGCACTGGAGGATTCTGGGTGATGACCGGAGAGGTGACTGCTGGGACATTATACAGGACCGCACTGGAGGATTCTGGGTGATGACCGGAGAGGTGACTGCTGGGACATTATACAGGACAGCACTGGAGGATTCTGGGTGATGACCGGAGAGGTGACTGCTGGGACATTATACAGGACCGCACTGGAGGATTCTGGGTGATGACCGGAGAGGTGACTGCTGGGACATTATACAGGACAGCACTGGAGGATTCTGGGTGATGACCGGAGAGGTGACTGCTGAAACATTATACAGGACAGCACTGGAGGATTCTGGGTGATGACCGGAGAGGTGACTACTGGGACATTATACAGGACAGCACTGGAGGATTCTGGGTGATGAGCGGAGAGGTGACTGCTGGGACATTATACAGGGCAGCACTGGAGGATTCTGGGTGATGATCGGAGAGGTGACTACTGGGACATTATACAGGACCGCACTGGAGGATTCTGGGTGATGAGCGGAGAGGTGACTGCTGGGACATTATACAGGACAGCACTGGAGGATTCTGGGTGATGACCGGAGAGGTGACTGCTGGGACATTATACAGGACGGCACTGGAGGATTCTGGGTGATGACCGGAGACGTGACTGCTGGGAGATTATACAGGACGGCACTGGAGGATTCTGCGTGATGACGGAGAGGTGACTTCTGGGACATTATACAGGACGGCACTGGAGGATTCTGGGTGATGAGTGGAGAGGTGACTGCTGGGACACTATACAGGACGGCACTGGAGGATTCTGGGTGATGACCGGAGAGGTGACTGCTGGGACACTATACAGGACAGCACTGGAGGATTCTGGGTGATGACCGGAGAGGTGACTGCTAGGACATTATACAGGACAGCACTGGAGGATTCTGGGTGATGACCGGAGAGGTGACTGCTGGGACATTATACAGTACAGCACTGGAGGATTCTGGGTGATGACTGAAGAGGTGACTGCTGGGACATTATACAGGACAGCACTGGAGGATTCTGGGTGATGACCGGAGAGGTGACTACTGGGACATTATACAGGACAGCACTGGAGGATTCTGGGTGATGAGCGGAGAGGTGACTGCTGGGACATTATACAGGACAGCACTGGAGGATTCTGGGTGATGACTGAAGAGGTGACTGCTGGGACATTATACAGGACCGCACTGGAGGATTCTGGGTGATGAGCGGAGAGGTGACTGCTGGGACATTATACAGGACAGCACTGGAGGATTCTGGGTGATGACCGGAGAGGTGACTGCTGGGACATTATACAGGACGGCACTGGAGGATTCTGGGTGATGACCGGAGAGGTGACTGCTGGGACATTATACAGGACGGCACTGGAGGATTCTGGGTGATGACCAGACAGGTGACTGCTGGGACACTATACAGGACGGCACTAGAGGATTCTGGGTGATGACCGGAGAGGTGACTGCTGGGATATTATACAGAACGTCACTGGAGGATTCTGGGTGATGACGGAGAGGTGACTGCTGGGACATTATACAGGACGGCACTGGAGGATTCTGGGTGATGACCGGAGAGGTGACTGCTGGGACACTATACAGGACAGCACTGGAGGATTCTGGGTGATGACCGGAGAGGTGACTGCTGGGACATTATACAGGACAGCACTGGAGGATTCTGGGTGATGACCGGAGAGGTGACTGCTGGGAGATTATACAGGACGGCACTGGAGGATTCTGGGTGATGACGGAGAGGTGACTGCTGGGACATTATACAGGACCGCACTGGAGGATTCTGGGTGATGACGGAGAGGTGACTGCTGGGACACTATACAGGACGGCACTAGAGGATTCTGGGTGATGACCGGAGAGGTGACTGCTGGGACATTATGCAGGACGGCACTGGAGGATTCTGGATGATGACCGGAGAGGTGACTGCTGGGACACTATACAGGACAGCACTGGAGGATTCTGGGTGATGACCGGAGAGGTGACTGCTAGGACATTATGCAGGATGGCACTGGAGGATTCTGGGTGATGACCGGAGAGGTGACTGCTGGGACATTATACAGGACGGCACTGGAGGATTCTGGGTGATGACCGGAGAGGTGACTGCTGGGAGATTATACAGGATGGCACTGGAGGATTCTGGGTGATGACCGGAGAGTTGACTGCTGGGACACTATACAGGACAGCACTGGAGGATTCTGGGTGATGACCGGAGAGGTGACTGCTTGGACATTATACAAGACAGCACTGGAGGATTCTGGGTGATGAGCGGAGAGGTGACTGCGGGGTCATTATACAGGACAGCACTGGAGGATTCTGGGTGATGACCGGAGAGGTGATTGCTGGGACATTATACAGGACAGCACTGGAGGATTCTGGGTGATGACCGGAGAGGTGACTGCTGGGACATTATACAGGATAGCACTGGAGGATTCTGGGTGATGACCGGAGAGTTGACTGCTGGGACACTATACAGGACAGCACTGGAGGATTCTGGGTGATGACCGGAGAGGTGACTGCTTGGACACTATACAGGACAGCACTGGAGGATTCTGGGTGATGACCGGAGAGGTGATTGCTGGGACATTATACAGGACAGCACTGGAGGATTCTGGGTGATGACCGGAGAGGTGACTGCTGGGACATTATACAGGATAGCACTGGAGGATTCTGGGTGATGAGCGGAGAGGTGACTGCTGGGACATTATACAGGACAGCACTGGAGGATTCTGGGTGATGACCGGAGAGGTGACTGCTGGGACATTATACAGGACAGCACTGGAGGATTCTGGGTGATGACCGGAGAGGTGACTGCTGGGATATTATACAGAACGGCACTGGAGGATTCTGGGTGATGACCGGAGAGGTGACTGCTGGGACATTATACAGGACAGCACTGGAGGATTCTGGGTGATGAGCGGAGAGGTGACTGCTGGGACATTATACAGGACAGCACTGGAGGATTCTGGGTGATGAGCGGAGAGGTGACTGCTGGGACATTATACAGGACGGCACTGGAGGATTCTGGGTGATGACCGGAGAGGTGACTGCTGGGACATTGTACAGGACAGCACTGGAGGATTCTGGGTGATGAGCGGAGAGGTGACTGCCGGGACATTATACAGGACAGCACTGGAGGATTCTGGGTGATGAGCGGAGAGGTGACTGCTGGGACATTATACAGGACAGCACTGGAGGATTCTGGGTGATGACCGGAGAGGTGACTGCTGGGACATTGTACAGGACAGCACTGGAGGATTCTGGGTGATGAGCGGAGAGGTGACTGCCGGGACATTATACAGGACAGCACTGGAGGATTCTGGGTGATGACGGTGTCGTTGTTGTCAGGTTCCTATAAGGTGTCAGGACGTCGCTGTCTATCTCTCCATGGAGGAGTGGGAGTATCTAGAAGGACACCAGGATCGGTACCAGGAGGTGATGATGGAGCAGCTCCGGCCTCTTACACCTGGTTCGCTGTAGATGACGTGTAATGATGAATCTCCCATTTTCGGCTTTTCTCCTCTTTTTTTGCCTTGTACATGTGACTCTTGTGCTGCTGTTCTCGCTCCCTCACTGTCTCGTCTTCTCCGCTCCCCTCCCCCATCGCTCACACAGGAGAGTGATTGTCAGCAGCGTTTGATTTTACATTCTGTGGATAAATCAGCAGATTTCCGATTGTGTTTGGAGGACAACGAAGCCTCATAAGGCGACAGCAGAAGAAATATTAGGAAGATTCATCGCTTCATGACATAATGGCCGATCAGTAATGAGGGTTATGAAGGGTCGTTCCTCCTAAGCTTTTTGGGGTCTCAGGACTTGTTCTGGTAACTGATGGGGTCCTTTGTCCCCTGATCCGACGTCCCACACTGGACGGTTACTCCGGTGATGTCCCCCCCGGTATCAGTATGGTACAATATAAGGGAGGGCCCTGCTCACAGTCTACATGTTACAGGGGAATAGAAGGAGTTTCGTATCGGACTCGACCAGAATAAGATGTTACACGTCTCTGAGGTCTCAGATTTGTAGTGATTTACATTTATTGTGCATTGTTCCTTACAGGGAACCTGTGTGGTTGGATATCGCCAGTAACATGCACATATGGGGTTAATCTGCTGGTTAATAGCATTAGGGAGGTGCCCGGCCGCTGTACTGAGTGTGCGGCGCCCGGAAGCCCCCGGCTTTCAGTCATGCAGGCACCAACGCAGCTACTGTCACCGTACGCAGCACTGAGCGGCGTCTGTAACTGCGCCCGGGACTGAGACTGACAGCCGGCTCAGCAGTGCATCAGTACAGAGCGACCGTCACTCAGTGTCGGGGCGCAGTTACAGCTGTCGCTCACAGTGCTGCCAGTGGTGACTGTAGCTACACCTTCTTGATTCCTTGGGATTACATCAGATCAGGCCTATGCATTTTTTGTGAGGGTGGTAGTAGTGGCGAGGGACTGTTGTGTTCCTACACCCTGGCTCCCTGACAAAGACAAATGTCCCCATTCTCCTGTGCTGTGCGTGTGGTGCAGAACACTAATGTTTTGGTCGCAGATCTCTGCCGTCTTCGGTTTTTCCACTTCAGTAACCGCCGCACACACGATAGGGGACTTCCACTCCGCTTTATAAAAAAGAACTTTACTTAACCGTCCAACTTCACCATGAGGGAACACGCAGTATTGGGCGCATCCTTTTCCAGGTGCACAGTTCATTGCACAGCATATGTTAATATTCACCGTCTGTTTCTCCTGAGATGTCCCTTCCATAGTCGACCTCTTTGGCCTCTGAGACCCTCGCAGTTTTTAGAGTCCCCTTCCATTTCCTCTGTACTATTCCCCGTCCGACTTCCCCTTCTGGGAAGATTTTGAGACAAGTTACTCTGCTGACTCCTGTGGACCGTAGGCCCCGAACATTAAGGGAAAGTCGTTTTAGAGTTCCTGACTAACGTCCCTCTGCTGCTGGTCGGACCGGGTTTCTGTGCCCCCTGGACCTCCAGCTACTGCTCTGTCACATCCCTCCCTCAGAACTAACTGACAGGAAAAACCGTTACTCCGCCCTGGCCTAATCTCCTCCCCTTTTGACTGGGCCAATCACCAATCCTCCTTCGGTTGCTGGGCAGACTTCCCGTTACTCCCCTGCTGCAGTCACTAAACCTCCTGGTAACTACCCCGGCTCCTCCTGCTCTGCAGCTATTGCTAAACACAGTAACTGTTTCTATCCTAAACTATTGCGTTCACCACTACACTGTACCCAATTCCTAATAATAATAATACGTTTCATTTATATAGCGCCAACATATTCCGCAGCACTTTACAATTAAGCGGGGACAGGTACAGACAATAAATTCAATACAAGGTAAGGTTGTTTAAACAGTTACATTAGGAGCGAGGGTCCGGCCGCTCGCACGCTTACATTCTACAAGGGAATGGGGGGACACAGTAGGTGCAAAGTGCTTGTTATTTCAGGTCTGACAATTATAATAAATAGGGATTTTCATATAAAGCTGCATGATCCGGTCATCAGCCCGTATGTATAAGTGCAATAATCAAGTATCGAGTGCAGTTATCTTGTGCATGGAGGGTGAGGAGACAGATGAATAGTAGGGAACAGATTCTGAATAATATTTAGAAGGAGGGAACAGGGGAAAGTTAGTTTACTGAGTAGTTGAGGTGGTCGGCTTGTTTAAAGAGATGGGTTTTTAAAGCGCGCTTGAAGACATGGGGGCTAGGCATCAGTCGGATCGTTTGGGGCAGAGCATTCCAGAGAACTGGTGCAGCACGAGAGAAGTCTTGGAGACGGAGGTGCGAGGTTCAGATTATGAGGGATGTTAGTCTTAGGTCATTTGTAGAACGGAGGGCACGTGTAGGGCGATAGACAGAGATGAGAGAGGAGATATAAGGCGGTACAGAACTGTGGAGAGCTTTGTGGGTGAAAGCAATGAGTTTATATTGGACCCTGTAGCGAATGGGCAACCAGTGTAATGACTGGCACAAGGTGGAGGCATCGGTGAAGCGGCTGGACAGAAATACGACCCTGGCTGCCGCATTCAGGACAGATTGGAGAGGAGAAAGTTTGGTAAGAGGGAGACCGATCAGAAGAGAGTTGCAGTAGTCCAGACGAGAGTGAATAAGAGCGACAGTAAGAGTTTTAGCAGTTTCAAAGGTGAGAAAAGGTCGGATTCTGGAGATGTTTTTAAGATGCAGGTGACAAGAGCGAGTGAGTGATCGGATATAGGGAGTAAAGGAAATGTTAGTGTTGAATATGACCCCAAGGCAGCGGGCGTGCTGCTGGGAGTTATGGTTGAACCATCCAAGGTAATTTCGATGTTAGGTAGAGTTGGGTTAGTAGAGGGGAGAAACACAAGAAGTTCAGTTTTAGAGAGATTCAGTTTAAGATAGAGGGAGGACATGATGTTAGAGACAGCGGACAGATAATCCTTGGTATTTTGTATTAGGGTAGGGGTGATGTCAGGTGAAGAAGTGTATAGTTGGGTGTCGTCAGCATAGAGATAATACTGAAACCCAAATCTGCTGATTGTTTGTCCAATACGGGCAGTGTATAGAGAGAAGAGGAGGGGGCCTAGGACTGAGCCCTGCGGGACCTCGATAGTAAGGGGACGAGGAGAGGAAGAGGAGCCGGCAAAAGATACAGTGAAGGAGCGGTCAGAGAGGTAGGAGGAGAACCAGGAGAGAACGGTTTCCTTGAGGCCTATAGAGTGGAGCACAGTGAGGAGGAGCTGGTGATCCACAGTGTCAAATGCAGCCGAGAGATCCAGGAGAATCAGCAGGGAGCAGTGACCTTTGGATTTAGCTGTTAGTAGATCATTAGAGACTTTAGTGAGGGCAGTTTCAGTAGAGTGTAAGGAGCGGAAACCAGATTGTAGAGGGTCAAGAAGAGAGTTATCTGAGAGAGAGCGGATTAGACGGGAGTGGACCAAGCGTTCCAGGAGTTTAGAGATGTAAGGAAGGTTAGAGACAGGTCTGTAGTTAGCAGTGCAGTTCTGGTCCAGGGATGGCTTTTTAAGTAAAGGGGTTATGATGGCATGTTTAAATGAGGAGGGAAAGATACCTGAAGAAAGAGAGAGGTTAAATATTTTAGTCAGGTGAGTGGTGACCACCGGTGAGAGAGACTGCAGGAGATGTGAAGGAATGGGGTCACTGTTGCAGGTTGTAGGTCGAGGAGAAGCGAGGAGCTGGGTAACTTCTTCTTCTCTAACAGGCTCAAAGATGGCTAGTGAGCTTGAAGTGCGGCAGGGAAGGGGATCCAGGCACTGAGGAGATTGGGCTGAGATGTCCTGATGGATGTGGTTGATTTTTTTCTAGGAAATAAGTGGCCAGATCCTCTCTGCTGAGGTTGGTGGTGGGGTCCTGTGCATTAGGGTTTCAGGAGGGAGTTTAAGGTTTCAAAAAGTCGTTTTGGATTGTTGGACAGTAAAGTGATGAGGGTGGTGAAGTAGGATTGTTTGGCCAGATAAAGGGCAGAGTTATAGGTTTTGAGCATGAATTTATAGTGGATGAAGTCCTCTGCTAAAAGAGATTTTCCCCACTGCCGCTTAGCACACCTTGAGCAACGCTGAAGAAAACGTGTTTGCATTGTGTGCCAGGGCTGCCGTTGTCTCTGTCGGGTCTTTCTGCGTATAGAAGGTGCTGCTTCATCTAGGGCGCTCTTCACTGTATTATTGTAGTGTGACAATGCCAAGTCTGGACAGGAGACGGAGGAGATGGGGGCTGAAGATGTGTGGAGATTGTCCATAAGCTGCTGGGTATTAATGGCACGTGTATTTCTAGAAGTGAGGTAATTGGGGGTGTCCCGGGGGAGAAGGAAAGAAGGTTGTGGTCCGAGAGCGGGAGAAGGGAGTTAGTAAAGTCATGCAACGAGCATTGGGAGAAAACCAGGTCCAGAGTATTCCAGTCTTCATGTGTAGGACAGTTAGTAACCTAAGAGAGGCAGATTGGGAGAGGAGATCATTGATGGGGATGTTAAAGTCTCCCATGATGAGGGTGGGGATGTCACAGGATAGAAAGTGAGGAAGCCAGGTGGCAAAGTGATCCAGGAACTGGCAGCAGGAGCCTGGAGGGCGATACACAACCGCCACTCCCAGGGAGAAGGGTTTGAAGAGTCTGACGGTGTGGACTTCAAAGGAAGGAAACATAAGTGAGGGAACCGGGGTGGGGGGTGACCTGGAAAGCACATTGTGGTGAAAGGAGCAAACCAACACCTCCACCCTGTCTATTCTCAGGTCTGGCCGCATGTGAAAATTTCATCCCACCAAATGAGAGAGCAGCAGCTGCGGTGGTGTCTGAATGCTGGGTCCAGATTTTTGTAATAGCCAGAAGGTGAAGGGAATTGCTGAGGAAAAAATCGTGAATGTAAGTTAGTTTGTTACACACAGACCGTGCGTTCCAGAAAGCACAATGAAAGCAATAGGAGAGGGCATGCACCGAATGTTAATTAGATTAGCAGGGTTTCTATATGCAGCTGGAGGAGAGTATATGTTAGTGCAGAGAGGCCCAGGGTTGGGGGAGATGTCGCAGCGACTAGGAGAAGGAGAAAAAAGAGAAAGAGCAGGTGGTGCAATGATTTGTATGAACGTTTTGAGTGCTGTATGGAGGTAGTGGATGGTTTGGAGTGGGTGAGAAATGTCAGTAGAGCCTCAGAGTTATACATGGGAGAGGGGAGAAGGGAGGGGTGGATATGGAGAGAGTGCATAAAAACAAGTAAGAGGCAGATTGCTATGACCAATGCATAATGCAATACAACTGACCAAGAAGCAGCATGTTTGTATGAATATCTTATGCACCTTACCTGTCTCCTGCCCTGTCCAACTGCCCTTGTATAACTGCTTATTAAAAGCACTTTAAGCTATTGCACTTAGTCTGTTGCACGTGTGACCCAGCATGCGTGCTATCCTGAGCCAGAGCTGAATATACACTGCTCAAAAAAATAAAGGGAACACTTAAATAAAACATCATAGATCTGAAGGAATGAAATATTCTCATTGAATACTTTGTTCTGTACGAAGTGGAATGTGCTGACAACAAAATCACACAAAAATAATCAGTGGAAATCACATTTATTAACCAATGGAGGCCTGGATTTAGGGTCACCCCCAAAATTAAAGTGGAAAAACACACTACAGGCTGATACAACTTTGATGTAATGTCCTTAAAACAAGTCACAATGAGGCTCAGTATTGTGCGTGGCCTCCACGTGCCTGTATGACCTCCCTACAACACCTGGGCATGCTCCTGATGAGGCTGAGTATTGTGTGTGGCCTCCACGTGCCTGTATGACCTCCCTACAACGCCTGGTCATGCTCCTGATGAGGGTGAGTATTGTGTGTGGCCTCCACATGCCTGTATGACCTCCCTACAACGCCTGGGCATGCTCCTGATGAGGGTGAGTATTGTGTGTTGCCTCCACGTGCCTGTATGACCTCCCTACAACGCCTGGACATGCTCCTGATGAGGCTGAGTATTGTGTGTGGCCTCCACGTGCCTGTATGACCTCCCTACAACGCCTGGGCATGCTCCTGATGAGGTTGTGGATGGTCTCCTGTGGGATCTCCTCCCAGACCTGGACTAAAGCATCCGCCAACTCCTGGACAGTCTGTGGTGCAACGTGACGTTGGTGGATGGAACGAGACATGATGTCCCAGATGGAGGGGGCCGTAGGAGGGCAACAACCCAGCAGCAGGACCGTTACCTACTCCTTTGTGCAAGGAGGAACAGGAGGAGCACTGCCAGAGCCCTGCAAAATGACCTCCAGCAGGCCAAAAATGTGCATGTGTCTGCACAAACGGTTAGAAACCGACTCCATGAGGGTGGTATAAGGGCCCGACGTCCACAAATGGGGGTTGTGCTCACAGCCCAACACCGTGCAGGACGCTTGGCATTTGCCACAGAACACCAGTATTGGCAAAGTCGCCACTGGCGCCCTCTGCTCTTCACAGATGAAAGCAGGTTAACACTGAGCACATGTGACAGACGTGACAGAGTCTGGAGACGCCATGGAGAGCGATCTGCTGCCTGCAACATCCTTCAGCATGACCGGTTTGGCAGTGAGTCAGTAATGGTGTGGGGTGGCATTTCTTTGGAGGGCCGCACAGCCCTCCATGTGCTCGCCAGAGGTAGCCTGACGGTCATTAGGTACCGAGATGAGATCCTCAGACCTCTTGTGAGACCATATGCTGGTGTGGTTGGCCCTGGGTTCCTCCTAATGCAGGGCAATGCCGGACCTCATGTGGCTGGAGTGTGTCAGCAGTTCCTGCAAGATGAAGGCATTGAAGCTATGGACTGGCCCACCCATTCCCCAGACCTGAATCCGATTGAGTACATCTGGGACATCATCTCTCGCTCTATCCACCAACGTCACGCTGCACCACAGGCTTCCAGGAGTTGGCGGATGCTTTAGTCCAGGTCTGGGAGGAGATCCCACAGGAGACCATCTGCAACCTCATCAGGAGCATGCCCAGGCGTTGTAGGGAGGTCATACAGGCACGTGGAGGCCACACACAATACTGAGCCTCATCAGGAGCATGTCCAGGCGTTGTAGGGAGGTCATACAGGCACGTGGAGGCCACACACAATACTGAGCCTCATCAGGAGCATGCCCAGGCGTTGTAGGGAGGTCATACAGGCACGTGGAGGCCACACACAATACTGAGCCTCATCAGGAGCATGCCAAGGCGTTGTAGGGAGGTCATACAGGCACGTGGAGGCCACACACAATACTGAGCCTCATCAGGAGCATGCCCAGGCGTTGTAGGGAGGTCATACAGGCACGTGGAGGCCACACACAATACTGAGACTCATCAGGAGCATGCCCAGGCGTTGTAGGGAGGTCATACAGGCACGTGGAGGCCACACACAATACTCAGCCTCATCAGGAGCATGCCCAGGCGTTGTAGGGAGGTCATACAGTCACGTGGAGGCCACACACAATACTCAGCCTCATCAGGAGCATGCCCAGACGTTGTAGGGAGGTCATACAGGCACGTGGAGGCCACACACAATACTCAGCCTCATCAGGAGCATGCCCAGGCGTTGTAGGGAGGTCATACAGGCACGTGGAGGCCACACACAATACTCAGCCTCATCAGGAGCATGCCCAGGCGTTGTAGGGAGGTCATACAGGCACGTGGAGGCCACAAACAATACTCAGCCTCATCAGAAGCATGCCCAGGCGTTGTAGGGAGGTCATACAGGCACGTGGAGGCCGCACACAATACTCAGCCTCATCAGGAGCATGCCCAGGCATTGTAGGGAGGTCATACAGGCACGTGGAGGCCACACACAATACTCAGCCTCATCAGGAGCATGTCCAGGCGTTGTAGGGAGGTCATACAGGCACGTGGAGGCCACACACAATACTCAGCCTCATCAGGAGCATGCCCAGGCGTTGTAGGGAGGTCATACAGGCACGTGGAGGCCACACACAATACTGAGCCTCATCAGGAGCATGCCCAGGCGTTGTAGGGAGGTCATACAGGCACGTGGAGGCCACACACAATACTGAGCCTCATCAGGAGCATGCCCAGGCATTGTAGGGAGGTCATACAGGCACGTGGAGGTCACACACAATACTCAGCCTCATCAGGAGCATGCCCAGGCGTTGTAGGGAGGTCATACAGGCAGGTGGAGGCCACACACAATACTCAGCCTCATCAGGAGCATGCCCAGGCATTGTAGGGAGGTCATACAGGCACGTGGAGGTCACACACAATACTCAGCCTCATCAGGAGCATGCCCAGGCATTGTAGGGAGGTCATAGAGGTACGTGGAGGCCACACACAATACTCAGCCTCATCAGGAGCATGCCCAGGCATTGTAGGGAGGTCATACAGGCACGTGGATGCCACACACAATACTCAGCCTCATCAGGAGCATGCCCAGGCGTTGTAGGGAGGTCATACAGGCACGTGGAGGCCACACACAATATTGAGCCTCATCAGCAGCATGTCCAGGCGTTGTAGGGAGGTCATACAGGCACGTGGAGGCCACACACAATACTCAGCCTCATCAGGAGCATGCCCAGGTGTTGTAGGGAGGTCATACAGGCACGTGGAGGCCACACACAATACTCAGCCTCATCAGGAGCATGCCCAGGCGTTGTAGGGAGGTCATACAGGCACGTGGAGGCCACACACAATACTGAGCCTCATCAGGAGCATGCCCAGGCGTTGTAGGGAGGTCATACAGGCACGTGGAGGTCACACACAATACTCAGCCTCATCAGGAGCATGCCCAGGCGTTGTAGGGAGGTCATACAGGCACGTGGAGGCCACACACAATACTCAGCCTCATCAGGAGCATGCCCAGGTGTTGTAGGGAGGTCATACAGGCACGTGGAGGCCACACACAATACTCTGCCTCATCATTAGCATGCCCAGGCGTTGTAGGGAGGTCATACAGGCACGTGGAGGCCACACACAATACTCAGCCTCATCAGGAGCATGCCCAGGCATTGTAGGGAGGTCATACAGGCACGTGGAGGCCACACACAATACTGAGCCTCATCAGGAGCATGTCCAGGCGTTGTAGGGAGGTCATACAGGCACGTGGAGGCCACACACAATACTCAGCCTCATCAGGAGCATGCCCAGGCATTGTAGGGAGGTCATACAGGCACGTGGAGGCCACACACAATACTGAGCCTCATCAGGAGCATGTCCAGGCGTTGTAGGGAGGTCATACAGGCACGTGGAGGCCACACACAATACTGAGCCTCATCAGGAGCATGCCCAGGCGTTGTAGGGAGGTCATACAGGCACGTGGAGGCCACACACAATACTGAGACTCATCAGGAGCATGCCCAGGCGTTGTAGGGAGGTCATACAGGCACGTGGAGGCCACACACAATACTCAGCCTCATCAGGAGCATGCCCAGGCGTTGTAGGGAGGTCATACAGGCACGTGGAGGCCACACACAATACTGAGCCTCATCAGGAGCATGTCCAGGCATTGTAGGGAGGTCATACAGGCACGTGGAGGCCACACACAATACTCAGCCTCATCAGGAGCATGCCCAGGCGTTGTAGGGAGGTCATACAGACACGTGGAGGCCACACACAATACTCAGCCTCATCAGGAGCATGCCCAGGCGTTGTAGGGAGGTCATACAGGCACGTGGAGGCCACACACAATACTGAGCCTCATCAGGAGCATGCCCAGGCGTTGTAGGGAGGTCATACAGGCACGTGGAGGTCACACACAATACTCAGCCTCATCAGGAGCATGCCCAGGCGTTGTAGGGAGGTCATACAGGCACGTGGAGGCCACACACAATACTCAGCCTCATCAGGAGCATGCCCAGGCGTTGTAGGGAGGTCATACAGGCACGTGGAGGCCACACACAATACTCAGCCTCATCAGGAGCATGCCCAGGCGTAGTAGGGAGGTCATACAGACACGTGGAGGCCACACACAATACTCAGCCTCATCAGGAGCATGCCCAGGCGTTGTAGGGAGGTCATACAGACACGTGGAGGCCACACACAATACTCAGCCTCATCAGGAGCATGCCCAGGTGTTGTAGGGAGGTCATACAGGCACGTGGAGGCCACACACAATACTCAGCCTCATCAGGAGCATGCCCAGGTGTTGTAGGGAGGTCATACAGGCACGTGGAGGCCACACACAATACTCAGCCTCATCAGGAGCATGCCCAGGCGTTGTAGGGAGGTCATACAGACACGTGGAGGCCACACACAATACTCAGCCTCATCAGGAGCATGCCCACGCGTTGTAGGGAGGTCATACAGGCACGTGGAGGCCACACACAATACTCAGCCTCATCAGGAGCATGCCCAGGCGTTGTAGGGAGGTAATACAGACACGTGGAGGCCACACACAATACTCAGCCTCATCAGGAGCATGCCCAGGTTTTGTAGGGAGGTCATACAGGCACGTGGAGGCCACACACAATACTCAGCCTGATCAGGAGCATGCCCAGGCGTGTAGGGAGGTTATACAGGCACGTGGAGGCCACACACAATACTCAGCCTCATCAGGAGCATGCCCAGGCGTTGTAGGGAGGTCATACAGACACGTGGAGGCCACACACAATACTCAGCCTCATCAGGAGCATGCCCAGGCGTTGTAGGGAGGTCATACAGGCACGTGGAGGCCACACACAATACTCAGCCTCATGAGGAGCATGCCCAGGCGTTGTAGGGAGGTCATACAGGCATGTGGAGGCCACACACAATACTCAGCCTCATCAGGAGCATGCCCAGGCATTGTAGGGAGGTCATACAGGCACGTGGAGGCCACACACAATACTCAGCCTCATCAGGAGCATGCCCAGGCGTTGTAGGGAGGTCATACAGGCACGTGGAGGCCACACACAATACTCAGCCTCATCAGGAGCATGCCCAGGCGTTGTAGGGAGGTCATACAGGCACGTGGAGGCCACACACAATACTCAGCCTCATCAGGAGCATGCCCAGGCGTTGTAGGGAGGTCATACAGGCACGTGGAGGCCACACACAATACTGAGCCTCATCAGGAGCATGCCCAGGCGTTGTAGGGAGGTCATACAGGCACGTGGAGGTCACACACAATACTCAGCCTCATCAGGAGCATGCCCAGGCGTTGTAGGGAGGTCATACAGGCACGTGGAGGCCACACACAATACTCAGCCTCATCAGGAGCATGCCCAGGTGTTGTAGGGAGGTCATACAGGCACGTGGAGTCCACACACAATACTCTGCCTCATCATTAGCATGCCCAGGCGTTGTAGGGAGGTCATACAGGCACGTGGAGGCCACACACAATACTCAGCCTCATCAGGAGCATGCCCAGGCGTTGTAGGGAGGTCATACAGGCACGTGGAGGCCACACACAATACTGAGCCTCATCAGGAGCATGTCCAGACGTTGTAGGGAGGTTATACAGGCACGTGGAGGCCACACACAATACTCAGCCTCATCAGGAGCATGCCCAGGCGTTGTAGGGAGGTCATACAGGCACGTGGAGGCCACACACAATACTCAGCCTCATCAGCAGCATGCCCAGGCGTTGTAGGGAGGTCATACAGGCACGTGGAGGCCACACACAATACTGAGCCTCATCAGGAGCATGTCCAGGCGTTGTAGGGAGGTCATACAGGCACGTGGAGGCCACACACAATACTGAGCCTCATCAGGAGCATGCCCAGGCGTTGTAGGGAGGTCATACAGGCACGTGGAGGCCACACACAATACTGAGACTCATCAGGAGCATGCCCAGGCGTTGTAGGGAGGTCATACAGGCACGTGGAGGCCACACACAATACTCAGCCTCATCAGGAGCATGCCCAGGCGTTGTAGGGAGGTCATACAGGCACGTGGAGGCCACACACAATACTGAGCCTCATCAGGAGCATGTCCAGGCGTTGTAGGGAGGTCATACAGGCACGTGGAGGCCACACACAATACTCAGCCTCATCAGGAGCATACCCAGGCGTTGTAGGGAGGTCATACAGACACGTGGAGGCCACACACAATACTCAGTCTCATCAGGAGCATGCCCAGGCGTTGTAGGGAGGTCATACAGGCACGTGGAGGCCACACACAATACTGAGCCTCATCAGGAGCATGCCCAGGCGTTGTAGGGAGGTCATACAGGCACGTGGAGGTCACACACAATACTCAGCCTCATCAGGAGCATGCCCAGGCGTTGTAGGGAGGTCATACAGGAACGTGGAGGCCACACACAATACTCAGCCTCATCAGGAGCATGCCCAGGTGTTGTAGGGAGGTCATACAGGCACGTGGAGGCCACACACAATACTCTGCCTCATCATTAGCATGCCCAGGCGTTGTAGGGAGGTCATACAGGCACGTGGAGGCCACACACAATACTCAGCCTCATCAGGAGCATGCCCAGGCATTGTAGGGAGGTCATACAGGCACGTGGAGGCCACACACAATACTGAGCCTCATCAGGAGCATGTCCAGGCGTTGTAGGGAGGTTATACAGGCACGTGGAGGCCACACACAATACTCAGCCTCATCAGGAGCATGCCCAGGCGTTGTAGGGAGGTCATACAGGCACGTAGAGGCCACACACAATACTCAGCCTCATCAGGAGCATGCCCAGGCGTTGTAGGGAGGTCATACAGGCACGTGGAGGCCACACACAATACTGAGCCTCATCAGGAGCATGTCCAGGCGTTGTAGGGAGGTCATACAGGCACGTGGAGGCCACACACAATACTGAGCCTCATCAGGAGCATGCCCAGGCGTTGTAGGGAGGTCATACAGGCACGTGGAGGCCACACACAATACTCAGCCTCATCAGGAGCATGCCCAGGCGTTGTAGGGAGGTCATACAGGCACGTGGAGGCCACACACAATACTGAGCCTCATCAGGAGCATGTCCAGGCGTTGTAGGGAGGTCATACAGGCACGTGGAGGCCACACACAATATTGAGCCTCATCAGGAGCATGCCCAGGCGTTGTAGGGAGGTCATACAGGCACGTGGAGGCCACACACAATACTCAGCCTCATCAGGAGCATACCCAGGCGTTGTAGGGAGGTCATACAGACACGTGGAGGCCACACACAATACTCAGCCTCATCAGGAGCATGCCCAGGCGTTGTAGGGAGGTCATACAGGCACGTGGAGGCCACACACAATACTGAGCCTCATCAGGAGCATGCCCAGGCGTTGTAGGGAGGTCATACAGGCACGTGGAGGTCACACACAATACTCAGCCTCATCAGGAGCATGCCCAGGCGTTGTAGGGAGGTCATACAGGCACGTGGAGGCCACACACAATACTCAGCCTCATCAGGAGCATGCCCAGGTGTTGTAGGGAGGTCATACAGGCACGTGGAGGCCACACACAATACTCTGCCTCATCATTAGCATGCCCAGGCGTTGTAGGGAGGTCATACAGGCACGTGGAGGCCACACACAATACTCAGCCTCATCAGGAGCATGCCCAGGCATTGTAGGGAGGTCATACAGGCACGTGGAGGCCACACACAATACTGAGCCTCATCAGGAGCATGTCCAGGCGTTGTAGGGAGGTTATACAGGCACGTGGAGGCCACACACAATACTCAGCCTCATCAGGAGCATGCCCAGGCGTTGTAGGGAGGTCATACAGGCACGTGGAGGCCACACACAATACTCAGCCTCATCAGGAGCATGCCCAGGCGTTGTAGGGAGGTCATACAGGCACGTGGAGGCCACACACAATACTGAGCCTCATCAGGAGCATGTCCAGGCGTTGTAGGGAGGTCATACAGGCACGTGGAGGCCACACACAATACTGAGCCTCATCAGGAGCATGCCCAGGCGTTGTAGGGAGGTCATACAGGCACGTGGAGGCCACACACAATACTGAGACTCATCAGGAGCATGCCCAGGCGTTGTAGGGAGGTCATACAGGCACGTGGAGGCCACACACAATACTCAGCCTCATCAGGAGCATGCCCAGGCGTTGTAGGGAGGTCATACAGGCACGTGGAGGCCACACACAATACTGAGCCTCATCAGGAGCATGTCCAGGCGTTGTAGGGAGGTCATACAGGCACGTGGAGGCCACACACAATACTCAGCCTCATCAGGAGCATGCCCAGGCGTTGTAGGGAGGTCATACAGACACGTGGAGGCCACACACAATACTCAGCCTCATCAGGAGCATGCCCAGGCGTTGTAGGGAGGTCATACAGGCACGTGGAGGCCACACACAATACTGAGCCTCATCAGGAGCATGCCCAGGCGTTGTAGGGAGGTCATACAGGCACGTGGAGGTCACACACAATACTCAGCCTCATCAGGAGCATGCCCAGGCGTTGTAGGGAGGTCATACAGGCACGTGGAGGCCACACACAATACTCAGCCTCATCAGGAGCATGCCCAGGCGTTGTAGGGAGGTCATACAGGCACGTGGAGGCCACACACAATACTCAGCCTCATCAGGAGCATGCCCAGGCGTAGTAGGGAGGTCATACAGACACGTGGAGGCCACACACAATACTCAGCCTCATCAGGAGCATGCCCAGGCGTTGTAGGTAGGTCATACAGACACGTGGAGGCCACACACAATACTCAGCCTCATCAGGAGCATGCCCAGGTGTTGTAGGGAGGTCATACAGGCACGTGGAGGCCACACACAATACTCAGCCTCATCAGGAGCATGCCCAGGCGTTGTAGGGAGGTCATACAGACACGTGGAGGCCACACACAATACTCAGCCTCATCAGGAGCATGCCCAGGCGTTGTAGGGAGGTCATACAGGCACGTGGAGGCCACACACAATACTCAGCCTCATCAGGAGCATGCCCAGGCGTTGTAGGGAGGTCATACAGGCACGTGGAGGCCACACACAATACTGAGCCTCATCAGGAGCATGCCCAGGCGTTGTAGGGAGGTCATACAGGCACGTGGAGGTCACACACAATACTCAGCCTCATCAGGAGCATGACCAGGCATTGTAGGGAGGTCATACAGACACGTGGAGGCCACACACAATACTCAGCCTCATCAGGAGCATGCCCAGGCGTTGTAGGGAGGTCATACAGGCACGTGGAGGCCACACACAATACTCAGCCTGATCAGGAGCATGCCCAGGCGTTGTAGGGAGGTCATACAGGCACGTGGAGGCCACACACAATACTCAGCCTCATCAGGAGCATGCCCAGGCGTTGTAGGGAGGTTATACAGGCACGTGGAGGCCACACACAATACTCAGCCTCATCAGGAGGATGCCCAGGCGTTGTAGGGAGGTCATACAGGCACGTGGAGGCCACACACAATACTGAGCCTCATCAGGAGCATGCCCAGGCGTTGTAGGGAGGTCATATAGGCACGTGGAGGCCACACACAATACTCAGCCTCATCAGGAGCATGCCCAGGCGTTGTAGGGAGGTCATACAGGCACGTGGAGGCCACACACACTACTCAGCCTCATCAGGAGCATGCCCAGGTGTTGTAGGGAGGTCATACAGGCACGTGGAGGCCACACACACTACTCAGCCTCATCAGGAGCATGCCCAGGTGTTGTAGGGAGGTCATACAGACACATGGAGGCCACACACAATACTCAGCCTCATCAGGAGCATGCCCAGGCGTTGTAGGGAGGTCATACAGGCACGTGGAGGCCACACACAATACTCAGCCTCATCAGGAGCACGCCCAGGTGTTGTAGGGAGGTCATACAGGCACGTGGAGGCCACACACAATACTCAGCCTCATCAGGAGCATGCCCAGGTGTTGTAGGGAGGTCATACAGGCACGTGGAGGCCACACACAATACTGAGCCTCATTTTGACGTGTTTTAAGGACATTACATCAAAGTTGGATCAGCCTGTAGTGTGTTTTTCCACTTTAATTTTGACGGTGACTCCAAATCCAGGCCTCCATTGGTTAATAAATGTGATTTCCATTGATGATTTTTGTGTGATTTTGTTGTCAGCACATTCAGCTTCTACAGAACAAAGTATTCAATGAGAAGATTTCATTCATTCAGATCTAGGATGGGGGATTTCACTGTTCCCTTTAGTTTTTTGAGCAGTGTATATGAATTGAAATGTCTGCTAACATGCAGCACCTAATCTAATACTCTATATATACTCACCCTATAACTAACACATCAGACATTAGGTCACATACATACTCATATATAAACACAGGGTACAACAATATGTGCAGAAAGAGGGAAGAGGCGCATGACCGTCCTGGTCTCCCTCTTACACATTTCCTCCCCCGTGATATTAATATCTCACTCCTCTGCTACGTGTTATCTCTTCTGAAATCTGCATTGTATCTCCATGTTACTTGCAATGCTCTGCAGCTAATCACTGGTATATACACTGCTCAAAAAAATAAAGGGAACACTTAACAGAATATAACTCTAAGTGATCAAACTTCTGTGGAATCAAACTGTCCACTTAGGAAGCAACACTGATTGACAATCAATTTCACATGCTGTTGTGCAAATGGAATAGACAATAGATGGAAATTATTGGCAATTATCAAGACCCCCTCAATAAAGGAGTGGTTCTGCAGGTGGGGACCACAGACCACATCTCAGTACCAATGCTTTCTGGCTGATGTTTTGGTCACTTTTGAACGTGTAAACCTGCCGCCGTTTCACTCGGGTGCGCCAGTTACGTTGCCTTCACCAGCCTTTGTTGCGCCTTCACCCAGGCTGCATTGTACATCGCCTCCTGCTCTGCAGCTTAGCAAACAAACCACTGACACCCAAACCTTTGCTGAAGGTTTGCTAATGGATTCTGTGGCCATGAGCCACTTGTAAGACTCGGCAGGAGGGAGTGGACCGCCCCACTGCCACCTGCAGATCACTCCCAAAATAAAAGCCCACGCTGGGTTTTCTTAAATCCAACTTGGTCAAATAGTTTCACCAAGTCCAAACTTTCCTTTTATTTTGCTCTGCAGCCGCAGGTGTTTCTGTGACTCCAGTGCACTCCAGCGGGTTCAATGTGCCTCTATGAGCATCCTGGGGGATACATACCGTCCCCCGCATATAATCCCCCTCACTGCCTCACGACTGTAATACAGAGATAAAAACCTGTGATCCCAATGTATTACCTGTGACAATACAGCTTTTCTTCTCAGTTATTCCAGACGATTAGATTTGTTAAATCAAGAGAAATGGCATTTATAGAAGGGCCGGATGATTGTCTCACAGTGAATGTCATTGTAGGTTAAAATAATTGATAAACAATGTAGAACTTGTGGAGACCGGTTGGACTTGATGGACCTGAGTCTTATTTAAACCTATATAACTATGTATTCATGGGGTTAATCGCAAAGGTCAGAGTTTAAGTCCCGATCGCTGCAGGTACAGGTAGATGCTGGATATTGGGAAGGGATTAAATACTTTATAGGAAAATGTATATTTTATTAGAACAGATGTTTTTCGGTCATCCCATCTGAAAATAACTATAAAGTGAAGACCCCGATGGGCTCATACCGGGACCCCCTCACATAGACTCCTCGGGTGCTATTACTTTCAACAATAAAGAGGTTAAATAGCCGGAGGTTTACTTATTTCTAGTTCTCAGAAGGAAGAAACTCCTCAGACGACCCCCCATGGGGAATCGGCATCTGTCCCTTATTCATTATCCTGTGACTATGACATAAATCTGTGTTGGGAGTCCTCCTATAATCCATGTGGTGACGGCTCGGAGGACCTGCTTCTCCCGCTGCTCAGTGACTGGGCTTCTGTGCTCTGCTGATCACCATTATTGGCATCCCTTCATTTTTTTCATGGCCTGTACAATATCTTCAGAAATAATGAAAGTTACAGTATATCCTTAGGATTTTTTAATTGTTGGTCCAAAGTAATACAACAATAGAACATTGTTTAACCTCCTTGTGGCAATTTCAAAGAAGAAACCGAATAAACAGCATGTGCAGCAATAAAGGCCCCCCTAAACCCCTAATTAATACTTGGCAGAAAAACAAGAACCTCCTCCAGCGGTAGCCAAAAATATAAAAAGAGAAGTTTATTGATCACATTAGAAACTGTAGTAGCAAGTCACCAAAAGAGATCCATAGATATTCTATTCTATTTTCTGCTGTTTGTCTCCACGTCCGAGACTGGGACGGCTCCGCGCGCTGCCTTACAGATGAAGACTGCTAATCAACGGTGGGTGAGCTGACTATTCCTTTACCCCATTCCCCTCTGTTCTTCAAGTAATTAATACTTGGTTGCCCACCCTTTGGCATTGCTGACAGCCTCCACACATTTCTTGTAGCCATCTATAAGCTTCTTGCTCTTCTCAGCTGGGATTTTCTCCCGCTCTTCCTTTTGGAGTTTGTTCGAGCTCTTGAATGTTTGCAGGTTCTTTTTCCCAGCGGCAGATTTCAGCTCACCCCAAAGATTTTCAGTGGGATTGAGGTCTGGACTCGTTGCTGGCCATTATAAAACAGTCCATGTTTTTTCTTTTTCAACCATTCCTGTGTACTTTTGGATTTGTACTTTGGGTCATTGTCTTGCTGGAGGACCCATGATCTTTGACTCAAACCAAATTTTCTTTCACTGGGTAGGACATTTCTGTTAGAACCCTCCTGTTTGTTTTTTCCATCTTGTGTTTTGTGGTCATGTGACCATCTGCCTTTATATTCCAGCTCCGCCCTTGTGGCTGTGCTGGACTTCAGTGTTTGACTGTTTCTCTAGCCTGGTGCTTCGGTGCCTTTCTCTGTCAAGTTCGCTTGGTCCTCTGGGACCTCCAGTACATTTTTGTCAGTTTGTCTTTTTGTGTTCTGCAACAACTTCTTTGTTTAGGAGGTGTCCCATTTTTGTCCCAGTCGTTAGTGCTTTTAGGGACACCTCCCTTTTATGCTATAGGTCTTCGTTCAGACTAGCCGAGGACTAAGTCGGGTCTGTTCACTAGAAACAGGCTGCCCGCTACATCGTAGGGATTCAGCTTAGTCTTACTGTAGGGACAGCTAAAACCTCTTGATAATTCTTTGATTTCATGATTCCTGTGATATGGTCAAGGCCTCCAGTACCAGATGCTGCAATGCAACCCCACAGCATTGTGGATCTTCCACCATGCTTAAGTGTTGGTAAGGTTTTCTTTCCTTATATCAAAAGAATCTAGTCAGCACTCCGTACAGCTGGGGTGGTGCACGTGGAAAACAGTGTTTCTAGGAAAAGTCAATCCCGGCACTCACGTATTGATGATTAATTTGTTTATTCCACAACTCACATTGTGAGTTGTGGAATAAACAAATTAATCATTAACACGTGAGTGCCGGGATTTTCTTTCCTTATATAACCTTCATTGCATCGTCTGTAAACAAACTGTTGCTTTGCATTGCCAAAAAGCTCTATTTTTGTTTCATCTGTCCACAGAACATTTTCCCAGAAGGATTGAGGCTTGTCAAGGTACTCTTTATCAAAGATCAGTCGTTCCTTTTTATGTCTTTTACTCAGCAATGGTTTCTTCCTTGGCCTTCGCCCATAAAGCTCTGCTTGGTTTAGTGTGCGGCGTATGGTACTTGTTTTAACCATGACCCCAGACTGTTCCAGGTTGGCCTTCAGGTCTTTGGATGTTTGACGTGATGTTTTTTTTCCACTATTTCCACCAATCTTCGAAGACCTTTTTTGCCAATTTTCCTCTTTCCAGGGAGGTTCTTGACGGTTCCATGCTTGGCAAACTTATTAATGACATTGCGCACTGTTGAAACTGGGATACCAAGGTTTTTGGAGATGGCCTTCTACCCTTTGGAAGTCTTGTGTTTCCTAATAGCAGTTCTGATGTCCTCAGGCAGCTCCTTTGTCTTCACCATTGTGACAAAGGAACAGGGCCTACCATGTGGCTTTTTAAAACATTGAAGTCACCATTCATTGGCTAATTCTTGTCACATAGGCACTGACCATCACAGGAGAATCTCTTTTGTGATTTACCACAGGCGAGTCAAAATGTGTTTCCATACTAAATTAAGGTAAAGGTGGAAATACCAGTGACACAGAAAGCTTTCGATTTTTCTATTTTTCCCTCCCATTGGTTTTTGTTTTAAATTATCATTTGCTCTTTTGTATTTAACATGAGTCTCTATACAAAAAAACTGTTTCACTTTATTCATTTTTTTCAGGAGATATTCCACATTATGTACTTAAAGCGCATCTGTCAGCAGGATTGTGCTTAGTAAACTGCATAGACTTGTCAGGTAGGCGACATTACACTGATTAAAATGATACCTTTTTTGATGAAATCCGTCCTGTGGTTCTTGTGTAATCTTTACTTTCAGTTTGGAGATAATGATATGCCTGTGCTCCAGGGCGACCTGTGGGGGGCGCTCTATCTGGTGCTCTGATTACATATTCACCTGTATGCTCTTATGACAGCTCACTTATCATTCACTGACCTGCCTCCTATTTTACCGAGCCACGCACTACTAGATGCATTATGTAAAATAGGAGGCAGGTCAGTGAACGATAAGTGAGCTGTCATAAGAGCATACAGATGAATATGGAAGCAGAAACCCAGATAGAGCGCCCCCCATAGGCTGCCCCGGAGCACGAGCATATCATTATCTCCAAACTGAAAGTAAAGATTACACAAGAACCACAAGACGGATTTCATCAACCAAGGTGTCATATTAATCAGTGTAATGTCGCCTTCCTGACAGTGTATGTAGTTTACTGAGCACAATCCTGCTGACAGGTGCGCTTTACATTTCATGGGTGTCAGCAACGATTACCAGGAATGTATCGCATATGAAGTTGTCCTCTGTTTTCATCTTCTCCTTTTATTGTAAAGACGCCGGCAGGACGAGATCCCTCCAGCTGATCCAGTGTTCATCCCTCCTTCTCCTGAATGACCCCCCGAGGATGGACGAGGACGAGACCACCAGAAGATTATTACACTTCACCCTGCAGATCATCTCCCTGCTGAGCGGAGAGGTAACTCCTCTACATTTCTATCAGCTTTATTGTGTTATGTAACAAGTCCGACATCGGGAAGAGGAAATCCAGAAGAGGAAGAGAAGGATTCTTTACTGTAAGAGCAGTGATTGTGTGCAGCTCTCTGCCAGGAGGAGTTGTCATGGGGATTCCCTATAAGAGCTGTAGAGGGGCCTGGATGTCTGTCCTGAGTGTAATAATATTCCAGGTTATGGCCCCAGATTACTGGAGACGGTTATTGATCCCGGGATTTCTACTGATTGTCAGATCTGGAGTCGGGAAGGAATTCTTCTCCCTAAGTGTCTCTCTCCATACACAGGATTACACAATAGTGAGGAAGACACCGGGGGAGGGTGTGACTCCCATCATCCATCTCCAGGAGTCAGGAGGGCGGAGCCCGGGCCCCATCACAGAGCCTCCCCCGCACCCCCCGATACATGAGAGGAAGAGGAAGAAGATCCTAGAGCTCAGCAACAAGATGATTGAGCTGCTGAGCGGAGAGGTGACTGCTGGGACATTATACAGGACAGCACTGGAGGATTCTGGGTGATGAGCGGAGAGGTGACTGCTGGGACATTATACAGGACGGCACTGAAGGATTCCGGGTGATGATAGGAGAGGTGACTGCTGGGACATTATACAGGACAGCACTGGAGGATTCTGGGTGATGACCGGAGAGGTGACTGCTGGGACATTATACAGGACAGCACTGGAGGATTCTGGGTGGTGACGGTGTCGTTGTTGTCAGGTTCCTATAAGGTGTCAGGACGTCGCTGTCTATCTCTCCATGGAGGAGTGGGAGTATCTAGAAGGACACCAGGATCGGTACCAGGAGGTGATGATGGAGGAGCTCCGGCCTCTGACATCACCAGGTGAGAGGAGACTCTTGTTGGCTCCGGTGGATGTGATGACATCTCTCGGCCTCGTCCTATAATAGATGATTTTTCTCCAGACTTGCTCTGGTTTTCTCTACATTTTCTCACTGCTTTCATTCCCTTATTATTCTCTTCTGATCTGTGAGTCGCGGTTTCTCCGCTGTCGTCTTCATCAGTCTTGAGTCTTCGTCCTCGGCGGCTTCTTTCAGAATCTTTCACCTTCCTTAGAGCATCGGTCACATTTTGTCTGCAGATGTCCCAGCACTTCTGTCCGTTCTCTCCTATGATTTCTTTCGGGACCGGAGTCTGATCTTTACTCAGCAGAGTCGGGGTTAACTTACTGATGATTTTCCCCCTAATCCGCTGTCGCTCGTCCGTCCCTCTGAATCGGTGCCGGCTCAATGTCGTCATCAGTCGTGGTCGGGCTTCTGGCTTTTTGGGTTTTGTTTCTCAGCATTTATTGGGCGGTAAGAACGACGTCGCTGCCATTTTCCAGGTCAGTACAGTTACAGCAATTCCAAACTTGTCGGGTTTATTTTTTAGAATATATTTTATGGGTTAAATATTCAGAACTGTTCCTGACACCCATCACTTTATCTCCCGTTATCGGCGCTGTGTGAGGGCTTCTCTTCTTGAATGGCCGCTGACCTTTTTGTTGGTGACTTTTTTGATCGTTGTTTTTTCATTGCAGTTTTGGGGAGGTGTTTTTGATGTGTTTTTTTTCTTTTGGCGTTTACCGTGTGAGATAAATCCTGACGTGAAACTGCCAAATAATAAATATATATATACAGTACAGACCAAAAGTTTGGACACACCTTCTCATTTAAAGATTTTTCTGTATTTTCATGACTTTGAAAATTGTACATTCACACTGAAGGCATCAAAACTATGAATTAACACATGTGGAATTATATACTTAACAAAAAATTGTGAAACAACTGAAAATATGTCTTATATTCTAGGTTCTTCAAAGTAGCCACCTTTTGCTTTGATGACTGCTTTGTACACTCTTGGCATTCTCTTGATGAGCTTCAAGAGGTAGTCACCGGAAATGGTTTTCACTTCACAGGTGTGCCCTGTCAGGGTTAATAAGTGGGATTTCTTGCCTTATAAATGGGGTTGGGACCATCAGTTGTGTTGTGAAGAAGTCTGGTGGATACACAGCTGATAGTCCTACTGAATAGACTGTTAGCTGGCCATCATTACTTTAAGAAATGAAGGTCAGTCAGTGCGAAAAATTGGGCAAACTTTGAAAGTGTCCCCAAGTGCAGTTGCAAAAACCATCTATCGCTACAAAGAAATTGGCTCACATGAGGACTGCCCCAGGAAAGGAAGACCAAGAGTCACCTCTGCTTCTGAGCATAAGTTTATCCGAGTCAACAGCCTCAGAAATCGCAGGTTAACAGCAGCTCAGATTAGAGACCAGGTCAATGCCACACAGAGTTCTAGCAGCAGACACATCTCTACAACAACTGTTAAGAGTAGACTTTGTGCAGCAAGCCTTCATGGTAAAATAGCTGCTAGGAAACCACTGCTAAGGACAGGCAACAAGCAGAAGAGACTTGTTAGGGCTAAAGAACACAAGGAATGGACATTAGACCAGTGGAAATCTGTGCTTTGGTCTGATGAGTCCAAATTTGAGATCTTTGGTTCCAACTACCGTGTCTTTGTGCGACGCAGAAAAGGTGAACGGATGGACTCTACATGCCTGGTTCCCACCGTGAAGCATGGAGGAGGAGGTGTGATGGTGTGGGGGTGCTTTGCTGGTGACACTGTTGGGAATTTATTCAAAATTAAAGGCATACTGAACCAGCATGGCTACCACAGCATCTTGCAGCGGCATGCTATTCCACCCGGTTTGCGTTTAGTTGGACCATCATTTATTTTTCAACAGGACAATGACCCCAAACACACCTCCAGGCTGTGTAAGGGCTATTTGACCAAGAGGGAGAGTGATGGGGTGCTACGCCAGATGACCTGGCCTCCAGTCACCAGACCTGAACCCAATGGAGATGGTTTGGGGTGAGCTGGACCGCAGAGTGAAGGCAAAAGGGCCAACAAGTGCTAAGCATCTCTAGGAACTCCTTCAAGATTGTTGGAAGACCATTTCCGGTGACTACCTCTTGAAGCTCATCAAGAGAATGCCTAGAGTGTGCAAAGCAGTCATCAAAGCAAAAGGTGGCTACTTTGAAGAACCAAGAATATAAGACATATTTTCGGTTGTTTCACACTTTTTTTGTTAAGTATATAATTCCACATGTGGTAATTCATAGTTTTGATGCCTTCAGTGTGAATGTACAATTCTCATAGTCATGAAAATACAGAAAAATCTTTAAATGAGAAGGTGTGTCCAAACTTTTGGTCTGTACTATATGTATATATTTTATTATTTGGCAAAATAATGTATGTGTGTGTGTAAATAAATAAATATATATATTTTATACAAAAACATTTGTTCTAATTTTGGGAGACAAAGCAAAATTAATGGGGACTTCAATCTGAGATCCTGGTCTGGTGGTAATAAGTGTAAGTCTCCTTTAAAGGGATGTTTGTTCAGAAGAATATGTATTATGGAGCTTTTCTGTGGAGTCTGACCAGACAATCTCTCCTTGGCTCCCCGTGTGCATCAGTAAGCGCCCATGACCCCGGTGCCTGCTCTCTAGTTGTCCTTTCTACACATTGATAGGCACTAACCGCTGTGTACCGGGTGCTCCCCACAACACCGTCCTTCCGGGTTCTGTGACTTCGTACGTTAGTCGTACATGTGCCCTTTTTTCCTCCTTTAGAGACAAACGCAGAACTTGCTGCCTATTTTAGTGTTTATACCGAGGCGGATGTGGAGATTTATCTCTATTTAAAGAAGAAGAAAAATGCGGTAACTCGTCTTTTAATAGATCAGGTTCTCTCCTCTTAGTGATCCCAGAGGATCCTGTCCAGGAGGGAGGCCGTGTCCTCATGGTGACATCATGAGATCTCAAAATGCAATCACTGGTAAATGGTCACCGTCCTTCCCCCAATCTCCATACAGTGAATTAGGAGAGAAGAAACCAATGGATAGAAATGTGGAGCTTCCTCCAGCTCCTCTGTGGTTACATCCCTGGAGACGGAACTTGGAGAAGTTGTGTTTTTTAGTACGGCTGCTCCATCTGACTGACGAGGGTCTTCTCTGTCCCTCTCCTCAGGGTCCTCATCCTCTCTGCAGAGCATTAGGTTTTGGCCTTGCTGATTATCACTTCATACTTGAGGCTCACAATGTGCTGGGACCTCGGTACCGGTGGTGAGGACCACAACAATGTAATTTAGTCCCTGATACATAAATATAGAATTACCGGTTCTGAGAGACGAGTCTCATATATAGACAGATACACGGCAGGTCATGTATTCAGTCTCTGTGTCTCCACAGATGGATCCAGGAGGAGAAATCCACCGGAGAGATGTCCCCGTCCTCTGTATCCCCAGGACTGTCCAGAGGAGAATCACAACATCCCGGAGAGTCATCAGGTAGATGACACTGAAGTCCCCACAACATCTGACCATGACGTGATGGGATTTGAGCTCATGTTACATTGTTCTTTTTAGGATGAAGATCTGATTGATATTAAGGTTGAGGTTATACATGGAGCACAAGAGGCGACCGCAATATGGGCCGATCAGCAGGGTGAGGAGGGGAGACTGTCATGTCGGCTCTGTGGCCATCTACTACTACTCCCATCATCTCATGATCACATGATACAATCTACAGTGGCATGTAAAAGTTTGGGCACCCCTGGTCAAAATTACTGTTATTGTGACCAGTTAAGCAAGTTGAAGATGAAATGATCTCTAAAAGACCTAAAGTTAAAGATGACACATTTCCTTTGTATTACCCTTGAACATTTGTGTGCTCAGATAACTTTGACCAATGATTCAGACTTTACTTCGCCTGTTAGGGTAAGGGCTCGTTCACTATCATCGTTAGGAAAGGCCAGCTTTATAAAAACCCAGCCTACTCTAACAATGTGCCAAATAAACAGCAGCCATGGCTTCTTCTAAGCAGCTGTCTAGCACTCTGAAAATGGTGGAGGCCCACAAAGCAGGAGAACGCTATGAGCAAAGCGTTTTCAAGTTGCCCTTTCCTCAGTTCAAAATGTAATAAAAAAATGTCAGTTAATAGAAACAGTGGAGGTCAAGATAAGGTCTGGAAGACCAAGCAAATTTTCAGTAAGATTGCTAGAGAGGCAAATCAGAACCCCCGCCTGACTGCAAAAGACCTTCAGAAAGATTTAGCAGACTCTGGAGTTGTGGTACATTGTTGTACTCTTCAGAGACACCTGCACAAATATGGCCTTCATGGAAGAGTCATCAGAAGAAAACGTCTCCTGCGACCTCACCATGAAATTCAGCGTCAGAAGTATGCAAAAGTACATCTAAGAAGGTCTGATGCATTTTGGAAGCAAGTCTTGTGGACCGATGAGGTTAAAATAGAGCAATGATCAAAGTTGTGTGGAGTAAAAAGGGCACAGAATTTTAGGAAAAGAACATCTCGCCAACCATCAAGCATGGTGGTGGATCAATCATGCTTTGGGGTTGTGTTGCAGCCAATGGCACAGGGGACGGGTAGAGGGAAGAATGGATTCCATTAAATTTCAGCAAATTCTTGATGCAAACATAACACCATCTGCAAAAAAGCTGGAGGTGAAAAGAGGATGGCAAATGATGATGATACTAAACACACGTCAAAAGGCGCAAGCTGAAGGTTTTACAATGGCCCTCATAGTCCCCTGATTTGAATATCATTGAAAATCTGTGGCTAGACCTCAAAATAGCAGACGATGCAAGACGACAAAAGAATCTCACGGAACTGGAAGAATTCTCCAAAGAAGAATGAATGAAAATCCCTCAAACAAGAACTGAAAGACTATTGTCCGGCTACAAAAAGCATTTACAAGCTGTGATACTTTCAGAAGGGGGCGCTACTAGCTACTAACCTTGCCGGGTGCCAAAACTTTTGCATTTGCCCATTTTCCCTTATTGAATTTTTTTTTAAATGTAAAAGATGAAAATATATATAGTTTATTATTTATTGTTTTGCCTAAAATACAAAGGAAATGTCATCTGTAACTTTAGGCCGTTTAGAGATTATTTTATCTTCAACTTAACTGTTCACAATAACAGTAATTTTGACCATTGGGGCCCAAACTTTTACATGTCACTGTATTCTGTCACTATGTGTCTCCTACAGATGGACTCATGGAAAGAAATCCACCAGAGAGATGTCCCCGTCCTCTGTATCCCCAGGACTGTCCAGAGGAGAATCACAACATCCCGGAGGATCATCAGGTAGACGGTGCTGAGCCCTGTACCGGATCTGTATATGGGGGGACATTTCTGATCGAGGTCATAGATGTCACAGATTTTGGTGGTTTCTTGTATTGTGCTGATTGTTTCATCTGATATATCAGGAGGAAGATCCGACTAAGAATAAAGTGAAGGACGAGACAGAAGAAGAAGCGATGACGAGGAGGGATCAGCCGTGTGTGAGTGACGGGAAGGAGGAGATTCCTGTAGATGTTTCCACAGGTGTGTAATAATGACCGGCGTATGATGGTGATGGTGATGACCGGCGTGTGATGATGATAATGATTGGCATGTGACTATGATTAGCGGCGTGTGATGATGATGACTGGCATATGACGATGATGATTGGCTTGTGACTATGATTAGTGACGTGTGATGATGACTGGCGTATGACGATGATGATTGGCATGTGACTATGATTAGCGGCGTGTGATGATGATGACTGGCGTATCATGATGATGACTGGCATGTGACTATGATTAGTGGCGTGTGATGATGATGACTGGCGTATGACGATGATGATTGGCATGTGACTATGATTAGTGGCGTGTGATGATGATGACTGGCGTATGACGATGATGATTGGCATGTAACTATGATTAGCGGCGTGTGATGATGACTGGCGTATGATGATGATGATTGGCATGTGACTATGATTAGCGGCGTGTGATGATGATGATTGGCATGTGACTATGATTAGCGGCGTATGACGATGATGATTGGCATGTGACTATGATTAGCGGCGTGTGATGATGACCGGTGTGTGATATTGTATGAAGTCTCCGGTGCAGTGAAGCTTTATCCGCCGTCCACATCACAGCAGAAGCGTCCGGTGATGGCGCGGCTGCTCCTGTACAGAGTCCGGTTGCGCACCGATGAATAACTGGGCCGCATTCACACCTCTTCTTAATGATTTAAGAAGCACATTTTTAATTTTTCTAATTGTGTTTTTTAATATTACTTCCATCTTTTACTTCCATATTATTCTTACACAAGTCTCATGCTGCCATATAAATGACTGAGCTTGCGATTCGGACAGAACCCCGGGGGAAGATTCCGTATAATGAGGCGCTGTGGACGCCGTCTGGCCTATGATCCAGTGATGTCCATCTTTTTCAGCGTGCATAAAAGCGCAGTCGACCAGAGGCTAGACGGAGTCCAGTGTAACTCTGCTGCCTCATTATTCTGAATGGATCCCTCGGGGGTGTCATCTGAATCATGTATTTTGTAGATTTAGATGGAAACCCCGATGTACAGTGGGTACGGAAAGTATTCAGACCTCTTTAAATTTTTCACTCTTTGTTTTATTTCAGCTATTCGGTAAGTTCTAAAAAGTTCATTTTTTTCTCATTATAGTTCACTCTGCACCCCATCTTGACTGAAAAAAACAGAAATGTAGACATTTTTGCAAATTTATTAAAAAAGAAAAACTGAAATATCACATGGTCATAAGTATTCAGACCCTTTGCTCAGTATTGAGTAGAAGCCCCTTTTGAGCTAGTACAGCCATGAGTCTTCTTGGGAATGATGCAACAAGGTTTTCACCCCTGGATTTGGGGATCCTCTGCCATTCTTCCTTGCAGATCCTCTCCAGTTCCATCAGGTTGGATGGTGAACGTTGGTGGACAGCCATTTTCAGGTCTCTCCAGAGATGCTCAATTGGGTTTAGGTCAGGGCTCTGGCTGGGCCAGTCAAGAATGGTCACAGAGTTGTTCTGAAGCCACTCCTTTGTTATTTTAGCTGTGTGCTTAGGGTCATTGTCTTGTTGGAAGGTGAACCTTCAGCCAAGTCTGAGGTCCAGAGCACTCTGGAAGAGGTTTTCATCCAGGATATCTCTGTACTTGGCTGCATTCATGTTTCCTTCAATTGCAACCAGTCATCCTGTCCCTACAGCTGAAAAATACCCCCATAGCATGATGCTACCACCACCATGTTTCACTGTAGGGATTGTATTGGGCATGTCAGGAGCAGTGCCAGGTTTTCTCCACACATACCGCTTAGAATTATCACCAAAAACTTCTATCTTCGTCTCATCAGACCAGAGAATCTTATTTCTCATAGTCTGTGAGTCCTTCATGTGTTTTTGAGCAAACTCTATGCGGGCTTTCGTATGTCTTGCACTGAGGAGAGGCTTCCATCTGGCCACTCTGCGATAAAGGCCCGACTGGTGGAAGGCTGCAGTGATCGTTGACTTTTGTGAGCTTTCTCCCATCTGCCTACTGAATCGCTGGAGCTCAGCCACAGTGATCTTGGGGTTTTTCTTTACCTCTCCTACCAAGGCTCTTCTCCCACGATTGCTCAGTTTGGCTGGACGGCTAGGTCTAGGTAGACTTCTGGTGGTCACAAACTTCTTCCATTTAAGGATTGTGAAGGCCACTGTGCTCTTAGGAACCTTGAGTAATGCAGAAATTCTTTTGTAACCTTGGCCAGATCTGTGCCTTGCCACAATTCTGTCTCTGAGCTCCTTAGGAAGTTCCTTTGAGCTCATGATTCTCATTTGGTCTGACATGCACTGTGAGCGGTGAGGTCTTATATAGACAGGTGTGTGCCTTTCCAAATCAAGTCCTATGAGTTTCATTAAACACAGCTGGACTCCAATGAAGGAGTAGAACCATCTCAAGGAGGATCACAAGGAAATGGACAGCATGTGAATTAAATATGAGTGTCTGAGCAAAGGGTCTGAATACTTATGACCATGTGATATTTCAGTTTTTCTTTTTTAATAAATTTGCAAAATTGTCTGCATTTCAGTCAAGATGGGGTGCAGAGTGTACTTTAATGAGAAAAATAAATGAACTTTTTAGAATTTACCAAATCGCTGCAATGAAACAAAGAGTGAAAAATGTAAAGGGGTCTGAATACTTCCCGTACCCACTGTAAGTGTTCAGCGTACAGCACAGGATAAATATGATCCAAAATGTTCTGTACCCCAAAATGCCACCATTAAGAGCTTCTACTCAACCCACAAAAAACAAGTCCCCACTCAGGTTCATCATCTGTAAACAGTAATATAGGGGGTGTCCATATTACTGGTAGCACAAAGGCTCTGGAAAAGTGACTTGGCTCCCACTTAAAGAAATCCAGTGACATCTGCGCTCCCAAATCCAAATGCCCCCTCCTCCTGGGCCCCACAGTGTGCAGTTAGCATCCACATGTTTGGCATTACTGTAGCGGGGAGAGCCAATTTATTTCTCCAGAAAGCACTAGCTGGGAATCATGTACTGGGCGCTACAACGTAAGGGCACTACAATGTATCGGACACTACAATGTACTGGCCACTATAAGGGAATATTTGCATTTTCACTTCACAACATCCATTACTGCTCGTTTCTGGAAATCACCCATGGAGTCAAATTCATCACTACACCTGTAGATACATTTCCATAGGGTGTAATTTCCAAACTGGTGTCACTTGAGGGGGGATTCTGCTCTTCTGCCACTTAGGGGCTCTGTATATGGAGTCTGCAAACTGTTCTACTAAAGTTTGTTCTCCAAGAGTCAAATAGCGCTCCTTCCCTCCCGAGTCTCGCCATGTGGCTAAGCAGTACAGTACAGACACATATGGGGTATTGCCCCGTTCAGCAGAAATTGTGTAAAATTATGTGGTCATTTTTACCCATTTTACCTTGTGAAAATGTAAAATCTGGGGCTAAAATAACATTATAGTGGAAAAATGTAATTTTTTTTTTCTTCCCCTTTCAATTGTATAACATTTTGTGAATCACAATTACCTTGTATTCATTGGGAAAGTGCGCGGTGGATGCTGGGTGTGACGCGTGGGGAAACCCCACCCACAGCCCGGCATCCACCGCGGGGATCGCATCACCGAGTCACGCCTCACTTGACGTGACATCAGGGGAAGCAAGAGCCGGCTGCAGCCGGGGGTCGCGTGATGCCGGTGAGTGGCCAGCGATAGCGCCGCTCACAGGCAATAAAGACAAAGCTAGGTAATTAGAAAAAATCTTCTCTCAACGGGTTAATTACATTGGGGGCATTTAGTAGTGGACATCTTTTTTAACTGCGTGGACACTTTTCTATACTAACGCCGAGATATGAAGCTTGAGAGAGTGAAATGGCACCGGAGGTACATTAAGGGAACCTGTCATCAGTAATTACCACTTAAAGAACTATTTGCTGTCTAATCTCTGCCGCCCCTGACTTGTGCCAATGTCACCAGTTTATAAGTGTCATTCACTTTACCCGTCATTGTGTTAATGTTATGGCATGTAGTTGTCCTCCTTATTCCCGGTACTTTCACTGACGAGGGTCTTCATTGTGAGATCCAGAAAATACATTCAGAAATCTCTTTTGTGTTGAAGAAAAAACTCACATCTAATCTATCTTTCCTCCTTACAGGAAATCCTTGTGAGAATAACGGTTCATCACTAAATTGTAAAAAAGAAGATATCAGGAAGCACTCTAATAGAGAAAACCTCATCACCCTTCCTGCACCTCCTGGACTTCACAGCACTTCACTTTCTTATAATCCTCCTAATCATGAGGAATCATCTCCTGAGCAATCTCGCATTATTACCAAAAGTCCAGGGGACAAAGTGGATTCAAGATTTCAGTGTGACAAGCAATTTACAAAAAGCTCAGATTTCTTAACACACAGAAAACACAAAGGTAAAAAGCCATACTCCTGTTCAGAATGTGGGAAATGCTTTACATATAAATCACAATTTGTTATACATGAGAGAATTCACACAGGAGAGAAGCCATTTTCTTGTTCGGAATGTGGGAAATGTTTTGGAAGTAAATCAGAGCTTGTTACACATCAGAGAATTCATACAGGAGAGAAGCCGTATTCATGTTCAGAATGTGGAAAGTCCTTCACAAGTAAAGGGACTCTTATTATACATCAGAGAATTCACACAGGAGAGAAGCCATTTTCTTGTTCGGAATGTGGGAAATGTTGTAGAAGTAAATCAGAGCTGGTTAAACATCAAAGAATTCACACAGGAGAAAAACCTTTTTCATGTTCGGAATGTGGGAAGTCCTTCAAACATAAAGGGAATCTTATTACACATCAGAGAATTCATACAGGAGAGAAGCCATTTTCATGTTCGGAATGTGGGAAATGTTGTAAAAATAAATCAGACCTTGTTAAACATCAAAGAATTCACACAGGGGAAAAGCCGCATTCATGTTTACAATGTGGAAGGTGCTTTACAAAGAAATCACAACTTGTTAAACATCAGAGAATTCACACAGGAGAAAAGCCGTATTCATGTTCAGAATGTGGAAAGTCCTTCACAGGTAAAGGGGATCTTATTATACATCAGAGAATTCACACAGGAGAGAAGCCATATTTATGTTCAGAATGTGGGAAATGTTGTAGACGTAAATCAGACCTTGTTAAACATCAAAGAATTCACACAGGGGAAAAACCTTTTTCATGTTTACAATGTGGAAGGTGCTTTCCAGATAAATCACAGCTTGTTCTACATCAGAGAACTCACACAGGAGAAAAGCCATATTCATGTTCAGAATGTGGGAAATGCTTTACATTTAAAGGGAGTCTTATTACACATCAGAAAATTCACACAGGAGAGAAGCCATTTTCCTGTTCAGAATGTGGGAAATGCTTTACATTTAAAGGGAATCTTATTACACATCAGAAAATTCACACAGGAGAGAAGCCATATTCATGTTCAGAATGTGGGAAATCCTTTACAGATAAAAGGAGTCTTATTCTACATCAGCGACTTCACACAGGAGAGAAGCCATATTCATGTTCAGAATGTGGGAAATGCTTTGCAAATAAATGGAATCTTATTAGACATCAGAGAAATCACACAGGAGAAAAAACATTTTCATGTTCACTATGTGAGAAGTCCTTCACAAATAAAGGGAATCTTTTTACACATCAAAGAAATCATACAGGAGAAAAAACATTTTCATGTTCGGAATGTGAGAAGTCCTTGACAAATAAAGGGAGTCTTATAACACATCAGAGAATTCACACAGGAGAGAAACCATTTTTGTGTTCACTATGTGGGAAGACCTTCACAGCTAAAGGGCATCTTAGTAGACATCAGAGCATTCATACTGGAAAGAAGCCATATTCATGTTCAGAATGTGGGAAGTGTTTTAGTTATAAATCAGATCTTGTTAAACATCAGAGGATTCACACAGGAGAAAAGCCGTATTCATGTTCAGAATGTGAGAAATGTTTTACAAATAAAGGGAATCTTGTTATACATCAAAGAATTCACACAGGAGAAAAACTTTTTTCATGTTTAGCATGTGGAAGATGCTTCGCAAATAAATCAGAGCTTGTTACACATCAAAGAATTCACACAGGAGAGAAGCCGTATTCATGTTCAGAATGTGGGAAATCTTTTATACATAAATCACACCTTGTAAAACATGAGAGAAGTCATACGGGAAAGAAAGTGTAATTATGTTCACTGTGTTTTATAAAGTTTAATAAACATTGTTCAGCATAAATGAGTACACCCCCTTTGATGAGTAAGATTTTATTTAATAGCTCACTGAACACAAGATCAATTTCTACAATTTTGTCAACACTAAGTTTCATAGAACATTTTTTTGTAATCAAAACATGAAAGTAAGGTTATTAATATAACTATCATTACAAAATCTTCAGTTTTACTCAAATTAGTTGATGCAAAAATGAGTACACCCCACATCAAAAGCTACTACATCTATTATTTTGTATGGCCTCGATAATTTTAAAGGACGGCACCAAGTTTTCTAGGCCTGGAATGAACAAGTTAGTGACAATACTATATCTATCTTTTATCTCTCTTTCGATAACGAGCTCTTAGTGCCTGGATGCCGGATGGAGCGATGACAACTTGTCTCTTCAGAATCCCCCATAGGTGTTTGGTTGGGTTCAGATCAGGAGACACTTGGCCACTGAATCACTGTCACCCTGTTCTTCAGAAATGTAACAGTGGCCTACCAAGGGAACAGAGTGATGGCAGCATCTTCTCTGTCACTATAGAGCAGAACATCTGTGAATTCAAGATACCATCAATGACCTGTAGCCCCTCATGCAGCCGCACATAAGGACACGGCCACCACCAGGTCTCACTGTAGACCCCATGCATTCTCATTGTATTCCTCACCTCTTCAATGTCATACAGTTTTGAAGCCATCAGTTCCAAAAAAACCCATTTATCTTGGTCTCATCACTCCAGAGTATAAAGTCCCAGGAGGCTTCATATGTTTCCGCATGTGTCCTGGCAGATTGTAGGGCGGCTTTTTTGTGTATGGGATTTAGGAGAGGCTTTCTATGTGGACAACACCCATGTCTGCCATTCCTCTATAGAAAACATTGTCTGCTTTCAGCTCATCTCTCAATGCTTGGATGAAAAATCACAGTTGGGAAGGAATGGACGGGACAAAGAAAGTTACTGATAATCCAGCACTTGTTTTCCAGTGTGAATAAAACCAAAAACTTTTATTGAACAAATCAAATTAAAATCATAGAAACATTAAAAAACAGATAGGAGCAAAACATCTCTGCGTTTCTACCTGGTATTTGTGTTCAGTTCTTCTTCATGACATAATAAATCACCAGTAACCGGCTTCTTATACACATCATAGGGTCTAATGCACAGCGGAGACCCCCAGCCCCAAATGGACATGTGCAAGTATGTCTACATTACCCCTATGGATGATCATATGTCCACAACAAAAAGCATCCGTGCAATAGAAGAATGAAGTGTCTGCATCTATAATGTGTATATTATGTATAATTACTATAAAAGAGGAAAAACACAATTCAGTAAATGGATACAAGGTCTGAAGGAAGCTTCATATCACTGGGGAATCTGGGGTCCAATTCCAGAATCCACAAGGCTTCTCGGGGGTGTACTTTTTATACCAATCTCCCCCCTTAGCTGGTCTGGTGACATATTCAATACCCACAACTGTAAAGTGATTAATCCCTATTGTGTTGTATGAGATGTTGTGATGCTGCAGATGTATTACGTGTTGTGGGGCCAAGAACGTCCCTAACGTGTCCCCCAATGCGGTGACGTAAGGGTCTGACCGTGCCCCCCACATATTGCAGCAGACAAGCTTCACATTGTATGGTGTCAATGACGTGTGGAGCTACAACTAATGAGATGTCGGATATTATAGGGTTTATTATGGTTAGTAGATGCAGACATTTTTGCTTTGTGCACAGACTTGCACAAACCACATTTATTTCTCCCACATTCAATGAAACCTTTGGTGTTTGTCCTCCACGTGTCAGTTGTCTTTCTTGTTGCTGGATCCTTGTCAGTGTATAACATAGGTAAATGTTTTCTGGTAATATTCACTATATTATAGGAATCTTCTCTGCAGCCAGTATTGAATGTATCTCTAGACTGATGGATGTTTCCTTCTTTGTGGGTTTTCGGTAATGTATGAAATATTGGACATTGTGGGTGATTTTCCTTTAATCGTTCTATTTGTTTGGCATTAAGTACAGCCGATACCAAACCCTCCTCCAAAAGACAATGTAAGGGGGTATTGTATGAATTAGTAGGATCTCCATCTAGAGTGCGGCATATATTAGTGTCGTCATCCATGTTCATAACCTCCGGCTCATACAACCCACTATCCAGAGCTGTGATCGAGCCCCCTTTATCTGCAGCTCTAATGACTTTATTAGGGCTGTGCTCAGGGCCGTATCTGGCATTCATGCTGCCCTAGGCACTTTAAGTGGTCACGCCCCCTACTGGTAATTCATACTAGAAGTGCTCATACCCTTTAGGCCCCCTTCACACGTACCGGAGACACACACGTACACCCATTATAATCTATAGGCTGCGCACATGGTCACACGGACCGGACATGTCCGTTTTTTGCCGGCAGCTCGGACGTCAGTACGTCCTGCACACAGATGACATAAAGTGTGACATCCGCACACACGTCTGTGTGACACGTGCCGGAAGAGAGTGCAGAATAGAAATGACAGATATTTAGGTGTTAGATGTGCAAAGATCGAGATAGATGATAGATATCCGTGAGATATATAATTACTGCCCTGTGTGTGGAGTTTACTGTACTTGTGTTTAGCTAATAAATTAAAAAGTGATGTGGAGTCCTCCCTATGTTTGATAACCAGCAAAGGTAAAGCAGACAGCTGTGAGCGGATATTATCAGGGTGGGAAGGTCCTCGGTTACTGGGCCCTTCCCAGCCTAAAAATACCAGCCCTCAGCCGCCTCAGAAATGGCGCACCAATTCAGGTGCTTCGCACGGCTCTTCACGATTGCCCTGGTGCTGTGGCGATCGGGGTAATGGTGGTTAGGGTTGATGACAGCTGTGATTTGTCATAAAACACAGCTGTCTTCAAGCCCTCAGGTTAGTAATGGAGAGGGAAAGGAAAGAGATCCCGGCACTCACCTGTAGTCAATCAATCATTTATTCCACATCCACAAATCTGCAAAACGTTTCAGCTCCTCCAGAGCTTTTGTCAATTGTGGGCAATCACATAGAAATACAACATTTATATAGAAAAAAACAAGGAAATGACATCACAATGAAATAAAAAATGAAGAAAACTACAAACATTCATATAATCATATTAGTCTCATTATATAAAATATACACTGCTCAAAAAAATAAAGGGAACACTTACACAACAGAATATAACTCCAAGTGGATCAAACTTCTGTGAAATCAAACTGTCCACTTAGGAAGCAACACTGATTGACAATCAATTTCACATGCTGTTGTGCAAATGGAATAGACAATAGATGGAAATTATTGGCAATTATCAAGACACACTCAATAAAGGAGCGGTCCTGCAGGTGGGGACCACAGACCACATCTCAGTACCAATGCTTTCTGGCTGATGTTTTGGTCAGTTTTGAATATTGGTTGTGCTTTCACACTCGTGGTAGCATGAGATGGACTCTACAACCCACAGAAGTTGCTCAGGTAGTGCAGCTCATCCAGGATGGCACATCAATGCGAGCTGTGGCAAGAAGGTTTGTTTGTCTGTCAGCGTAGTGTCCAGAGGCTGGAGGCGCTACCAGGAGACAGGTCAGTACACCAGGAGATGTGGGGGGCCATAGGAGGGCAACAACCTAGCAGCAGGACCGCTACCTCCGCCTTTGTGCAAGGAGGAACAGTAGGAATACTGCCAGAGCCCTGCAAAATGACCTCCAGCAGGCCACAAATATGCATGTGTCTGCACAAACGGTTATAAACCGACTCCATGAGGGTGGTATGAGGGCCCGACGTCCACAGATGGGGGTTGTGCTCACAGCCCAACACCGTGCAGGGCGCTTGGCATTTGCCACAGAACACCAGGATTGGCAAAGTCACCACTGGCGCCCTGTGCTCTTCACAGATGAAACCAGGTTCACACTGAGCACATGTGACAGACATGACAGAGTCTGGAGACGCCGTGGAGAGCGATCTGCTGCCAGCAACATCCTTCAGCATGACCGGTTTGGCAGTGGGTCAGTAATGGTGTGGGGTGGCATTTATTTGGAGGACCGCTCAGCTCTCCATGTGCTCGCCATAGGTAGCCTGACTGCCATTAGGTACCGAGATGAGATCCTCAGAACCCTTGTGAGACCATATGCTGGTGCGGTTGGCCCTGGGTTCCTCCTAATGCAGGACAATGCTAGACCTCATGTGGCTGGAGTGTGTCAGCAGTTCCTGCAAGATGAAGGCATTGAAGCTATGGACTGGCCGCCCGTTTCCCAGACCTGAATCCGATTGAGCACATCTGGGACATCATGTCTTGCTCCATCCACCAACGTCACGTTGCACCACAGACTGTCCAGGAGTTGGCAGATGCTTTAGTCCAGGTCTGGGAGGAGATCCCACAGGAGACCATCCGCAACCTCATCAGGAGCATGCCCAGGCGTTGTAGGGAGGTCATACAGGCACGTGGAGGCCACACACAATACTGAGTCTAATCAGGAGCATGCCCAGGCGTTGTAGAGAGGTCATACAGGCACGTGGAGGCCACACACAATACTGAGCCTCATCAGGAGCATGCCCAGGCATTGTAGGGAGGTCATACAGGCACGTGGAGGCCACACACAATACTCAGCCTCATCAGGAGCATGCCCAGGCGTTGTAGGGAGGTCATACAGGCACGTGGAGGACACACACAATACTCAGCCTCATCAGGAGCATGCCCAGGCGTTGTAGGGAGGTCATACAGGCACGTGGAGGCCACACACTATACTGAGCCTCATTTTGACATGTTTTAAGGACATTACATCAAAGTTGGATCAGCCTGTAGTGTGTTTTTCCACTTTGCACAGAACAAAGTATTCAATTCGAATATTTCATTCATTCAGATCTAGGATGTGTTATTTCAGTGTTCCCTTTATTTTTTTGAGCAGTGTATATACACAAAGATGAAAAAACGCCCATAACAAAGTATAATAACTATCAAATAAAATATTTAATTTTACACCAATACACATTGCCAGAAATATATATATAGGCGTATATAGGAAATGCAAAAAAAACATAATTTTTATTTATATAGCGCCAACATATTCCGCAGCACTTTACAATTAAGTGGGGACATGTACAGACAATATATTCAATACAAGGTAAGACAGTTTAAACAGTTACATTAGGAGCGAGGGTCCGGCCGCTCGCACGCTTACAATCTACAAGGGAATGGGGGGACACAGTAGGTGCAAAGTGCTTGTTATTTCAGGTCTGACAATTATAATAAATAGGGATTTTCATATAAAGCTGCATGATCCGGTCATCAGCCCGTATGTATAAGTGCAATAATCAAGTATCGAGTGCAGTTATCTTGTGCATGGAGGGTGTGGAGACAGATGAATAGTAGGGAGCAGATTCTGAATAATATTTAGAAGGAGGGAACAGGGGAAAGTTAATTTACTGAGTTGTTGAGGTGGTCGGTTTGTTTAAAGAGATGGGTTTTTAAAGCGCTCTTGAAGACATGGGGGCTAGGCATCAGTCGGATCGTCTGGGGTAGAGCATTCCAGAGAACTGGCGCAGCACGAGAGAAGTCTTGGAGACGGAGGTGCGAGGTTCGGATTATGGGGGATGTTAGGTCATTTGTAGAACGGAGGGCACGTGTAGGGCGATTTACAGAGATGAGAGAGGAAATATAAGGCGGTGCAGAACTGTGGAGAGCTTTGTGGGTGAGAGCAATGAGTTTATATTGGACCCTGTAGCGGATGGGTAACCAGTGTAATGACTGGCACAAGGTGGAGGCATCGGTGAAGCGGCTGGACAGAAATACGACCCTGGCTGCCGTATTCAGGATGGATTGGAGAGGAGAAAGTTTGGTAAGAGGGAGACCAATCTGAAGAGAGTTGCAGTAGTCCAGACGAGATTGAATAAGAGCGACAGTAAGAGTTTTAGCAGTTTCAAAGGTGAGAAAAGGTCGGATTCTGGAGATGTTTTTAAGATGCAGGTGACAAGAGCGAGTGAGTGATCGGATATAGGCAGTAAAGGAAAGGTTAGTGTCAAATATGACCCCAAGGCAGCGGCCGTGCTGCTGGGAGTTATGGTTGAACCCTCCAAGGTAATTTCGATGTCAGGTAGAGTTGGGTTAGTAGAGGAAAGAAAGACAAGAACTTCAGTTTTGGAGAGATTCAGTTTAAGATAGAGGGAGGACATGATGTTAGAGACAGCGGACAGACAATCCTTGGTATTTTGTATTAGGTTAGGGGTGATGTCAGGTGAAGAAGTGTATAATTGGTTGTCGTCAGCATAGAGATGATACTGGAACCCAAATCTGCTGATTGTTTGTCCAATAGGGGCAGTGTATAGAGAGAAGAGGAGGGGGCATAGGACTGAGACCTGCGGACCCCGATAGTAAGGGGACGAGGAGAGGAAGAGGAGCCGGCAAAAGATACAGTGAAGGAGCGGTCAGAGAGGTAGGAGGAGAACTAGGAGAGAACAGTGTCCTTGAACCCGATAGATCGGAGCATAGTGAGGAGGAGCTGGTGATCCACAGTGTCAAATGCTGCAGAGAGATCCAGGAGAATCAGCAGGGAGCAGTGACCTTTGGATTTAGCTGTTAGTAGATCATTAGAGACTTTAGTGAGGGCAGTTTCAGTGGAGTGTAAGGAGCGGAAACCAGATTGTAGAGGGTCGAGGAGAGAGTTATCTGAGAGATAGCGGATTAGACGGGAGTGGACCAAGCGTTCCAGGAGTTTAGAGATGTAAGGAAGGTTAGAAACAGGTGTGTAGTTAGCAGCGCAGTTCTGGTCCAGGGATGGCTTTTTAAGTAAAGGGTTATGATGGCATGTTTAAATGAGGAGGGAAAGATACCTGAAGAAAGAAAGAGGTTAAATATTTTAGTCAGGTGAGTGGTGACCACCGGTGTGAGAGACTGCAGGAGATGTGAAGGTTGTAGGTCGAGAAGAAGTGAGGGGCTGGGTAACTTCTTCTTCTGTAACAGGCTCAAAGATGGCTAGTGAGCTTGAAGTGCGGCAGGGAAGGGGATCCAGGCACTGAGGAGATTGGGCTGAGATGTCCTGATGGATGTGGTTGATTTTTTTCTAGGAAATAAGTGGCCAGATCCTCCCCGCTGAGGTTGGTGGTGGGGGCCTGTGCATTAGGTTTCAGGAGGGAGTTTAAGGTTTAAAAAAGTCATTTTGAATTGTTGGACAGTGAAGTGATGAGGGGGGTGAAGTAGGATTGTTTGGCCAGATGAAGGGCAGAGTTATAGGTTTTGAGCATGAATTTATAGTGGATGAAGTCCTCTGCTAAAAGAGATTTTCTCCACTGACGCTCAGCACACCTTGAGCAACGCTGAAGAAAACGTGTTTGCATTGTGTGCCAGGGCTGCCGTTGTCTGTGTCGGGTCTTTCTGCGTGTAGAAGGTGCTGCTTCATCTAGGGCGCTCTTCAGTGTATTATTGTAGTGTGACAATGCAAAGTCTGGACAGGAGAAGGAGGGAGGAGATGAGGGTTAAAGATGTGTGGAGATTGTCCATAAGCTGCTGGGTATTAATGGAGCATGTATTCCTAGAAGTGAGGTAAGTGGGGGTGTCCCGGGTGAGGAGACAGTTCTTGACAGAGAAGGAAACAAGGTTGTGGTCCAACAGCGGGAGAGGGGAGTTAGTAAACTCATGCAGCGAGCAGAGACGGGAGAAAACCAGGTCCAGAGTATTCCCGTCTTCATGTGTAGGAGAATTAGTAACCTGTGAGAGGCCGAATGAGGAGGTTAGAGAAAGTAGATGAGAGGCAGATTGGGAGAGGGGATCATTGATGGGGATGTTAAAGTCTCCCATGATGAGGGTGGGGATGTCACAGGATAGAAAGTGAGGAAGCCAGGTGGCAAAGTGATCCAGTAACTGGCGGCAGGAGCCTGGAGGGCAATACACAACCGCCACTCACGAGGAGAAGGGTTTGTAGAGTCTGATGGTGTGGACTTCAAAGGAAGGAAACATAAGTGAGGGAACCGGGGTGGGGGGGGTGACCTGGAAAGCACATTGTGGTGAAAGGAGCAAACCAACACCTCCACCCTGTCTATTCTCAGGTCTGGTGGTATGTGAAAATTTCAGGCCACCAAATGGGAGAGCAGCAGCTGCGGTGGTGTCTGAATGCTGGATCCAGGTTTCTGTAATAGCCAGAAGGTGAAGGGAATTAGTGAGGAAAAAATCGTGAATGTAAGTTAGTTTGTTACACACAGACCGTGCATTCCAGAGAGCACAATGAAAGCAATAGAAGAGGGCATGCACTGAATGTTAATAAGATTAGCAGGGTTTCTATATGCAGCTGGAGGAGAGTGGTGTATGCTAGTGGAGGGAGGCCCAGGGTTGGGAGAGATGTTGCCAGCGACTAGGAGGAGAAAAGAGAGAAAGAGCAGGTGGTGCAATGATTTGTATGGGCGTTTTGAGTGCTGTATGGAGGTAGTGGATGGTTTGGAGTGGGTGAGAAATGTCAGTAGAGCCTCAGAGTTATACATGAGAGAGGGGAGAAGGGAGGGGTGGATATGGAGAGAGTGCACAGAATGTGTTAAAGGGCGGGCGAGAAGTGAGAAAGCAGAAGTTAAACAAGTAAGATAATAATCATCGTACCATTTAACTATACGCACCAAAGTCTAAAAAACATATATCATAATTCACTCACAACACATTCTAATTCTCCTCTGTTTATCATAAATGGGAAGGAAAAATTATTGACCTAATTTATATATTATTTATTTTACATTTTTCGCAATCTCCACTTTTAAATCTGTATCTGCCGCCTGCAGTCTATCAGCAGTCAACAAGATTAAATCCAGGGAACACTTATTAATCTGCTCGAATTGATCGCAGAAAGTCCCATCCTCTGAAAACAGAGTGGGGCGCAGATGGACTCGCAGTCCTCGCGATAGGCGTTTTTCTCCACAGTATTCCATTACAGTTGCAGCATGAAGTTCATAGGAGACTCACCTTTTGGTTTCTTTTCCCAGTCACGTCTCCTGAATTCACTTGTGGATATTTTGAGAAAGTCCGAAGATATCGTTGTCTGAGACAGAATACCAGGTGATAGAACAAGTGAGTGCTCCTAGGAGAGGAGGCGGTATTAAGAGAAGGTTATTAAGGAGCGAAGCCTTCTGGATATTGACTGTAAATCGTCTGTCTCCTAAAGGCCTGAATCTAGAGTATAATGTGAGTCCGTCAGTAGAGCTGGGGGACAAATGTTCCCTTTCTCTTCTTTCTTCTTGCAGACAGTACAGACACGGTGGTCTCGCTGGAGCGCAGATACCGCATTGTGCACTAACACATCTATGGTTATAGAAATGATCGGGGTCAGGAATGAAGTTGAGATTTGATGAAGGTTTTTTATGGATAGAGCAACATTGGATTCCGGGGAAGAAGCTTTCACATTACTATTTGTGGCTTCGGCTCTTATGTTGTGATAATGTCGGTATACTCATTGTTTTTCAGTATGTAGACAGTGATCAGGTCATAGAAGGGTTATGGATTTAGAATTGCTTTCATTTCTCATTGGGTGAATATTTTAATATCTGAACGGACGACTAAATTATCAGCATTAGAACATTTTAATAACATTTTTTAAAATTAAAAAAATAGGAGAAAAAAAAAAAATAATAAAATATGAAAAATTCGCCAGACCCTGATCACAAGATGGCGCCGAGAACTCTGCACAACAACATGGAGAGGAGGAGATGGCGCGGGAGGATGCTGAGGCTGAGTCGCACCCGGAAGAACCTGAGCCTACGTAAAGACAGGTATCTGTACAACTCCGCTCTGCTATACAAGACACAGACGTATCTCTTAGGCCGGGGTCCCACTAGCGTACGGTATGCGATGCGAGACCACCCGATGCGATATGCTAATGACACTCGCTGCTGCTCTGCTACGAGCGGGAGCCGAATGTCAGTGCTCCATGCTCTGATCCTCTCGCACGGCTGCGGAGGGGACGGGGAAATCAATTTCTCCATCTCCTCTGTTGCTGGCATTGGCGGGAATCGCACTGCACTCGGGTGGTATCTGAGTGCAGCGCGATGTTTCACACGCACCCGTAGATTATATGGGTGCGTGCGATCCTAATCCACTATGCTGCAATTTTTTTCCAGCCCGATCGCAATCTGATCGGAGCTGGAAAAAAAAACAGCACTGAGCAGAGAAACATAGGACTAAATGGGTACAATGGAGTCTGATGTTTTATCTGATTGAAGTGAGAGCGAGCCCTGACTGGGGAAACAGATGAACTTACTATAGATGTGGACCTGATGAGACTGCTGGAGTTACAAAACCTCCGGGAGCAGAGAAATCCTCATCACCGGAGAAAGCGGCCACTATGTGACGTCAGAGGGAGGAGGAGCCGGAGGAGCGACTGCGCCGGGATCATCTGCAGATCTGGGCGGGGCAATGACCCCTGAGGGGGAGGAGCTGCGGTGACATCATCACTGTCACATGACCGCAGCCTCATCACAGCTCCTTCACCATTATAATAACTTTATAGTTTATGGTTGCGTCTAGTTTGGAGGTGATTTTTTGAGGCCTCATTTTATCAGCTCCTCTCTAGGCGGTCACCCCTGAAGTGACTGGATCGGGGGGATACTTTGTGGTCCTCATTCCAGCATCTCCCCTCTAGACGGTTCACTGGTGAGGAGACTGGATTGGAGTTGAGTTTTTGAGGACCTCATTTTAGCGTCTCCCTCTCGCTGATCACTGGGGAGGTGACTGGATCGGAGTGGATCTCTTGATGATCTCTCTGCAGCTTCTCCATTCTAGACAGTTCAGTTTCTACAGTGATGTTCCTCAAAAAATCATCTCCAATGTCCAGAATGGAGCAGATTCCCGGATCCTCATAGACTGCAATGTAGTGGAATTGAAATGTACACACATTGTATATACAGTACAGACCAAAAGTTTGGACACACCTTTTCATTTAAAGATTTTTATGTATTTTCATGACTATGAAAATTGTACATTCACACTGAAGGCATCAAAACTATGAATTACCACATGTGGAATTATATACTTAACAAAAAAGTGTGAAACAACTGGAAATATGTCTTATATTCTAGGTTCTTCAAAGGAGCCACCTTTTGCTTTGATGACTGCTTTGCACACTCTTGGTATTCTCTTGATGAGCTTCAAGACATGTTAATTCATAGTTTTGATGCCTTCAGTGTGAATGTACAATTTTCATAGTCATGAAAATACAGAAAAAATTTTAAATGAGAAGGTGTGTCCAAACTTTTGGTCTGTACTGTACTGGTTCTCTGCACCATCATTCCTTCTACTCATTCTCTATATGTCAAGCAGGGCTGCTTCTGTCATGAGGTGAGATGAGCATCTTGCCCCAGGCGCTTGTTGGAGCTGTCTGAAAGGGGTGGCAGAATGCAACTGCTGCCCCCTCAGAGACACTAGACACAGGCCTGTAGGCTGCTGCTGCCCCCTCAGAGACACTAGACACAGGCCTGTAGGCGGCTGCTGCCCCCTCAGAGACACTAGACACAGGCCTGTAGGCAGCTGCTGCCCCCTCAGAGACACTAGACACAGGCCTGTAGACGGCTGCTGCCCCCTCAGAGACACCAGACACAGGCCTGTAGGCTGCTGCTGCCCCCTCAGAGACACTAGACACAGGCCTGTAGGCTGCTGCTGCCCCCTCAGAGACACTAGACACAGGCCTGTAGGCAGCTGCTGCCCCCTCAGAGACACTAGACACAGGCCTGTAGGCGGCTGCTGCCCCCTCAGAGACACTAGACACAGGCCTGTAGGCGGCTGCTGCCCCCTCAGAGACACTAGACACAGGCCTGTAGGCGGCTGCTGCCCCCTCAGAGACACTAGACACAGGCCTGTAGGCGGCTGCTGCCCCCTCAGAGACACTAGACACAGGCCTGTAGGCGGCTGCTGCCCCCTCAGAGACGCTAGACACAGGCCTGTAGGCGGCTGCTGCCCCCTCAGAGACACTAGACACAGGCCTGTAGGCAGCTGCTGCCCACTCAGAGACACTAGACACAGGCCTGTAGGCAGCTGCTGCCCCCTCAGAGACACTAGACACAGGCCTGTAGGCGGCTGCTGCCCCCTCAGAGACACTAGACACAGGCCTGTAGGCGGCTGCTACCCCCTCAGAGACACTAGACACAGGCCTGTAGGCGGCTGCTGCCCCCTCAGAGACGCTAGACACAGGCCTGTAGGCGGCTGCTGCCCCCTCAGAGACGCTAGACACAGGCCTGTAGGCGGCTGCTGCCCCCTCAGAGACACTAGACACAGGCCTGTAGGCAGCTGCTGCCCCCTCAGAGACACTAGACACAGGCCTGTAGGCGGCTGCTGCCCCCTCAGAGACACTAGACACAGGCCTGTAGGCGGCTGCTGCCCCCTCAGAGACACTAGACACAGGCCTGTAGGCGGCTGCTGCCCCCTCAGAGACACCAGACACAGGCCTGTAGGCTGCTGCTGCCCCCTCAGAGACACTGGACACAGGCCTGTAGGCGGCTGCTGCCCCCTCAGAGACACTAGACACAGGCCTGTAGGCTGCTGCTGCCCCCTCAGAGACACTAGACACAGGCCTGTAGGCGGCTGCTGCCCCCTCAGAGACACTAGACACAGGCCTGTAGGCGGCTGCCAGTCACAGTGTATCAGACAGAGGGGCGAGATCGCAGAGCAAAGGGGGGCGCTCCAATGCTAGCTCCATACTCAGGTGCAGCGTCGTACTGCTGAGCCTTGGGCCCACCAGAGGAAATTATTCCTGGGGCCCAATATATAACTACATAGAAATAATACAAGCCCACCAATTGTGAGATAAAATATGCTAGTATTGTGGTGTAACATAAAAACACAATGGTTCACATTTATCAGAAATGGCAGAATTTGAGCAAAATCTTTTGTACTCACTTCAACTCCATTATTCCATATTTATCACATTTCGTCACTAATGATACATTTGGTGCAAATTATTTAAGCAGAACATTTTAAGCATAGTAGCACACGTCTCAATGCTAAAAAAGAGCTGACATCCAGTGGGTCAAATGTTGCATAGTAATATAATTTTGTACAAATTGCAACTTTTTCTGCATGTAAAAATGGTTTTAATATGAATGCATTTGTTCCGCGCCTTTTTTAAGACAGCCGGTGCCAGGGTGCTCCTGTCCCCAGGCACATACATCAAATCAATTAGAAATATATTAATCCCTTGGCACAGATGAACATACAGTACCAGTACGTCCACAGCAGGGTCCACGTGTGCGGAGTTGGCTCAGGAGTGGAGACCACTTCACACGCAACATACAGCGGGCATGTGCCTGTATGGTGACCATTCAGCTGAGCACACGCAACATACAGCGGGCATGTGCCTGTATGGTGACCATTCAGCTGTGCACACGCAACATACAGCGGGCATGTGCCTGTATGGTGACCATTCAGCTGTGCACATGCAACATACAGCGGGCATGTGCCTGTATGGTGACCGTTCAGCTGTGCGCACGCAACATACAGCGGGCATGTGCCTGTATGGTGACCGTTCAGCTGTGCGCACGCAACATACAGCGGGCATGTGCCTGTATGGTGACCGTTCAGCTGTGCACACGCAACATACAGCGGGCATGTGCCTGTATGGTGACCGTTCAGCTGTGCACACACAACATACAGCGGGCATGTGCCTGTATGGTGACCATTCAGCTGTGCACACGCAACATACAGCGGGCATGTGCCTGTATGGTGACCATTCAGCTGTGCACACGCAACATACAGCGGGCATGTGCCTGTATGGTGACCATTCAGCTGTGCACACGCAACATACAGCGGGCATGTGCCTGTATGGTGACCATTTAGCTGTGCACACGCAACATACAGCGGGCATGTGCCTGTATGGTGACCATTTAGCTGTGCACACACAACATACAGCGGGCATGTGCCTGTATGGTGACCATTCAGCTGTGCGCACGCAACATACAGCGGGCATGTGCCTGTATGGTGACCATTTAGCTGTGCACACGCAACATACAGCGGGCATGTGCCTGTATGGTGACCATTTAGCTGTGCACACACAACATACAGCGGGCATGTGCCTGTATGGTGACCATTCAGCTGTGCACACACAACATACAGCGGGCATGTGCCTGTATGGTGACCATTCAGCTGTGCACACGCAACATACAGCGGGCATGTGCCTGTATGGTGACCATTCAGCTGTGCACACGCAACATACAGCGGGCATGTGCCTGTATGGTGACCATTCAGCTGTGCACACGCAACATACAGCGGGCATGTGCCTGTATGGTGACCATTCAGCTGTGCACACGCAACATACAGCGGGCATGTGCCTGTATGGTTACCATTCAGCTGTGCACACGCAACATACAGCGGGCATGTGCCTGTATGGTGACCATTCAGCTGTGCACACGCAACATACAGCGGGCATGTGCCTGTATGGTGACCATTCAGCTGTGCACACACAACATACAGCGGGAATGTGCCTGTATGGTGACCATTCAGCTGTGCACACACAACATACAGCGGGAATGTGCCTGTATGGTGACCATTCAGCTGTGCACACACAACATACAGCGGGCATGTGCCTGTATGGTGACCATTCAGCTGTGCACACACAACATACAGCGGGCATGTGCCTGTATGGTGACCATTCAGCTGTGCGCACGCAACATACAGCGGGCATGTGCCTGTATGGTGACCATTCAGCGGTGCGCTCCCATCTTGATACTCCTGTGATATCCAGCATTAGGCTGGATTCATATGGGATCATTATTTCCACTATATACTGCAATACTGTTACTGTTATATTAAAACATACAAAACAAGCAGGGGCGTAATGATCGCGGTCATAGAGGGTACAACCGGGACCAGACCCATGCTTGTGCGTGGCCCGACGACACCGATTTCACCTGGATGTGCATTCTCTGACACACATTCTGCTGAAATGTATTGTGACGCAGAGACCCGCCGGCTCCCTGCACTTCAAGACATGCTGCCAGCCAATCAGAGGCAAGCAGCAGGTGTTGGCAGCCCGCAGAAGTCAGCTACCGGCTGGGGGAACATTATACCAGGATGGCGGACCTTATACCAGGATGGCGGACCTTATACCAGGATGGCGGACCTTATACCAGGATGGCAGACCTTATACCAGGATGGCGGACCTTATACCAGGATGGCGGACCTTATACCAGGATGGCGGATATTACACTGGGATGGTGGACACTACATCCGGGTGACGGACATTACATAAGGATGGCGGACATTATATCAGGATGGGGAAATTATATCAGAATGAAGGACATTATATCAGGATGGGAGATAAGATACCAGGCTGGGAACATTACAGTATATTAAGATGGGGACAATATACCAGGATGAGTGACATTACACCAGAATGGCGGACATTATACCAGAAGGGGGACATGGTTATAGCATGGAGCCCAGGATGGGGGACATTATACCAAAGTGGGGACATTATATCAGTCAGGGGTGGTACAGGGTGGGCATCAGTCAGGGTTGATACAGGGGCACTCAGGGGTAATACAGGGGAGGCTCAGTCAGTCAGGGGTGAAACAAAACATTGAGGGAAATCCTCCCTTAGTGACTGAGCCCTCTCACCCTCTATCACCAATGAGTAAAGCCCCTCACTGTTGGTGTTGATGGGGGTCACTCAGTTATGTGATAATCCTGCTCAGTTACATATATCTGACCTTTGGTGAGTGATGTAGCAGGCGGCCATCCATCTCCCTGTGCTTCTCACTGTCAGCCTGTGACACAGTTAGGGAGGAGCGCTGTTACTCAGCACATCATGGCTCATTACCTCAGCTCTGCTGTCAGCACGGGGAAGAGGCCACAAACAAAACTAACACTGATTGGCTGCGATGCTGCCAATCACTATTAGACTTACCAGCAGCAGCACCGCTCTCCCTGGTTGCTCCAGGTGCGGTATCGCAGAGGCAGAGATTCAGCATTATTGATCAGCGATCAGTCGGTCCCTGAAGTGAGCTGCTGTCTGCACTGCAGCAGAACAGATCCAGTGACTCCCGTACTCTGCCGGGATGTCTAATGCTGGGAGGAGCGGTGAATAGTAATCAGTGACACGTGTGAGCTGCCGTGCTTGCAGCATGTCATGTGCTAGTGCGCTGAGTGCTGCTGACTGCTCCTCCCAGCATTAGACATCCCGGGAGAGCAGTGCACGGGTCACTGAATCTCTCCAGCTGCAGACAGCGGCTCACTCCTCATACTGACCAGAACACTGATCCATCCTGCTGAATCCTGAACACTGTGATATAGTAACATAGTTTGTAAAGCCGAATAAAGACTTGCGTCCATCAAGTTCGACCTGTTAGTTCTGTAATTGCTAAAGTTGATCCAGAGGAGGGCAAAAATCCCAAATGATTTAGCCAATCTTCACCTGAGGAAAAATTCCCTCCCGACTCTGAAACCAGCAGTCAGAATAAATCCCTGTATCAACCTACTATTTTATTTTATTTTTAAGTATATGCTGAAATCTGCCTGGTATCTAGAAATGCATCCAGTCCCCGCTTGAACTGGTGTAGTGAATCTGACATTACCGTCTCCTCACTCAGTGAATTCCATATTCTCACTGCTCTTACCGTAAAGAACCCCTTCCTGTGCTGGCGCTGAAACCTTTTCTCTTCCAGTCTTAGTGAATGCCCTCTTGTTACCGTAATATCCCTCCTTTTGAACAAATCCCGGGCAAGATCTCTATACTGTCCCCTAACATATTTGTACACATTTATTATGTCCCCCCTCAACCTTCTCTTTTCCAGGCTGAATAGTCCCAGTTTTGCCAACCTCTCTGGGTATTGAAGTCCCTCCATTCCCTTTATTAATTTTGTTGCCCTCCTTTGTACCTTTTCAAGCTCATTTATATCCTTTCTATATAGTGGGGCCCATAACTGAGCACAGTATTCCAAGTGTGGTCTGACCAGTGCTTTGTACAGTGGAAGAACAATGTTCTCATCCTTTGCAGCTATACCTCTTCTGATACATCCCATTACCCTGTTTGCCCTTACAGCAGCCGCCTGACTTTGGGCACTCCAATTTAGTTTGCTATCAATCAAGATGCCCAAGTCCTTCTCCATCTCTGAATGCCCCAATGATTTCCCATTCAGTGAGTACTGGTGACTTCCATTTTTCCTTCCCATATGTATGACCTTACATTTCTCCTCGTTAAACCTCATTTGCCATTTAATGCTCCACCTACCCAGCTTATCCAAATCCCTCTGTAGGTCTGCACTGTCCTCTTTTGTATTAATTGTTTTACATAACTTTGTGTCATCTGCAAATATTGATATTTTACTATTTATCCCGTTGACTATGTCGTTAATAAAGATATTAAATAACATTGGGCCTAGTACAGACCCCTGTGGTACCCCACTAGTGACGCTTACCCAATCTGAGTATATTCCATTTATAACCACCCTCTGCCTTCTATCCCTTAGCCAGTTAGCTACCCACTTGCAGACATTTTCCCCAGCCCCATCATTCTCATTTTGTATACCAACCTATTATGTGGCACGCTATCGAACGCTTTTGAGAAGTCGAGATACGCGACATCCACTGGTTCCCCCTGATCTACTCGAGAGCTAACCTCCTCGTAGAAGTCAATCAGGTTTGTTTGGCAGGAGCGATTCCTCATGAATCCATGTTGGTTCGGGGTTAATAGATTATTAGCATCAAGATGCTCCGTAATTGCCTCTTTAATGAAGCTTTCAAAAATTTTGCCCACAACGGACGTCAGACTCACCGGCCGATAGTTTCCGGCGTCACTTTTCGCTCCCTTTTTGAATATTGGCACTACATTCGCCTGTCGCCAATCAAGTGGTACAGACCCAGTCTCAACAGAGTCCTTAAATATAAGATATAACGGTCTGTCTATCACATTACTTAGTTCCCTTAGTACCCGTGGGTGTATGCCATCAGGTCCTGGTGATTTGTTTATTTTAATGTTACTGAGGCGTTTCTGTACCCCAGCTTGGGTTAGATTTGTCATACTTAGTGGAGGATTAAGTTTGTCACTTCTCATTTCGCCTGTTAGTTCTTTTTCCTTTGTGAAAGTTGTCGAAAAAAAATTATTTAATAGATTAGCTTTATCCTCATCTTTCTCTATGATTTTCCCTTCCTCACTTTTTATCTGTCCAATATTATCCGATTTAATCCTTTTACTATTTATATACGTAAAGAACAGTTTGGGATTTGATCTACTTTCCCTAGCAATACGTCTCTCTGTTTCCTCCTTCACTATTTTTATTTGTTTTTTTGCAGGTTCTCGTTTTTTCCTTGTAACACATTAGTGCCTCCTTACTGTTTTCCTGTTTTAATCTCTTGAATGCCTCTTTTTTGCTATTTAACGCCCCTTTTACGTTCTTGTTCAACCATATTGGTTTCCTCTTATTTCTGGCCCTTTTATTCCCATACGGTATATACCTCTCGCACTGAGTATTCAGAATTATTTTGAAGGTTTCCCATTTACTATTCGTATTCCTTTGATTAAGAACTTTGTCCCAGTCTATAAGTTGAAGGTTTTCTTTCAGCTGATCAAACTTCGCCCTCCTAAAGTTTAATGTTTTTGTTGTTCCCTTATTGATAACCCTACTGAAGGGCATTTTGAAGTCGATAATATTATGATCGCTATTACCTAGGTGCCCCCCTATCTGTACCTCAGTTATTCTATCAGGCCTATTAGTCAATATTAAGTCCAACACGGCCTTCCCTCTCGTTGGTTCCTGCACTAGTTGGGAGAGATAATTATCCTTAATATTTGTCAAGAACCTTTTTCCTTTCTGAGATCTACAGGTTTCTGTTTCCCAGTCAATATCCGGGTAGTTGAAATCCCCCATTACAATCACTTCATTATGTTTTGCTACTTTGTCTATTTGTCCTAATAGCAGATTCTCATTCTCCTCTGTTATATATGGTGGCTTATAGCAGACCCCCAGTAATATTTTATTATTATTTTTTGCCCCCTCTATCTCTACCCACATGGACTCGACCCCCTCTTCTCCCTCTCCTATATCTTCCCTTAGTCTGGGTTTTAGACATGACTTTACATATAAGCAGACTCCTCCGCCTTTCCCCTGTTTCCGGTCCCTTCTAAATAAACTATAATCTAATAAATTTACCTCCCAGTCGTAGCTATCGTCTAGCCAAGTCTCTGTTATACCTACGATGTCATACCTCTCCTCCGATATAAGCGCCCGCAGCTCATCCGCCTTATTGGTCAGGCTTCTTGCGTTGGTCAGCATGCAAGATAAAACTTTGGGGTTATTTAGCATCCTATTCTTCTCGAACGATCTAACTGTACTATCCCCACCCCCCTCTCCACCCTCATTATATTCACTTCTCCCCTTCCCCCTTGCTTGCCTCACATCCCACCTATTTCCTTGGTTCCCCCCCCCCGTCTCTAGTTTAAAAACTCCTCCAACCTATTAGCCATCTTCTTCCCCAGCACCGCTGCACCCTCCCCATTGAGGTGCAGCCCGTCCCTACGGTAGAGCCTGTAGCCGACCGCGAAGTCGGCCCAGTTCTCCATGAACCCAAACCCTTCTGCCTTGCACCAACTCTTTAGCCACTTATTCACCTCCCTAACTTCCCGTTGGCGCTCCTGTGTGGCTCGCGGGATTGGTAGTATTTCTGAGACAACTACCTTGGAGGTCCTTGCCTTAAGCTTCCTAAATAGGTCCCTGAAATCATTTTTAAGGACCCTCCATCTACCACTCACTTTGTCATTGGTGCCGATGTGGACCATGACCGCTGGGTCTTCGCCAGCCCCACCCAGTAACCTGTCAACCCGATCCGCGATGTGCCGGACTCGAGCGCCAGGGAGGCAGCACACCGTTCGGCGATCCCGGTCTTTGTGACAGATTGCCCTGTCTGTCCCCCTAATAATAGTCACCCACTACCAGAACCTGTCTTGCCTGCCCTACACTTCCCCCCTCCCCCTCTTTACTGGAGCATACACTCCCCCGGCGGTCAGAGGATCTGTCGTGCTCCAATAATGCCGGTTCTGAACCAGCCTTCCTATACTTCTTCCCTCTATCCCTCCTAACTGTTATCCAGCTCCCTGCCTGTTCAGCCTGCACTTCCCCTCTATGCTCCACCCCCAGTATTGACCCATTGAGTGTCTGCTCGGTGAGCAGCAAACTCCGTTCCATGTTGTCGATGCTCCTCAGTACCGCTATCTGAGCACTTAGATCCAGAATTTGGGCTTCCAAGTGCACGATATGCTCACATCTCTCGCAGCAGTATGGATCCTCGAGCGGTTGCTCACGGAATGCATACATTGCGCAAGATGTACACTGCACGGCTCCGGCCAACATGGACGTCATTCTAAATATGGGGATACAGTCAGTATATATATACAAGTACAAAACACAATTATTTATATATAGGTGTATGGACGGGGATCAATTAGGGATGTGCAAGTGTATCAATTAGATATCGGCGGGGGATCAGTTAAGTATGGACGGGGGATCAGCTAAGTATCAATTAAGTATGGACGGGGGAATCAGCTAAGTAGGTCAGGTGGATTAATTAAGTAAAAAGTAAAGTAAAGAAAGAATGAAATACAGTCAGCAATTCAGTCCTGAGTCCTCCCTTCCAAACTCCCTGAATCCAAAGTCACTGAAAAACAAGTCACACACTTACTTTCGTTCGCACTTACGCTCCGGACACACGCAGCTCGTTCACACTCGCAAACTAAGAGATTTAAAGAGTTTTTTTTTTTTTTCCTTTTCCAGCAATGTACCCTTCACCTCAATGCACTTCCAAAGGACTGGATGCCCAACCAGCTGCACCTGGAACTGAATCATTGGAATCAGTAAGTAATAAAAATGCCTTAAAACCTTCTCTTTCTATCATTATTCTGGCATTTGGCAAATATTAAAAATGATGGTAAAATCCTAATTGACCTAAAACGGGAAAGGTTTATTCTGATTTCATGTCAGATATTGAGAAAAACCTGCGTCTTTTTATATAGTGTATGTAAACTTCTGGTGTCAGCTGTGTGTGTATGTGTCCCTATAGTTATAGTTTTGGATGATTACTATTGTCCCTTCATTGTCTGCGCTGTTGCATCCAAATAACCTGTTCACAAAATCAAAGTATGTCATTGGGTTGGAAGGGGTTAAACAGGCAGGTCTGATGACATCACAAAGCACATAAACATCATAGACATCATATGACATCACAATTGGTATAGAATGTACAGAGTGTAACTCCTGAGCCATCTTGTGTCATTCCAGGCTGACTGCTGGAAGGTGACAAGTCCAGGTCGGGAACTCTTCACCTATGACCTCACTCATACATTGTATAGATGGGGGGTTAGTAGTGGGATTCAGAACTGCATCATTAACCTGAAAATCTCAGCAGATGGCGCTGGATCCTGTGTCCCGTGCTGGGATTGTTAGAATGAGTCTATGATTTACAAAAAAATGTTATTGAGCAGATTCCATGGAAAATCATTTGGGGGCTTTAGTAAAGCAGTGTGAGCCCGGCCTAACAGGGGCTACCAATCTGGACAAACCCTTCCCTGAATGAGGACTTGCTGGCGATCAACTGATCATGTGTCACTGGTCTTGAAGACCCTCAGCAATCGGCTGGCTTTGCCCTCTATGACACCCATGTGCTCTAATAAAAGCATATAGAAAGGGGAGCGCCGGCTGACACCCCCCCATTTGGCTCCATTTTTGGGCAGCTTTGCCATTAATGTTGTCAGAACCTAGCGTTTTCAGAACATCCATTTAATAGCAGACGGGTCCAGTTCTCCATTATCCGCTCTCATGGTCCTGCTGGATCAGGGGTGACCGGGAGCTGACGGTTTATGGTGATCAGGAGTTGCAGGATGGCGCCGGTGTTTCCCTTTAGGTCATAGAGCAGTAGGTGACGCGGATTAGAATAAAAGAGTGGAAATGTTTCGGTTATTATCTGCGTCATGACTCAATTAATAATGAGGCCGGTGGTTATTTGCAGCCGGTGATTTTGTTTTATTAATTCAACTCTTCCTTGATGTTGGAAACTCGATACATAACACAGCAGTGACAGTTATTATGACATCACAGGGGACATGACATCACAGGGCACATGACATCATAGATATCACATGACATCACAGTTGGTACAGAATGTGTAAAGTTCTAATCCTGAACCATCTTGTGTCCCAGAGGCGGCATCTTCAGGAAGACAAGTCTATGTAGGTAGCTCTTCACTTAGCACTAAGGCCCTGTTCACACATTGTGTAGCTGTGCGCAGTTTGTGGTGAAGTTTAGAACTTCATCATTTACCCCTAAAAAAATCTCAGCAAACATCTCTGAGCGACGTGTTCTCTCTTGTGCATCAGGATGATTCCTTAGATAGGACCTATCATGTAATCCTCTTTTTTGTAATGATAGGTGTTATGTCTCATCTAGTTCAGATGAGCAGCAGTAATGAAGCACGGACAGATGACGGCGGCGCAGCAGGATGGCCGAGCAGAAACAACGGAGAACGCCGTGGCTTGATGGCAGCAGGAAGACCAGAACTGGAACCACAGGAAATCAGGAGCAGAATTGAAGCAGCGGCACCTGGTATAATAGAGGGACAGACTCTGATCAGACTTTGATCAGAGTGGTATCAGGTTTTCTCGGACATGGAGAGGAGAAAGAAAAGGTTTCTCACCTTCTCCCTTCTGCAAGTCGGTGAAAATCGGACCACACTCCGATGTCAAAGCGCGGTCCAATTTTTCCACAAGCGCATAGACTTGCATTGCCATTGCCATATTTTGCAGACTATAAGACGCACCCCAAATTTTGGGGTGGAAAATCATTTTTTTAAATAAAATGGTGGTGCCTCTTATAGTCCGTTTAACAGTAGGTTACCAGGGGGCGGCGGTGGTGGAGCGGGGTAACAGGAGGCAGGGCCACTGCTTTAGGCAGTCGGCAGCGACAGGAGTGGGGCGATGCTGCGGGCCCTGGGCTCTCATAAGATGTCGGCGCCGGTGAGCAGAGTCCCCTTTCCTATAGATTGCCCTGCAGTAGGCTTTGAGAAAATGGCTGCTGGAGGTGACGCATGTGCAGATTGAGATCTCGGGAGATGCATGCGCCGCCTCAAGCGTCCATTTTCCCAAAGCCCACTGCAGGGCAATAAATGGGAAAAGCTACTCTGCTCACCGGCGCCGACATCTTATGAGAGTCCAGGGCCCGCCGACACCGGCCTCCTGTGACCGCGCTCCACCGCAACCACCCCTCGATAAGCTACATTCAGATATTGTATATTAGATTGTAAGCTCCTAGGACAGGGTGTGCATTATTCTGCATGCCCTCAGGAGCAGTCTGTATATTGTATATTAGATTGTAAGCTCCTAGGACAGGGTGTGCATTATTCTGCATGCCCTCAGGAGCAGTCTGTATACTGTATATTAGATTGTAAGCTCCTAGGACAGGGTGTGCATTATTCTGCATGCCCTCAGGAGCAGTCTGTATATTGTATATTAGATTGTAAGCTCCTAGGACAGGGTGTGCATTATTCTGCATGCCCTCAGGAGCAGTCTGTATATTGTATATTACATTGTAAGCTCCTAGGACAGGGTGTACATTATTCTGCATGCCCTCAGGAGCAGTCTGTATACTGTATATTAGATTGTAAGCTCCTAGGACAGGGTGTGCATTATTCTGCATGCCCTCAGGAGCAGTCTGTATATTGTATGTTAGATTGTAAGCTCCTAGGACAGGGTGTACATTATTCTGCATGCCCTCAGGAGCAGTCTGTATATTGTATATTAGATTGTAAGCTCCTAGGACAGGGTGTACATTATTCTGCATGCCCTCAGGAGCAGTCTGTATACTGTATATTAGATTGTAAGCTCCTAGGACAGGGTGTACATTATTCTGCATGCCCTCAGGAGCAGTCTGTATATTGTATGTTAGATTGTAAGCTCCTAGGACAGGGTGTACATTATTCTGCATGCCCTCAGGAGCAGTCTGTATATTGTATATTAGATTGTAAGCTCCTAGGACAGGGTGTGCATTATTCTGCATGCCCTCAGGAGCAGTCTGTATACTGTATATTAGATTGTAAGCTCCTAGGACAGGTTGTGCATTATTCTGCATGCCCTCAGGAGCAGTCTGTATATTGTATATTAGATTGTAAGCTCCTAGGACAGGATGTGCATTATTCTGCATGCCCTCAGGAGCAGTCTGTATACTGTATATTAGATTGTAAGCTCCTAGGACAGGGTGTGCATTATTCTGCATGCCCTCAGGAGCAGCCTGTATATTGTATATTAGATTGTAAGCTCCTAGGACAGGATGTGCATTATTCTGCATGCCCTCAGGAGCAGTCTGTATATTGTATGTTAGATTGTAAGCTCCTAGGACAGGGTGTGCATTATTCTGCATGCCCTCAGGAGCAGTCTGTATATTGTATATTAGATTGTAAGCTCCTAGGACAGGTTGTGCATTATTCTGCATGCCCTCAGGAGCAGTCTGTATATTGTATATTAGATTGTAAGCTCCTAGGACAGGATGTGCATTATTCTGCATGCCCTCAGGAGCAGTCTGTATACTGTATATTAGATTGTAAGCTCCTAGGACAGGGTGTGCATTATTCTGCATGCCCTCAGGAGCAGTCTGTATATTGTATATTAGATTGTAAGCTCCTAGAACAGGATGTGCATTATTCTGCATGCCCTCAGGAGCAGTCTGTATATTGTATGTTAGATTGTAAGCTCCTAGGACAGGGTGTGCATTATTCTGCATGCCCTCAGGAGCAGCCTGTATATTGTATATTAGATTGTAAGCTCCTAGGACAGGATGTGCATTATTCTGCATGCCCTCAGGAGCAGTCTGTATATTGTATGTTAGATTGTAAGCTCCTAGGACAGGGTGTGCATTATTCTGCATGCCCTCAGGAGCAGCCTGTATATTGTATATTAGATTGTAAGCTCCTAGGACAGGGTGTGCATTATTCTGCATGCCCTCAGGAGCAGCCTGTATATTGTATATCAGATTGTAAGCTCCTAGGACAGGGTGTACATTATTCTGCATGCCCTCAGGAGCAGTCTGTATATTGTATGTTAGATTGTAAGCTCCTAGGACAGGGTGTGCATTATTCTGCATGCCCTCAGGAGCAGTCTGTATATTGTATGTTAGATTGTAAGCTCCTAGGACAGGGTGTGCATTATTCTGCATGCCCTCGGAGCAGTCTGTATACTGTATATTAGATTGTAAGCTCCTAGGACAGGGTGTGCATTATTCTGCATGCCCTCAGGAGCAGTCTGTATATTGTATGTTAGATTGTAAGCTCCTAGGACAGGGTGTACATTATTCTGCATGCCCTCAGGAGCAGTCTGTATATTGTATATTAGATTGTAAGCTCATAGGACAGGGTGTACATTATTCTGCATGCCCTCAGGAGCAGTCTGTATATTGTATATTAGATTGCAAGCTCCTAGGACAGGATGTGCATTATTCTGCATGCCCTCAGGAGCAGTCTGTATATTGTATATTAGATTGTAAGCTCCTAGGACAGGGTGTGCATTATTCTGCATGCCCTCAGGAGCAGTATGTATATTGTATATTAGATTGTAAGCTCCTAGGACAGGGTGTGCATTATTCTGCATGCCCTCAGGAGCAGTCTGTATATTGTATATTAGATTGTAAGCTCCTAGGACAGGATGTGCATTATTCTGCATGCCCTCAGGAGCAGTCTGTATATTGTATATTAGATTGTAAGCTCCTAGGACAGGGTGTGCATTATTCTGCATGCCCCCAGGAGCAGTCTGTATATTGTATATTAGATTGTAAGCTCCTAGGACAGGATGTGCATTATTCTGCATGCCCTCAGGAGCAGTCTGTATACTGTATATTAGATTGTAAGCTCCTAGGACAGGGTGTGCATTATTCTGCATGCCCTCAGGAGCAGTCTGTATATTGTATATTAGATTGTAAGCTCCTAGGACAGGTTGTACATTATTCTGCATGCCCTCAGGAGCAGTCTGTATACTGTATATTAGATTGTAAGCTCCTAGGACAGGGTGTACATTATTCTGCATGGCCTCAGGAGCAGTCTGTATACTGTATATTAGATTGTAAGCTCCTAGGACAGGGTGTGCATTATTCTGCATGCCCTCAGGAGCAGTCTGTATATTGTATATTAGATTGTAAGCTCCTAGGACAGGATGTGCATTATTCTGCATGCCCTCAGGAGCAGTCTGTATATTGTATATTAGATTGTAAGCTCCTAGGACAGGGTGTGCATTATTCTGCATGCCCCCAGGAGCAGTCTGTATATTGTATATTAGATTGTAAGCTCCTAGGACAGGATGTGCATTATTCTGCATGCCCTCAGGAGCAGTCTGTATACTGTATATTAGATTGTAAGCTCCTAGGACAGGGTGTACATTATTCTGCATGCCCTCAGGAGCAGTCTGTATATTGTATATTAGATTGTAAGCTCCTAGGACAGGTTGTACATTATTCTGCATGCCCTCAGGAGCAGTCTGTATATTGTATATTAGATTGTAAGCTCCTAGGACAGGGTGTACATTATTCTGCATGGCCTCAGGAGCAGTCTGTATACTGTATATTAGATTGTAAGCTCCTAGGACAGGGTGTGCATTATTCTGCATGCCCTCAGGAGCAGTCTGTATATTGTATATTAGATTGTAAGCTCCTAGGACAGGGTGTACGTTATTCTGCATGCACTCAGGAGCAGTCTGTATACTGTATATTAGATTGTAAGCTCCTAGGACAGAGTGTACGTTATTCTGCATGCCCTCAGGAGCAGTCTGTATATTGTATATTAGATTGTAAGCTCCTAGGACTGGATGTGCATTATTCTGCATGCCCTCAGGAACAGTCTGTATACTGTATATTAGATTGTAAGCTCCTAGGACAGGGTGTGCATTATTCTGCATGCCCTCAGGAGCAGTCTGTATATTGTATATTAGATTGTAAGCTCCTAGGACAGGGTGTGCATTATTCTGCATGCCCTCAGGAGCAGTCTGTATATTGTATATTAGATTGTAAGCTCCTAGGACAGGGTGTACATTATTCTGCATGCCCTCAGGAGCAGTCTGTATATTGTATATTAGATTGTAAGCTCCTAGGACAGGGTGTGCATTATTCTGCATGCACTCAGGAGCAGTCTGTATATTGTATATTAGATTGTAAGCTCCTAATACAGGGTGTACATTATTCTGCATGCCCTCAGGAGCAGTCTGTATATTGTATATTAGATTGTAAGCTCCTAGGACAGGGTGTGCATTATTCTGCATGCACTCAGGAGCAGTCTGTATATTGTATATTAGATTGTAAGCTCCTAGGACAGGGTGTGCATTATTCTGCATGCCCTCAGGAGCAGTCTGTATACTGTATATTAGATTGTAAGCTCCTAGGACAGGGTGTACATTATTCTGCATGCCCTCAGGAGCAGCCTGTATACTGTATATTAGATTGTAAGCTCCTAGGACAGGGTGTGCATTATTCTGCATGCCCTCAGGAGCAGTCTGTATACTGTATATTAGATTGTAAGCTCCTAGGACAGGGTGTACATTATTCTGCATGCCCTCAGGAGCAGCCTGTATACTGTATATTAGATTGTAAGCTCCTAGGACAGGGTGTGCATTATTCTGCATGCCCTCAGGAGCAGTCTGTATATTGTATATTAGATTGTAAGCTCCTAGGACAGGGTGTGCATTATTCTGCATGCCCTCAGGAGCAGTCTGTATATTGTATATTAGATTGTAAGCTCCTAGGACAGGTTGTGCATTATTCTGCATGCCCTCAGGAGCAGTCTGTATATTGTATATTAGATTGTAAGCTCCTAGGACAGAGTGTACGTTATTCTGCATGCCCTCAGGAGCAGTCAGTATATTGTATATTAGATTGTAAGCTCCTAGGACAGGGTGTGCATTATTCTGCATGCCCTCAGGAGCAGCCTGTATATTGTATATTAGATTGTAAGCTCCTAGGACAGGATGTGCATTATTCTTCATGCCCTCAGGAACAGTCTGTATACTGTATATTAGATTGTAAGCTCCTAGGACAGGATGTGCATTATTCTGCATGCCCTCAGGAGCAGCCTGTATATTGTATATTAGATTGTAAGCTCCTAGGACAGGATGTGCATTATTCTGCATGCCCTCAGGAGCAGTCTGTATATTGTATATTAGATTGTAAGCTCCTAGGACAGGGTATGCATTATTCTGCATGCCCTCAGGAGCAGTCTGTATATTGTATATTAGATTGTAAGCTCCTAGGACAGGGTGTACATTATTCTGCATGCCCTCAGGAGCAGTCTGTATACTGTATATTAGATTGTAAGCTCCTAGGACAGGATGTGCATTATTCTGCATGCCCTCAGGAGCAGTCTGTATATTGTATATTAGATTGTAAGCTCCTAGGACAGAGTGTACGTTATTCTGCATGCCCTCAGGAGCAGTCAGTATATTGTATATTAGATTGTAAGCTCCTAGGACAGGGTGTACATTATTCTGCATTCCCTCAGGAGCAGTCTGTATATTGTATATTAGATTGTAAGCTCCTAGGACAGAGTGTACGTTATTCTGCATGCCCTCAGGAGCAGTCTGTATACTGTATATTAGATTGTAAGCTCCTAGGACAGGGAGTACATTATTCTGCATGCCCTCAGGAACAGTCTGTATACTGTATATTAGATTGTAAGCTCCTAGGACAGGATGTGCATTATTCTGCATGCCCTCAGGAGCAGTCTGTATATTGTATATTAGATTGTAAGCTCCTAGGACAGAGTGTACGTTATTCTGCATGCCCTCAGGAGCAGTCAGTATATTGTATATTAGATTGTAAGCTCCTAGCACAGGGTGTACATTATTCTGCATGCCCTCAGGAGCAGTCAGTATATTGTATATTAGATTGTAAGCTCCTAGGACAGGGTGTGCATTATTCTGCATGCCCTCAGGAGCAGTCTGTATATTGTATATTAGAATGTAAGCTCCTAGGACAGGATGTGCATTATTCTGCATGCCCTCAGGAGCAGTCTGTATATTGTATATTAGATTGTAAGCTCCTAGGACAGGGTGTGCATTATTCTGCATGCCCTCAGGAACAGTCTGTATGCTGTATATTAGATTGTAAGCTCCTAGGACAGGGTGTGCATTATTCTGCATGCACTCAGGAGCAGTCTGTATATTGTATATTAGATTGTAAGCTCCTAGGACAGGGTGTACATTATTCTGCATGCCCTCAGGAGCAGTCTGTATATTGTATTTTAGATTCTAAGCTCCTAGGACAGGATGTGCATTATTCTGCATGCCCTCAGGAGCAGTCTGTATATTGTATATTAGATTGTAAGCTCCTAGAACAGAGTGTACGTTATTCTGCATGCCCTCAGGAGCAGTCTGTATACTGTATATTAGATTGTAAGCTCCTAGGACAGGGTGTGCATTATTCTGCATGCACTCAGGAGCAGTCTGTATATTGTATATTAGATTGTAAGCTCCTAGGACAGGGTGTACATTATTCTGCATGCCCTCAGGAGCAGTCTGTATATTGTATATTAGATTGTAAGCTCCTAGGACAGGGTGTGCATTATTCTGCATGCCCTCAGGAGCAGTCTGTATATTGTATATTAGATTGTAAGCTCCTAGGACAGGGTGTACATTATTCTGCATGCACTCAGGAGCAGTCTGTATATTGTATATTAGATTGTAAGCTCCTAGGACAGGATGTGCATTATTCTGCATGCCCTCAGGAGCAGTCTGTATATTGTATATTAGATTGTAAGCTCCTAGGACAGGGTGTGCATTATTCTGCATGCACTCAGGAGCAGTCTGTATATTGTATATTAGATTGTAAGCTCCTAGGATAGGGTGTGCATTATTCTGCATGCCCTCAGGAGCAGCCTGTATATTGTATATTAGATTGTAAGCTCCTAGGACAGGGTGTACATTATTCTGCATGCCCTCAGGAGCAGTCTGTATATTGTATATTAGATTGTAAGCTCCTAGGACAGGGTGTACATTATTCTGCATGCACTCAGGAGCAGTCTGTATATTGTATATTAGATTGTAAGCTCCTAGGACAGGGTGTGCATTATTCTGCATGCACTCAGGAGCAGCCTGTATATTGTATATTAGATTGTAAGCTCCTAGGACAGGGAGTACATTATTCTGCATGCCCTCAGGAACAGTCTGTATACTGTATATTAGATTGTAAGCTCCTAGGACAGGGTGTACATTATTCTGCATGCCCTCAGGAACAGTCTGTATACTGTATATTAGATTGTAAGCTCCTAGGACAGGGTCTGCATTATTCTGCATGCCCTCAGGAGCAGTCTGTATATTGTATATTAGATTGTAAGCTCCTAGGACAGGGTGTACATTATTCTGCATGCCCTCAGGAGCAGTCTGTATATTGTATATTAGATTGTAAGCTCCTAGGACAGGGTGTGCATTATTCTGCATGCCCTCAGGAACAGTCTGTATACTGTATATTAGATTGTAAGCTCCTAGGACAGGGTGTGCATTATTCTGCATGCACTCAGGAGCAGTCTGTATATTGTATATTAGATTGTAAGCTCCTAGGACAGGATGTGCATTATTCTGCATGCCCTCAGAAGCAGTCTGTATATTGTATATTAGATTGTAAGCTCCTAGGACAGGATGTGCATTATTCTGCATGCCCTCAGGAGCAGCCTGTATACTGTATATTAGATTGTAAGCTCCTAGGACAGGGTGTGCATTATTCTGCATGCCCTCAGGAGCAGTCTGTATACTGTATATTAGATTGTAAGCTCCTAGGACAGGGTGTGCATTATTCTGCATGCCCTCAGGAGCAGTCTGTATATTGTATATTAGATTGTAAGCTCCTAGGACAGGGTGTACATTATTCTGCATGCCCTCAGGAGCAGTCTGTATATTGTATATTAGATTGTAAGCTCCTAGGACAGGGTGTGCATTATTCTGCATGCCCTCAGGAGCAGCCTGTATATTGTATATTAGATTGTAAGCTTCTAGGACAGGGTGTACATTATTCTGCATGCCCTCAGGAGCAGTCTGTATATTGTATATTAGATTGTAAGCTCCTAGGACAGGGTGTGCATTATTCTGCATGCCCTCAGGAGCAGTCTGTATATTGTATATTAGATTGTAAGCTCCTAGGACAGAGTGTACATTATTCTGCATGGCCTCAGGAACAGTCTGTATATTGTATATTAGATTGTAAGCTCCTAGGACAGGGTGTACATTATTCTGCATGCCCTCAGGAGCAGCCTGTATATTGTATATTAGATTGTAAGCTCCTAGGACAGGGTGTACATTATTCTGCATGCCCTCAGGAGCAGTCTGTATATTGTATATTAGATTGTAAGCTCCTAGGACAGGATGTGCATTATTCTGCATGCCCTCAGGAGCAGCCTGTATACTGTATATTAGATTGTAAGCTCCTAGTACAGGGTGTACATTATTCTGCATGCCCTCAGGAGCAGTCTGTATATTGTATATTAGATTGTAAGCTCCTAGGACAGGGTGTGCATTATTCTGCATGCCCTCAGGAGCAGTCTGTATATTGTATATTAGATTGTAAGCTCCTAGGACAGGGTGTGCATTATTCTGCATGCCCTCAGGAGCAGCCTGTATACTGTATATTAGATTGTAAGCTCCTAGGACAGGGTGTACATTATTCTGCATGCCCTCAGGAGCAGCCTGTATACTGTATATTAGATTGTAAGCTCCTAGGACAGGATGTGCATTATTCTGCATGCCCTCAGGAGCAGCCTGTATACTGTATATTAGATTGTAAGCTCCTAGGACAGGGTGTACATTATTCTGCATGCCCTCAGGAGCAGTCTGTATATTGTATATTAGATTGTAAGCTCCTAGGACAGGATGTGCATTATTCTGCATGCCCTCAGGAGCAGCCTGTATACTGTATATTAGATTGTAAGCTCCTAGGACAGGGTGTGCATTATTCTGCATGCCCTCAGGAGCAGTCTGTATACTGTATATTAGATTGTAAGCTCCTAGGACAGGGTGTGCATTATTCTGCATGCCCTCAGGAGCATTCTGTATATTGTATATTAGATTGTAAGCTCCTAGGACAGGGTATGCATTATTCTGCATGCCCTCATTAGCAGCCTGTATATTGTATATTAGATTGTAAGCTCCTAGGACAGGGTGTAAATTATTCTGCATGCCCTCAGGAGCAGTCTGTAAATTGTATATTAGATTGTAAGCTCCTAGGACAGGGTGTGCATTATTCTGCATGTCCTCAGGAGCAGTCTGTATATTGTATATTAGATTGTAAGCTCCTAGGACAGGGTGTGCATTATTCTGCATGCCCTCAGGAGCAGTCTGTATACTGTATATTAGATTGTAAGCTCCTAGGACAGGGTGTGCATTATTCTGCATGCCCTCAGGAGCAGTCTGTATATTGTATATTAGATTGTAAGCTCCTAGGACAGGGTGTACATTATTCTGCATGCCCTCAGGAGCAGCCTGTATACTGTATATTAGATTGTAAGCTCCTAGGACAGGGTGTGCATTATTCTGCATGCCCTCAGGAGCAGCCTGTATACTGTATATTAGATTGTAAGCTCCTAGGACAGGGTGTACATTATTCTGCATGGCCTCAGGAGCAGCCTGTATATTGTATATTAGATTGTAAGCTCCTAGGACAGGGTGTACATTATTCTGCATGGCCTCAGGAGCAGCCTGTATATTGTATATTAGATTGTAAGCTCCTAGGACAGGGTGTACATTATTCTGCATGGCCTCAGGAGCAGTCTGTATATTGTATATTAGATTGTAAGCTCCTAGGACAGGGTGTACATTATTCTGCATGCCCTCAGGAGCAGTCTGTATATTGTATATTAGATTGTAAGCTCCTAGGACAGGGTGTGCATTATTCTGCATGCCCCCAGGAGCAGTCTGTATATTGTATATTAGATTGTAAGCTCCTAGGACAGGGTGTACATTATTCTGCATGCCCTCAGGAGCAGTCTGTATATTGTATATTAGATTGTAAGCTCCTACGACAGGGTGTACATTATTCTGCATGCCCTCAGGAGCAGTCTGTATATTGTATATTAGATTGTAAGCTCCTAGGACAAGGTGTGCATTATTCTGCATGCCCTCAGGAGCAGTCTGTATACTGTATATTAGATTGTAAGCTCCTAGGACAGGGTGTGCATTATTCTGCATGCCCTCAGGAGCAGTCTGTATATTGTATATTAGATTGTAAGCTCCTAGGACAGGGTGTACATTATTCTGCATGCCCTCAGGAGCAGTCTGTATATTGTATATTAGATTGTAAGCTCCTAGGACAGGGTGTACATTATTCTGCATGCCCTCAGGAGCAGTCTGTATATTGTATATTAGATTGTAAGCTCCTAGTACAGGGTGTACATTATTCTGCATGCCCTCAGGAGCAGTCTGTATATTGTATATTAGATTGTAAGCTCCTAGGACAAGGTGTGCATTATTCTGCATGCCCTCAGGAGCAGCCTGTATACTGTATATTAGATTGTAAGCTTCTAGGACAGGGTGTGCATTATTCTGCATGCCCTCAGGAGCAGTCTGTATACTGTATATTAGATTGTACGCTCCTAGGACAGGGTGTACATTATTCTGCATGGCCTCAGGAGCAGCCTGTATATTGTATATTAGATTGTAAGCTCCTAGGACAGGGTGTGCATTATTCTGCATGCCCTCAGGAGCAGTCTGTATATTGTATATTAGATTGTAAGCTCCTATGACAGGGTGTACATTATTCTGCATGCCCTCAGGAGCAGTATGTATACTGTATATTAGATTGTAAGTTTCTAGGACAGGGTGTACATTATTCTGCATGCCCTCAGGAGCAGTCTGTATATTGTATATTAGATTGTAAGCTCCTAGGACAGGGTGTGCATTATTCTGCATGCTCTCAGGAGCAGTCTGTATATTGTATATTAGATTGTAAGCTCCTAGGACAGGGTGTGCATTATTCTGCATGCCCTCAGGAGCAGTCTGTATATTGTATATTAGATTGTAAGCTCCTAGGACAGGGTGTACATTATTCTGCATGCCCTCAGGAGCAGTCTGTATATTGTATATTAGATTGTAAGCTCCTAGGACAAGGTGTGCATTATTCTGCATGCCCTCAGGAGCAGTCTGTATACTGTATATTAGATTGTAAGCTCCTAGGACAGGGTGTGCATTATTCTGCATGCCCTCAGGAGCAGTCTGTATATTGTATATTAGATTGTAAGCTCCTAGGACAGGGTGTACATTATTCTGCATGCCCTCAGGAGCAGTCTGTATATTGTATATTAGATTGTAAGCTCCTAGGACAGGGTGTACATTATTCTGCATGCCCTCAGGAGCAGTCTGTATATTGTATATTAGATTGTAAGCTCCTAGGTCAAGGTGTGCATTATTCTGCATGCCCTCAGGAGCAGTCTGTATACTGTATATTAGATTGTAAGCTCCTAGGACAGGGTGTGCATTATTCTGCATGCCCTCAGGAGCAGTCTGTATATTGTATATTAGATTGTAAGCTCCTAGTACAGGGTGTACATTATTCTGCATGCCCTCAGGAGCAGTCTGTATATTGTATATTAGATTGTAAGCTCCTAGGACAAGGTGTTCATTATTCTGCATGCCCTCAGGAGCAGCCTGTATACTGTATATTAGATTGTAAGCTTCTAGGACAGGGTGTGCATTATTCTGCATGCCCTCAGGAGCAGTCTGTATACTGTATATTAGATTGTACGCTCCTAGGACAGGGTGTACATTATTCTGCATGGCCTCAGGAGCAGCCTGTATATTGTATATTAGATTGTAAGCTCCTAGGACAGGGTGTACATTATTCTGCATGCCCTCAGGAGCAGTCTGTATATTGTATATTAGATTGTAAGCTCCTAGGACAGGGTGTACATTATTCTGCATGCCCTCAGGAGCAGTCTGTATATTGTATATTAGATTGTAAGCTCCTAGGACAGGGTGTGCATTATTCTGCATGCCCTCAGGAGCAGTCTGTATATTGTATATTAGATTGTAAGCTCCTATGACAGGGTGTACATTATTCTGCATGCCCTCAGGAGCAGTCTGTATACTGTATATTAGATTGTAAGTTTCTAGGACAGGGTGTACATTATTCTGCATGCCCTCAGGAGCAGTCTGTATATTGTATATTAGATTGTAAGCTCCTAGGACAGGGTGTGCATTATTCTGCATGCTCTCAGGAGCAGTCTGTATATTGTATATTAGATTGTAAGCTCCTAGGACAGGGTGTGCATTATTCTGCATGCCCTCAGGAGCAGTCTGTATATTGTATATTAGATTGTAAGCTCCTAGGACAGGGTGTACATTATTCTGCATGCCCTCAGGAGCAGTCTGTATATTGTATATTAGATTCTAAGCTCCTAGGACAGGGTGTACATTATTCTGCATGCCCTCAGGAGCAGTCTGTATATTGTATATTAGATTGTAAGCTCCTAGGACAGGATGTGCATTATTCTGCATGCCCTCAGGAGCAGTCTGTATATTGTATATTAGATTGTAGGCTCCTAGGACAGGGTGTGCATTATTCTGCATGCCCTCAGGAGCAGTCTGTGTATTGTATATTAGATTGTAAGCTCCTAGGACAGGGTGTGCATTATTCTGCATGCCCTCAGGAGCAGTCTGTATATTGTATATTAGATTGTAGGCTCCTAGGACAGGGTGTGCATTATTCTGCATGCCCTCAGGAGCAGTCTGTATATTGTATATTAGATTGTAAGCTCCTAGGACAGGGTGTACATTATTCTGCATGCCCTCAGGAGCAGTCTGTATATTGTATATTAGATTGTAAGCTCCTAGGACAGGGTGTACATTATTCTGCATGCCCTCAGGAGCAGCCTGTATACTGTATATTAGATTGTAAGCTCCTGGGACAGGGTGTGCATTATTCTGCATGCCCTCAGGAGCAGTCTGTATATTGTATATTAGATTGTAAGCTCCTAGGACAGGGTGTACATTATTCTGCATGCCCTCAGGAGCAGTCTGTATATTGTATATTAGATTGTAAGCTCCTAGGATAGGGTGTGCATTATTCTGCATGCCCTCAGGAGCAGTCTGTATATTGTATATTAGATTGTAAGCTCCTAGGACAGGGTGTGCATTATTCTGCATGCCCTCAGGAGCAGTCTGTATATTGTATATTAGATTCTAAGCTCCTAGGACAGGGTGTACATTATACTGCATGCCCTCAGGAGCAGTCTGTATATTGTATATTAGATTGTAAGCTCCTAGGACAGGGTGTGCATTATTCTGCATGCCCTCAGGAGCAGTCTGTATATTGTATATTAGATTGTAAGCTCCTAGGACAGGGTGTACATTATTCTGCATGCCCTCAGGAGCAGTCTGTATATTGTATATTAGATTCTAAGCTCCTAGGACAGGGTGTGCATTATTCTGCATGCCCTCAGGAGCAGCCTGTATACTGTATATTAGATTGTAAGCTCCTAGGACAGGGTGTACATTATTCTGCATGCCCTCAGGAGCAGCCTGTATATTGTATATTAGATTGTAAGCTCCTAGGACAGGGTGTACATTATTCTGCATGCCCTCAGGAGCAGTCTGTATATTGTATGTTAGATTGTAAGCTCCTAGGACAGGGTGTGCATTATTCTGCATGCCCTCAGGAGCAGCCTGTATATTGTATATTAGATTGTAAGCTCCTAGGACAGGGTGTACATTATTCTGCATGCCCTCAGGAGCAGTCTGTATATTGTATGTTAGATTATAAGCTCCTAGGGCAGGGTGTACATTATTCTGCATGCCCTCAGGAGCAGTCTGTTTATTGTATATTAGATTGTAAGCTCCTAGGACAGCGTGTACATTATTCTGCATGCCCTCAGGAGCAGCCTGTATATTGTATATTAGATTGTAAGCTCCTAGGACAGGGTGTACATTATTCTGCATGCCCTCAGGAGCAGTCTGTTTATTGTATATTAGATTGTAAGCTCCTAGGACAGGGTGTACATTATTCTGCATGCCCTCAGGAGCAGCCTGTATATTGTATATTAGATTGTAAGCTCCTAGGACAGGGTGTACATTATTCTGCATGCCCTCAGGAGCAGCCTGTATATTATATATTAGATTGTAAGCTCCTAGTACAGGGTGTGCATTATTCTGCATGCCCTCAGGAGCAGTCTGTATATTGTATATTAGATTGTTAGCTCCTAGGACAGGGTGTACATTATTCTGCATGCCCTCAGGAGCAGCCTGTATACTGTATATTAGATTGTAAGCTCCTAGGACAGGGTGTGCATTATTCTGCATGCCCTCAGGAGCAGCCTGTATATTGTATATTAGATTGTAAGCTCCTAGGACAGGGTGTACATTATTCTGCATGCCCTCAGGAGCAGTCTGTATATTGTATATTAGATTGTAAGCTCCTAGGACAGGGTGTGCATTATTCTGCATGCCCTCAGGAGCAGCCTGTATATTGTATATTAGATTGTAAGCTCCTATGACAGGGTGTACATTATTCTGCATGCCCTCAGGAGCAGTCTGTATATTGTATGTTAGATTGTAAGCTCCTAGGACAGGGTGTACATTATTCTGCATGGCCTCAGGAGCAGCCTGTATGCTGTATATTAGATTGTAAGCTCCTAGTACAGGGTGTGCATTATTCTGCACGCCCTCAGGAGCAGCCTGTGTATTGTATATTAGATTGTAAGCTCCTAGGACAGGGTGTGCATTATTCTGCATGCCCTCAGGAGCTGTCTGTATACTGTATATTAGATTGTAAGCTCCCAGGACAGGGTGTACATTATTCTGCATGCCCTCAGGAGCAGTCTGTATATTGTATATTAGATTGTAAGCTCCTAGGACAGGGTGTACATTATTCTGCATGCCCTCAGGAGCAGTCTGTATATTGTATATTAGATTGTAAGCTCCTAGGACAGGGTGTGCATTATTCTGCATGCCCTCAGGAGCAGCCTGTATAATATAATAATAATAATCTTTATTGATATAGCGCCAACATATTCCGCAGCGCTTAACAATTCACAGGTTCATATACAACAGTCATAAGTAACATAGCTAAAGATAATACAATAATTACAGCAAAAATAATGGTGACCCTGCTCGTAAGAGCTTACAATCTACCATGAGGTGGGGGTGACACAAAGTACAATGGCTTATTTACAAGGATGGTCCAGCCATCTTGAGGGGATGATGGATAGATAAAGGCTGCATGAGCTCATCACCAGCCAGTATTTCTGGTGCTTTTTGGTTCGGTGGAGAGTTGTGTGGAGAAATAAGGGATGGGCTGTAAGAAGATAAAAGGACTTCGATAAGGGAAGGTGATAGGCCGCCCTAAACAGGTGTGTTTTTAGGGAGCGCCTAAAACTGTGTAAATTGTGGTTCATCCTAATTTCTTGGGGTAGAGCATTCCAAAGAATAGGTGCAGCTCAGGAGAAGTTTTGAAGCCGGGAGTGGGAGGTACGGATTAGTGTGGATGTTAGTCGAAAGTCGCTTGCGGAGCGTAGAGAACGGGTAGGCCGATAAACAGAAATGAGGGAAGAGATGTAGGGTGGTGCCGCACTGTGGAGAGCTTTGTGGGTGAGAACAAGCAATTTAAATTGGATCCTATAATTCATGGGCAGCCAGTGCAATGACTGGCACAGAGCGGAGGAGTCTGAGTAACGGTTAGCCAAATAGATGACCCTGGCAGCAGCATTAAAGATGGACTGGAGGGGGGAAAGTCGAGTGAGGGGGGGGCCAATTAATAGAGAGTTACAGTAGTCGAGGCGGGAGTGGATCAGGGTAACAGTGAGGGTTTTTGTTGTTTCCAACGTGAGAAAGTGGCGGATTCTAGAGATGTTCTTCAGGTGCAAGCGACAAGAGTGGGCAAGAGATTGTATGTGGAAGGTGAAGGAAATATTGGTGTCAAACACAACGCCCAGACAGCATGCCTGCTGGCTCGGCATTATTGTGGTACCACACATGGAGAGAGAGATGTCAGATTTAGAGAGGTGAGCAGACGGCGGGAGTAGAAGTAGTTCAGTTTTGGAAAGGTTGAGTTTCAGGTAGAGAGCGGACACTGTGTTAGAAACTGCGGCCAGACAGTCACTGATGTTCTGTAGTACAGCGGGGGTAAGGTCAGGGGATGAGGTGTATAGTTGTGTGTCATCAGCATAAAGATGGTACTGAAAACCAAATTTGCTGATGGTCTGTCCAACTGGGGCTGTGTAGAGAGAGAATAGAAGAGGGCCAAGGACTGAACCCTGAGGAACCCCAATAGTGAGAGGAAGAGGGGGAAAAAGTGGAGCCAGCGAATGATACACTGAAAGAGCGGTCAGATAGGTAGGAAGAGAACCAGGAGAGAGCAGTGTCCTTAATGCCGATTGAGTGGAGTGTAGAGAGTAGGAGGTGGTGGTCAACGGTGTCAAAGGCTGCAGAGAGGTCAAGAAGAATGAGGGTCACCATTACATTTTGCTGTCAGAAGGTCATTGGTTACTTTGATGAGTGCAGTTTCTGTAGAATGTAGGGGATGGAAGCCGAACTGTGATGGGTCTAGAAGAGAGTGAGTGGAGAGGTAACTGGTAAGGCGGGAGTAGACCAGGCGCTCCCAGAGTTTAGAGATAAAGGGAAGATTGGAGACTGGTCTGTAGTTGTTTGTGCAGGAAAGGTCAAGAGAGGGCTTTTTTTAATAATGGTGTAATGATGGAGTGTTTGAAGGAGGAGGGGAAGATACAAGAAGAGAGGGAGAGGTTGAAGATTTTAGTTAGGCGAGTAGTGACGACTGAAGAAAGAGACTGGAGTAGATGTGAGGGGATGGGGTCAGTGGTGCATGTAGTGGGATGGGAAGAAGAGAGGAGCCTGGAGACTTTGTCTTCTGTGACTGGGTCATATGTGGAGAGTGATGCAGAGGGGATGTGGGGAGGGATGCGAGTCACGGCTCTTTGTGGCTGGGAGCTGATTTCCTGATGGATGGTGTATTTTTTCTCTGTGAAGTAGGAGGCCAGGTCCTCGGCACAAATGTCCGTGATGGGGGCCTGCGCTTTAGGACTGAGGAGGGAGTGAAAGGTATTGAACAGTTTTTTGGGGTTGTTGGATAGTGAGGAGATCAGGGTGATGAAGTAGGTCTGTTTGGCAAGGTGAAGGGCAGAGTTATATGTTTTTAACATAAATTTGTAGTGGATAAAGTCTTCTAGTCTGCGAGTTTTCCTCCATAGGCGCTCGCCACTTCTAGAGCAACGCTGGAGAAATCGGCTTTGCGGTGTGAGCCAGGGCTGTTTTGCTCTGTGTTTAGAGGTTCTGAGGGTGACGAGCGCTACTTGGTCCAGCGTGCTTCTGAGAGTGTCATTGTAGTGGTTTACAGCCAGATCAGGACAGGAAAAAGAGGAGATTGGGGACAGTGATGAGTGAAGGGAGTCTGTAAGAGTATGAGGGTTAATGGCTTGTAGAATTCTGAATGTGTGATAGGTAGGAGTATGCTAGGGCAGGCGAGGATTTGTGAGTGTGACGGAGAGAATGTTATGATCAGAGAGGGGAAGAGGGGAGTTATTTAGGTGGGGGATTGAACTAAGCCGGACAAAGACCAGATCAAGGGTGTTTCCATCTTTGTGTGTCTCACAATGGTTGAAAGCTGTGAGAGGCCAAGAGAAGTGGTTAAAGATAGAAGCTGGGATGCGGATGAGGAGGTGGGGCTGTTTATGGGGATGTTGAAGTCTCCCAGGATAAGGGTTGGTAAATCTGAGGACATGAAGTGCGGCAGCCAGGCAGAAAAATGGTCAAGGAACTGGGTGGGTGAGCCTGGGGAACGGTATACGACCGCTACTCTGAGGGAGAGGAGATGGAAGAGCCTGATGGTGTGGACCTCAAAAGAAGGGAATGAGAGTGATGGCACTGGAGGGGGGGGGGGGGGGGGTGACCTGGAAGGTGCAATGTGGGGACAGGAGTATGCCGACCCCACCACCAATTCTGTTTGCAGGTCTCGGGGAATGGGAAAAATGCAGGCTGCCATGAGAAATAGCAGCAGGGGAGACAGTGTCAGAATCCTGGATCCAGGTTTCAGTGAGGGCCAGCAGATTGAGAGAGTTGGTCAGAAAGTAATAGTGCAGGAAAGGAAGCTTGTTGCATATAGACCGTGGATTCCTCAGTGCGCAATTGAAGGAGGTAGATGAAGGAGTACAGCTGATGTTAATAAGATTAGCAGGGTTTCGATGTGAGGTAAGGGAGAGGTTGAAGTTGGTGGAGGGTGGTCCGGGGCTAGGAGAGATATCCCCTGAAATGAGTAGTAGCAGTTAAAAGAAAAAGAGCAGATAGTTTTTGGATTTGTGACATGATTTCCTGTGCAATACCTTTGGATAAGATAGAGTGAGATTTTTCAGGAAGTTCAAAAGAGCATGGGAGCTGTACATAGGAGAGGGAAGGAGAGAAGGGCAGATATGGATGAGTGGTGATGGAGGGGGATAGGGCGGTGAATGTGGATGAAAAAAAGCACACAGGAATATGGATGCAAGAGTAAAGTACATCGTTAGAAGAGAGTATAAAGTGTGGGTTACCTGACTCCTGCCCTGAATGACTGCCATTGAAATGACTGTCTAACACTTGTCGAACAGGACACTTTGCTGAAGAGGACACGTGCGTGCACCCCTTAAGATGCATCTAGATTTATAGGAAGGACTATAGCATCAGGTGAGAGGGATTGTGGGAGCTGCTTGTGACTAAATTGGCAGCTGCTCAGCTCACTAGAGAGTGGATAGCTGATCAGACAAAGACCTAACACACTATTCCTGACACAGTATAACACCTTTCTCCATCAGATAAAGTCTACAATGATGGAAGGACAGACAGTGAATATTGAATACAATGCATCAAATAACAGAGCACAGATCAAGCAAGCAGACACATTATACCATAGAAATGGTTTCAAGATGAGAGTTCAGCAGATGACATAGATCCAGCAAGCTGAGATGTTATACCATTGAAATGGTTTCAAGATGAGAGTTCAGCAGATGACATAGATCCAGCAAGCTGAGATGTTATACCATAGAAATGGTTTCAAGATGAGAGTTTAGCAGATGACATAGTTCCAGCAAGCAGAGATGTTATACCATAGAAATGGTTTCAAGATGAGAGTTCAGCAGATGACATAGATGCAGCAAGCAGAGATGTTATACCATAGAAATGGTTTCAAGATGAGAGCTAAGCAGATGACATAGATTCAGCATGCAGAGATGTTATACCATAGAAATGGCTTCAAGATGACAGTTCAGCAGATGACATAGATCCAGCAAGCAGAGATGTTATACCATAGAAATGGTTTCAAGATGAGAGTTCAGCAGATGACATAGATCCAGCAAGCAGAGATGTTATACCATAGAAATGGTTTCCAGATGAGAGTTCAGCTGATGACATAAATCCAGAAAGCAGAGATGTTCAGCAAGCAGAGATGTTATACCATAGAAATGGTTTCTATATGAGAGTTCAGCAGATGACATAGATCCAGCAAGCAGAGTTGTTATACCATAGAAATGGTTTCAAGATGAGAGTTCAGCAGATGACATAGATCCAGCAAGCAGAGATGTTATACCATAGAAATGGTTTCAAGATGAGAGTTCAGCAGATGACATAGATCCAGCAAGCAGAGATGTTAAACCATAGAAATGGTTTCAAGATGAGAGTTCAGCAGATGCCATAGATCCAGCAAGCAGAGATATTATACCATAGAAATGGTTTCAAGATGAGAGTTCAGCAGATGACATAGATACAGCAAGCAGAGATGTAATACCATAGAAATGGTTTCAAGATGAGAGTTCAGCAGATGCCATAGATCCAGCAAGCAGAGATATTATACCATAGAAATGGTTTCAAGATGAGAGTTCAGCAGATGACATAGATACAGCAAGCAGAGATGTAATACCATAGAAATGGTTTCAAGATGAGAGTTCAGCAGATGACATAGATCCAGCAAGCAGAGATGTTATACCATAGAAATGGTTTCATGATGAGAGTTCAGCTGATGACATAGATCAAGCAAGCAGAGATGTTATACCATAGAAATGGTTTCAAGATGAGAGTTCAGCAGATGACATAGATCGAGCAAGCAGACATGTTATACCATAGAAATGGTTTCAAGATGAGAGTTCAGCAGATGACATAGATCCAGCAAGCAGAGATGTTATACCATAGAAATGGTTTCAAGATGAGAGTTCAGCAGATGACATAGATCCAGCAAGCAGAGATGCTATACTATAGAAATGGTTTCAAGATGAGCGTTCAGCAGATGACATAGATCCAGCAAGCAGAGATGTTATATCATAGAAATGGTTTCAAGATTAGAGTTCAGCAGATGACACAGATCCAGCAAGAAGAGATGTTATACCACAGAAATGATTTCAAGAGGAGAGTTGAGCAGATGACATAGATCGAGCAAGCAGAGATGTTATACCATAGAAATGGTTTCAAGATGAGAGTTCAGCAGATGACATAGATCCAGCAAGCAGAGATGTTATACCATAGAAATGGTTTCAAGATGAGAGTTCAGCTGATGACATAGATCCAGCAAGCAGAGATGTTATACCATAGAAATGGTTTCAAGATGAGAGTTCAGCAGATGACATCGATCCAGCAAGCAGAGATGTTATACCATAGAAATGGTTTCAAGATGAGCGTTCAGCTGATGACATAGATCCAGCAAGCAGAGATGTTATACCATAGAAATGGTTTCAAAATGAGAGTTCAGCAGATGACATAGATACAGCAAGCAGAGATGTTACACCATAGAAATGGTTTCAAGATGAGAGTTCAGCAGATGACATAGATCCAGCAAGCAGAGATGTTACACCATAGAAATGGTTTCAAGATGAGCGTTCAGCAGATGACACAGATCCAGCAAGCAGAGATGTTATACCATAGAAATGATTTCTAGAGGAGAGTTGAGCAGATGACATAGATCGAGCAAGCAGAGATGTTATACCATAGAAATGGTTTCAAGATGAGAGTTCAGCAGATGACATAGATCCAGCAAGCAGAGATGTTATACCATAGAAATGGTTTCAAGATGAGAGTTCAGCTGATGACATAGATCCAGCAAGCAGAGATGTTATACCATAGAAATGGTTTCAAGATGAGAGTTCAGCAGATGACATCGATCCAGCAAGCAGAGATGTTATACCATAGAAATGGTTTCAAGATGAGAGTTCAGCTGATGACATAGATCGAGCAAGCAGAGATGTTACACCATAGAAATGGTTTCAAGATGAGAGTTCAGCAGATGACATAGATCCAGCAAGCAGAGATGTTATACCATAGAAATGGTTTCAAGATGAGCGTTCAGCTGATGACATAGATCCAGCAAGCAGAGATGTTAAACCATAGAAATGGTTTCAAAATGAGAGTTCAGCAGATGACATAGATCCAGCAAGCAGAGATGTTATACCATAGAAATGGTTTCAAGATGAGAGTTCAGCAGATACATAGATCCAGCAAGCAGAGATGTTATGTAATAGAAATGGTTTCAAGATGAGAGTTCAGCAGAACACACAGATCCAGCAAGCAGAGATGTTATACCATAGATATGGTTTCAAGATGAGAGTTCAGCTGATGACATAGATCCAGCAAGCAGAGATGTTATACCATAGATATGGTTTCAAGATGAGAGTTCAGCTGATGACATAGATCCAGCAAGTAGAGATGCTATACCATAGAAATGGTTTCAAGATGAGAGTTCAGCAGATGACATAGATCCAGCAAGCAGAGATGTTATACCATAGAAATGGTTTCAAGATGAGAGTTCAGCAGATGCCATAGATCCAGCAAGCAGAGATGTTATACCATAGAAATGGTTTCAAGATTAGAGTTCAGCAGATGACACGGATCCAGAAAGCAGAGATGTTATACCATAGAAATGGTTTCAAGATGAGAGTTCAGCAGATGACATAGATCCAGCAAACAGAGATGTTATACCATAGAAATGGTTTCAAGATGAAAGTTCAGCAGATGACATAGATACAGCAAGCAGAGATGTTATACCATAGAAATGGTTTCAAGATGAGAGTTCAGCAGATGACAGATCCAGCAAGCAGAGATGTTATACCATAGAAATGGTTTCAAGATGAGAGTTCAGCAGATGACATAGATCCAGCAAGCAGAGATGTTATACCATAGAAATGGTTTCAAGATGAGAGTTCAGCAGATGACATCGATCCAGCAAGCAGAGATGTTATACCATAGAAATGGTTTCAAGATGAGCGTTCAGCTGATGACATAGATCCAGCAAGCAGAGATGTTATACCATAGAAATGGTGTCAAAATGAGAGTTCAGCAGATGACATAGATACAGCAAGCAGAGATGTTATACCATAGAAATGGTTTCAAGATGAGAGTTCAGCAGATGACATAGATCCAGCAAGCAGAGATGTTATACCATAGAAAAGTTTTCAAGATGAGAGTTCAGCAGATGACATAGATCCAGCAAGCAGAGATGTTATGTCATAGAAATGGTTTCAAGATTAGAGTTCAGCAGATGACACAGATCCAGCAAGCAGAGATGTTATACCATAGAAGTTGTTTCAAAATGAGAGTTCAGCAGATGACATAGATACAGCAAGCAGAGATGTTACACCATAGAAATGGTTTCAAGATGAGAGTTCAGCAGATGACATAGATCCAGCAAGCAGAGATGTTATACCATAGAAATGTTTTCAAGATGAGAGTTCAGCTGATGACATAGATCCAGCAAGCAGAGATGTTATACCATAGATATGGTTTCAAGATGAGAGTTCAGCTGATGACATAGATCCAGCAAGCAGAGATGCTATACCATAGAAATGGTTTCAAGATGAGAGTTCAGCAGATGACATAGATCCAGCAAGCAGAGATGTTATACCATAGAAATGGTTTCAAGATGAGAGTTCAGCAGATGCCATAGATCCAGCAAGCAGAGATGTTATACCATAGAAATGGTTTCAAGATTAGAGTTCAGCAGATGACACACATCCATCAAGCAGAGATGTTATACCATAGAAATGATTTCAAGATGAGAGTTCAGCAGATGACATAGATCCAGCAAACAGAGATGTTATACCATAGAAATGGTTTCAAGATGAAAGTTCAGCAGATGACATAGATCCAGCAAGCAGAGATGTTATACCATAGAAATGGTTTCAAGATGAGAGTTCAGCTGATGACGTAGATCCAGCAAGCAGAGATGTTATACCATAGAAATGGTTTCAAGATGAGAGTTCATTAGATGACATAGATCCAGTAAGCAGAGATGTTATACCATAGAAATGGTTTCAAGATGAGAGTTTAGCAGATGACATATATCCAGCAAGCAGAGATGTTATACCATAGAAATGGTTTCAAGATGAGAGTTCAGCAGATGTCATAGATCCAGCAAGCAGAGATGCTATACCATAGAAATGGTTTCAAGATGAGCTTTCAGCAGATGACATAGATCCAGCAAGCAGAGATGTTATACCATAGAAATGGTTTCAAGATGAGAGTTCAGCAGATGACATCGATCCAGCAAGCAGAGATGCTATACCATAGAAATGGTTTCAAGATGAGAGTTCAGCAGATGACATAGATCCAGCAAGCAGAGATGTTATACCATAGAAATGGTTTCAAGATGAGCGTTCAGCTGATGACATAGATCCAGCAAGCAGAGATGTTATACCATCGAAATTGTTTCAAGATGAGAGTTCAGCAGATGACATAGATCCAGCAAGCAGAGATGTTATACCAAGGAAGTGGTTTCAAGATGAGAGTTCAGCTGATGACATAGATCCAGGAAGCAGAGATGTTATACCATAGAAATGGTTTCAAGATGAGTGTTCAGCAGATGACATAGATACAGCAAGCAGAGATGTTATACTATAGAAATGGTTTCAAGATGAGAGTTCAGCAGATGAAATAGATCCAGCAAGCAGAGATGTTATACCATAGAAATGGTTTCAAGATGAGAGTTCAGCTGATGACATAGATCCAGCAAGCAGAGATGTTATACCATAGAAATGGTTTCAAGATGAGAGTTCAGCAGATGACACAGATCCAGCAAGCAGAGATGTTATACCATAGAAATGGTTTCAAGATGAGAGTTCAGCAGATGACACAGATCCAGCAAGCAGAGATGCTATACCATAGAAATGGTTTCAAGATGAGAGTTCAGCAGATGACATAGATCCAGCAAGCAGAGATGTTATACTATAGAAATGGTTTCAAGATGAGAGTTCAGCAGATAACATAGATCCAGCAAGCAGAGATGTTATACCATAGAAATGTTTTCAAGATGAGATTTCAGCAGATGACATAGATCCAGCAACAGAGATGTTAAACCATAGAAATGGTTTCAAGATGAGAGTTCAGCAGATGACATAGATCCAGCAAGCAGAGATGTTATACCATAGAAATGTTTTCAAGAGGAGAGTTCAGCAGATGACATAGATCCAGCAAGCAGAGATGCTATACCATAGAAATGGTTTCAAGATGAGAGTTCAGCAGATGACATAGATCCAGCAAGCAGAGATGTTATACCATAGAAATGGTTTCAAGATGAGAGTTCAGCAGATGACATAGATCCAGCAAGCAGAGATGTTATACCATAGAAATGGTTTCAAGATGAGAGTTCAGCAGATGACATAGATCCTGCAAGCAGAGATGTTATACCATATAAATGGTTTCAAGATGAGAGTTCAGCAGATGACATAGATACAGCAAGCAGAGATGTTATACTATAGAAATGGTTTCAATATGAGAGTTCAGCAGATGACATAGATCCAGCAAGCAGAGATGGTATACCATAGAAATGGTTTCAAGATGAGAGTTCAGTTGATGACATAGATCCAGCAAGCAGAGATGTTATACCATAGAAATGGTTTCAAGATGAGAGTTCAGCAGATGACACAGATCCAGCAAGCAGAGATGTTATACCATAGAAATGGTTTCAAGATGAGAGTTCAGCAGATGACACAGATCCAGCAAGCAGATGCTATACCATAGAAATGGTTTCAAGATGAGAGTTCAGCAGATGACATAGATCCAGCAAGCAGAGATGTTATACTATAGAAATGGTTTCAAGATGAGAGTTCAGCAGATAACATAGATCCAGCAAGCAGAGATGTTATACCATAGAAATGGTTTCAAGATGAGAGTTCAGCAGATGACATAGATCCAGCAACAGAGATGTTATACCATAGAAATGGTTTCAAGATGAGAGTTCAGCAGATGACATAGATCCAGCAAGCAGAGATGTTATACCATAGAAATGGTTTCAAGATGAGAGTTCAGCAGATGACATAGATCCTGCAAGCAGAGATGTTATACCATAGAAATGGTTTCAAGATGAGAGTTCAGCAGATGACATAGATCCAGCAAGCAGAGATGTTAAACCATAGAAATGTTTTCAAGATGAGAGTTCAGCAGATGACATAGATCCAGCAAGCAGAGATGTTATACCATAGAAATGGTTTCAAGATGAGAGTTCAGCAGATGACATAGATCCAGCAAGCAGAGATGTTATACCATAGAAATGGTTTCAAAATGAGAGTTCAGCAGATGACATAGATCCTGCAAGCAGAGATGTTATACCATAGAAATGGTTTCAAGATGAGAGTTCAGCAGATGACATAGATCCTGCAAGCAGAGATGTTATACCATAGAAATGGATTCAAGATGAGAGTTAAGCAGATGACATAGATCCAGCAAGTAGAGATGTTATACCATAGAATTGGTTTCAAGATGAGAGTTCAGCAGATGCCATAGATCCAGCAAGCAGAGATGTTATACCATAGACATGGATTCAAGATGAGAGTTCAGCAGATGACATAGATCCAGCAAGCAGAGATGTTATACCATAGAAATTGTTTCAAGATGAGAGTTCAGCAGATGACATAGATCCTGCAAGCAGAGATATTATACCATAGAAATGGTTTCAAGATGAGAGTTCAGCAGATGACATAGATCCTGCAAGCAGAGATATTATACCATAGAAATGGTTTCAAGATGAGAGTTCAGCAGATGACATAGATACAGCAAGCAGAGATGTTATACCATAGAAATGGTTTCAAGATGAGAGTTCAGCAGATGACATAGATCCAGCAAGCAGAGATGTTATACCATAGAAATGGTTTCAAGATGAGAGTTCAGCAGATGACATAGATCCTGCAAGCAGAGATGTTATACCATATAAGTGGTTTCAAGATGAGAGTTCAGCAGATGACATAGATACAGCAAGCAGAGATGTTATACTATAGAAATGGTTTCAAGATGAGAGTTCAGCAGATGACATAGATCCAGCAAGCAGAGATGGTATACCATAGAAATGGTTTCAAGATGAGAGTTCAGCTGATGACATAGATCCAGCAAGCAGAGATGTTATACCATAGAAATGGTTTCAAGATGAGAGTTCAGCAGATGACACAGATCCAGCAAGCAGAGATGTTATACCATAGAAATGGTTTCAAGATGAGAGTTCAGCAGATGACACAGATCCAGCAAGCAGAGATGCTATACCATAGAAATGGTTTCAAGATGAGAGTTCAGCAGATGACATAGATCCAGCAAGCAGAGATGTTATACTATAGAAATGGTTTCAAGATGAGAGTTCAGCAGATGACATAGATCCAGCAAGCAGAGATGTTATACCATAGAAATGGTTTCAAGATGAGAGTTCAGCAGATGACATAGATCCAGCAAGCAGAGATGTTATACCATAGAAATGGTTTCAAAATGAGAGTTCAGCAGATGACATAGATCCTGCAAGCAGAGATGTTATACCATAGAAATGGTTTCAAGATGAGAGTTCAGCAGATGACATAGATCCTGCAAGCAGAGATGTTATACCATAGAAATGGATTCAAGATGAGAGTTAAGCAGATGACATAGATCCAGCAAGTAGAGATGTTATACCATAGAATTGGTTTCAAGATGAGAGTTCAGCAGATGCCATAGATCCAGCAAGCAGAGATGTTATACCATAGACATGGATTCAAGATGAGAGTTCAGCAGATGACATAGATCCAGCAAGCAGAGATGTTATACCATAGAAATTGTTTCAAGATGAGAGTTCAGCAGATGACATAGATCCTGCAAGCAGAGATATTATACCATAGAAATGGTTTCAAGATGAGAGTTCAGCAGATGACATAGATCCTGCAAGCAGAGATATTATACCATAGAAATGGTTTCAAGATGAGAGTTCAGCAGATGACATAGATACAGCAAACAGAGATGTTATACCTTTGTGAAGATAGAAGAGATGGATGGACGTTAGTCGGTTGCCATTGAAATGACTGTCAGACACTTGTCAAACAGGACACTTTGCTGAAGAGGACACGTGCGTGCACTCCACACTGTATTAGATTGTAAGCTCCTAGGAGAGGGTGTACATTATTCTGCATGCCCTCAGGAGCAGTCTGTATACTGTATATTAGATGGTAAGCTCCTAGGACAGGGTGTGCATTATTCTGCATGCCCTCAGGAGCAGTCTGTATATTGTATATTAGGCTGTAAGCTCCTAGGACAGGGTGTGCATTATTCTGCATGCCCTCAGGAGCAGTCTGTATGTTGTATATTAGGCTGTAAGCTCCTAGGACAGGGTGTGCATTATTCTGCATGCCCTCAGGAGCAGTCTGTATACTGTATATTAGGCTTTAAGCTCCTAGGACAGGGTGTGCATTATTCTGCTTGCCCTCAGGAGCAGTCTGTATATTAGATTGTAAGCTCCTCTTGAGCAGGGTGTATTTGTCTTTTCCTTTGCCTGAGCTTATAATACATGTAGATATACAGCAATATGCAGCAGGACAGACGTGATCCAGGGAAATATCCGATTGCCACCACTGGGGTCAGGAAGGAATTTTTTTCCCCCCTGAGGCAGAGCTCTCCGGGGGGTTTCTTTGCCTTCCTCTGGATCTCTGGCTTCAATGGCTCTCAGCCAGTCCTCAATGACCACAGCCAGTTCTGTGGTCTCTATGGAGCCTGATCTGAGAGTCATTGTGATCAGAGTTTAATTTCTTAAAGGGCCAGTAATATTTTTATTACAATGTTGCTTATTGCTATTCCAATAAATAAATAAAAAGAAAGAAAAGAAAAGTGTCATGTGAGTTTTTTTACACAGTTACAATGATGGAAGTGGCCATTACTACCCTCAATATTCCTGAAGTAGAACCAGGAATTATGGGGGCGCCATTTACAGTCGGCAGACCACGTCTATCTCCACCCTTTGTGGTATCATAATGTCAGCTCCTGTCCCAAGTTACATTACAAGTGTTATGGGGGTCGATCTCTATGATGGGGGCAGGGCACTAAAACAGTATATGTCCTACACAACAAACTACCTGATCGAAGACTGAAGACCGGACACAGAGCCCCCGAATACAAGAGACACAAGCAGAGTCTGACTGTGGTGCCAAGTGGCCCCCCACTATCCAACTCCAGGGCCCCACGTTTCAGCTTCATGCAAATATGACGTTATTCTCAATTACAAATATATATAACAATGAACGGGGTAGATTGGTAAATGAATAAGATTCTGCCTTTGTCTGTACATAGTGAGTCAATTATATTGTGCCAAGTGCTGCTCATAACAGGGTGGTGGACACTCTTGCAGGGCCGACTCCAGGTTTTTCTGGGCCCCGGGCGAAAGAGTCTCAGTGGCCCCTTTAACACATACCACGATTCATGATGCACAGATACCGCAGAGAAATATATATATATATATATATATATATATATATATATATATATATATATATATATATATATATATATATATATATATAGTACAATGCCAAAGATTTCACTTCTTACATTACATGAGTGATATCTATTGTAAATTCAACGATAGCTCAGAAAACGGCGAATCGCTCCACACAGAATACTGGCCCCCATATAAGGCCCCATACAGGATACTGGCCCCATATAACGCTCCATACAGAATACTGACCCCCATATAACGCTCCATGCAGGCTGTTCCCACCACATAATGCCTCATGCAGGCTGTTCCCCCCACATAATGCCCCACACAGGCTGTTCCCCCCTTATAATGCCCCATGCAGGCTGTTCCCCCCTTATAATGCCCCATGCAGGATGTCACCCACCCTTATAATGCCCCATGCAGGATGTCACCCCCCTTATAATGCCCCATGAAGGATGTCGCCCCCCTTATAATGCCCCATGCAGGATGTCACCCCCCTTATAATGCCCCATGAAGGATGTCGCCCCCTTATAATGCCCCATGCATTATGTCACCCCCCCTTATAATGCCCCATGCATGATGTCACACCCCCGCCCCTTATAATGCCCCATGCAGGATGTCACTCCCCCCCATATAATGCCCCATGCAGGATGTCACACACACCCTCCCTTATAATGCCCCATGCAGGATGTCACTCCTCCCCCTTATAATGCCCCATGCATTATGTCACTCCCCCCTTTAATGCCCCATGCAGGATGTCACTCCCCCCCTTTAATGCCCCATGCAGGATGTCACCCCCCCTCCCTTATAATGCCCCATGCTGTATTTCATTTCCTCCCTTTTAATGCCCCATGCAGGATGTCACACCCCCATCCCTTATAATGCTCCATGCCTCCATACATTAAAAAAAAAATGAAATACTCACCACACTTCTCACCTGCTGCCGCTGCTCCAGACCCCTCACCCGAGTCGCTGGCGTCTTCCTGCTCTGCACTGTGACGGCTCAGGAGAGAGCGCGGTGGAAAGCGGTCACCACGCCCTCTGACCTGAGACATCACAGTCAGAGAACGCAGAAGAGACAGTAGCTGCTGCAGAGGCCTGGGAAGAGGTAAGTATTGTGCTGCCGGCTGCCGGGGCCCTGAGCAAGCGAGGGGGAGCGGGCACTGACACCGCTCTCCTCCGCTCACGGGTCCCATAGCGCAGCGGGGTGCCCGACAGCGAGTGGCCCCCCCCGCCTGCTCAGGGCCGACCCTGCACTCTTGCACAAGGGCCTACCGGAGGATTCTCCTGTTCTCCTGTGGGCCAGTCCAAGCCTGACTGTGCTATACATAATAAGGCTACATTCCTGCATTGAGCATGTCCTATTCTGATCCTCAAAATCAGTTCACAACTGGACATTCTCTGACCCTCACAGATCTTATTCTCAGATCCATGATTTTCATGGATTTGTGAATGGACCTATAAAACTCTACGAGTCTGTGGACCATCCAATAAAAAAATCTTTCAGCACATGGACATTTCACACAAATGTGAGAATGCAGCCTAAGGGATTTTACAGATAACATTATGACTCCAAGTCACACAGTGCAGATACAGAATAATATTTACATCCAGGCACTTACCTCTGTCGTCTCATCTGATCAGAGTCGGTTTCTGCTGTTTCTTCTCCATCTGGTCAGACCTTCATGTCAACATCCCCCAGCCACGACTCGTCTTGTCATGATGATCTCCAGTCTAGAAAATAACAAGGTCACATATATTGTATATATACACGTGTTTCCCCCACACTGCGCCCCTGAATACAGATATGTAGACCCCCCCCCCCATTAATATACTATTAGACACTTAGTAATCAAAATATAAAGTGATAAGCAGCACTGTGTCCCCCATTAACTATAATCTCCACCGGCCAATAGTATAAATTATTCAGTCTCTGTGACTCTCTCCAATTAACTGTAAGGCTATGTGCACACGGAAAATATACCAGGTTTTACAGTACAAGCAAAGTGAAACCCCCATCGCTGCTCTCTCCCAGCACCCCCATCATTGCTCTCCCCCAGCACACCCATCACTGCTCTCTCCCAGTACCCCCGTCATTGCTCTTTCCGGGCACCTCCATCATTGCTCTCTCCCAGCACCCCCATCATTGCTCTCTCCCAGCACCCCCATAACTACTCTCCCCAAGTACCCCTGTCATTGCTCTTTCCGAGCACCTCCATCATTGCTCTCTCCCAGCACCCCCATCATTGCTCTCTCCCAGCACCCCCATCACTGCTCTCCCCAAGTACCCCAGTCATTACTCTTTCCAAGCACCCCCATCATTGCTCTTTCCCAACACCCCCATCATTGCTCTCTCTCAGCACCCCTGTCATTGCTCTCTCCCAGCACCCCCATCATTGCTCTTTCCTAGCACCCCATCATTGTTCTCTCCCAGCACCCCCATCATTGCTCTCCCAGCACCCCCATCATTGCTCTCTCCCAGTACCCCATCATTGCTCTCTCCCAGCACTGCACCCCCATCATTGCTCTCTCCCAGCAACCCCCATCATTGCTCTCCCCAGCACCATCATTGCTCTCCCAATCCCCACCATTCTCACCATCCCCATTATTGCTCTACCCATCCCCACCATCCCCATCATTGCTCTCCCCTTCTCCACCATCCTCATCATTGCTCTCCCCATCCCCACCATCCTCATCATTGCTTTCCCCATCCCCATCATTGCTCTGCTCATCCCCACTGTCCCCATCATAGCTCTGCCCATCATTTCTCTCCCCATCATTGCTTTGCCGATCACTGCTCTGCCCATCATTGCTCTCCCATCATTGCTCTCCCCATCATTGCTCTGCCCATCACTGCTCTGCTCATCACTGCTCTTCCCATCACTGATCAGCCCATCATTGCTCTGCCCATCACTGCTCTGCCCATCATTGCTCTGCCCATCATTGCTCTCCCCCCACCTCCCCTCATTCTCCTGTTCCTCTCCCCAGTGTATCAGTACAAAAAACAAAACAAAAAAAAAAACACAACTTACCTCTCAGCACGCTCCCACAGCATCCTCCTTGTTGCCGGTAACTTCCTCCCTTACACAGGCCCGAGCTGCTTGATGACGTCATCAAGCTGTACGAGCCTGTGTCAGGGAGGAAGCACCAGGCAGGAAGCAGAGGACGGATCCCTCAGCTCCACTGCCATTTTCTTCTGTCAGCAGCGGAGCTGGAGGGATCGCTCGCTGCTCGCCGCACATGAGAGGGCAATCTGGCCATGGGCCCCCCAGAGCGTGGGGCTCCGAGAAGCAGGCCAGATTGCCCTCAATATTAACCGTCCGGTAAGGGCCCCCCTGCACCCTTGCACGGCCAGGCTCCGGTGCAGCTGCACCAGCGGTAGGTCCACCCCTGTCTCTGAACTAATCTGCTGATATCTCCCACCACATAATCTCTGGTCCTCCCAAGACCTCCTTCGCTCCTCCACAATCATACGTTCCTCATCCAATCGCCTGCAAGACTTCTCCCGAGTATTCCCCATCCTGTAGAATTCTGTGGCCCAACACATCCGATTATCCCCTCATTTGGAACTTTCAAGCGGAACTTTAAAACCCATGTCTTCAGAACAGCTTACAGCCTGCAATGACCCCACTGCCACCTTACCAACAGCAGAGCTGTTGAACCCCCAAAACTACTATCCTTCCCCATTATCCTGTAGAATGTAAGGCCGCAATGGTAGGGTCCTCTCCCCTTTGTACTTGTCCGTCACTATTAGTTTGTTCATTGCAATTTCTATTTGTGTTTGTATGTAAGTCCTCCTCATGTACAGCACCATAGAATCAATGGTGCTCTAAAAATCAATAATAACAATAATCCCCCACATGATGTTCCACCCAGTCTTCACCCCTGCCCTCCATGCCGGTGTGCACACTGCAGGAAGCTGCAGCAGCAGTTGGCACAGTGTTTCATCGTCAGCATCATCAGAGATGTGCTGCAGCGGTCTGCTGACCGTTTACACTACCCATCCCACGTACTCATCCTCCAACAAAGCAAGTGGTTGGGCATCAGTGCACTCAATCTCTTCCAATTGTTGGCCACGGCCAGATGGATGGCCCACGGCACCACAGCCAGCAGTCATCAAAAAGCAGGAGATCCCGCTGCATGACTTGGGGCTCAGACTGCTTGCCAGGGGGTGAGGTGGAAGACAGATGCCCATGAGCCGCAGGTGCCAAATCTGCGCTTTCAGCAGGGGATTAGGTGGAAGACAAAGCAATGGGACTGAAGGCACTCTCAGCCAACCAACCTAAAACCACTTCTACTTGTTCTGGCCTCACCATTCATCCAACGATACTAGGGCCTACGAAATTACACAGAGCATCCTGTCGCCTACTTGCAGCAAAGAAAGGTGTTTCATTTGGGCACGTAGCCGACACAGATCGACCACGGCCTTTCTCTCCCTGCAGCAGCTACATTCACCACCACCAGCAAAACTGACACATCTATTTGATGCTCTCCGCTTTGTTTTCAACCCAAAAAACTGCAGAGTATTACACGGCCTGTATTCAGAGAGAGAAGGTGGCTCGCAGATTATTACACTGCCTGTTTTCAGAATACCCCCTAAAAAAAAACAAAAAAAATTACAGTTTTGGCTACCTACTCCTCCTCCACTTTTTCCACCTACACCGCCACCTCCACCTCCTCCTCCTCCTCAACCTCCTGCTTCACTTGGACCTCTGCCTCCTGGTTCAAGATTATAATCGTTTCTTTTTTTTATTATGTTATTTTAAGTCATTTTCCTATCAACATTTGTTTTCAGGGCAATTGTCCTGCACTTACCCCCATTTGGCTTCCTTTTGCAGCCCCTTAGCCCTTACTATGAACATTTTACAGCCCTTTTTAAGCACCGAAGTTAGGGTGCTATTGGGTTCGGGGTCAAGTTCGGTCCAAAACCAAACTTTTAACTGTAGCTTCGTAGAATCTGCCGAACCTGAACATCCATGGATCCACACATCCCTATCAGTAACACATCATTGTGTGCACATAGACGGTCATTTTTCTTGACAGCACATCTCTTGTTTACAGGACGATATAATTCTGAGAATGATTATTTTTAAGCTTAAAGAGGTGGTCCGCTACATTCTATAATGCCCCCTTCCATCCAGTATCGGTCCAAAATCAAGCGCGCGCTTTCCCTCTCTCCTCTGCTTTCATCGGCCGCAAGCGCTCTCTGGATTTTGGGATGTTCACAATTACAGAAATTGTCCTGCCCCCAGCTATAGAGCGAGGGGCCGGTGGAAGGGGGCTGCAGACCCCACAATCACTAGAGGATAGAAACTTTCACCGCACACTCAGGAGATCCAATGCAAAAGTTTAATGATATTTAGAAAAACCTGCAAGTGGCGGACAAAAAACAGTTCTTTTGTTTAGAGGCGGCTTTTACGTTTCGGTCCGCTCCTGGGCCTTGCTCACATAGTCGCTCTGAGTAAGGCTGTGATGGTCCAAACCATATGAGAGAGATCCCAGTGGGGATGCATATTCAGTTGAGTCCTTATGGGGAATGGCAGTAAGGGCGCTCCTGCACTTCCTGTGTGAAGGCCTTTTGGGATGTGACGTGCGGTGAAACGCCGTTCACAACCCAGTCAATCGTGGCGGGGGGGTTAGTGCGTGCGACTGGGTCATGCCTAGGTGAATCCAAGAAATCCGGAAGTTGAGGTGAGATCAGCCGAGGTCACGTGATGTGGACTGAGCAAGAAGGTATAGCGCCACCCACAGGCACATCTGGCAACATAAGGTATTTCCAAAAATAGTTAGTTAAAAGGTGTAAATGTGACGCGCCCCTGGGCCTGTGTCGCGCTGCGTTGCGCACGCGGGAGCTTACCCGGAGCCGGATCTGTTGAGGGTTGTAGTCTCGTGGCGGTGACCCGGTCCGTGCCCAGGGAGTCAAACTGAGCGGCGATGTATCAGCGGTAGATGTTGGACGACTACGCCACCCGTTGAGTACAGCTAAGGAGCTGCTGCTGCAGGGCAGACCGCTGAGGCCGGTGGTAGGATTGTGCAGCGTGATAGTATAACCCCCAACGGGAGGGGTATGGCCTCAGGGCAGCCGACGTGGATGATGGGGGTAGCAGGAACCACTCGGAGACGGTACGGTGTAGTTCAGGGTCTTTACTGGTGACAAAGATAGACCCTCCCGGAGTACTGGCTAGCGATTGGGGCCTGGTCAGTCCTTGAGCAGATGGGATCTCCCCTGGCCAGGCGGAGTTGTAGGCCTCCCAAACTAACTGTACTCTTCTGGCTACCTTGCTAGAGGCGGGTATAAGTAGCCCACGTCCCTGAGTGTACCGTGTGGTGCTCACCCGTATGGCCGGTGACTCGGGGCCTTCTAGTAGCTTCCGCTCCACGACGGCGGTGCTGGTCCCACGCGTGTGACCGTGCCTTCGGGTTTCTTGGCCAGAGGACCTGGAATCCCCTGCCTGACGGATTCTGCTGCTGGGTAGGAGTTAGTCCCCACAGCCTCGGACTCCGGGTCCGGTAAGAAATCTTCTCAGTCAGGGCGAGCTCTGCAGCTGCCAGCCCCTGACTCCTTGTAACACTGCTCCCACAGAGCTCCTGATGTTCTGTTCCTATATTTGCTTCTTTTCTCTGTCTCTACTTCTTCTCTACTCACTAACCCTGCCTCAGCCCTAGGTTTATATAGGGGAAGTTCTTCCCCTCCCAGGACTGGGCAGGAGGTGTGGCATGCATAGGATTCCTGACCAAGAGACCTCCCACCTGCTCTCAGACGTAATATCTCTATCACTGTGGCAACCAGACCCCTGGGGTGTCACATTCCCCCCTAGTGAAATTTAGTACTCCGGGACTAAACATATTTTAGAAAAACATAACAAGATATAACAATAACAATACAATAAAGAAACACATAAAGGTGGTCACGGCATGTCCGTAACCGGGTGCAGTCTTTGAAGAAAGCAAGGTGTCCATTTCACCAAAACAGGGAGACGTAACCAGGTAGGGGTCTCTCCTGCCCCGAGTCCTTAACAGTCTTTAGTCCGTCCTGGGTTACGCTCCAACTATGTACACAGGATTCCCGGTAAATCCACCAAAGACTCCTATAAACAACTAGAAACACATAATTATACACAAGCAACAAGAAAAACAGGTAACCACAAATAAAACAATTTATACACTTCAAATCCTCCAACGTGCGGGTAACTGGCCTCTAGTGGCCCTAGTGGACCTACGGAGCTGACTGTCTGGCCCTGAACTACAGGGTGTAGGAGCTGTCAAGGGTAAATTGGGCAGCTGTCTACGGGCCCTTTGGCTCACTAGGGATATGGCAGGCTCACTGCAAGCAGAGGGTTGATCCTCCTGATCTGCTGGTGTGGGGTCTTCTGCCTCCTGGACCGGCTGTTCTTCCAGCTCTACCTGTTGCTCCGTAGGTGCTTGGGATGCTGGTTGGAGGAAGGTGAGTACGGGTACCACAACTGCACCATTGACTTTAGTCCAAGACCGAGGGAAGTCTCCGAGCACAGTACTAACCATATCTTCCCTTTCCTCTACGGGTCGATGGTCTTCTTGTTCCTCTTCAGGGTTCCGTAGCTGTTCAGGACACTTCTTCAGGTGATCCCGGGATACAATGGCTGTGGTCTCCCCTCCGTCTTTACTGATGGTACAGACCTTCGGGTTCTCGTGGCTTGAGGGCAGTACGGTGTACGGGTCCTTCTCCCACTGGTCGTCCAACTTGTGGAGCCGTCTTTTCCTCTTCAAGACCTGCTCTCCGGGCACCAGAGGAACAGCGGGAGCATACTGGTTGTAAGTTTTCTCTTGTCTCTCCCTAGCCTGACAGAGACTTCGCTCCACGCTCTCCTGTACTTTCCGGTACTGCTGCTGCCTCTCTGTGTCCCAGTCTGCTTCTGGTGAAGTGTCCTCGGGTGTCAGGACTCCCATTTCCAGGTCAACAGGTAACTTACCAGGTCTCGCCCTCATTAGGTAAGCCGGGGTACAGTTGGTGGAACCTACCGGGATGTGGTTGTATAGGTCCACCAGATCGGGCAGCTTCTCAGGCCACAGACTGCGTTCTTCCAGGGGCAACGTTTTCAGAAGATCCATTACCACCTGGTTCATTTTCTCACAAAGTCCATTAGTTTGCGGATGATAGGGTGTCGTCCTTATCTTCCGGCAGCCATACAGATTGCAGAATTCCTGGAAGACCTCCGCTTCAAAGGCAGGTCCCTGGTCCGTCAGCACTTGGTCCGGGTACCCGTGTGGACGGCAGAAGTGCTACTGGAAGGCTCTAGCTGCTGTTTGAGCCGTTAAGTCCTTGACGGGGACGACAACCAAGAACCGGGAGTAATGATCCACGATGGTTAACGCGTAGACGTAGCCACTTCTGCTTGGGGTCAGTTTTACATGATCCAAGGCTACCAGTTCCAACGGCTGCCGGGTGACGATGGACTGCAGGGGAGTCCTCTGGCTGGCACGGTCCTTCCTCCTCAGGTTGCACGGGCCACAGTCTCTGCACCACCTCTCGATGGTTCCCCTCATGCCTACCCAATGGAACCGCCCGCGCAGCAGGAACTCCAGCTTCTTCCATCCGAAATGCCCAGCTCCATCGTGGTATGCCTCCATCACCATGGCTGCGTCTCGTCGTGGCACCACTACTTGCCAGATTAGTTCATGCGTCCGGGAGTTAACCATCCTGTGGCACAACTTCCCCTTGTAAAGGAACAGTCTACTCTTTTCTGCCCACAGTTGCTTGGCTTCCTCCGGAGCGTCTGGGTCAAGGCGAGCCTCTGGCCGAGTCAGCATCTCCTTCACCAGCCGGACGGCAGGGTCACTGTCTTGCGTTTCCGCCCAGTTGTAGTGAGGTAAGGGGTTAAGCGTAGCGCCTTGCTTACTCCTTACCCGATGGGAATACTGGATAGTCCCATGACGGTGAAACGCGGGGAGTTCGACTTCTTCCAGTCCCTCTGGATCTTCTCCTACGTCCGGTAGGTTTGGCATCCTGGACAGGGCGTCCGCGTTGGTATTGGAGCGTCCTGCCCGGTATTTGATGGTGAACTCGTAGTTGGACAGGCGGGCCATCCATCTCTGCTCTAGGGCACCGAGTCTTGCCGTGTCCAGGTGTGTCAACGGGTTGTTATCCGTGTACACGACGAACCGGGAAGAAGCGAGGTAGTGCTTAAAGCGTTCGGTGACTGCCCACACCACTGCCAGGAACTCTAGCTTAAATGAGCTGTAATTCTCAGGGTTTCTTTCGGTGGGTCGCAGTTTTCGGCTGGCGTAAGCGATTACTCGCTCTTTCCCCTGCTGGATCTGGGACAGCACGGCTCCTAGCCCGATGTTACTTGCGTCGGTGTAGAGGATAAAGGGCTGGCTGTAATCCGGGTACGCCAGGATTTCATCCCCCGTGAGGGCCATCTTCAGCTGGCGGAAGGACTCTTCTTCCAACTTCTCCCATCTGAAGGGCGGCTTCTGGTTCTTGGCCTTCCGGGACTGGCCTATCAGGAGGTCCTGCATAGGAGCTGCCTTTTTGGTGAAACCGGGGATGAACCTGCGGTAGTAGCCTACCAACCCGAGGAACTGCCGCACTTCCTTTACACTGGAGGGACTTGGCCATTCCTTAATTGCGGTGATCTTATCAGGGTCGGGAGCCACTCCGTCAGCGCTCACCACGTGTCCCAGGTACTGCACCTTTGGTTTCAGGAGGTGACACTTGGAGGGTTTCACCTTTAGGCCGTAGCTTGCCAGAGCTTCGAACACTTCCGCCAGGTGTTTCAGGTGGTCCTCATAAGTCTTAGAATATACGATGACATCGTCCAGGTACAACAGGACCGTCTCGAAGTTTCTGTGGCCCAGACAGCACTCCATTAATCGTTGGAAGGTTCCTGGTGCGTTGCAGAGTCCGAACGGCATACAGGTAAACTCGCTAAGTCCCATCGGGGTGGTGAATGCGGTCTTCTCCCGGTCCGCCTCTGCTACAGGAACCTGCCAGTACCCACTAGTGAGATCCAAGGTAGAGAAGAAATTAGCAGATCTTAAAGCAGCCAAAGACTCCTCTATCCTTGGTAAGGGGTACGCATCCTTGTGTGTGATACGGTTGATTTTCCGGTAATCTACACACATCCTCATGGTGTTGTCTTTCTTTTTGACTAAGACTAGTGGAGCTGCCCAGGGGCTACAGCTATCCCTGATCACCCCAGCCTCCTTCATGTCTCTAAGCATCCCCTTGGCGTGTTGGTAGTGTGCAGGGGGTACGGGTCGATACCTCTCTTTTATGGGAGGATGGTCTCCCGTGGGGATGTGGTGTTCTACCCCCTTGACTCGCCCGAAGTCTAACGGGTGTTTACTAAACACTCTCTCGTACTCTTGAACCACCCGATAGACTCCCTGTTTCTGGTGTGAGGGAGTGGAGTCAGTACCCAAATGTAGTTGCTGACACCAGTCCTCCATTGTTTTCTTAGAGCCGTTACCTTCCTCCGGGTGAGATGGAGGCAAGGGTTCCACAAATTGTATAGCATTTTGGTTAATGGTATATAATTTGGCTAGCGTGGCATACCGGGGCAGGTACACTTCCCTCTTCCCGATATTGATTATGCGAACGGGCACCCTCCCATGGCGTACATTAACCACCCCCCGTGCTGTCAAGATGGTGGGCCTACTGTCTGAGTAAACTGGTTCTACCATTGCCTGGTAATCTCTACCTCTCAGACCAATAGCTGCCCGGCACCAAATCATCATTTCACTTTTTGGGGGCATGGCAATAGGGAAAGGGTCACACATTCTCACGCTACCAATCTCACCGCCGGAGAGTTCCACCTGTTGCCGTCGCATCAGTGCCCGGATCTCTTTTTGGAGCACTCGCTGCTCGCCGGAGCTGGCGTTCTTGGCAACCTGCTGTAAAAGGAAAATCACCTCTGCAAGACAATTTTCAATTACATTAGTTCCTAGAGTTATCTTTGGGTGACTCTCGTGTTTGTCAATGTCTACAATGATCAGTCCCTGTGCTGCCAGTTCAACTCTACCGATTTTAATGGTCACCTCTTTAAATCCAATCTGTGGCACGGGCTGACCATTGCTGGCGATGATACTCAAGTCGTCGTCAGGGTAGCGGGTGATATCCGAGTCATTCCAGTACTGCTTGAAGAGCACGTACGGGATGGTGGTGACCTGTGACCCGGTGTCCAGTAGGGCACTCATAGGAATGCCATCCAGTACCACGGGTAAGACTGGACATCCTCCCACATATTTGTCGCGCCAGTTCGATGGGCCTGGTGATCTTTTTCCTGGGGGTTGGCCCTCTACCCCAGGTTGTGCCAGTTTAAAGGACAGTACCTTGCCATATGTCCGGGTTGATTGCAGCGGCGGCAGATGGGTCGTCCGTCCTCGTTGTATCGGTCGCTGGGTCTTCCTCTGGCCGGTGGGGTCCTCTTTGGTCGACGCCACGGGCTGTCCTCCGGTCCGGATGCCAGCTGGATCTTCCCTGGAGTGGAAACCTGTAAAGACTGCACAGTTCGGGTTAGCGCAGCAACGCTTTTAGCTAGCTTTGGGTCTGATGGGGCAGGTCTGGAGCCGGGTCATTGTTCAAAGCCTGCGCATCAGCTCCCACAGGCCCTGCCGACAAGGGCGCCGCCTCCTGGTGGTAAGTGGTAGTGGGGCGTCTGGGGGTCACAACGCCACTTGGTGCCGGTTCTCGAAGCACCCGGATGGCTCTGTCCTTGAACTGTGCAAATCCCAGATGAGGGTCCTGTAAGGCCATTGCCCGCAACTGGGTTCGGTGGGCATTGCAATATAAACCCTCTATAAATTGTTCAGTCAACAGCCTGTCCTCATCTCCCACGCCGTCAGGGTCGGTCTGCTTAATGGCTCTCAGGGCCTCTTGTAGGTTCAGGGCATAGTCCCTTATACTCTCATGTGCCCGCTGTTTGCACCCGTAGAATCTAAGCTTGATCTCGGCTGAGGTGCGGGTATCAAAGGTGTCCCTCAGCCGGGTTAGTATCCCTGCGACAGTCCTCCCCCCAGGTGGCCAGGACTTTACCTCCCTTCGGGCTGCCCCAGTTAATTGGGCCACCAGGATGCTCACTTTTTGCTCTTCTGTGAGGGGGTACACCTGGAAGAGGCTATCCAGCTTTTCTCTAAAGTCATGCAGGGTATGTGACTCCCCTGAGTACTGGGGTAGCCAGGCCGCTCCCGGGATATAGGGCATGGTGAAAGGCATGACTGCAGCAGCGGTGGCGCTGGCGGGGGTTGAGGCAGTGAAGCTCTCCTCCGTATCCGACATCCTCCTCCCCCCTAGTGGACCGTGGCCTACCTTGCGATGATCCTCTTCCGTAGGCCGCGGCTCCGCAGTAGATCGTCAGGGTTGAGGACCTTCCGTCGCGCTCCTGTGACGTCGGCGTCTGCTGGGCTCCTTCCAGGACCTTACGCGACGTCCGGACGTGAGGCGGGGCTTCAGTTCTCACGCGCTTTCGGAGTCCACGCCCCTCTTCTTCCCGCGCGACGTCTTCAAGATGGCGTCCAACAGCGGGAAAACTCCACGGAAGGCGGGAAGAAGGCTGGAAATGGCGCCGGATGGCGGGAATCTTCACCGATGGCGGGAAGAAGGCTGAAGATGGCGCCGGATGGCGGGAATCTTCACCACAGGTAAGTTTGAACAGTCTTTTTCAGGCACGCAGTACCCGGTGGTTGCGGGCACGAGATCCTGCCGACTACGCCAAAAGTTGACGCGCCCCTGGGCCTGTGTCGCGCTGCGTTGCGCACGCGGGAGCTTACCCGGAGCCGGATCTGTTGAGGGTTGTAGTCTCGTGGCGGTGACCCGGTCCGTGCCCAGGGAGTCAAACTGAGCGGCGATGTATCAGCGGTAGATGTTGGACGACTACGCCACCCGTTGAGTACAGCTAAGGAGCTGCTGCTGCAGGGCAGACCGCTGAGGCCGGTAGTAGGATTGTGCAGCGTGATAGTATAACCCCCAACGGGAGGGGTATGGCCTCAGGGCAGCCGACGTGGATGATGGGGGTAGCAGGAACCACTCGGAGACGGTACGGTGTAGTTCAGGGTCTTTACTGGTGACAAAGATAGACCCTCCCGGAGTACTGGCTAGCGATTGGGGCCTGGTCAGTCCTTGAGCAGATGGGATCTCCCCTGGCCAGGCGGAGTTGTAGGCCTCCCAAACTAACTGTACTCTTCTGGCTACCTTGCTAGAGGCGGGTATAAGTAGCCCACGTCCCTGAGTGTACCGTGTGGTGCTCACCCGTATGACCGGTGACTCAGGGCCTTCTAGTAGCTTCCGCTCCACGACGGCGGTGCTGGTCCCACGCGTGTGACCGTGCCTTCGGGTTTCTTGGCCAGAGGACCAGGAATCCCCTGCCTGACGGATTCTGCTGCTGGGTAGGAGTTAGTCCCCACAGCCTCGGACTCCGGGTCCGGTAAGAAATCTTCTCAGTCAGGGCGAGCTCTGCAGCTGCCAGCCCCTGACTCCTTGTAACACTGCTCCCACAGAGCTCCTGATGTTCTGTTCCTATATTTGCTTCTTTTCTCTGTCTCTACTTCTTCTCTACTCACTAACCCTGCCTCAGCCCTAGGTTTATATAGGGGAAGTTCTTCCCCTCCCAGGACTGGGCAGGAGGTGTGGCATGCATAGGATTCCTGACCAAGAGACCTCCCACCTGCTCTCAGACGTAATATCTCTATCACTGTGGCAACCAGACCCCTGGGGTGTCACATTCCCCCCTAGTGAAATTTAGTACTCCGGGACTAAACATATTTTAGAAAAACATAACAAGATATAACAATAACAATACAATAAAGAAACACATAAAGGTGGTCACGGCATGTCCGTAACCGGGTGCAGTCTTTGAAGAAAGCAAGGTTTCCATTTCACCAAAACAGGGAGACGTAACCAGGTAGGGGTCTGTCCTGCCCCGAGTCCTTAACAGTCTTTAGTCCGTCCTGGGTTACGCTCCAACTATGTACACAGGATTCCCGGTAAATCCACCAAAGACCCCTATAAACAACTAGAAACACATAATTATACACAAGCAACAAGAAAAACAGGTAACCACAAATAAAACAATTTATACACTTCAAATCCTCCAACGTGCGGGTAACTGGCCTCTAGTGGCCCTAGTGGACCTACGGAGCTGACTGTCTGGCCCTGAACTACAGGGTGTAGGAGCTGTCAAGGGTAAATTGGGCAGCTGTCTACGGGCCCTTTGGCTCACTAGGGATATGGCAGGCTCACTGCAAGCAGAGGGTTGATCCTCCTGATCTGCTGGTGTGGGGTCTTCTGCCTCCTGGACCGGCTGTTCTTCCAGCTCTACCTGTTGCTCCGTAGGTGCTTGGGATGCTGGTTGGAGGAAGGTGAGTACGGGTACCACAACTGCATCATTGACTTTAGTCCAAGACCGAGGGAAGTCTCCGAGCACAGTACTAACCATATCTTCCCTTTCCTCTACGGGTCGATGGTCTTCTTGTTCCTCTTCAGGGTTCCGTAGCTGTTCAGGACACTTCTTCAGGTGATTCCGGGATACAATGGCTGTGGTCTCCCCTCCGTCTTTACTGATGGTACAGACCTTCGGGTTCTCGTGGCTTGAGGGCAGTACGGTGTACGGGTCCTTCTCCCACTGGTCGTCCAACTTGTGGAGCCGTCTTTTCCTCTTCAAGACCTGCTCTCCGGGCACCAGAGGAACAGCGGGAGCATACTGGTTGTAAGTTTTCTCTTGTCTCTCCCTAGCCTGACAGAGACTTCGCTCCACGCTCTCCTGTACTTTCCGGTACTGCTGCTGCCTCTCTGTGTCCCAGTCTGCTTCTGGTGAAGTGTCCTCGGGTGTCAGGACTCCCATTTCCAGGTCAACAGGTAACTTACCAGGTCTCGCCCTCATTAGGTAAGCCGGGGTACAGTTGGTGGAACCTACCGGGATGTGGTTGTATAGGTCCACCAGATCGGGCAGCTTCTCAGGCCACAGACTGCGTTCTTCCAGGGGCAACGTTTTCAGAAGATCCATTACCACCTGGTTCATTTTCTCACAAAGTCCATTAGTTTGCGGATGATAGGGTGTCGTCCTTATCTTCCGGCAGCCATACAGATTGCAGAATTCCTGGAAGACCTCCGCTTCAAAGGCAGGTCCCTGGTCCGTCAGCACTTGGTCCGGGTACCCGTGTGGACGGCAGAAGTGCTACTGGAAGGCTCTAGCTGCTGTTTGAGCCGTTAAGTCCTTGACGGGGACGACAACCAAGAACCGGGAGTAATGATCCACGATGGTTAACGCGTAGACGTAGCCACTTCTGCTTGGGGTCAGTTTTACATGATCCAAGGCTACCAGTTCCAACGGCTGCCGGGTGACGATGGACTGCAGGGGAGTCCTCTGGCTGGCACGGTCCTTCCTCCTCAGGTTGCACGGGCCACAGTCTCTGCACCACCTCTCGATGGTTCCCCTCATGCCTACCCAATGGAACCGCCCGCGCAGCAGGAACTCCAGCTTCTTCCATCCGAAATGCCCAGCTCCATCGTGGTATGCCTCCATCACCATGGCTGCGTCTCGTCGTGGCACCACTACTTGCCAGATTAGTTCATGCGTCCGGGAGTTAACCATCCTGTGGCACAACTTCCCCTTGTAAAGGAACAGTCTACTCTTTTCTGCCCACAGTTGCTTGGCTTCCTCCGGAGCGTCTGGGTCAAGGCGAGCCTCTGGCCGAGTCAGCATCTCCTTCACCAGCCGGACGGCAGGGTCACTGTCTTGCGTTTCCGCCCAGTTGTAGTGAGGTAAGGGGTTAAGCGTAGCGCCTTGCTTACTCCTTACCCGATGGGAATACTGGATAGTCCCATGACGGTGAAACGCGGGGAGTTCGACTTCTTCCAGTCCCTCTGGATCTTCTCCTACATCCGGTAGGTTTGGCATCCTGGACAGGGCGTCCGCGTTGGTATTGGAGCGTCCTGCCCGGTATTTGATGGTGAACTCGTAGTTGGACAGGCGGGCCATCCATCTCTGCTCTAGGGCACCGAGTCTTGCCGTGTCCAGGTGTGTCAACGGGTTGTTATCCGTGTACACGACGAACCGGGAAGAAGCGAGGTAGTGCTTAAAGCGTTCGGTGACTGCCCACACCACTGCCAGGAACTCTAGCTTAAATGAGCTGTAATTCTCAGGGTTTCTTTCGGTGGGTCGCAGTTTTCGGCTGGCGTAAGCGATTACTCGCTCTTTCCCCTGCTGGATCTGGGACAGCACGGCTCCTAGCCCGATGTTACTTGCGTCGGTGTAGAGGATAAAGGGCTGGCTGTAATCCGGGTACGCCAGGATTTCATCCCCCGTGAGGGCCATCTTCAGCTGGCGGAAGGACTCTTCTTCCAACTTCTCCCATCTGAAGGGCGGCTTCTGGTTCTTGGCCTTCCGGGACTGGCCTATCAGGAGGTCCTGCATAGGAGCTGCCTTTTTGGTGAAACCGGGGATGAACCTGCGGTAGTAGCCTACCAACCCGAGGAACTGCCGCACTTCCTTTACACTGGAGGGACTTGGCCATTCCTTAATTGCGGTGATCTTATCAGGGTCGGGAGCCACTCCGTCAGCGCTCACCACGTGTCCCAGGTACTGCACCTTTGGTTTCAGGAGGTGACACTTGGAGGGTTTCACCTTTAGGCCGTAGCTTGCCAGAGCTTCGAACACTTCCGCCAGGTGTTTCAGGTGGTCCTCATAAGTCTTAGAATATACGATGACATCGTCCAGGTACAACAGGACCGTCTCGAAGTTTCTGTGGCCCAGACAGCACTCCATTAATCGTTGGAAGGTTCCTGGTGCGTTGCAGAGTCCGAATGGCATACAGGTAAACTCGCTAAGTCCCATCGGGGTGGTGAATGCGGTCTTCTCCCGGTCCGCCTCTGCTACAGGAACCTGCCAGTACCCACTAGTGAGATCCAAGGTAGAGAAGAAGTTAGCAGATCTTAAAGCAGCCAAAGACTCCTCTATCCTTGGTAAGGGGTACGCATCCTTGTGTGTGATACGGTTGATTTTCCGGTAATCTACACACATCCTCATGGTGTTGTCTTTCTTTTTGACTAAGACTAGTGGAGCTGCCCAGGGGCTACAGCTATCCCTGATCACCCCAGCCTCCTTCATGTCTCTAAGCATCCCCTTGGCGTGTTGGTAGTGTGCAGGGGGTACGGGTCGATACCTCTCTTTTATGGGAGGATGGTCTCCCGTGGGGATGTGGTGTTCTACCCCCTTGACTCACCCGAAGTCTAACGGGTGTTTACTAAACACTCTCTCGTACTCTTGAACCACCCGATAGACTCCCTGTTTCTGGTGTGAGGGAGTGGAGTCAGTACCCAAATGTAGTTGCTGACACCAGTCCTCCATTGTTTTCTTAGAGCCGTTACCTTCCTCCGGGTGAGATGGAGGCAAGGGTTCCACAGATTGTATAGCATTTTGGTTAATGGTATATAATTTGGCTAGCGTGGCATACCGGGGCAGGTACACTTCCCTCTTCCCGATATTGATTATGCGAACGGGCACCCTCCCATGGCGTACATTAACCACCCCCCGTGCTGTCAAGATGGTGGGCCTACTGTCTGAGTAAACTGGTTCTACCATTGCCTGGTAATCTCTACCTCTCAGACCAATAGCTGCCCGGCACCAAATCATCATTTCACTTTTTGGGGGCATGGCAATAGGGAAAGGGTCACACATTCTCACGCTACCAATCTCACCGCCGGAGAGTTCCACCTGTTGCCGTCGCATCAGTGCCCGGATCTCTTTTTGGAGCACTCGCTGCTCGCCGGAGCTGGCGTTCTTGGCAACCTGCTGTAAAAGGAAAATCACCTCTGCAAGACAATTTTCAATTACATTAGTTCCTAGAGTTATCTTTGGGTGACTCTCGTGTTTGTCAATGTCTACAATGATCAGTCCCTGTGCTGCCAGTTCAACTCTACCGATTTTAATGGTCACCTCTTTAAATCCAATCTGTGGCACGGGCTGACCATTGCTGGCGATGATACTCAAGTCGTCGTCAGGGTAGCGGGTGATATCCGAGTCATTCCAGTACTGCTTGAAGAGCACGTACGGGATGGTGGTGACCTGTGACCCGGTGTCCAGTAGGGCACTCATAGGAATGCCATCCAGTACCACGGGTAAGACTGGACATCCTCCCACATATTTGTCGCGCCAGTTCGATGGGCCTGGTGATCTTTTTCCTGGGGGTTGGCCCTCTACCCCAGGTTGTGCCAGTTTAAAGGACAGTACCTTGCCATATGTCCGGGTTGATTGCAGCGGCGGCAGATGGGTCGTCCGTCCTCGTTGTATCGGTCGCTGGGTCTTCCTCTGGCCGGTGGGGTCCTCCTTGGTCGACGCCACGGGATGTCCTCCGGTCCGGATGCCAGCTGGATCTTCCCTGGAGTGGAAACCTGTAAAGACTGCACAGTTCGGGTTAGCGCAGCAACGCTTTTAGCTAGCTCTTGGACCTGATGGTGCAGGTCTGGAGCCGGGTCATTGTTCAAAGCCTGCGCATCAGCTCCCACAGGCCCTGCCGACAAGGGCGCCGCCTCCTGGTGGTAAGTGGTAGTGGGGCGTCTGGGGGTCACAACGCCACTTGGTTCCGGTTCTCGAAGCACCCGGATGGCTCTGTCCTTGAACTGTGCAAATCCCAGATGAGGGTCCTGTAAGGCCATTGCCCGCAACTGGGTTCGGTGGGCATTGCAATATAAACCCTCTATAAATTTTTCAGTCAACAGCCTGTCCTCATCTCCCACGCCGTCAGGGTCGGTCTGCTTAATGGCTCTCAGGGCCTCTTGTAGGTTCAGGGCATAGTCCCTTATACTCTCATGTGCCCGCTGTTTGCACCCGTAGAATCTAAGCTTGATCTCGGCTGAGGTGCGGGTATCAAAGGTGTCCCTCAGCCGGGTTAGTATCCCTGCGACAGTCCTCCCCCCAGGTGGCCAGGACTTTACCTCCCTTCGGGCTGCCCCAGTTAATTGGGCCACCAGGATGCTCACTTTTTGCTCTTCTGTGAGGGGGTACACCTGGAAGAGGCTATCCAGCTTTTCTCTAAAGTCATGCAGGGTATGTGACTCCCCTGAGTACTGGGGTAGCCAGGCCGCTCCCGGGATATAGGGCATGGTGAAAGGCATGACTGCAGCAGCGGTGGCGCTGGCGGGGGTTGAGGCAGTGAAGCTCTCCTCCGTATCCGACATCCTCCTCCCCCCTAGTGGACCGTGGCCTACCTTGCGATGATCCTCTTCCGTAGGCCGCGGCTCCGCAGTAGATCGTCAGGGTTGAGGACCTTCCGTCGCGCTCCTGTGACGTCGGCGTCTGCTGGGCTCCTTCCAGGACCTTACGCGACGTCCGGACGTGAGGCAGGGCTTCAGTTCTCACGCGCTTTCGGAGTCCACGCCCCTCTTCTTCCCGCGCGACGTCTTCAAGATGGCGTCCAACAGCGGGAAAACTCCACGGAAGGCGGGAAGAAGGCTGGAAATGGCGCCGGATGGCGGGAATCTTCACCGATGGCGGGAAGAAGGCTGAAGATGGCGCCGGATGGCGGGAATCTTCACCACAGGTAAGTTTGAACAGTCTTTTTCAGGCACGCAGTACCCGGTGGTTGCGGGCACGAGATCCTGCCGACTACGCCAAAAGTTGACGCGCCCCTGGGCCTGTGTCGCGCTGCGTTGCGCACGCGGGAGCTTACCCGGAGCCGGATCTGTTGAGGGTTGTAGTCTCGTGGCGGTGACCCGGTCCGTGCCCAGGGAGTCAAACTGAGCGGCGATGTATCAGCGGTAGATGTTGGACGACTACGCCACCCGTTGAGTACAGCTAAGGAGCTGCTGCTGCAGGGCAGACCGCTGAGGCCGGTGGTAGGATTGTGCAGCGTGATAGTATAACCCCCAACGGGAGGGGTATGGCCTCAGGGCAGCCGACGTGGATGATGGGGGTAGCAGGAACCACTCGGAGACGGTACGGTGTAGTTCAGGGTCTTTACTGGTGACAAAGATAGACCCTCCCGGAGTACTGGCTAGCGATTGGGGCCTGGTCAGTCCTTGAGCAGATGGGATCTCCCCTGGCCAGGCGGAGTTGTAGGCCTCCCAAACTAACTGTACTCTTCTGGCTACCTTGCTAGAGGCGGGTATAAGTAGCCCACGTCCCTGAGTGTACCGTGTGGTGCTCACCCGTATGGCCGGTGACTCGGGGCCTTCTAGTAGCTTCCGCTCCACGACGGCGGTGCTGGTCCCACGCGTGTGACCGTGCCTTCGGGTTTCTTGGCCAGAGGACCTGGAATCCCCTGCCTGACGGATTCTGCTGCTGGGTAGGAGTTAGTCCCCACAGCCTCGGACTCCGGGTCCGGTAAGAAATCTTCTCAGTCAGGGCGAGCTCTGCAGCTGCCAGCCCCTGACTCCTTGTAACACTGCTCCCACAGAGCTCCTGATGTTCTGTTCCTATATTTGCTTCTTTTCTCTGTCTCTACTTCTTCTCTACTCACTAACCCTGCCTCAGCCCTAGGTTTATATAGGGGAAGTTCTTCCCCTCCCAGGACTGGGCAGGAGGTGTGGCATGCATAGGATTCCTGACCAAGAGACCTCCCACCTGCTCTCAGACGTAATATCTCTATCACTGTGGCAACCAGACCCCTGGGGTGTCACATTCCCCCCTAGTGAAATTTAGTACTCCGGGACTAAACATATTTTAGAAAAACATAACAAGATATAACAATAACAATACAATAAAGAAACACATAAAGGTGGTCACGGCATGTCCGTAACCTGGTGCAGTCTTTGAAGAAAGCAAGGTGTCCATTTCACCAAAACAGGGAGACGTAACCAGGTAGGGGTCTCTCCTGCCCCGAGTCCTTAACAGTCTTTAGTCCGTCCTGGGTTACGCTCCAACTATGTACACAGGATTCCAGGTAAATCCACCAAAGACTCCTATAAACAACTAGAAACACATAATTATACACAAGCAACAAGAAAAACAGGTAACCACAAATAAAACAATTTATACACTTCAAATCCTCCAACGTGCGGGTAACTGGCCTCTAGTGGCCCTAGTGGACCTACGGAGCTGACTGTCTGGCCCTGAACTACAGGGTGTAGGAGCTGTCAAGGGTAAATTGGGCAGCTGTCTACGGGCCCTTTGGCTCACTAGGGATATGGCAGGCTCACTGCAAGCAGAGGGTTGATCCTCCTGATCTGCTGGTGTGGGGTCTTCTGCCTCCTGGACCGGCTGTTCTTCCAGCTCTACCTGTTGCTCCGTAGGTGCTTGGGATGCTGGTTGGAGGAAGGTGAGTACGGGTACCACAACTGCACCATTGACTTTAGTCCAAGACCGAGGGAAGTCTCCGAGCACAGTACTAACCATATCTTCCCTTTCCTCTACGGGTCGATGGTCTTCTTGTTCCTCTTCAGGGTTCCGTAGCTGTTCAGGACACTTCTTCAGGTGATCCCGGGATACAATGGCTGTGGTCTCCCCTCCGTCTTTACTGATGGTACAGACCTTCGGGTTCTCGTGGCTTGAGGGCAGTACGGTGTACGGGTCCTTCTCCCACTGGTCGTCCAACTTGTGGAGCCGTCTTTTCCTCTTCAAGACCTGCTCTCCGGGCACCAGAGGAACAGCGGGAGCATACTGGTTGTAAGTTTTCTCTTGTCTCTCCCTAGCCTGACAGAGACTTCGCTCCACGCTCTCCTGTACTTTCCGGTACTGCTGCTGCCTCTCTGTGTCCCAGTCTGCTTCTGGTGAAGTGTCCTCGGGTGTCAGGACTCCCATTTCCAGGTCAACAGGTAACTTACCAGGTCTCGCCCTCATTAGGTAAGCCGGGGTACAGTTGGTGGAACCTACCGGGATGTGGTTGTATAGGTCCACCAGATCGGGCAGCTTCTCAGGCCACAGACTGCGTTCTTCCAGGGGCAACGTTTTCAGAAGATCCATTACCACCTGGTTCATTTTCTCACAAAGTCCATTAGTTTGCGGATGATAGGGTGTCGTCCTTATCTTCCGGCAACCATACAGATTGCAGAATTCCTGGAAGACCTCCGCTTCAAAGGCAGGTCCCTGGTCCGTCAGCACTTGGTCCGGGTACCCGTGTGGACGGCAGAAGTGCTACTGGAAGGCTCTAGCTGCTGTTTGAGCCGTTAAGTCCTTGACGGGGACGACAACCAAGAACCGGGAGTAATGATCCACGATGGTTAACGCGTAGACGTAGCCACTTCTGCTTGGGGTCAGTTTTACATGATCCAAGGCTACCAGTTCCAACGGCTGCCGGGTGACGATGGACTGCAGGGGAGTCCTCTGGCTGGCACGGTCCTTCCTCCTCAGGTTGCACGGGCCACAGTCTCTGCACCACCTCTCGATGGTTCCCCTCATGCCTACCCAATGGAACCGCCCGCGCAGCAGGAACTCCAGCTTCTTCCATCCGAAATGCCCAGCTCCATCGTGGTATGCCTCCATCACCATGGCTGCGTCTCGTCGTGGCACCACTACTTGCCAGATTAGTTCATGCGTCCGGGAGTTAACCATCCTGTGGCACAACTTCCCCTTGTAAAGGAACAGTCTACTCTTTTCTGCCCACAGTTGCTTGGCTTCCTCCGGAGCGTCTGGGTCAAGGCGAGCCTCTGGCCGAGTCAGCATCTCCTTCACCAGCCGGACGGCAGGGTCACTGTCTTGCGTTTCCGCCCAGTTGTAGTGAGGTAAGGGGTTAAGCGTAGCGCCTTGCTTACTCCTTACCCGATGGGAATACTGGATAGTCCCATGACGGTGAAACGCGGGGAGTTCGACTTCTTCCAGTCCCTCTGGATCTTCTCCTACATCCGGTAGGTTTGGCATCCTGGACAGGGCGTCCGCGTTGGTATTGGAGCGTCCTGCCCGGTATTTGATGGTGAACTCGTAGTTGGACAGGCGGGCCATCCATCTCTGCTCTAGGGCACCGAGTCTTGCCGTGTCCAGGTGTGTCAACGGGTTGTTATCCGTGTACACGACGAACCGGGAAGAAGCGAGGTAGTGCTTAAAGCGTTCGGTGACTGCCCACACCACTGCCAGGAACTCTAGCTTAAATGAGCTGTAATTCTCAGGGTTTCTTTCGGTGGGTCGCAGTTTTCGGCTGGCGTAAGCGATTACTCGCTCTTTCCCCTGCTGGATCTGGGACAGCACGGCTCCTAGCCCGATGTTACTTGCGTCGGTGTAGAGGATAAAGGGCTGGCTGTAATCCGGGTACGCCAGGATTTCATCCCCCGTGAGGGCCATCTTCAGCTGGCGGAAGGACTCTTCTTCCAACTTCTCCCATCTGAAGGGCGGCTTCTGGTTCTTGGCCTTCCGGGACTGGCCTATCAGGAGGTCCTGCATAGGAGCTGCCTTTTTGGTGAAACCGGGGATGAACCTGCGGTAGTAGCCTACCAACCCGAGGAACTGCCGCACTTCCTTTACACTGGAGGGACTTGGCCATTCCTTAATTGCGGTGATCTTATCAGGGTCGGGAGCCACTCCGTCAGCGCTCACCACGTGTCCCAGGTACTGCACCTTTGGTTTCAGGAGGTGACACTTGGAGGGTTTCACCTTTAGGCCGTAGCTTGCCAGAGCTTCGAACACTTCCGCCAGGTGTTTCAGGTGGTCCTCATAAGTCTTAGAATATACGATGACATCGTCCAGGTACAACAGGACCGTCTCGAAGTTTCTGTGGCCCAGACAGCACTCCATTAATCGTTGGAAGGTTCCTGGTGCGTTGCAGAGTCCGAACGGCATACAGGTAAACTCGCTAAGTCCCATCGGGGTGGTGAATGCGGTCTTCTCCCGGTCCGCCTCTGCTACAGGAACCTGCCAGTACCCACTAGTGAGATCCAAGGTAGAGAAGAAGTTAGCAGATCTTATAGCAGCCAAAGGCTCCTCTATCCTTGGTAAGGGGTACGCATCCTTGTGTGTGATACGGTTGATTTTCCGGTAATCTACACACATCCTCATGGTGTTGTCTTTCTTTTTGACTAAGACTAGTGGAGCTGCCCAGGGGCTACAGCTATCCCTGATCACCCCAGCCTCCTTCATGTCTCTAAGCATCCCCTTGGCGTGTTGGTAGTGTGCAGGGGGTACGGGTCGATACCTCTCTTTTATGGGAGGATGGTCTCCCGTGGGGATGTGGTGTTCTACCCCCTTGACTCACCCGAAGTCTAACGGGTGTTTACTAAACACTCTCTCGTACTCTTGAACCACCCGATAGACTCCCTGTTTCTGGTGTGAGGGAGTGGAGTCAGTACCCAAATGTAGTTGCTGACACCAGTCCTCCATTGTTTTCTTAGAGCCGTTACCTTCCTCCGGGTGAGATGGAGGCAAGGGTTCCACAGATTGTATAGCATTTTGGTTAATGGTATATAATTTGGCTAGCGTGGCATACCGGGGCAGGTACACTTCCCTCTTCCCGATATTGATTATGCGAACGGGCACCCTCCCATGGCGTACATTAACCACCCCCCGTGCTGTCAAGATGGTGGGCCTACTGTCTGAGTAAACTGGTTCTACCATTGCCTGGTAATCTCTACCTCTCAGACCAATAGCTGCCCGGCACCAAATCATCATTTCACTTTTTGGGGGCATGGCAATAGGGAAAGGGTCACACATTCTCACGCTACCAATCTCACCGCCGGAGAGTTCCACCTGTTGCCGTCGCATCAGTGCCCGGATCTCTTTTTGGAGCACTCGCTGCTCGCCGGAGCTGGCGTTCTTGGCAACCTGCTGTAAAAGGAAAATCACCTCTGCAAGACAATTTTCAATTACATTAGTTCCTAGAGTTATCTTTGGGTGACTCTCGTGTTTGTCAATGTCTACAATGATCAGTCCCTGTGCTGCCAGTTCAACTCTACCGATTTTAATGGTCACCTCTTTAAATCCAATCTGTGGCACGGGCTGACCATTGCTGGCGATGATACTCAAGTCGTCGTCAGGGTAGCGGGTGATATCCGAGTCATTCCAGTACTGCTTGAAGAGCACGTACGGGATGGTGGTGACCTGTGACCCGGTGTCCAGTAGGGCACTCATAGGAATGCCATCCAGTACCACGGGTAAGACTGGACATCCTCCCACATATTTGTCGCGCCAGTTCGATGGGCCTGGTGATCTTTTTCCTGGGGGTTGGCCCTCTACCCCAGGTTGTGCCAGTTTAAAGGACAGTACCTTGCCATATGTCCGGGTTGATTGCAGCGGCGGCAGATGGGTCGTCCGTCCTCGTTGTATCGGTCGCTGGGTCTTCCTCTGGCCGGTGGGGTCCTCCTTGGTCGACGCCACGGGATGTCCTCCGGTCCGGATGCCAGCTGGATCTTCCCTGGAGTGGAAACCTGTAAAGACTGCACAGTTCGGGTTAGCGCAGCAACGCTTTTAGCTAGCTCTTGGACCTGATGGTGCAGGTCTGGAGCCGGGTCATTGTTCAAAGCCTGCGCATCAGCTCCCACAGGCCCTGCCGACAAGGGCGCCGCCTCCTGGTGGTAAGTGGTAGTGGGGCGTCTGGGGGTCACAACGCCACTTGGTGCCGGTTCTCGAAGCACCCGGATGGCTCTGTCCTTGAACTGTGCAAATCCCAGATGAGGGTCCTGTAAGGCCATTGCCCGCAACTGGGTTCGGTGGGCATTGCAATATAAACCCTCTATAAATTTTTCAGTCAACAGCCTGTCCTCATCTCCCACGCCGTCAGGGTCGGTCTGCTTAATGGCTCTCAGGGCCTCTTGTAGGTTCAGGGCATAGTCCCTTATACTCTCATGTGCCCGCTGTTTGCACCCGTAGAATCTAAGCTTGATCTCGGCTGAGGTGCGGGTATCAAAGGTGTCCCTCAGCCGGGTTAGTATCCCTGCGACAGTCCTCCCCCCAGGTGGCCAGGACTTTACCTCCCTTCGGGCTGCCCCAGTTAATTGGGCCACCAGGATGCTCACTTTTTGCTCTTCTGTGAGGGGGTACACCTGGAAGAGGCTATCCAGCTTTTCTCTAAAGTCATGCAGGGTATGTGACTCCCCTGAGTACTGGGGTAGCCAGGCCGCTCCCGGGATATAGGGCATGGTGAAAGGCATGACTGCAGCAGCGGTGGCGCTGGCGGGGGTTGAGGCAGTGAAGCTCTCCTCCGTATCCGACATCCTCCTCCCCCCTAGTGGACCGTGGCCTACCTTGCGATGATCCTCTTCCGTAGGCCGCGGCTCCGCAGTAGATCGTCAGGGTTGAGGACCTTCCGTCGCGCTCCTGTGACGTCGGCGTCTGCTGGGCTCCTTCCAGGACCTTACGCGACGTCCGGACGTGAGGCGGGGCTTCAGTTCTCGCGCGCTTTCGGAGTCCACGCCCCTCTTCTTCCCGCGCGACGTCTTCAAGATGGCGTCCAACAGCGGGAAAACTCCACGGAAGGCGGGAAGAAGGCTGGAAATGGCGCCGGATGGCGGGAATCTTCACCGATGGAGGGAAGAAGGCTGAAGATGGCGCCGGATGGCGGGAATCTTCACCACAGGTAAGTTTGAACAGTCTTTTTCAGGCACGCAGTACCCGGTGGTTGCGGGCACGAGATCCTGCCGACTACGCCAAAAGTTGACGCGCCCCTGGGCCTGTGTCGCGCTGCGTTGCGCACGCGGGAGCTTACCCGGAGCCGGATCTGTTGAGGGTTGTAGTCTCGTGGCGGTGACCCGGTCCATGCCCAGGGAGTCAAACTGAGCGGCGATGTATCAGCGGTAGATGTTGGACGACTACGCCACCCATTGAGTACAGCTAAGGAGCTGCTGCTGCAGGGCAGACCGCTGAGGCCGGTGGTAGGATTGTGCAGCGTGATAGTATAACCCCCAACGGGAGGGGTATGGCCTCAGGGCAGCCGACGTGGATGATGGGGGTAGCAGGAACCACTCGGAGACAATACGGTGTAGTTCAGGGTCTTTACTGGTGACAAAGATAGACCCTCCCGGAGTACTGGCTAGCGATTGGGGCCTGGTCAGTCCTTGAGCAGATGGGATCTCCCCTGGCCAGGCCGAGTTGTAGGCCTCCCAAACTAACTGTACTCTTCTGGCTACCTTGCTAGAGGCGGGTATAAGTAGCCCACGTCCCTGAGTGTACCGTGTGGTGCTCACCCGTATGGCCGGTGACTCGGGGCCTTCTAGTAGCTTCCGCTCCACGACGGCGGTGCTGGTCCCACGCGTGTGACCGTGCCTTCGGGTTTCTTGGCCAGAGGACCTGGAATCCCCTGCCTGACGGATTCTGCTGCTGGGTAGGAGTTAGTCCCCACAGCCTCAGACTCCGGGTCCGGTAAGAAATCTTCTCAGTCAGGGCGAGCTCTGCAGCTGCCAGCCCCTGACTCCTTGTAACACTGCTCCCACAGAGCTCCTGATGTTCTGTTCCTATATTTGCTTCTTTTCTCTGTCTCTACTTCTTCTCTACTCACTAACCCTGCCTCAGCCCTAGGTTTATATAGGGGAAGTTCTTCCCCTCCCAGGACTGGGCAGGAGGTGTGGCATGCATAGGATCCCTGACCAAGAGACCTCCCACCTGCTCTCAGACGTAATATCTCTATCACTGTGGCAACCAGACCCCTGGGGTGTCACAAATGGATGGGGGCATTTTACAATGTAGCGGACCACCTCTTTACACTTGTTCATTGGGTGATTGGCAGCAGTTTACACTGCACAGTTATTGGGGAACATAAGAGTATGTGATGAATGATTAGTGCAGGTCGTCATGGTGACTGTCTGTGACAATAAACCATAGGGAGCAGCGAGCATGGTGAATGGCATAGAATGGATGATAGCTGACAATGATGTTACTATGGTAATATACTGGGGTGGATGGTATGGATGATTACTGCAATCATTACACTGCTTATAATCTGGAGGGGAGATGATGAAGGATTCCTGCAATATTTACTGTAATGACGTATGTGCTTTATTCACAGCGGCCTGCTGATATATATTTATGTACCGTATATAGTCTTTTAATTGGTAGATGAATGCAGAGGAGAGGGAGAGCGCGCGGTGGATGCTGGGCTGTGACAGGAGGTGGCGCCACTGGGTCACGCCGGCATGAATCTGGAATGTGACATGACCTCAGCGGGGTCAGAGCCGGCTGTAGCCGGGGTCAGAGACGCCCAATGAGCCGTCAGCGATAGCGCCCCTCACAGACCCTTATAACAACCAAAGGGAATCACAAAAAACTTTTTTCCACATTGAAATGGATGGGGGCATTATTGATTGCAGAGGACGACCTCTTTAATAAACCGTCCTGTTATTTAGTAAAAATTCTTTATAAAGGGACAGTGAACACTTCTGACTAATTGTAACTTATAATTTGTGGGGTCCTGTAAATGAAGAGGTTCCTGCACACGGCCCCCGCTCAGCAGACAGCAGACGGGTTACTCACTAGCACCTTTAGGAAGGCAGCTTTTCTAAGAAAAATAAAAGTAGCATGCCAAAAATGTGTATAGAAATCCATGTAGCAACCTTATGGCAGCTTTACATTCTAGCTGTAATTCCTGCTTATCTCGTCTTTTGGTTTTTATTTTGATTTTTCTACTTTTCTCTTTTATACAACTACAAATCTGTCGGCTTTCTAATATCGGCTCGTGGACCTGTTGGTTCAACCACATTCACCGTCTCCTATTACTAAATCAGGATCATCACAGTCCAACGTTGTATTAAAATAATTTAATGTCGTCAAACAATAATGAGAATTGCATGAACAGGATGTGGAGAGGAGAGTTTCAGAATCGGGTGGATTCAGTCCTCTCTTCCTAGACTTAGACCCGGCGATATAACACAAGAAGCAGAATCATTAGAGCTGCGCTCACTTACACGGCAGACAGGAAGTGCGATATAACACAATCATTAGAGCTGCGTCACTTACACCGCAGACAGGAAGGGCGATATAACACAATCATTAGAGCTGCGTCACTTACACGGCAGACAGGAAGTGCGATATAACACAATCATTAGAGCTGCGTCACTTACACGGCAGACAGGAAGTGCGATATAACACAATCATTAGAGCTGCGTCACTCACACCGCAGACAGGAAGTGCGATATAACACAATCATTAGAACTGCGCTCACTTACACCGCAGACAGGAAGTGCGATATAACACAATCATTAGAGCTGCGTCACTTACACCACAGACAGGAAGTGCGATATAACACAATCATTAGAGCTGCGTCACTTACACGGCAGACAGGAAGTGCGATATAACACAATCATTAGAGCTGCGCTCACTTACACCGCAGACAGGAAGTGCGATATAACACAATCATTAGAGCTGCGTCACTTACACGGCAGACAGGAAGTGCGATATAACACAATCATTAGAGCTGCGTCACTTACACCGCAGACAGGAAGTGCGATATAACACAATCATTAGAGCTGCGTCACTTACACCGCAGACAGGAAGTGCGATATAACACAATCATTAGAGCTGCGTCACTTACACCGCAGACAGGAAGTGTGATATAACACAATCATTAGAGCTGCGATCACTTACACCACAGACAGGAAGTGCGATATAACACAATCATTAGAGCTGCGTCACTTACACCGCAGACAGGAAGTGCGATATAACACAATCATTAGAGCTGCGTCACTTACACCGCAGACAGGAAGTGCGATATAACACAATCATTAGAGCTGCGTCACTTACACCGCAGACAGGAAGGGCGATATAACACAATCATTAGAGCTGCGTCACTTACACGGCAGACAGGAAGTGCGATATAACACAATCATTAGAGCTGCGTCACTTACACCGCAGACAGGAAGTGCGATATAACACAATCATTAGAGCTGCGTCACTTACACCGCAGACAGGAAGTGCGATATAACACAATCATTAGAGCTGCGTCACTTACACGGCAGACAGGAAGTGAGATATAACACAATCATTAGAGCTGCGCTCACTCACACCGCAGACAGGACGTGCGATATAACACAATCATTAGAGCTGCGTCACTTACACCGCAGACAGGAAGTGCGATATAACACAATCATTAGAGCTGCGCTCATTTACACGGCAGACAGGAAGTGCGAGATTCCAATAAACATTTAAAGCTGCTTAGATTAAAAAGGTTATTCCAAAAATCGTCATTTATTCCCTATGGGACTGTAGGGAATAGTCGGGGCTGTAATCTGACAGTCTTATAGACAATGAATAAAGTTGTGGTTTAGCATGTACATCTCCACTCCATTCAATACAGGGCTATGCAGAGCCTGGTTCCTGGGATCTAGGGACCCATTGTCTGGATTGCTAAGGGGGCCAGTGGTTGGACCCCAAACGATTAGTAAGTTTTATTATTGATATGAGACAACTTAGAATTTTGGGAAAAACCCTTTAGTTTTGTAAGAGTCAAGGCTGTGTGTATATATATATATATGGATTAGAATGTATATAAGTGGATTACATGAAGTGATAACATTCTATAATATATATATACACAGTATAGACACATATATATATATATAATTAAATCCTCTTTTATTTAGTGAAATACTTTTCCACAATTAGACGTCAGAAGCAGAAGCCGTTGTATCATTTCAGTTTCTATTGTTCTTCTCTTTATGACTCTTTACATTCTTATCGGCATATATGTATCAGTACATTACAGCTGGAGATGATTTATTGCCGTTCATGTGATACAAATTAGGCAATGTCTGGAATCCCACTAATGGTTGGACTAGGACGGCCATTATATTAGTGGTCTGCAGGTTCTGAGCCTATAACTCAGATACAACCAGGGGGGAGTACGGGATTTCCAGGAGGGCCGCAGGCAGAACACTTGTATTTCTTATAATATATGATAAACTGTTCTCCGCTGTTTCAGCGCAGTAATAGCCGGGTATTATAGAAAGCCGACTGCTGACTGACACACAAGGTGACATCAATGGTCTCAAGGATTGAAAGTTGATCGTTCCATTCTCAGGGGGTCTTGTGTGTAAGGCTATGTTCACACATCATGGTTTTTTCTGCAGCAAAACCTGATCTCTTGCCAGATGTTTGTTCAGGATTTTTCTTGCTGTTTTGCTTATTTTTTGGTGCATTTTTGCTGCGTTTTTTTCACTGTCCTTTTGTCTCTTATATGTTTGTACATAACGTTCAGTGAAAAAAAGATAAAAATTTCTGGTTTTGGCGCAAAAAACGCTGAAAAAAAACACTGAAAAACCTGACACCTGCATTTTTGGTGCGTTTTTTCAGCGTTTTTTTCACCACCCATTACTTTCAATGGGTAAAAAAACACTGAAAAAAACGCTGAAAGAAGTGACATGCTCTATTTTGCAAAAAAACCATGATGTGTGCAGGAGATTTCTGGAATCTCATAGACTTTGCGGGTACTGCAAAACGCAGCTGAAAATTTGCATTAAAAAACGCATTAAAAAAAGCGCTGAAAAAAACATGATGTGTGAACATAGCCTAAAGGTTGGTAAACACTTAAAACATAATGCAATGAAGACTCGTCTGATCCTCACAGTCCTCTACTTCTGAGATTTGTAGAATCTCATTCACACCTTCACTCAAGTGTAGGTACAAAACAGGGATCCAGCTCTCTAATAAATCCACACCTCATCCACCATGAAACTCCAGCTGCCTTCCGTCCAGCGCCGGACTGGGGTGTCTGTGGCCCACCAGGGACATTGACTCCAGGGGTCCACCCACCCGGGCCCACCCTTCAGCTATTTGCAGATACCTGTTAGCCGTTATCCCCATTATATTGGCGGCTCCGGCCCATCACTGTGCGCTCACCAGAAATGCCATGTACAATTACTGTTGTTTGCATTAAAGGGTTTTTATTGGTGAAGTTCTCAGCGATGCACAGGTTGGGAAGGGGGTCACTTATTTATTGGTGGAATCCGCGCTGTCAGGAGATTGTGGCACTTTGAGTATTTGGTGAGATTTTCACCTCTGTATTTATAAGACAAATCCAGGAGTGGAGCGATCCGAGGTCATGGTTTATGCATTTCTCACCCACTCCTGGTTTTGTCTTATAAATACAGAGGTGAAAATCTCACCAAATGCCAACTTGCTTTCTCTGGTGAACCTCTGTAACTGCATCTCTGCTGCTGTGTAATAGTCACAGGACAGGGAGGGGTTAAACATCCAAGGATTTAATATCTATTGGAAATAAAGAGGTTTCCCCTTATTGATATCAGATAAAACAAATGACCAACCACAATCCACTCTACCAAGACTAATATTACCAGATAGAAGGCAGAAATACCACCACACTGTGACCAGATCACATATTACCACCACATAGTGCCCAAATAATGCCACATACAAGGCACAAATACCGCCACACCATGAACAAAGCACATAATACCACCACATAGTGATCAAATGCTACCAGATACAAGGTATAAATACTGACACACCATGAGACCACATATTACCACCACATAGTGACTGAATAATACCACATAGAAGGGACAAATATCGTCATGTCATGACCAAAGTACATAATGCCACCACATAGTGACAAATAATACTAAAATAATAAAAATGTAAAAAAGCTCTGTATATTGGGTCAGTGAACAGGTTATACAGTGATCACCAGTGACATTATGCACAGGAGCTCTGTATGTAGTGTCAGTGTACAGGTAATGCAATGATCACCATTGATATTATACACAGGAGCTCTGTATATAGTGTACAGGTTATACAGTGATCACCAGTGACATTATACACAGGAGCTCTGTATATGGTGTATAGTGTACAGGTAATACAGTGATCACCAGTGACATTATACACAGGAGCTCTGTATGTAGTGTCAGTGTACAGGTAATACAGTGAACACCAGTGACATTATACACAGGAGCTCTGTATATAGTGTCAGTGTACAGGTAATGCAATGATCACCATTGATATTATACACAGGAGCTCTGTATATAGTGTCAGTGTACAGGGAATGCAATGATCACCATTGATATTATACACAGGAGCTCTGTATATAGTGTCAGTGTGCGTGTATAGGTAACACACATACTCACAGGTTCTTTATCTGCCGCAGACCTATATATCACATCTTCTATGCAGGACTTATCTCTGCAGAAAATAACATAGTTAGCTATAACTGGTCACTTCCAGAGCACAATCCACACTTTTCCCAAGATTTCTACACTACATGAAATGACAAAAAAGCAACATAGTGCGGCACTCCACAGTAACAGTGCTCCAGCGTCATTCTGTGCCGGCTCATCTGTCAGCAGACATACTCGTCTGATGGCAAAGATGTAGCAGAGCTGAAGACAGAAGACCTATGGATTACGTTGGAGTGAGGATTTTTCTTTATTAAAGATGGAGTCCCTAAATGTGTTTTATTTTTAATAAAAAAAAAATCTGTCTTTTTTTTTTTCTGTTTACTAGAAATTCATGGTGGCCATGTCTAATTTGGCGTGACACCATGAATTTCAGGCTTAGAACCAGCTGATAATACAAAGCTGGCCTGGTACTAACCCTATTATTACCCAGGGTGCCACTCACCACCAGGGCCGCTGGAAGAGCCGGGTAAAGCACCTGGAAATGGTGCTATGATGAATGCGCCATTTTCAGGGGTGGCTGCGGGCTGCAGTCTTCAGCGTGGGGGGCGAGGAACGCTTGGGCCGTACCATGCTGTGAATCCCGGCCCCCAGCTGCCTTGTTTTATCTGGCTGGCGATCAGCATATGGCGGGAGCCCACGCATTTTTTAAAAAAATAAATGTTAACTAAGTTTAAAACAAATATTCGTCTTCTCTGTCTTTTGATCGCCAGCCAAGGTAAAGCCAGGCAGCGGGGGGGGGCAGGCCGTAGCTGTCTGCTTTATCTGCGCTGAGAATCAGAAATTCTGCGGAGCGCTACATCGTTTTAAAAATTTTTTTTCACACTTCTATATGTGACAGACCCAACAGCCAATCGCAGATGCTGTCAAAGTGGATGGGCGTCTGTGATTGGCTGTGTGAGTAATGTACAATTAGCCCATATATTCTAGTATGGTACTATGTATGGGCTGCTTTCAGGTTACTCGAGCAGCCAATCACAGACGCCCATTCTCTGTGTCAGCGTCTGTGATTGGCTGTTGGGACTGTCACACATATAGAAGTGTGAAAATAAATAAATAATAAAACAAAAATGATGTAGCGCTCCGCAGAATTTTTGATTCTCAGCGCAGATAAAGCAGACTGCTACGGGCTGCCACCTCCAGCTGCCTGGCTTTACCGTGGCTGCTGATCAAAAGTCAGGAAAGCCCAATGTTTTTTTTTTTAATTGAAAAAAATAATTAAAAAAAAAATGTGTGGGCTCCTGCCATATTTTGATCGCCAGCCAGGTAAAACCAGGCAGCTGGGAGCTAGGATTCGCGTCGAGATGAGCTGCAGGCCTGCGCTGCCTGGGGCGACGCCGGGTCCGTCCTCCACAGTGCGCACAGGAAGCAGTCCCAGGGCGATGACCCCATCACCCTGAGACTGACCTCCTGCGCACGTGTGGCGCCCCTGAGGGTTCGGTCGCCACAGAGGTATTGCACCTCAACCAGAGGTGTGGTATCTCACTCTCAGGTAAGGAAGGAGTACAGCCCAGGACCCTAACACTACATCCACTACACCACATTTACGGGAGACAGGGCGAGATTGCTCCTACGGGAGAGCACAGTCCCTGATCCCTGGCTGCAGTGGGGAGGAACCACTTAGAGAGGGGGAACTATGTAGTGGATGTGTGGAGGACGTAGATCCTGGGAGCACTGTGGTAGGAGGTATAATAGGAAGGAACCATCTTGGTTCAGTCAGTCAGTGGGGAAGTTCCAGTCAGTCAGACTGAGGTGCAGGCAGGGGGCAGAGGCTCTGTATGAGCTCTGCTCCATAGTCAGGCCCTGCCAAGAGGCCTGAGCCTGGAAAAAGAGAAGAGAGGAAAGGGGAGCAGGAAGGCTCCAGGAACGAGGGAAGAAGGGACCCTAGGGGTACGGGCCATGCAGCAAGCCACCCGTACGCCCGCTGCTGCCAGGAGGTAGGGGGGTCAGGCCAAAGAAGGGGAACCGGGTCCCCCAACCAGCAGAGACTACAAGGCTCAACTGGGAACCGGAGGCTGCAGCACTTCAAGTACAGCAGGCCGCCCACACCAGCCACCAGGAAAGTAGCCACATAGGGCCAGGGGACGGAACACAAGACGCCCGCCAAGGCCCGAGGACACTGGACAGAGGTGCCGCTAGGTGTGAGGTTCAAGGAAAGAGGCCAGAGAGGACACACAGAAGGGGGTCCTGCTAAGTGCTCCAGAGCTACCTGGGAGTCGACTGAGCCCCTCACTCGGTAAACACAGGACGACGCGGGAAGTTATAAACCTGCAGTAATAACTTGGAGTGAAAGAACTGTGAGTAAAGACCCTGAGACTGCATTGCAAAGACTCCGCGTTGTCATTACTGATTCCCAGCACTATCACCACCATCATCTCTACACGCTGCCCTGAAGCTACACTCCACCTGTGGGGAGTCACATCACCTAGCTGCACATACCACCAGCCTCAGCGGACTACCAATAACCGCAATCCACAGGTGGCGTAGTCGGACATTGACATTAGTGCACATAGACTACTACCCTGGTTTGACTGCCCTGGGTCACGGACCGGGTCACCGCCACGGTGACTACAACCCCCAGCATCTACAAGGCCCGGCTTCGGGTGTCCCCAAGGCCCAGGGGGCGCATCACACACGCCGGCAGTATCGTGCTGCGTAGAGGAGGCAGAGGGGCACTGCAGCAGCAGGCAGAGCAGGGAGATCGCTCTCTTTGCCGCTGCAGAGGGCCCATCACTAATCATATCAGCAGTGCTGCCGATATGATTAGCGAACCGGGGGGCCCTCTGTTCTCTGTACAGGTCCCAGGGGGGTAGGGGGTGGGGCTTGGGGGTGTGGCCATCGGGACCCGGGGCCCACTGGGGGTTTTCCCGATCCTCCGGTGGGCCAGTCCGCCCCTGCTTCTGTCTCACATACCACAAAATGATATAGCAGGAAGACATGTCCTCCCAATAGTGAAGCTCTGTGGAAAGCTTCTCTTATACTTACAGAATAAAGCCTTTTTTACCTAGCCTACTAGAACTCCTGTTTTGCAATGAGGGTCAAATACCCTAAGATATGTGTTATTTCATCAAATCATGGAGTGTAAGTATAAAATTATGTCATATTAAGATTCAATTGATTCTTTAATAAGTTATTTCTAGAGTACCTCTTTTTAATATATTCATGAATTTATTTAATTTCTATTTATACTTCTTAATTCTATTAGTTTTATTACAATTTTTGAATGAGATTCCTATGACTGAAGTAGTGGCGGAATTTTTTTTTTTTAAATAATAATTTTTACTGATTTTAACATATAACATAAGTATGTAAATGTACATTCCAATGCATTATTCTTAGCTTAAGTATTCAGCATTTCAGTTTTGATTATCACCTTACTAATTGTATGGTCTAAGTACAAAGTAAACATTGAAGAAAAGAAAAAAACAAAAAATCCCCCCTCCCCATTGCCGTCCCTCTTCCCCAACATGCAGGAAACACTTGTATATTTCTTGTGTGCACCTCTCCTTTCTTTTCGTCTTCTTCTTAATCCCTTAAACATTATTGAATATTTAGTCTGTATCCATATTTTATACTACGTCTTAACCTGTATCCCTTCCACCTTTTCCATCAACATTCAGATCAACTATCTTCAACTTCCCCAATGTTCCACCCAAGTCTTCCAGTATGGACCAACTGGTCTGTTCAAAGGGTTTCATAATTCCCTGAAGTTCTTTGTTGGTGTAATGTCTAAGTAAGAAGCTTTTCCATTTTATTATGAGCGATTTTGGCTATCATACAAATTAAGTGGAACATTGGAGTTAATGTGTCCTTTCCTTTTTGTTGTGGGGCTTCTTCTCCTTTCCAGTAATGGAAGAGGAACGGTAATGGGTGCTATGATATGTTCCCAATACCTATATTTTCCATCATATGTTTTATATGTGAAGCCCAGCTGTGCTTGGCATCACAGACCCAGAAGGGTGTATTGAAGGATTCCTCCACAAGAGGCCCCCATAACCATTCACACATCTCCACCTTCCACCTCAGACCACCAGAGGGAGCTCCTTAGGGAGATATATAAGGGAAGGTGTTGCCAGGCAGCCGTTAGTCTAGTCTAGACTGGAACTGACAGAGAGCAAACCTGTTGAGAGAGTTCCTGCAGTAAAGAAGCCTGAGAGAGGTCAGTCTGCAGTGGAGCTTATCCAGATCAAGACTCGGTGTAGCTCAGTGAGGTGAACTGTAGGTGTGCCGGTGCCATAAGATCGGTGAAACGCAGCACGCTGCCGTTTGTGTGAGTAGCCTATTGAGGGCTCGAGTAGGCCGAAGGCGAAGGAGTAGAGAGTTAGTACATAGGGGGCAGAGGAGCTTAACTAGCTCACCCCAGAAGGAGAATCAGTTACCGGACACCGGGTCCGAAGCTTGCCGGGATCTCCACGACCCAGCAAGAGAAACCAGAATCCCTGGAGAACTACAGGTCCCAGGATCGCTAAAGTGCTGATACGTACCAGAGCCAGGAGACACATAGGCCCCGTAAGTCGGGAGCGTGTAATCCAAGAGAAGGCCCTACCACAAGGTCAGCCAGCGCAGGACAGAGACAAAGTTAGGCCTAGCTCCAGGCAGGTCAGAAACTTACTACGCAGAAGCCAGAACCAGGAGGCCCAAAACCTGCTCATTGGGGAGGATCCGGACATACACCCTTCACCCTACAGTGCTCCGGGGAGTGCCTGAAATTCCACCAGTAAAAGGTACTGAAGTGACTATCGTGTCCGTCCCTGTACTTGCTCTGGCCCGGCATAGTGTTTTTGTCCTGCATCCCCGTACCTATACTGCCCTGAGGCCCAGCTCTACCTGTGGAGAGCAATACCATCAAGCTGCCCTATCATCAGCCTCAGTGGACTGCGCAGCGCTGGTGATCCTCACCAGAAACCACAGGTGGCGTCACAAACTATTTCTTTTACTAAATCAACCCCTTTTTTAGGAGAGACCCCAGGGTACGGGCCCGGGAGCCGACCACCGCGACATCCCTGAAGCTCAGGCTAAAGGCCCGGGTACCGAGTTATCCCCCATCTTCCTCTGGGTGCTACATATATCTTCCCAGAATTCCTGTACTTTAGGGCATCCCCAGAGTCCATGTAACAGATCAGATTTTCCGAGTTTGCATTTTGGACTATGTACCAGACGATCCCTCATTGTTCTAGATACTGGTATGTTGAAGGCCAGTACAGCTCTGTGCAAAATCCTAAATTGTGTGTCTCTCCAAACCTCACTTAAGATGTTTTTCCGTACTGCCTGCCAACCCGCCAGCATTTTTTTCCCGATTTCCTCACCCTCTATTTGTTTGGCCCAGGATCTGAATGTTTTCTCTATGTCTATTTTTCCAAGGATGCCTTTCAGATTTCTGTATATTGCGGATATATTGCATGTACCTGTTCGCTCAAATAATAGATTATCCATTGCATTCCTTCTCGTCTCTTCACTCACATTTATCAAATGCGTCATAATTGTCCCTTTTATTTGTCCGAATTGTAGGAATTGTTGTTCACTTGGCTTGAATTTTAATATTATCTCTTCCCTACTCAGCCACCTATTTTCTTCTTCATGTAGTAGATTAGCTATTTTATGGATCCCCCTCACCCTCCATTCCTGAAATAGTTTGTTCTCTGCTATTTGTTGGAACACAGGATTTCCCCATATGGGTAAATCTCTCGATATTCTCCATGAGAATTTAAGTTTTCTCCTAAGTTCCTTCCATGTAGCTATTGTATCCCGAAACACTATTGAGTTTTTTATTTTTTTAGGCGTTAGGCTTTGTGGCGCGTGTAATAAGGCGACTAAGTTCCACGGGTACGCATACGATTTTTCCAGGACCGTATCAGAGAACCCACTAGTGTCTTTAAACCAATCTACTATGTGACGGGATAATACACGCTAGATTATATCCTCTTATGTCTGGCAAGTTTACCCCTCCCTCTTCCCTGGAAGCCATCAGTGTATTCAGTTTTATACGAGGTCTTCGACCTCTCCATATAAATTTCCTAATAGCCGAGTATACTTTCTGCACATCTACATGTTTTAGGAGAACAGGAATGGTCTGCAGTGGATACATGAGTTTCGGAAAACTCATCATTTTTAAAAGGTGAATCCTGCCCAATAGACTCAAAGGCAAATTTTGCCACCGTTCTAATTCCTGTTGAATTTTGGAGATGACTGGAGGAAAGTTTAAGTTATATATTGACTCTGGTTTTCTCCCCAGCTTGATACCCAGATATGTTATATGTGTTTTGGATATTGGAATACTGCACATTTCCTTTTCCACCATACTACTTCTGCCTCTATTTGTTAAGTGGAGAATTTCGCATTTGCTTTTATTTAGAGTGAATCCCGAATACCTACCAAAATTTTCCATAAGATCCAGGACCCCTGGCAGATCTCTTGCCACCTCATCCATGTAAAGTATGATATCGTCTGCGAAATACGAGGCCTTAAGCTTCATGCCCCCTATTGGTATCCCTTCATAAACTTCATGTTGTTCTAGGTATCGCGCAAGGGGTTAGCATATAGGGCTTTTATAAAATTTCTGAAGTTTCCCACAAGCCCAATTGTGTCCAAAACTTGTCCTACCCAGCTCCACTTCACCTTATCAAAGGCCTTCTCTGCGTCTAGTGTAACCAGAGCCGGCTTACCTCGACTGTTTTCTTCTTTATTTATTGCATCTATGGCTAACAATGTACGTCTTACATTAGTAACTGCACTCCTACCTTTCACAAAGCCCACCTGTGCGGGTGTTACTAATGTTGGGAGTATCTCTGCTAATCTGTTTGCCATGAGTTTGGATATTATTTTAACATCTTGATTTATCAAGGATATAGGTCTATAAGATGCTGGGTCCTCCACATTTTTCCCTTCTTTTGGTATTAAGCTAATATGAGCCACATTAGTGCCCACCAACAGATCCCCCCCCCTGTAACAATTCGTTATACCATGCAGTCAAAGTAGGGGTTATTTGTTGGGACATGACCTTATAAAAATCGCCCGTGAACCCATCCGGCCCAGGTGCTTTTCCAGCTGGCAATCCCCCAATGGTACTCTTCACTCCCCCCTCTGTAATGGGAGCATTTAGCATATTTAACTGTGGCTCTGAGACACAAGGTATGTTCATTTTTTTTAGAAAGTCCTCACCCTACTTGTGCCCTTGGCCTCTTCTAAATATAAGTTAGCATAATACTCCCGCAGGGTTGAGTTTATTTCCCTAGGGTTATCCACCATTAAACCATCTCTTGTCTTAAGCTTTAAGATATTACTCTTTCCCTTCTTGCCCTTTGCCAAGTTTGCTAATAGCTTTCCTGCTTTATCTCCAAATCTCCTCAACTCTATTTCCATTTGCGTCTTTCTAAATAATTCTTTTTTTTCTGCCCATATGTCAAAATCCCTTTTGGCCTCCCTCCATTCATCCCTATTTTTAGCTGTTTTTTGTTGTTGAAAGTGCAAGCATTTCTCCCTTAATTTCCTACTCAATTCCTCATATTTAGTGTTGGTTGGTTTTTGTAATGTATGCACATACGCTATTAGTTTCCCTCTCAGGACCGCCTTTCCTGCTTCCCAGTATGTTTGTGGTTTCAGACCATCCACCGAATTGTGGTAAGAATACTCCTCCCACCATTGCTGTAATATCACTTTAAATCGCTCGTCTCCAAGAAGAAACGATGGGAATCTCCATATGTAGTCCGTTCCCCTTGGATATTGCTCAATTAAATTTAGAGAGATTGGCGCATGATCCGAAATCACCATTTCCTCAATTTTTGACTTTTTGCATCTGTCTAGTAGCCCTCTACTCACCAATATATAGTCAATTCTAGACCAAGTTTGATGTGGGTGGGAAAAGTGTGTAAATTCTCGTTCATTGGGTGATTCCAACCTCCAAATATCCGACAAATCTGTGTCCTCTATGAACTCTGCCAATAGAGTTGATTTCGCACTCGCTTTTCCCCCTCTTGTCCTCACGTGACTCAGTCGATCTTCCTCTATAGACTGTGTGTTGTTGTAATCTCCTCCTACTATCATGTTCTTTGTTGTGTTTTAAAACGTAGTTGTTCAAAAAAAGGTTTTTGGTCTGTGTTGGGCGCATATATATTGATTACACCAATTTCGTCCTCATTTCTTTCTAGCTTTAGCATTATGTACCTTCCATCTGTATCCCGTTCTACCTGCGTTACTTTGTAGGGTAGATTTTTGTGCAGCAATATGAGAACACCTGCCTTTCTTCCCACCCCCTCTGAACCATATGACGCGCCCCTGGGCCTGCTGTGTCGCGCAGCGTCTCGCGCACGGGGGCTTACCCGGAACCGGATCAGATGAGGGTTGTAGTCTCCGAGTGGCGGGGACCCGGTCCGTGCCCAGGGGGTCAGACTCAGTGTGTGGCAGTCTTGATAGATGTTATTTGAGTGTCGACTACGCCACCCGTTGATTTGCAGCTATGGAGCTGCCGCTGCAGGGCAGACCGCTGAGGCCGGTGTAGAATTGTGCAGCGTGATAGTATAACCCCCAACGGGAGGGGTATGGCCTCAGGGCAGCCGACGTGGAAGATGGGGGTAGCAGGAACCACTCAGAGACGGTGCGGTGTAATTCAGGGTCTTTACTGGTAACAACGATAGACCCTCCCGGAGTACTTGCTAGCGAACGGGGCCTGGTCAGTCCTTGAGCAGATGGGATCTCCCCTGGCCAGGCGGAGTTGTAGGCCTCCCAAACTGACTGTACTCTTCTGGCTACCTTGCTAGAAGCGGATATAAGTAACCCACGTCCCTGAGTGTACCGTGTGGTGCTCACCCGGTGGCCGGTGACTCGGGGCCTTCTATTGGCTTCCGCTCCACGATGGCGGTGCTGGTCCCACACGTGTGACCGTGCCTTCGGGTTTCTGGGCCTGAGGACCTGAAATCCCCTGCCGGTCGGCTTCTGCTGCTGGGTAAGAGTTAGTCCCCACAGCCTCGGACGCCGGGTCCGGTAAGAAAGCTTCTCAGTCAGGGCGAGCTCTGCAGCTGCCAGCCCCTGACTCGTAGTAGTATTGCTCCCACTGAGCTCCAGCTGTTTCTTCCTATGACTGTCTCTTGTCTCTACTCTCCTTGACTCCTAACCCTGCTTCAGCCCCGGGTTTATATAGGGGAAGTCCTTCCCCTCCCAAGACTGGGCAGGAGGTGTGGCATGCACAGGATCCCTGACCAAAGGACCTCCCACCTGCTCTCAGACGTAATATCTCTATCACTGTGGCAACCAGACCCCTGGGGTGTCACATTCCCCCCTAGTGAAATTTAGTACTCCGGGACTAAACATATTTTTAGAAAAACATAACAAGGTATGACAATAACAATACAATAAGAAAAACACATAAGATGGTTGCGGCGTGTCCGCAACCGGGTGCAGTCTTTGAAGAAAAGCAAGGTGTCCATTTCACCAAAACAGGGAGACGTAACCAGGTAGGGGTTTGTCCTACCCCGAGTCCTTAACAGTCTTTAGTCCGTCCTGGGTTACGCTCCAACTATGTACAAGGATTCCCGGTAAATCCACCAAGGACTCCTACAAATAACTAGAAACACAAAATTATACACAAGCAACAATACACAGGTAAACATAAATAAAACAATTTATACACTTCAAATCCTCCACCGTGCGGGTAACTGGCCTCTAGTGGCCCTAGTGGACCTACGGAGCTGACTGCCTAGCCCTGAACTACAGGGTGTAGGAGCTGTCAAGGGTAAACTGGGCAGCTGTCTACCGGCTCTTTGGCTCACTAGGGATATGGCAGGCTCACTGCAAGCAGAGGGTTGATCCTCCTGGTCTGCGGGTGTGGGGTCTTCTGCCTCCTGGACCGGCTGTTCTTCCAGCTCTACCTGTTGCTCCGTAGGTGCTTGGGATGCTGGTTGGAGGAAGGTGAGTACGGGTACCACAACTGCACCATTGACTTGAGTCCAAGACCGAGGGAAGTCCCCGAGCACAGTACTAACCATATCTTCCCTTTCCTCTACGGGTCGATGGTCTTCTTGTTCCTCTTCAGGGTTCCTCAGTTGTTCGGGACACTTCTTCAGGTGGTCCCGGGATACAATAGCTGTGGTTTCCCCTCCGTCTTTACTGATGGTACAAACCTTCGGGTTCTCGTGGCTTGAGGGCAGTACGGTGTACGGGTCCTTTTCCCACTGGTCGTCCAACTTGTGGAGCCGTCTCTTCCTCTTCAAGACCTGCTCTCCGGGTACCAGGGGAACAGCGGGAGCATACTGGTTGTAAGTTTTCTCTTGTCTTTCCCTAGCCTGACAGAGACTTCGCTCCACGCTCTCCTGTACTCTCCGGTACTGCTGCTGCCTCTCCGTGTCCCAGTCTGTTTCTGGTGAAGTGTCCTGGGGTGTCAGGACTCCCATTTCCAGGTCAACAGGTAACTTACCAGGTCTTGCCCTCATTAGGTAAGCCGGGGTACAGTTGGTGGAACCTACCGGGATGTGGTTGTATAGGTCCACCAGATCGGGCAACTTCTCAGGCCACAGACTGCGTTCTTCCAGGGGCAACGTTTTTAAAAGATCCATTACCACCTGGTTCATTTTCTCACAAAGTCCATTAGTTTGCGGATGGTAGGGTGTCGTCCTTATCTTCCGGCAGCCATACAGATTGCAGAATTCCTGGAAGACCTCCGCTTCAAAGGCAGGTCCCTGGTCCGTCAGCACTTGGTCCGGGTACCCGTGTGGACGGCAAAAGTGCTGCTGGAAGGCTCTAGCTGCTGTTTGAGCCGTTAAGTCCTTGACGGGGACGACAACCAAGAACCGGGAGTAATGATCCACGATGGTTAACGCGTAGACGTAGCCACTTCTGCTTGGGGTCAGTTTTACATGATCCAAGGCTACCAGTTCCAACGGTTGCCGGGTGACGATGGACTGCAGGGGAGTCTTCTGGCTGGCACGGTCCTTCCTTCTCAGGTTGCACGGGCCACAGTCTCTGCACCACTTCTCAATGGTTCCCCTCATGCCTACCCAGTGGAATCGCTCGCGCAGCAGGAACTCCAGCTTCTTCCACCCGAAGTGTCCAGCTCCGTCGTGGTATGCCTCCATCACCATGGCTGCGTCTCTTCGTGGCACCACTACTTGCCAGAGTAGTTCATGCGTCCGGGAGTTAACCATTCTGCGGCACAACTTCCCCTTGTAAAGGAACAGTCGACTCTTCTCTGCCCATAGTTGTTTGGCTTCCTCCGGAGCGTCTGGTTCAAGGCAAGCCTCCGGGCGAGTCAACATCTCCTTCACCAGTCGGACGGCAGGGTCGCTGTCTTGCGTTTCCGCCCAGTTGTAGTGAGGTAAGGGGTTCAACGTAGCAGCCTGCTTACTCCTTACCCGGTGGGAATACTGGATAGTCCCATGACGGTGGAACGCAGGGAGTTCAACTTCTTCCAGTCCCTCCGGATCTTCTCCTTCGTCCGGCAGGTTGGGCATCCTGGACAGGGCATCCGCGTTGGTATTGGAGCGTCCGGCCCGGTATTTGATTGTGAACTCGTAGTTGGACAGACGGGCCATCCACCTCTGCTCCAGGGCACCGAGTCTTGCCGTGTCCAGGTGTGTCAACGGGTTGTTATCCGTGTACACGGTGAACCGGGAAGAAGCGAGGTAATGCTTAAAGCGCTCGGTGACTGCCCATACTACGGCCAGGAACTCTAGCTTAAATGAGCTGTAATTCTCGGGGTTCCTTTCGGTGGGTCGCAGTTTTCGGCTGGCGTAGGCGATTACTCGTTCCTTCCCCTGCTGGATCTGGGACAGTACGGCTCCTAGCCCGATGTTACTGGCGTCGGTGTAGAGGATAAAGGGCTGGCTATAATCCGGGTACGCCAGGATTTCGTCCCCCGTGAGGGCCATCTTCAGCTGGCGGAAGGACTCTTCTTCCAGCTCCTCCCATTTGAAGGGCGGCTTCTGGTTCTTGGCCTTCCAGGACTGGCCTATCAGGAGGTCCTGCATAGGTGCTGCCTTTTTGGTGAAACCGGGAATAAACCTTCGGTAGTAGCCTACCAACCCGAGGAACTGCCGCACTTCTTTTACGCTGGAGGGGCTTGGCCATTCCTTAATTGCGGTGATCTTATCAGGGTCGGGAGCCACTCCGTCAGCGCTCACCACGTGTCCCAGGTACTGCACCTTTGGTTTCAGGAGGTGACACTTGGAGGGTTTCACCTTTAGGCCGTAACTCGCCAGAGCTTCGAACACTTCCGCCAGGTGTTTCAGGTGGTCCTCATACGTCTTGGAATATACGATGACATCGTCCAGGTACAACAAGACCGTCTCGAAGTTTCTGTGGCCCAGACAACACTCCATTAGTCGTTGGAAGGTTCCTGGTGCGTTGCAGAGTCCGAACGGCATGCAGGTGAACTCGCTAAGTCCCATCGGGGTGGTGAATGCGGTCTTCTCCCGGTCCGCCTCTGCTACAGGAACCTGCCAGTACCCGCTAGTGAGATCCAAGGTAGAGAAGAAGTTAGCAGATCTTAAAGCAGCCAATGACTCCTCTATCCTTGGTAAGGGGTATGCATCCTTGTGTGTGATACGGTTGATTTTCCGGTAATCTACACACATCCTCATGGTGTTGTCTTTTTTTCTGACTAAGACTAGTGGAGCTGCCCAGGGGCTACAGCTATCCCTGATCACCCCAGCCTCCTTCATGTCTCTAAGCATCCCCTTGGCGTGTTGGTAGTGGGCAGGGGGTACGGGTCGATACCTCTCTTTTATAGGAGGATGGTCTCCCGTGGGGATGTGGTGTTCTACCCCCTTGACTCGCCCGAAGTCTAACGGGTGTTTACTGAACACTCTCTCGAACTCTTGAACCACCCGATAGACTCCTTGTTTCTGGTGTGCGGGAGTGGAGTCAGTACCCAGATGTAGTTGCTGACACCAGTCCTCCATGTTTTTCTTAGAGCCGTTACCTTCCTCCGGGTGAGATGGAGGCAAGGGTTCCACAGATTGTATAGAATTTTGGTTAATGGTATATAATTTAGCTAGCGTGGCATACCGGGGCAGATACACTTCCCTCTCCCCGATATTTATTATGCGAACGGGCACCCTCCCATGGCGTACATCAACCACCCCCCGTGCTGTCAAAATGGTGGGCCTACTGTCCGAGTAAACTGGTTCTACCATTGCCTGGTAATCCCTACCTCTCAGACCAATAGCTGCCCGGCACCAAATCATCATTTCACTTTTTGGGGGCATGGCAATAGGAAAAGGGTCACACATTCTTACGCAACCAATCTCACCGCCGGAGAGTTCCACCTGTTGCCGTCACATCAGTGCCCGGATCTCTTTCTGGAGCACCCGCTGCTCGCCGGAGCTGGCGTTCTTGGCAACCTGCTGTAAAAGGAAAATCACCTCTGCAAGACAATTTTCAATTACATTAGTTCCTAGAGTTATTTTTGGGTGACTCTCATGTTTGTCAATATCTACAATGATCAGTCCCTGTGCTGCCAGTTCGACTCTACCGATTTTGATGGTCACCTCTTTAAATCCGATCTGTGGCACGGGCTGGCCATTGCTGGCGATGATACTCAAGTCGTCGTCAGGGTAGCGGGTAATATCCGAGTCATTCCAGTACTGCTTAAAGAGCACGTACGGGATGGTGGTGACCTGTGACCCGGTGTCCAGTAGGGCACTCATGGGAGTGCCATCCAGTACCACAGGCAAGACGGGACGTCCTCCCACATATCTGTCGCGCCAGTTCGATGGGCCTGGTGATCTTTTTCCTGGGGGTTGGCCCTCTACCCCAGGTTGTGCCCGTTTAAAGAACAGTACCTTGCCATATGTCCGGGTTGATTGCAGCGGCGGCAGATGGGTCGTCCGTCCTCGCTGTATCGGTCACTGGGTCTTCCTCTGGCCGGTGGGGTCCTCCTTGGTCGACGCCACGGGATGTCCTCCGGTCCGGATGCCAGCTGGATCTTCCCTGGGGTGGAAACCTGTAAAGACTGCACAGTTCGGGTTAGCGCAGCAACGCTCTTAGCTAGCTCTTGGACCTGATGGTGTAGGTCTGGAGCCGGGTCATTGTCCAAAGCCTGCGCATCAGCTCCCACAGGCCCTGCCGACAAGGGCGCCGCCTCCTGGTGGTAAGTAATAGCTGGGCGCCTGTGGGTCATAACGCCACCCGGTGCCGGTTCTCGGAGCACCCGGATGGCTCTGTCCTTGAACTGTGCAAAGCCCAGATGGGGATCCTGTAAGGCCATCGCCCGCAACTGAGTTCGGTGGGCATTACAATACAGTCCCTCTATAAATTGTTCGGTCAACAGCCTGTCCTCGTTTCCCACTCCATCAGGGTCGGTCTGCTTAATGGCCCTCAGGGCCTCTTGTAGGTTTAGTGCATAGTCCCTTATACTCTCATGCGCTCGCTGCTTGCACCCGTAGAATCTAAGCTTAATCTCGGCTGAGGTGCGGGTATCAAAGGTATCCTTCAGCCGGGTTAGTATCCCTGCGACAGTCTTCCTCCCAGGTGGCCAGGATTTTACTTCCCTTTTGGCTGCCCCGGTTAGTTGGGCCACCAGGATGCTCACTTTTTGCTCTTCTGTGAGGGGGTACACCTGGAAGAGGCTATCCAGCTTTTCTCTAAAGTCATGCAGGGTATGTGACTCCCCTGAGTACTGGGGTAGCCAAGCGGCTCCCGGGATATAGGGCATGGTGAAGGGCATAACTGCAGCAGCGGTGGCGCTGGCGGGCGTTGAGGCAGTGAAGCTCTCCTCCGTATCCGACATCCCCCCTAGTGGACCGTGGCCTACCTTGCGATGATCCTCTTCCGTAGGCCGCGGCTCCGCAGTGGATCGTCAGGGTTGAGGACCTTCCGTTGCGCTCCTGTGACGTCGGCGTCTGCTGGGCTCCTTCCAGGACCTTACGCAACGTCCGGACGTGAGGCGGGGCTTCAGTTCTCGCGCGCTTTCGGAGTCCACGCCCCTCTTCTTCCCGTGCGGCGTCCCCAAGATGGCGTCCAACGGCGGGAAAACTCCACGGATGGCGGGAAGAAGGCTGAAGATGGCGCCGGATGGCGGGAATCTTCACGGATGGCGGGAAGAAGGCTGAAGATGGCGCCGGATGGCGGGAAAACTTCACGGATGGTAAGTTTTAAAAGTCTCTTTTTCAGGCACGCAGTACCCGGTGGTTGCAGGCACGAAATCCTGCCGACTACGCCAAAAGTTGACGCGCCCCTGGGCCTGCTGTGTCGCGCAGCGTCTCGCGCACGGGGGCTTACCCGGAACCGGATCAGATGAGGGTTGTAGTCTCCGAGTGGCGGGGACCCGGTCCGTGCCCAGGGGGTCAGACTCAGTGTGTGGCAGTCTTGATAGATGTTATTTGAGTGTCGACTACGCCACCCGTTGATTTGCAGCTATGGAGCTGCCGCTGCAGGGCAGACCGCTGAGGCCGGTGTAGAATTGTGCAGCGTGATAGTATAACCCCAAACGGGAGGGGTATGGCCTCAGGGCAGCCGACGTGGAAGATGGGGGTAGCAGGAACCACTCAGAGACGGTGCGGTGTAATTCAGGGTCTTTACTGGTAACAACGATAGACCCTCCCGGAGTACTTGCTAGCGAACGGGGCCTGGTCAGTCCTTGAGCAGATGGGATCTCCCCTGGCCAGGCGGAGTTGTAGGCCTCCCAAACTGACTGTACTCTTCTGGCTACCTTGCTAGAAGCGGATATAAGTAGCCCACGTCCCTGAGTGTACCGTGTGGTGCTCACCCGTATGGCCGGTGACTCGGGGCCTTCTATTGGCTTCCGCTCCACGATGGCGGTGCTGGTCCCACACGTGTGACCGTGCCTTCGGGTTTCTGGGCCTGAGGACCTTAAATCCCCTGCCGGTCGGCTTCTGCTGCTGGGTAAGAGTTAGTCCCCACAGCCTCGGACGCCGGGTCCGGTAAGAAAGCTTCTCAGTCAGGGCGAGCTCTGCAGCTGCCAGCCCCTGACTCGTAGTAGTATTGCTCCCACTGAGCTCCAGCTGTTTCTTCCTATGACTGTCTCTTGTCTCTACTCTCCTTGACTCCTAACCCTGCTTCAGCCCCGGGTTTATATAGGGGAAGTCCTTCCCCTCCCAAGACTGGGCAGGAGGTGTGGCATGCACAGGATCCCTGGCCAAGAGACCTCCCACCTGCTCTCAGACATAACATCTCTATCACTGTGGCAACCAGACCCCTGGGGTGTCACACATACACCTCTCCCACCCACAATTTTTTCATCCTAAACATATCTTCATTTCTCAAATGCGTTTCCTGCAATAATGCAATATCTGCTTCTAGTTTCTTTACATGTCGCAGGACCATCATTCTTTTAGTCGGGGCTCTAAGCCCCTTTACACCCCATGATACAATGTGCATACTATGATATTTTCATTTTTGATTATATGTTGGGTGCTCACACCAAATAATCCCAATTTTGCTCTGACTTACATTGTGTTCCTGCATGTCTCCCCTTTGAACAAAAAAACAAGTTAACAACCAACAACAAACAATCACTCAATAGCATTTTTCTGTGACTTCCTTTTTCTGGCTTATTCCCCCACAAGCTCCTCCCCGGCAATATTTCTTTCGTTAAACCACCTCTAAGTTCTTTAAGTGGTCACCCCCTCAAGTGACTACAAATAGGAGAGTCCTTGGGTCGCCAGTCTCATTAAAGTGTCCTTCTCCCTGCTTCATCCCCTCCATAGTGTATTACTTATCTGCTTCAATATCCACTTCCTGGATTATCTTGTGATGTCTGGGTGTTCTTTGCCTTTGGGTCTGTGGGTTCATCCTCCAATTTTCGGATTCCTCTTCTCTCTCTGTACTTTGTTCTGCTTTTCTCCCCTGCTTCGGCGATGTTCCGACCTCTGTTTCATCTTGTCCGTTTTTCCTCAGCAGCTTCGATATGTACTCTTCTGCATCCTTCGGATTTTGAAAGCTTTTTGTTGAGCCATCTGTGAGCCTTACTTTCAATATGGCCGGGTACAGTAATTGGAACTGTATATGATTTTTAAATAGTCTGGAACAACAGTCACTGAACATTCTGCGCCGTTTATTAACCTCCACAGAATAGTCATTGAAAATGATAATTTTGTGTCCTTGAAAAGTTAACGGCTCTCTTCGACGTCTAAACGCTCGCAGAATGTTTTCCTTATCGTTAAAGTCCAAGTACTTGGCTATTGCTTGCCTTGGTCTCTGGTTTGTCTCTGGCGTACTGTTCGGTCTTTGAGGGCCTATTCGGTGCGCCCTTTCTACCCTCCTGTGAGAGGTTATTCCCAGAGCCTCTGGTAAATCATCTTCAAATATTCTCTGAAGTTGTCTGGGCTTGATAGTCTCCGGGAGTCCAACGACCCTTAAATTATTCCTACGTGATATGTTTTCAAGATCTTCAATGCGATCTACCAAAATATGAACTTGCTTCTGCAGTAAACTGATGTCTTTATCAGCCTGTTCATTTATATCCTCCTGGCGCCCAATTCTGCCTTCTGCCTCCTCTATTCTCACTTCATGTTGTGAGATGTCTTCTTTAAGACCCATCAGCGTCTGTTTCATTGCATTCTCAAGGGAAACTCTTATCTGTGGGGTGAGGTGTTCGATTACTGATTCAGTAAGTTCTTTGTAGTTTATACTGCTGAAGTCTGCCTGCATCTCTCCCATTAGCTGGCCAGACTCTCTCTGTCCTCTCCCATCTTCTCTCACCCCCATCTCCTGCTGGGAGTCTGTACACAATTCCTCCCCTCTTGGCTTCTGTGCTGGCGTCTGTGATAACGGCAAGGCACACTGAGAATCTTCATTGGTGGCCATTTTGGATATCTCCTGAATCTCCCCTGTCATACCACTCACCGGGGTTTTACTGCTGCGGAGGAGATAACGTTCCATCGGCTGGTTAATCTGCTTCTCACTGTTCTGTGCTTTTGATCCTATGTTTTCTTAACAGTTTTTACTGCTTTGAGGGGGTGAAATCTGCCGGGGCTGCGGAGCTATTTCTTCTTATCGCCTCTCAGCCAGGGCCTGACCCGGAAGTCAAAGTCGAGTTATATTTTATCGTCCACCGGTTTTCGCATGGATCCGGCAAAAATTCAGGAGGTACTGGATTGGAAGCGTCCTGAGGATTTAAAGGCGTTACAAAGGTTTTTGGGTTTCGCCAACTACTACCGCAAGTTCATCAAAAACTTTTCTGTAGTAGCCAAACTTCTGACGGATAGGACCAGGAAAGGGACAGACTATTCTAAATGGTCCAGTCCAGCCAGGGAGACATTTAATACCCTAAAGGAGTGTTCTGCATCTGCGCCGATTCGCATATGGCCTGACGTCACTCAGCCATTCATTGTAGAAGTTGACGCGTCTGAAGTGGTGGTGGGGGCTGTTTTGTCGCAGGGTGCGTGTCCTGGTAAATGACATCGCCCGCTGAGAGAAATTATGACATTGGTAACAGAGAACTGTTGGCAATCAAGTGGGCTTCTGAGGAGTGGCGTCATTTTTTGGAGGGGACATTTCATCCGGTTATGGTAATCACGGATCATAAGAATCTGGTATATCTAGGGTCTGCAAAACGTCTAACGCCCAGACAAGCAAGATGGGCGTTATTCTTTACTAGGTTTAACTTTTTTGTCACTGTCACGTAAAGGCTGGGGAACAAGGGCATTAAGGCGGATGCCTTATCTCGCTGTTTTCCTGGAGGTGGAGATAATTGTGAACCGGTTCCTATACTTCAAAAAGGGGTTGTGGTTGCATCTACAGGTGCTTCTCACAAAATTAGAATATCATCAGAAAGTAAATTTATTTCAGTTCTTCAATACAAAAAGTAAAACTCATATATTATATAGTCATTACAAACAGAGGGATCTATTTCAAGCGTTTATTTCTATTAATGTTGATGATTATGGCTTACAGCCAATGAAAACACAAAAGTCATTATCTCAATAAATTAAAATAATTAACAAAAAACACCTGCAAAGGTTTCCTAAGCGTATAAAATGTCCCTTAGTTTGTTTCAGTAGGCTCCACGATCATGGGGAAGACTGCTGACTTGACAGATGTCCAGAAGGCAGTCACTGACACACTCAAGGAGGGTAAGCCACAAAAAGTCATTGCTAAAGAAGCTGGCTGTTCAATGTTCATAGAGTGCTGTATCCAAGCATATTAATGGAAAGTTGAGTGGAAGGAAAAAGTGTGGTAGGAAAAGGTGCACAAGCAACCGGGATAACTGCAGCCTTGAAATGACTGTTAAGAAAAGGCCATTCAAAAATGTGGGGGAGATTCACAAGGAGTGGACTGCTGCTGGAGTCATTGCTTCAAGAGCCACCACACACAGAGGTATCCAGGACATGGGCTACAAGTGTCACATTCCTTGTGTCATGCCACTCATGACCAATAGACAACACCAGAAGCGTCTTACCTGGGCCAAGGAGAAAAAGACCTGGACTCATGCTCAGTGGTCCAACGTGTTGTTTTCAGATGAAAGTAAATTTTGCATTTTATTTGGAAATCAATGTCCCAGAGTCTGGAGGAAGAGTGAAGAGGCCAAAATCCAAGCTGCTGGAGGTCTAGTGTGAAGTCTCCACAATCAGTGATGGTTTGGGGAGCCATGTCATCTGTCGGTGTAGGTCCACTGTGTTTTATCAAGACCAAAGTCAGCGCCGCCGTCTACCAGGACATTTTACAGCCCTTCATGCTTCCCTCTGCCAACAAGCTTTTTGGAGATGGAAATTTCATTCTCCAGCAGGACTTGGCCCCTGTCCACACGACCAAAAGTACCAATACCTGGTTTACACACAACAGTATCACTGTGCTTGATTGGCAGCAAACTCGCCTGACCTTAACCCCATAAAGAATCTATGGGGTATTATCAAGAGGAAGATGAGAGACACCAGAGCCAACAATGCAGACGAGCTGAAGGCTGCTATCAAAGCCACCTGGGCTTCCATAACACCTCAGCAGGGCCATAGGCTGATCCCTCCATGCCACAGGCTGATCGCCTCCATGCCACATTGCCGCATTGATGCACAAGGAGCCCCGACCAAGTATTGAGGGCATTTGCTGAACATACATTTCAGTAGGACAACATTTCGGATTTTAAAATCATTTTTCAAGCTGTTGTTATAAAGTATTCTAATTTACTGAGATAATGACTTGTGTGTTTTCATTGGCTGTAAGCCATAACCATCAACATTAACAGAAATAAACACGTGAAATTGATCACTCTGTGTGTAATGACTCTATATAATAGATCCCTCTGTGTGTAATGACTCTATATAATAGATCACTCTACGTGTAATGACTCTATATAATAGATCCCTCTGTGTGTAATGACTCTATATAATAGATCACTCTGTGTGTAATGACTCTATATAATAGATCCCTCTGTGTGTAATGACTCTATATAATAGATCCCTCTGTGTGTAATGACTCTATATAATAGATCCCTCTGTGTGTAATGACTCTATATAATATATGAGTTTCACTTTTGTATTGAAGAACTGAAATAAATTACCAGATTTTTCGGACTATAAGACGCACTTTTTTCCACCAGAATTTTGGAGGAAAGTGGGGGGGTGCGTCTTATAGTCCGATATACATAAATACTGTTGCTGTGGGTGGTGGGGTATGTAGGGGAAGCGACAGCGGCGGAGTAGTGAGGCACAGGAGGCAGCAGCCTGCAGCAGCCTACACTGTGCCCGCTACTAAAGAAAATGAATATTCAGGAGCAGTGAACATTCATTTTCCTTAATAGCCGGAACACTGTGCCTGTAGTGCGACTCCTGGTATGTATGGCCCCCCTCATCCTGGTATGCTTGGCACCCTGTGATCCTCGTAGCACTTCACAGAAAAAAAATAAACAATTACACTCACCTCCTCTCTCCTCCAGCGCTGTGTCCCACTCTGTCCTGGAATAGTCACTGCTCCCCATGAGAGAATATTTTGTGTGCCTGGAGTTTTCTGTTTATCCCTGTCTGTGCTGCCCTGTTTGTCGGGTGGGTGTACTTCGGTGCACAGTAGCGCCCCTCTTCCCTGAGTGGGGGAGAACAAGCGGAGGGCTAACTCAGGAGTTAGAGCGAGGGTGGAGGCCTCGGCATCCTCACCTTCAGAGGTATCCCGGGGAATAGGGTGAGCTAGGGTGCCCCCTAGTGTTAGGGTCAGGATAGGAGCCCCTGGTCACCTGACAGCTGTGTCGTGACATGGATCCTTTAACTAAGGCTCTGATCACATCGACAAAATGACACCGACCACGACTGATGGATCCTGTAACTAAGGCTCTGATCACATCTACAAGACGTCACCGGCCATGACCGATGGATCCTGTAACTAAGGCTCCGATCACATCTACAAGACGTCACCGACCACGACCGATGGATCCTGTAACTAAGGCTCCGATCACATCTACAAGACGTCACCAACCACGACCGATGGATCCTGTAACTAAGGCTCCGATCACATCTACAAGACGTCACCGACCACGACCGATGGATCCTGTAACTAAAACTCCGATCACATCTACAAGACGTCACCAACCACGAGCGATGGATCCTGTAACTAAGGCTCCGATCACATCTACAAGTTATCACCGACCACGAGCGATGGATCCTGTAACTAAGGCTCCGATCACATCTACAAGACGTCACCGACCACGACTGATGGATCCTGTAACTAAGGCTCCGATCACATCTACAAGACGTCACCGACCACGACCGATGGATCCTGTAACTAAGGCTCCGATCACATCTACAAGACGTCACCGATCACGACCGATGGATCCTGTAACTAAGGCTCCGATCACATCTACAAGACGTCACCGATCACGACCGATGGATCCTGTAACGAAGACTCTGATCACATCTACTAGACATCATAAAATCACTAGTTTATAAAGGATTACACCTCGGAAGTGACATCATATGTAAAACAAAAAAACGCCTACCCAATAAAATTCTTTATGCATAAATCTTGTATAACATAATTAAAAAATACATAAAACAAAACTATATATATATTTTAGATTATTCACAGCTACATAGATATTATTGCATTAAATACAATTAATCAAAGCTATATTAATGAATCATATACGGCTATACAGAAAGTTTTTTTCCTTAGAATATAATAGTGCATCAAATCTATTCTATTAGTTCTTTTTAAATTAATCCTCCTCTATTAGATAAAATTTCATATAATGCCATAAGTCCCCACAGTCCCTCTTCATATCTACTCAACTCTCCTCCTCCAAAACCAGCTTCTCCGCCATCACAGAAGATCAACTTTCCTCTCCAAGTAACATCTCACCACCTGTGAACTTGACCCAATCCCGTTCCACCTCATCCCAAACCTGCAGTCTTCATCCCAACCCTAACCCACCTCTTCAACCTGTCACTAGCAACTGGTGTCTTCCCCTCATGCTCCAAACATGCCTCGATCACACCCATCCTCAAAAATCCATCCCTTGACCCATCCTCTCTGTCTAGCTATCGTCCCATATCACTTCTCCCCTATGCCTCAAAACTACTGGAACAACACGTCCATCTTGAGGTGTCCTCCCACCTCTCCTCCTGCTCCCTCTTTCACCGCCCCCAATCTGGCTTCCGACCGCACAATTCTACTGAAACGGCCCTGACTTACGTCACCAACGACCTACTGACCGCCAAATCCAAGCGACACTACTCTGCCCTTCTCTTTCTGGACCTGTCATCTGCCTTTGACCCAGTAGACCATTCCCTCCTACCAGGGGTGGATTAAGAGTAGTCAGGACCCCGGGCAATTTAGAAGGCGTGGGTCCCCCCGGGCACCTGATGTATCACGTGACATGTCACATGATCCTTTTGATAGATCATGTGATAGGTCATGTGAGTAACACACAGTTGCTTTGATCACATCTGTAGACGGAAAATTACGGAATTTTTTCCATTATGTACAGCACTATACATAACATAGCGCTATACATAATAGAGCAGCGGTGGTAGATTATTTTTCCCAAGGGGCCACAAGAGAGACCATGACTGTTGTGGAAGCCGAACCAATAGGCTGAAATTAATTCTGCTCCATATTAATAATATTAATAAAATAATAAAAAATAATATTAATTGTATGACATAATATTGAGCAGTTTTAAGTATGCTGACATCCCCCTATATACTGTATGAGCCCCCATATAGCTTCCTAGATACAGTATGAGCCCCTACACAGCCGTATACATACATTTTGAGCCAACACACAGCCCCCTACACACAGTATGAGCCCCCGCACTGCCACCTACATACAGTATGAGCCCCCACATAGCCTCCTAGATACAGTATGAGCCCCCACATAGCCCTCTATATACAGTAAGAGCCCGCACATAGCTCCCTATATACAGTAAGAGCCCGCACATAGCTCCCTTTATACAGTATGAGCCCCCACATACATAGCTCCCTATATACAGTAAGAGCCCGCACATAGCTCCCTATATACAATAGGAACCTGCACATAGTTCCCTATATACAATAGGAGCCCGCATATAGCTCCCTATATACAATAAGAGCCCGCACATAGCTCCCTATATACAGTAAGAGCCCGCACATAGCTCCCTATATACAATAAGTGCCCGCACATAGCTCCCTATATACAATAAGTGCCCGCACATAGCTCCCTTTATACAGTATGAGCCCGCACATAGCTCCCTATATACAATAAGTGCCCGCACATAGCTCCCTATATACAGTAAGAGCCCGCACATAGCTCCCTATATACAATAAGTGCCCGCACATAGCTCCCTATATACAATAAGTGCCCGCACATAGCTCCCTTTATACAGTATGAGCCCCCACATAGCTCCCTATATACAGTATGAGCCCGTACATAGCTCCCTACTCTGATCGACTGTCAGTTCCACAGCCAGCTCAGAGAATGGTCGAATGCAAAATGCAGCTGCCTGGGAGAAACCTCTGACCATCGCATGAGGTGGCCTGAAGGCGCCCCCCCTGACGAATGTACCCAGGTCACGTGCCCCCCCGATTCCCCTACGTATGGCCCTGTACAGTCTATATGACAATACATGACTGGTATCTATAGTACAATCAGGGAAGTTTCCTTCTGTCAGAAGCCTCTATAGACTGCGCCAGTGCAATACCTGCACAGTCTGGCCGCAGACAGAAAGACGCATCCACATCCCAGACAGGGAAGAGGAGTGTGGAGCCAGAGATCGCGGTGTGCATAAGCACTGAGCACATACCGCGATCTCCAGCACCATAAACACATACTTGTTCGGTCCGGTCATCTCTGGAGAGGTCGGGGGAAGAGTGTGGCGCCAAAATCGGCGCCTGCACATAGCGCGATTTTTGGCGGCATTTTAGTGAAGACAAATATGCACAGTGTCTTCAACAAAATGGACAGCGTGGCATGCGCATGCGCGTATTCTGGCGGCATTTTGTTGAATACACTCTGCTCAATCGTATTCATTATAATTAAAATGGATATCGCGCTATGCGTGGGCGCCGATTCCGGCGAAATTGTTAGTGAAATAACGCAGGCGATGCGCTGCAGTGGAGAGGTGGAAAAGCACCTTTTTTTTTTTATTTATTTATGGATCGGGGAGTACATATCAGGATGGGTGACTAGGATGGGGGAGCATATACCAGGATGGAGGGGGGGGAAGCATGGACCAGAATGGGGGAGCATATACCAGGATGAGGAAGCATACACTAGAATGGAGGAGTATATACCAGGATGGGGAAGCAGGCTTGGGGAGCATATACCAGGATGGGGGACCAGGATAAGGGGGGGGCCATGGACCAGGATGGGGTAGTATATACCAGGATGGGGTAGTATATACCAGGATGGGGAGGGGGGGCATGGACCAGGATGGGGTAGTATATACCAGGATGGGGGAGTATATACCAGGATGGGGGAGTATATACCAGGATGGGGGACCAGGATGGAGGAGCATATACTAATAAAAAAGCTTGCCACCCGGGAGTAGAACGGGTTCAATAGCTAGTATGATATACTGTGATACAGGCATCAGATATTATATACTATGCACATTGTTATATCCCATCTGATGTCTGTACCACAGTATACCATACACTAATCTGTATACTGGATGACATTTTTTGTACAGGGATATACACTGTACTGATCACACCTGGACCTGCACACAGGACCTCACATATTATATATGGAGCAGTATAGTATGTGATGTCCTGTAGGTTCAGGGTTGATCAGTCAGTGCAAGATCCTGTATGGATGTCTGTGGATGCTCAAATGGGGCTCAGTGTGATTTATTGCAGGATTGGTGACGCTTGAGCCAATGACTCAGAGTGACCTGATCTGCAGCAAAGGTCAGACTCCAGCAATAAGTCACACAGAGCCCCAGCAGAGCGTCTGCAGACCTGACACTAAGGGATCTGTGTGAACTCATCAGGAGGAGAGCAGCGTCCTGCAGCCCCCTCCTCAATCCTCATATTTACCGTCATCCACTGAGGTCTGCTGCAGGAGCTCCTCTCCAGCAGCTGATGCTCCTCTCCGGCAGGCTGATGCTCCTCTCCGGCAGGCTGATGAGCTCCAGGCGCCGCTGTGTGACGTCAGCTCTGGAGACGCAGCACACAGCATGCAGGGGGCGTGTCTGTCTCCCTGATGCTGCCAGCGTCTAAGGCACAGTGCGGTCCCCCTCTGCCGAAAACATTATAATGAGGGGAAATTGGCCATGGGCCCCCTGGAGGCCCGGGCCCCAGGCGGTAGCCCAGATTGCCCTTATTATAATCCAACTATGCCTCCTACTACAGACTCTCTCATCTCTTGGCATCACAAACTTGGCCCTATCTTGTATCTCCTTATACCTAACAGACTGGACATTCAACGTCTCCCACTCCCACACCACCTCCTCACCTCTCCCCCTATCTGTCAGTGTTCCCCAAGGCTCAGTTCTAAGACCCCTGCTCTTCTCCATCTACACCTTCGGCCTGGGACAGCTCATAGAGTCTCACGGCTTTCAGTATCACCTCTATGCTGATGACACACAGATTTACCTCTCTGGACCTGATATCACCTACTTACTAACCAGAATCCCCCAATGTGTGTCTGCTATTTCATCTTTCTTCTCTAGATTTCTAAAACTTAATATGGATAAAACTGAATTCATCATCTTTCCACCATCTCGCTCAACCCCCCATCTATCAAAGTCAATGGCTGCCCACTCTCCCCAGTCCCGCAAGCTCGCTGCCTTGGGGTAACCCTTGACTCTGATCTCTCCTTCAAACCTCATATCCAAGCCCTTTCCACTTCCTGCCGACTCCAGCTCAAAAATATTTCCCTGATCCGCACATTCCTGAACCACGAATCTTCAAAAACACTAGTGCATGCCCTCATCATCTCCCGCCTCGACTACTGCAACCTCCTGCTCTGTAGCCTCCCTTCTGCCACTCTAATCTATCCTAAACTCTGCTGCCCGACTAATCCACCTGTCCCCCCACTATTCCCGGGCCTCTCCTCTCTGTCAATCCCTTCACTGGCTCCCCATAGCTCAGAGACTCCAGTTCAAAACTCTAACCATGGCATAAAAAGCTATCCACAACCTGTCTCCTCCATACATCTGTGACCTAGTCTCCCGGTACTTACCTGCACGCAACCTCCGATCCTCACAAGATCTCCTTCTCTACTCCCCTCTTATCTCCTCTTCCCACAATCGCATACAAGATTTCTCCCGTGCATCCCCCCTACTCTGGAACTCTCTACCCCAACACATCAGACTCTCTTCGACCGTGGAAACCTTCAAAAGGAGCCTGAAGACCTACCTGTTCCGACAAGACTACAACCTGCAGTAACCCTTGCTCCACCACACTGCTGCACGATCAGCCTACTGTATCCTCACCCATCCCTTGTAGATTGTGAGCCCTCGCGGGCAGGGTCCTCTCTCCTCCTGTACCAGTCGCTGACTTGTTTTTGTTCCAATTATTGTACTTGTTGTTTGCTGTGTATATCCCTTTTAAACATGTAAAGCACCATGGAATTAATGGTGCTATAATAATAAATAATAATAATGTGATTTATCTAATCTAATCTAATTTAATATAAACTAGTGATTGTATGATGACTGCATTGTTGAAAAAAGCCTGGGACAGGCTGAAACATCCTTTGGAATTGGCAATGAAATAAAAGAACAATTATTCACTGAACACGTGAGTGCTGGGAATTACTTCCGTTCTGCATATTCTACTCCACGTGCACCACCACCACCGATCCACCATTCCTGTATTCATATTGGGATACGAGCACACATTTTTCACCATCGCTGCAACAAGTCGGATTTTCAATTAGGAAGAAGCCGCTGGAATTATGGCGCAATCCACAATATCAACAGATTTCCTGAAAATCCCAACAAGTGAGTTCAAAAGATGGGACTTTGAGAGGGGAAACTAAGAGGTTGATTTCATACGAGTTGCATGCTGAAACACTTGTAGAATATTATCGAGAAAAGAAAATACAGCAGGACTTAAGGGGTTAACCTACGCTCGACGCTGTTTTCAGAAGATAATATATTCTGCGATGATTTTGAGCAAGTGCTTAATAAATGTTCTATGGATTTGATGTTACTAACAATTGACAGATTGCATAAAGCCATCGCTGACCTTAAAGTTCAGAGTGCTAATATTGAAGAGCAATTAACCTCCTGTTTGAAATCTGATAAACTTTCCATTATGAAGGAATCTTTGTAATTTTGTTCTGGATATTCATTGAAAGGATTTACAAGAGAGAAAAAGAAGGAAATTTACTCGTGACACTGAAGACTATCTTTCTAATAAAGTTTATAGATGGCGAGAGCAAACTTCCAATAGGATTAGAAATCCCAGACAATGTTTTAGGAATGATTTTTATTCATCTAATTCTAGCAGCGAGTTCTCAGGATCCTGGAGGAATCCACGTCCTTTTTCCGTGAGAACAAAGCGGCCGAACATCACAAGAAGAGGAGGAGAGCAGGTCGCCATCACCGACACAGCTACACCTGCGATGCAAACAAGATCTCAGGTAGAGAGGAGTCCCTTGTTATAAACATTTCATCAAAAACTTTTTTGCAATTCAGATGCAAGTATTGCAGAAAGGACTTTCATTTGTTGTTATGTCCAAACTTAATACATTTCAACTTGATTTGGACAATAAGTTTCTCCGTAATGTCAGATTAAAACTTATTTTTCAAATGTGATTACACCTGCGCGCACTTTACCTGTATTACAGTTGAAATGCTTTACTGCATCTGAACTGGGATTAAGACAAAGAAGCTTTTTCTCTCCACCCAAAATTCACGTATGCAGATAGACAAAGTGGTCCTTATCCAAGAATGAATTTGGGTTTTAGAGAGAGACAAGCATTGACTTCTTTAAGGCATGACGATTCGATCGAAATTAAACCGGCAGCCAAGGGTGGTTCAGTGGTGGTAATGGATCGTTACAAATATAAAAAAAGAAATCTTGCGACAATTGTCAGATCAGACGACCTATGTACCACTGAGCCATGATCCCTTGCCCAAAATTCAGAGGAAAATTTCCAACATGATTGATAAATATAAAAACCTGGGTATTATTGATGATAAATTAGCGGATTTTTTGGTGAAGACGGATCCCCTTACACCTGTATTTTATACACTGCCAAAGGTGCATACAACCTTAATTGATCCTCCGGGCAAGGCCAATTGTGACATCAACTAACTCGGTATTATCCTCGTTATCAATCATGTTGGTAGGATCCTCCTCACACTTTTAATATAAAAAAAACAAAAGCATTTCTTCTGGATACTAAAGATTTTTTTGAAAAAAATTAAAATGATTGATGATAGTGGAGATGATACTATATTAGTTACCATTGATGGAGCTAATTTATACCCTTCTAGAGGACATCACAAGGGACTTGAGGCGATCCATTGGATTTTGAATTGAAATGAATTTACACACTTCCAAATTGATTGCATTATCGGTTTTTTGACTCTAGCCCTCAATGAGAACTATTTTCTCTTTCAGGACACTTTCTATTGTCAACGGAGGGGTTTGGCGATGGGTGCTAATGTGGCCCCCCCATATGCAAATGCATATATGGCATTCTTTGAAGAACGATTTATATACAAACATACTTTATTTTCAAACACACGTGAAAACGTGGGAGATATATTGACGATGTCATTTGCATATGGGAGGGGCCACACTAGAGGCAATGCAAGATTTTGAAAAATATCTGAATAATATTTGGGATGAATTAAAATTTTACCACGACAAACGATTTGGGAAGAATAATTTTTTTTTTTGATACATCAATTATTAAAAATGATAATAGTCTGGATACAGATTTATATATATAAAAAAAAAATACAGACAAAAATAGTGTTTTATACTTTGAAAGTGCGCACTCTTATTCTCTTAAGAGGGCTATCCCTAAATCACAGTTACAAAGGATACGCAGAATTGTGTCCAAACCATCTCTTTGTGAACAGAGACTTACTGAAATGCGACATGATTTTATGGCGAGAGGTTATCCACGCCACCTGTTAGAGAAAGTTAAAGAGGATTCTCTGTCTAATAAAAGATCTAGAAGTGCATTATCACACAGGATACCTTTTGTCAGGGATTATCATCCAATCAATTTAAAAGTTGATCATATTGTTAAAAAACATCGGCATATCTGACATCATGCGTATCCTCAGATATCACAGTTTGAGAATCTCCCATTGATTTGTAACAAAAAGTTGACTAATATTAAAGATAAATTAGTGCGTGCGGACCTAGGTAGTGAAAAGAGAGAATCTAAACAAACCTTTATTTCTAGTAGGAAAAAACGGTACATATCCATGTTTGGGATGTTTCCAATGTAATAATGTTGCTAAAGGAGAATTTTTTTTTATGACTCTCAAACCGGACAACCACGAAAAAGAAAAGTTTTTTTTACTTGCCTCTCCAATAACGTGATTTATATGATAAAATGTCCCTGTGGTTTAGCTTATAGTAGAGAAACCACGCAATCAGTTGGTACAAATATTAATAAGCACAAATCCACAATAAGGTGCGGAGATATTACCTTTATTGGTATTGCCATTACCTCTTCCAGCACATTTTCAGGGAAAAAAAAACACATACTATCGCACAATTAAAATACCAAGTGCTGGAACAGGTGATAATTCCTAGAATTCCTAGGAGGGGTGGTAATATAAAGACAATGCTCCTCCGAAGTGAGGCGTATTGGATACATAATGTAAAAACGTTATCCCTGAATGTATTAATAAAGGTTCTGAAATGAGTCGCAATATATGAAATTGTATCTTTTATTTTTACCTTAAATTTGTTTGTGATTAAAAAATATACCGTATTTTTTCGGACTATAAGACGCACTTTTTTCCTCCAAAATTTTGGAGGAAAGTGGGGGTGTCTTATATTCCGAACTGTGCCCCGTACTATATATCTATGGCTGTGGGTGGTGAGGGGTGTGGGGGGAGCGGCGGCGGGGCACAAGAGGCAGGAGCCGCCTGCTGCAGCCTACACTGTGCCCGCTGCTAAAGAAAATGAATATTCACTGCTCCACACGCCCATGGGCGTGGAGAACAATGAATATTAATTTTCCTCAAAAACGCGCACACTGTAGCCGCAGTGCGGCTCCTGCTGCCGCTGTCCGGTTTGTGTTCGCGCTATTAAAGACCATGAATATTCACTACAATGCACTCCCATGGGTTGTAGTTAATATTCATGGTCTTTAATAGTGGGCACAAAGACTGCCGTCCGCAGCAGGAGCTGTGCTGCAGGTACCGTGTGAGTTAATGGTCACTGCTCCCCACACACAGTTCTGGCGCAGGGAGCAGTAACTATTCTAGAACAGCATCTCACACTGTGAGGGCGCATGGCAGGGACGCAATGCGCGCCTTTCATAGTGAGAGTGTCGAAAGCAGAGTGGGTCGTAGCGCTGGAGGAGAGAGGAGGTGATTATAATTGTTTATTTTTGTGTGTGCAGCGTGATGGGGATCAGGGGGTGGCCTTGTATACTAGGATGAGGGGTGCCATGCATACTGTTACGGATCCGGATGGTGGAACCTCTGTGCTGCGGAACAAGGAGGGACCCAGAGGGGCGTAACTAAGTATAAACTCAGACCGACCAAGGTCGTACGGCGGCTAACGACTCCGTGACCAGGGAGGGACCGAGCAGAGAGACCAGGTGCTACTCTGGGGACGACCTTGTAAGAGAGCAGGTGACTCCCACGCGTCAGATGGCTGAGACTGACCGATACTGCAGATGGGCACAGCAGGCAGGCTGATGAGAGATCCGGGTAGATGAACTGGCAGAGACAGCAGGCGACAGGCGGGAGCCTCCAGGTAGGCTGTCAGGTGGTCACGGCAAGTGACAGGCAGGAGCCTCTAGGTAGGCTGTCAGGTGGTCACGGCAAGTGACAGGCGGAAGCCTCTAGGTAGGCTGTCAGGTGGTCAAGGCAAGTGACGGGCAGGAGCCTCCAGGTAGGCAGACAGGTGGTCACGGCAAGTGACGGGCAGGAGCCTCCAGGTAGGCTCACAGGTTACAGGCAGGTGCTTCTAGGTAAGCAGGTGGGCAAAGCCCATAGACAGACTGGCGGACTGGACGGAAGACAGACTGTCGGGCTGGAGAGTAGTCAGGCTGGCGGACTGGACTGATAGTCGGGCTGGCGGGCAGGACTAGTAGTCAGGCTAGCAGCGGGACCTGAGGGCTGAAGCAGAGGTAAGTACACTGTGCATCAACTATTGCTCGGGCACCTCCATTTTGGAGGAGGTGCTTTATATATGGGAGGACCTCCGGCAATTGGCCGGGGACTCCTTAGGGCGGCGCGCGCGGCCCCTTTAAGAGGGGGGGAGCGCGCGCGCCCTAAGCACAGTGCCCGGGAAGCTGCGCACGCCGGCAGAAGCAGGAAGAGGAGCGCTGGAGGATGCCGGGCAGGGAGCACGGCGGTGAGAGGGACGGCGTCTCTGCCTGGCAGGGAGCAGAGACGCCGATGCTACACATACCAGGATGAGGGGTGTCATGCATACCAGGAAGAGGGATGAGGGGTGCCATGCATACCAAGATGAGGGGGACCATGCATAACAGGATGAGGGGTGCCATGCCTACCAGGATGAGGGGTGCCTAGCATATCAGGATGGGGATCAAGGGGTGCCATGCATACCAGGATAGGAGATTGGGGTGCCATGCATACAAAGATGGGGGATTGGGGTGCCATGCAGACCAGGATGGGGATGAGGGGTGCCATGCATATCCGGATGGTGATGAGGGCCACGTATAACAGGAAGGAGGGGGCCATACAGACCAGGATGGGGAATATTAACAGAATTGGGGGACATTACCCCTATACCAGTGTCAGCAGCAGACCCCCTCCCCCTTAACAGGGCATCATGACCACATTTTTTGCTTACATTTTTTTTTTCTATTTTCTTCCTCTAAAACCTAGGTGCGTCTTATAGTCCGAAAAATACAGTATTTCTTTGTTTTAGACAACATTGTTGCGCTGATTTAATATTGATGAATCACTACTTGATGTAATTTCAATGATGATACTCGACACAGTCCAAGTGGAAGTTATTTTCATTTCAGTAAAAAAATTTCATAAGATAATTTACGTATGATATAACAATAATAATAATAATAATAATATAATGAGATAATCATGTTTCAACTTCATATTAGTAAATTGAATAGAAATAAATCTAATAGAGGATTAATTTAAAAATAACTAATAGAATAGATTTGATGCACTATAATGTTCTAAGGAATAAACTTTCTATATAGCATATGATTCATCAATATAGCTTTGATTAATTATATTTAATGCAATAATGTCTACGTAGCCGTGAATAATATAATAATTAAAAAAATACATAAAATAAAAAATAAATTATGTTATACGGGATTCATGCATGAATAATTATATCGGGTAGGCGTTTTTTTGTTTTACATCTGATGTCACTTCTGAGGTGTAATCCTTTATAAACTAGTGATTGTATGATGACTGCATTGCTGAAAAAAGCCTGGGACGGGCTGAAATGTCCACTGGAATTGGCAATGAAATAAAAGATGTGACAAAGTCACTGGTAAAGTGCTGGAGGGGAGATATGTTTTCCTGAGGCCATTAGCTTTAGTGAAATAAAGCCGTTAAGTTTCCTTCAGCATGTTATTTGCTGAGAAGGGTTAAGTCGCCACTTGTAAAATGTATGTTTTTATAAGAACAACCATAGAGCGGGCGGGAGGTTGTTCTCCATATCTCCACCTGAAGGTGCGGTCTGGGGTCTAAATACAAGGTCTGCTGAGGCATTACTTGTTCAGTAAGTCTGGGGAGGCAAACTCCAGACATGTTTGTGTTGAGCTGACCTGAACCTTGTGGAGTTGCTAGACTCTGAGCAGGTGGACCCCTGCTAACACAAGGACTGTGTTTTGCGTGACCAATTTATTTTTTTGTTTTCCCGTTTTGCCCAAAGGGCTGTTTTATTTTCATTGACTCAATGTTGGTTTATGCCACATTCTAATAAACCAACAAGAGATATAAAGAAAGCGTACCTGTGTCTACCTCCGTGTGCAGCTGAGTGAGCGATCTAGTGAGCAATTATTCACTGAATACGTGAGTGCCGGGAATTACTTCCTTTCTGCATATTCTACTCCACGTGCACCACGCTAACGGAGTGCCGATCCACCATCCCTGTATGCAGGGTTCTAGTGATCTGCCTACCGTCAGGAAATAGTCTAAGTATGGAATTATTATGGTGTTCTGTTCACAAAGATTTGCTGTCATCTCCACTATGATCTTTGTAAATACTCTCGGAGCCATGGACAGACCAAAGGGCCGGGGCCCTGAACTGAAAATGTCTGATTCTCTAGTTTATGGATAGGGCCACTCTCAGGAATTTTTCAGCTTCTGCATGGATTGAAACATGGTAGTATGCATCTTTTCTCATTAAGACATACCACAGAAGAGTCCGCATAATCACGCAGCTAATACACCACCACAACGGGGAGACTCATGGACGATTAACGAGAGGGCATCGCAAAAACAACTGAAAAAAATGACCAAGGAAAAAATAGCGACATAAAGCCCATAAACATAACTTAGATGTAAAAAATATATAAATCTTTATTGAATATATCTTAGTTAAAAGTCAATTAGATTACATAAGGAGTAGTAAACACCAATGACCATGTACAGAAAAGAGAACGGACATATCACACAGCCAGCCCTTATGGCCCGACAATATTATCGATGATTAAATAAATATGCTCCGATCCATAACACTGCTCTAATATTCCCATCCATCTAGGGTAGTTTATAAGTCATGATTCCATATGAAGATAAAATATATAGCTACCTTGGGTACAGGAAGCCAGGAGCGTACCAACGGCTGGGTGGTGTACATCCACCCCAACGCGCGTTTCGGCGAACCTTCGTCAGGGGGTATGTGTCAGTGTCAATGTGATCCCTTTTAAATCTGCCCACGCTAATCACCACGTGTGTAAAAAACCGGATGTCTATAGTCTGATCGATAGGTTTGAGGACCTTTGATGACGCATACCGCGTCATGATAGGCGGGGCGGCCCGCGGCGTCGGCATCACATGGCACCCGCGTCACAGTCAGCTGACCGCGGCGCAGGTCCTCACGATGTAGCAACCTAGAAACAGAAGTTTTACAGCCGATTGTTTTGACTTCATCTTGAAGGGTTGATACACCAGAAATCTGTTCAGACCTCTCAAATTTACTATAGTTCTGAAAGTGCCATCCAGCTTCTTTATCAAGAAAAGGGGGGAATATAATCCCTTTTCTTATTTTTCTATGGGTACCTCCAAGAGGACCAAAAACTCTGCCTCCAGGACTAACTATTGCTTGGAAGACCTTCGGAGATCGTGTCACCATGAAGGTTCGCAGGGGTGGAAGGATAGTCTGGAATTCCAATTTTAGGTCTGCTTCCACTATCCCTAGAATCCAGACATGGGATGAATTTTATTCGTACGCATGGAGGAAGAGGGAAAGCTTTCCTCCTTCCAGGGGAATGACATCACTGGGAAGACTTCCTTCCCCCTGAAGGCGGCCCCCCAAACATGAAACCTTTTTTTTTACTCTTATGACTTCCTATTTTCCCTGATCCCTAGGAGGTCTTTTCTGGCTGTATCTTCAATTCCAAAAGGTACTCCTGTATTCTGGGATAGACAAACTGGGGAATCCTTTCTTTTTATCTCCAGCTTTGTCCAAGATGTCATCCAGAACTTGACCAAAAAGAAAGCCCCCATCACATGGGATTGACCACAGTTTGGTCTTTGACTGGACATCCCCAAGCCAACTTTTTACCCATAGCGCCCTACGAGTGGCAATAAAGAGGCCCGCTAACCTGGCTGCCAGCCTCACTGAGTCTGTTGAGGCATCTGCAATAAAAGCTGCTGCTCCCTGCATCAGCCAGGATCTTTTCCCTTGGGACATTATCCTTCGGTTGACCTTCTAGTTGTTGCAACCAGATAATCATAGATCTGGCTGTACAGGTCGTAGAGACCGCTGGCTTCAGGGCACCCACCGAGGACTCCCAGGTGTGTCTTAAGTAACCATCTGCCTTTCTATCCAGATGGTCTTTCAGAATACCCACATCCTCAAAAGGCAAGGTAGATTTTCTGGATGAATTGGCCACTGCTACGTCTATCTTTGGGATCTTATTCCACGAGTCTTGTTTCCTCATCAAATTGGTATCTTCTCTTAGAAGATGATGGTAGTGAAACCTTTCTCTTCGTTTTTTTCTCTTAATGAGAGAATCTTTTCATTAATTAGAAATATGCGCCTCTTTTTTTTGCTCTAATCCACAAAACATGAACTCTTGTATGGATTTGGGAGTCTTAGCATCCGAGATGCCCATGGTAGCTCTCACAGCCTTAATCAACCTATCTGCGACTATTATAGGAAAGCATGGCCTACCCCCTGTATCGCCATTAAAGAATGAAAAGGAACAAGAATCCAATCCACATTCACCTTCCGACTTTATAGATTCATCTAAATCAGGTGATAATTTTTTGGACCCTTTCCTTCCCTTTCTATTCCTTTTTTTATGAATAAGGGTCTCAAGGGAATTCTTAACTTGTGCCCTGATCACGGATCTCAAATCCATGCGGTTTTCTGTATACAATCTGCACAGTCTTTTCTGCCACAAGTCAGGTAACTTATCCCTACAAAGGGTACACTCCTTATTCTTTTGTGCCACATTTCTTAAGCCGTTCCTAGTAGTTAGAGACAAGAAAAAGGGACTTAATTACCATGGTAAAATTTCTCAAAGATCAGTCAGCATTCTGGAGTTTAATAAGGGTACCAGATTCAGAGGCTGGATCAAATCACACCATTATTCGTGGTTGGTGGTACTGTCACTTCTGCAACTCATGAGACTGCCATTGCTGCGTGAACTCTGATCCTGGCACTGACGTTCCTCCATATCACGTGGGGAAGGAGAGCCAGAGCAAACCCACTCTTTTGGCAGTCAGGCGTGATTTTAAAAGAGGGACCAGCCACAGCAACTTCCGCACACCCTTGTACATGCCTTCTCCAGACCCCCTAGAAGTTAAATCCAACACTTCAGGTCAGAAGTCTCCGGCATGCTCGTCATCAGGGCGCACCAATCCCAGGTCGTCCTGCACATGCGCAAGCCTGGGACATTGTTGGAGCCAGCAAGCATCCAAAAGGACTTCGGCGCTCGCATCTACATGAGCCCTCAAGTGACCAGCGGTGGAACTTCCAGGACCCGACACCGGCACTATAGACAAGGAGCCTTTCTTCCAGGCAAGGCCTGGGTAAGTTTCTCCTTTAACTTTCCTCTCCTGATTCTTCAGCTTCAGGTTTCCTCATGGACAGGAAACCAAAATGATGCGGGGTAGAGGTGCAGCCCTCTTATTCAGTACGCTTCCTGTCCTTATTGGGTGAATTCCCTCTCTCGTGTGGCGCTGGTCATGGGGGAAAGGACAATTTTAGAAATTGTTCTGGTATTCAGTGAGATATTAATGACAATCTTACTTATCAAAGGAAGTGTACTCATTATTCTGAGCAATTTTATTAAAAAAATTAAAACACACAGTGTACATGATTACAGTTTCTTTCCTGTATGACTTCCCTCATGTCTAGCAAGATACAATTTATTTACAAAAGATTTCCCACATAGTGAATATGAATACAGCTTCTCCCCAGTGTGACTTCTCTCGTGCATCACAAGACTTAATTTACCTGTGAAGGCTTTCCCACATTCCAAACATGAAAATGGCTTTTCTCCTGTGTGAATTCTCTCATGTCTAACACATTTTGATTTCTCTGTAAAGCATTTCCCACATTCTGAACAGGAATATGGCTTCTCTCCTGTGTGAGTTTTCTGATGTCTAATAAGAGTCTTTTTATCAATAAAGCATTTCCCACATACTGAACATGAAAATGGCTTCTCTCCTGTGTGAATTCTCTGATGTATAATAAATCCTGATTTAGCTGGAAAGCATTTCCCACATTCTGAACATGAATACGGCTTCTCTCCAGTGTGAAATGTCTGATGTCTAATAAGACTCCCTTTGTATCCAAAGCATTTCCCACATTCTGAACATGAATATGGCTTATCTCCTGTGTGAGTTTTCTGATGTTTATTAAGAGTCTTTTTATCAGTAAAGCATTTCCCACATACTGAACATGAAAATGGTTTTTCTCCTGTGTGAATTCTCTGATGTATAATGAATCTTGATTTAGTTGGAAAGCATTTCCCACATTCTGAACATGAATACAGCTTCTCCCCAGTGTGACTTCTCTCGTGCATCACAAGACTTAATTTACCTGTGAAGGCCTTCCCACATTCCGAACATGAAAATGGCTTTTCTCCTGTGTGAATTCTCTCATGTCTAACACATTTTGATTTCTCTGTAAAGCATTTCCCACATTCTGAACAGGAATATGGCTTCTCTCCTGTGTGAGTTTTCTGATGTCTAATAAGAGTCTTTTTATCAATAAAGCATTTCCCACATACTGAACATGAAAATGGCTTCTCTCCTGTGTGAATTCTCTGATGTATAATAAATCCTGATTTAGCTGGAAAGCATTTCCCACATTCTGAACATGAATACGGCTTCTCTCCAGTGTGAAATGTCTGATGTCTAATAAGACTCCCTTTGTATCCAAAGCATTTCCCACATTCTGAACATGAATATGGCTTATCTCCTGTGTGAGTTTTCTGATGTTTATTAAGAGTCTTTTTATCAGTAAAGCATTTCCCACATACTGAACATGAAAATGGTTTTTCTCCTGTGTGAATTCTCTGATGTATAATGAATCTTGATTTAGTTGGAAAGCATTTCCCACATTCTGAACATGAATACAGCTTCTCCCCAGTGTGACTTCTCTCGTGCATCACAAGACTTAATTTACCTGTGAAGGCCTTCCCACATTCCGAACATGAAAATGGCTTTTCTCCTGTGTGAATTCTCTCATGTCTAACACATTTTGATTTATCTGTAAAGCATTTCCCACATTCTGAACATGAAAATGGCTTCTCTCCTGTGTGAATTCTCTGATGTATAATAAATCTTGATTTAGTTGGAAAGCATTTCCCACATTCTGAACATGAATACGGCTTCTCTCCTGTGTGAAATGTCTGATGTCTAATAAGACTCACTTTATATCCAAAGCATTTCCCACATTCTGAACATGAATATGGCTTCTCTCCTGTGTGAGTTTTCTGATGTCTAATAAGAGTCCTTTTATCATTAAAGCATTTCCCACATACTGAACATGAAAATGGTTTTTCTCCTGTGTGAATTCTCTGATGTATAATGAATCTTGATTTATCTGTAAAGCATTTCCCACATTCTGAACATGAATACGGCTTCTCTCCTGTGTGACTTCTCTGATGTATAACAAGTTTTGTTTTATTTGTAAAGCATTTCCCACATTCTGAACAGGAGTATGACTTTTCTCCTTTGTGTTTTCTGTGTGTTAATAAATCTGAGCTTTTAGTAAGTTGCTTGTCACACTGAAATCTTGTATGTGTGTCACCTGGAATTGTGGTAACAATGTGAGATTGCTCAGGAGATGATTCCCCATGATTAGGAGGATTATAAGAAAGTGAAGTGCTGTGAAGTCCAGGAGGTGCAGGAAGGGTGATGAGGTTTCCTCCATTAGAGTGCTCCCAGATATCTTCTTTTTTACAATTTAGTGATAAACCGTTATTCTCACAAGGATTTCCTATCAGGATGAAAGATAGATTGGTGTTGTTAAAAAAATCATATCCAAAGAGATTTACACATTTATTTTCTGGATCTCACAATGAATACCCTCGTCAAAGTATCGGTATAAGGAGGACAACTACATGCCATAACATTAACACAATGACGGGTAAAGTGAATAACACTTATAAACTGGTGACATTGGCACAAGTCAGGGGTGGCAGAGATTAGATAGCAAATAGACAGTTCTTAAAGGGAACCTGTCACCAGCATTTACCCCTTAATGTACCACCAGTGCCATTTCACTCTCTCAAGCTTCCTATCTCGCCCTTAGTGTAGAAAAGTGTCCACACAATTAACAATGGAGTTTTAATCTTTTATTACTGCATGCAAATGAGATTGACTAATCACAAAGGTGGGCCTCATAAAGGTGGCCGCCGTAATCAAGTCCACAGTATGCCTAAGGACTAGTGTTGAGCGAGTATGTTCTATTAACCCTTTCGGCGAGTATGCTCGGGCCGAGCTCCGAGTATTTATAGCTGCTCGGTGATGTGGTTGAATCCCTCCCGTGTGCATGATTTGCGACTGTTTGACAGTTTTATTACATGTGAGGAATGTCTATTTCTTACACATTCCTCCCATGTAATAAAACTGTCAAACAGTTGGAAATCATGCACATGGGAGCGATCTAACATTATCACCGAGCAGCTGTAAATACTCGGAGCTCGGCCCGACCATACTCGGACAGAACATACTCGCTCAACCCTACTAAGGACATGATACGAACCATTAGAAGAATGAAATAGCACCAAAATCATATTACAGGGTTAAATCCTAATTACCGGACCCAGGTAGAAAGTGGGACGATTCCAGTATGTGAGCAACCTGTAGTGCAAATGGGCCTCCGTGTACCCTCTGGAGCCTCTTTATTCCATTAACCACCCTACACCACGGATCCTCCTTAACAAGGAGGTGGGCACTGCTATGAAATAATAAATGTTATGGGGTGCTATAGTAACCTGATATAGTTACATAATATAAGGAAAAAAAGAAAAGACTGAGGATATACAACCATGCACACCCAATATTAGAAAAATGAAAAATCTTTATTACATGATTACAGACTGACAACACAGAAAAATAAAAACAATTAAAAACAAACAAAGCATAGCAATATTCATAGGGGAGGAATAATGTAGTGTTCCAAAGTAATAAATCCCCCTAAAGCCACAGGTATCATTTAATATAATATATTTACCATCTCATAATACAATAAGGCTTATTGACCAAGCTATGTCACCCTAATGAAGGGTGGCACAGTACCACTAGACCAAATATGGATAATAAACCACGTACTACCAAATAATCGAACCATACATAATAATAAATAGATCAAAAAATAAAGGAATGAATGGAAGTAGTAGTCTGCTTAAACTAGGGGCCCTTGTAATATCAGCGTATGTCAAAACATATCATCCCACCTGGTATACGATATGGGATCATGAATAAAGGCCCTATATAACCAAGCAGACACTCTTAAATGGTCAAAGGAAAAGGTCAAAAATAATAAAGTGACATAGTTACCTGTTGGCACCAGAGACCCTACGCGTTACGCTGCTAGACCGCAGCTTCGTCAGGGGTATGTTGTCAGTGGACACGTGTATATTAAATAGTCTATCCAATTTAGTGTGATTCCCTTCAGGTGAAAATAAATACCCTCACTAAGTCTCTCCAGTATCGTGGCGGATCGAACGATCATTTCCTGTTTCCACAGCGTGCGGCCCACGTGCTATGGTATGACACAACCGGAATTGAATGAGACGTCATATCCGGTCGGCGAAGCACCGCCCCTTCCTATCACTCATGCGTTCCACCCAGACGCCATGGTGGAACGCAACCGGAACTAGACAGGAAACATCATATCCGGTTCTAGGAGCCGCCCCCATTGGGATCGCACGGGACATGGTCCCATAACCACAACGGGCAGAGGCCGGGACTAGGGAAAAAAACACAAACAAAAAAAACAAAAAACAAGGCGCAAAAAACATATATATATATGTAAATAGACACCCCCGAAAGTAGCGCGTCCGCTACAAAAAATGCACCGGTACAGAAACAAGAGGGCTAGCCCTAATCAAGAAAAATGCCTGACTAGTCCAAGAACACCACGGATCCTCCTTATCCCCTGGAGCCTCCCTACACCACAGAGCCTCCTTATCCCCTGGAGCCTCCCTACACCACGGATCCTCCTTACCCCCTGGAGCCTCCCTACACCACAGAGCCTCTTATCCCCTGGAGCCTCCCTACACCACGGAGCCTCCTTATCCCCTGGAGCCTCCCTACACCACGGATCCTCCTTACCCACTGGAGCCTCCCTACACCACAGAGCCTCTTATCCCCTGGAGCCTCCCTACACCATGGATCCTCCTTATGCCCTGGAGCCTCCCTACACCACAGAGCCTCCTTATCCCCTGGAGCCTCCCTACACCACAGAGCCTGCTTATCCCCTGGAGCCTCCCTACACCATGGATCCTCCTTATCCCCTGGAGCCTCCCTACACCACAGAGCCTGCTTATCCCCTGGAGCCTCCCTACACCATGGATCCTCCTTATCCCCTGGAGCCTCCCTACACCACAGAGCCTTCTTATCACCTGGAGCCTCCCTACACCACAGAGCCTGCTTATCCCCTGGAGCCTCCCTACACCACAGAGCCTGCTTATCCCCTGGAGCCTCCCTACACCACGGAGCCTGCTTATCTCCTGGAGCCTCCCTACACCACAGAGCCTGCTTATCCCCTGGAGCCTCCCTACACCACAGAGCCTGCTTATCTCCTGGAGCCTCCCTACACCACGGAGCCTGCTTACCCCCTGGAGCCTCCCTACACCACGGATCCTCCTTATCCCCTGGAGCCTCCCTACACCATGGATCCTCCTTATCCCCTGGAGCCTCCCTACACCACGGAGCCTCATCCCCTGGAGCCTCCCTACACCATGGATCCTCCTTATCCCCTGGAGCCTCCCTACACCACAGAGCCTCCTTATCCCCTGGAGCCTCCCTACACCACGGATCCTCCTTATCCCCTGGAGCCTCCTTACATTACTTGGTCTATATGCAGCTGAACCTACTGCACATGTGATACATCCGCCCCTGCCCAAAACACTAAATATATGTCCTTAAAAATTATGTGTAAAGGGAAACTGTCCGTTCCCTGTGCCCCCAGAACCCGCAGCAGCTGTGTCTGCAGATATAAACTCTCCGCCTAACATCTCTATTACATTAAACACACAAACAGATCTATAGAAAAAGTATTGTATTTCTAAAGTTTATGATATGTAAATGAGGCCTTTGATTTGTCGATGAGGCGTTCGTGACCCCAGAGTAGTCGCCCCACTTAGCATGTCATCACGGCTTTGGGGGCTTGAGAACATGACAAACCTACCCCATGCGCGCGGCTTCTCCTCCTCACTGCATTGAGCCTCTGACGCCGGGTGTACGCGTCCCATTACTGAGATAGGAGAGGACGGTCACTACTGGTCAGAGTCCATGTAGATGGGAGGAGCTCGGCCTCTAGCCCCGCCCTCCTCTCCCCTCCCCCTACACAGAATCTTATCAGTAGCGGCCGTCACCTCCGATCTCAGTGATGGAACAATGTTTCCTAACTGAATAGAGATTTTACCCCGGAACCGAGGATCCTGAGACGGAAGAAGAAATACGCAGATTTCTGTGGAGACTCCGGGGACAAAGTCTCCTATTTCCATCTCGTCTATTCTTACAATTCATGAAGTTTATTCCTCTTATTCTTGTGTAATAAAGACTGATCAGGACGTTGTGTATATTATATGGGAACAATGAGGAATACTGTCACCATGTAACAATACATCGCTTATGGTTTATGGCCGCCAGGATTTGGTAACACAAAAATGTCTGAAAAGAAACAAAGTATTTATTGTAGAAAAGTCCTAAAAGAAAATGAAATAAATATATTGTTATTGGCTTGGATTAGTTGTATTACCGCAGTTACAGCGACCCTCCACCCCGGGACTGAACACTACACATTTCCCTGTACAGTCCCCTATGGGGTCCTCTGCCCTCCGCTGCCCCCTCAGGTCAGATCGGTGGTCTCTTCCCCCGGCTTCCAGGATGGCCAGTGCAGTGGTATGGGGGGGGAGTGCAGTAATACGTCTACCCCACCCTCCCCTGCCTTTCCTGTGCTGTGACCTATGGGGCAGCGCCACATCCTATTAATCTCCCAGCAGTCTGCGGGGCGTCACCAGTTACAGATGTATTCTGCACCTGCTTTCATTGCTCCTGTTTGTCTTTGGTAACCTTGTCTGGCTTCCATAATACCCCGGGATGACTTTGGCCTCCATCTACAGGACCATTCTTACTCGGCTTCCTGATTCTGACCTCGTCCCGCTTCTTGATTGTCTAGCACCTGCCATCTTTGGGTCAGATCTGACATGTCGACCTTCTTCTGCCAGCTCGCTCTACCAGCCAGCACTACTATGTGGAGCAGCCCCGGTGTCTGTGCTGTAAGTCCAGATCACTGTACAGTGGTGAAAAGATGGAAGCCGGGAAACCTCTGGGACCGGCTGTATGGAGACTGTGTGTAAGAGCCTTATTATTAGGACCTGCCAGGTTTCCTCCATCGGTTCACCGTTACAGGAGGCAAATGGAGGACACAAGGAAGGGAGTCTATATATGATAACCGTATAGTCGCTTCTCAGTCTCAGGGTGGACGGTCGTTTTATCACTCAACTTGTGCAGCTCATGAAGAGAGAAAAATTCTAAAAAATAACAGCAGAATAAAGATGATAAAGTAACAAGATGAGAAATACAACTCATCCCCCACAAAAAAGCTCCTCATACAGCGAGGTCAGTAATGAGAAATAAACCATCAAGAATGGAGAAAACAATCCAACAGAGGCCGGACAGACATCTGTCTGAGATGGTGAGTCCTGCATTGAGCAGGGGGCTGGATACGGGGACCCTGGAGGTGGTCCCCTCCAACCAGAACATTCTAGGATTGTAAGTTGTTTGGTCATTTTATCTGTAAATCATTTCCCCCATTATCGGCCTTACAGATACATTATTTTATTGATTTTTTTATTTTTCCTCCTCACATTTCCGGAGTCATAATGTTATTGGTCACTAAGCTGCGCAGTTCTCCTGCTATTCACCCTATAAATGTAAGGAAATACTGACAACTGGGCGTTACCATTGTTCCCCTACATTGTCCAATCAGAGCTGAGTGTCAGAAGTGTGGGGACACATGTATGGAGAACGGTGACACCCGGTTATCATGTCATTCATAAATGTCGGAGGAACGGCCGGGAATCTGAGCAGCAGTTTCTTTCTTTGGTAACAATTCTTGTCAGAAAAAGAATTTCATCCAATTTATTGGTAAAAAACAAAAACAAAAAAACTTAAAACTTTCGGAACCTGGATGAGGACGTCTTCTTACCTTCTTTTAGTAATTTATGGATTTTACTGTGGGAAAGAGAATTATTTATTGAAGTTAGAGGCTCAGATGGGGGGACGATTCCTAGACGACATCTTGTCTGAAGAGACCGAGAGTGAAGATTCTTCTAAAGGGACGTTCCCAAAATCACAATGTGCTCTTATAATAAAGTACACCCTGGTTATTGTGAATATAACCCCTGTATAACATCTGGCCTGTCCAGCACATATCACCCCCTGAGTATGCCCCCCAGGCTCTAAATCGAAAATTTTCCAAAAAAAATGTTGGACTTTTAATTTTTATGCCTTTTAACCAGATATGTATTAACTATTTTGTATGGTATAACTAACATTTACCACATGTCTACTTCACATCAGATTTATTTTTTTTGTTAAAAGTTTAATCAGCAATTTCTTATTTTTCAAACAAAATTTACAAAACCAATTTTAAGTTTCCTCCTTTCTCCCCTTTTGCATTTTAAGTCTGCAGTCCTGCTCCCCAATACTTATATCTATGGCCAGTTTGACGTCAATCAGCCGTTACTAACATGTCGCATTTAAGGGATCGCACTCATCGGCTGAAATAAAATTGGTCGGATATTCCTGAAAAGTAGGATGATTGTCTTGCGAGTACGATGCGACTTCTCTCACCTGTCTCGCATCTGTATGACATCCGTATCAAACGCGTTTATAACATCAGCTTTTACAGACGGTCATTCTCTGACATTTCAGGCTAATTTTCTAACTAATAAAACATTTTTTTTATAGATCTAGAAAGATAGAAATGAGTCAGTGAGATATATCATCAGTGCAGGGCGTGTGGAGCTGCTGTACATGGATTTAGCTAATAATTAAAGAATTTAAAGTAAAAAAAGCAAAGGGGGAAAGAGGACAGCTGATGCTTATAGTCTGGGAAGCGGGTAATAAACATTAATATACATAGATCTTCCCAGGGGATTAATATTAACATCTGCGTAGCCTTTACTGGTTATTAACAAGTCACGAACTCCAGCTCTGCTACATCTGTATGGTGTGTTGAGCGATGGCTCAGCACGCCAGCCAGGACACACTGGTCAGTGCAGCGAGCAGTGACGTCTGTAAGGTGACCAGAGCTCATCGGATATGAACTCCGGTGACCTTAGTCAGAGCAGCGCTAGACACTGCAAGAGCATTCTCACGCTACTGGCTTGCTGAGCGGTCACATCAAACAATCCAGATGTAGCACGGCTGGGGATTTTTGTTGGACAGCACCACATAAGGATTATCTGCGGACAGGTGAGGATTATTTTGTATTTTAATTTGATCTTTATAAAGGGTAAAAGAGGGTCTAGGAGTGTTCATTTCAATTAAAGGACTTTGCTCTGTGTGTGTGTTTTTTTAACTAAACTTACGGGGTTAGTATTGGGGGTATCTTATAGACGCCTCTCCATTACTAACCCCTGGGCTCGATGTCAGCAAACATTACAAAGCTAACATCAACCCCAATAGTATTACCCCACTCGCCACCGCACCAGGGCAAGTGGAAAGAGCCGAGGCTAGGCGCCAGAAATGGTGCATCTTATGAATTCTTGGGCATCTGAGTGCTGGTGTTCTTGCACTGGGAGGGGGACAATATCCAATTCCCAGGCTATTAATATCAGCCGGCAGTTGTCTGTTTAGCCTTTGCTGGTTGGGTCCCTGGTTTCCTGCACTGCTGGTAACATTACCATTATGTCTATCTATTGTGTCCTATTGCACTTGGTCTGTTGATGCTTATTTGTATCACCTTTGCCCAGCATACTGACTGAACCTATCACTTTATATGTTTATTACTATACCCTTTATGTCTATGAGGTATAATGCTTACTTGTGATAGTGTTTCTCTAGTCAGAAACTTTTTCATTATAATGATATAAATAACTGATATTATATATTACTTATGTAATGTATGCTATGGACCTTTACGCATTAGTATACTCTCTAACATATAATTGGACCCATATTTCGTATTTACTTAATAGGATAATTTCACCTTTGGTCTGGGCCTTAGATGTAGCAGTGCAGTACACCAAGTGTTATATCCAGGTATACCACCATTGTTCTTCCTGAACTGGTACCTCACTTTTTGTATATATTGTATTTGTATATGAATACATATGGTATTCCTCTATATGGTTTTTTTTAATTTGTTAATAATAAAGATATATTTTTAGGCCTTTGAAGAAAACGCTTCATCTCTTTAGTGACAGTAATTAACAGAGGCTGAAGTTACAGTTCTATCCAAAGGCTTAACCTTCTCCCCGACAATTGAGTTTGACGTTCATAGAACTTTATTAGATGTGAATAAATTTGTGAGAACTTTCACTTTGCGTTGTCATTTCATGGTCAATGAACAGAATGAGAACATGGAGAACTCGTTACAAGAAGTTTCTCATGATGATGTTCCCAATAGACCTGGAACTTTTGATGAACAGAGTTCACTTCTTGATCATAAAACTCCAGCGATTCACCACAACAGACAGTTACTTTCAATCGTTTGTTATAAAAAAAATCTCTATTACTATCCGGTCAAGTCTCGTCCACCAGTCTTGGATGTTTTCTAGGAAATGATTGAAGATGAACTACTTACATTAAAAAGAACACAAAATTTCAAGGACAGAAATATCATAATCTAATGATATCAGAGCAACGAGCTGTGAAAGAACTTAACGAGAACTCTGACCTCCTCATAAGGAAAGCAAAGGACGATCCGCTGTTATATTGAATGTGGGACTTTATGAAAAATTCCATTGGGAAATCTGCAGACAAAATGTGACCGATGCTCTAAGGAAGGGGAAAGATTCTGAAAGAAGCCGCCGAGGACGAAGACTCAAGACTGATGAAGACGACAGCGGAGAAACCGCGACTCACAGATCAGAAGAGAAGAATCAGGGAATGAAAGCTGTGAGAAAATGTAGAGAAAACCAGAGCAAGTCTGGAGAAAAATCATCTATTATAGGACGAGGCCGAGAGACGTCATCACATCCACCGGAGCCAACAAGAGTCTCCTCTCACCTGGTGATGTCAGAGGCCGGAGCTCCTCCATCATCACCTCCTGGTACCGATCCTGGTGTCCTTCTAGATACTCCCACTCCTCCATGGAGAGATAAACAGCGACGTCCTGACACCTTATAGGAACCTGACAACAACGACACCGTCATCACCCAGAATCCTCCAGTGCTGTCCTGTATAATGTCCCAGCAGTCACCTCTCCGCTCATCACCCAGAATCCTCCAGTGCCATCCTGTACAATGTCCCAGCAGTCACCTCTCCGCTCATCACCAAGAATCCTCCAGTGCTGTCCTGTATAATGTCCCAGCAGTCACCTCTCCGCTCATCACCCAGAATCCTCCAGTGCTGTCCTGTATAATGTCCCAGCAGTCACCTCTCCGGTCATCACCCAGAATCCTCCAGTGCTGTCCTGTATAATGTCCCAGCAGTCACCTCTCCGCTCATCACCCAGAATCCTCCAGTGCTGTCCTGTATAATGTCCCAGCAGTCACCTCTCCGGTCATCACCCAGAATCCTCCAGTGCTGTCCTGTATAATGTCCCAGCAGTCACCTCTCCTGTCATCACCCAGAATCCTCCAGTGCTGTCCTGTATAATGTCCCAGCAGTCACCTCTCTGCTCATCACCCAGAATCCTCCAGTGCTGTCCTATATAATGTCCCAGCAGTCACCTCTCCGCTCAGCAGCTCAATCATCTTGTTGCTGAGCTCTAGGATCTTCTTCTTCCTCTCATGTATCGGGGGGTGCGGGGGAGGCTCTGTGATGGGGTCCGGGCTCCGCCCTCCTGACTCCTGGAGATGGATGATGGGAGTCACACCCTCCCCCGGTGTCTTCCTCACTATTGTGTAATCCTGTGTATGGAGAAAAGTGGTAAAACACAAAACCCCAGAGACATAATGAAATAGTTGTGGCTTTCTAACCCAAAACCTAATTACAGGTTCCTATTAACACTTTCACCCACGAGACTGTTTTCACCTTTCTGATTAGGCCAATTTTTTCAATTCTTATTAGTTTGACTTTAATTTTGATCAAAATTACACAGTGACCCTATTTGGGCCATGTGTGAACACGCTCTTACATGCTGCATGTACACTCATTCGTATTCCAGTTCATTTCTTTAGTTTTTTTTTTCAGTTAAAGGGGTCCTCCCATCTCCAAGATCCCATCCCAATATGTAGTAGGTGTAATAATAATAATAATATTAGCAAATACCTTCAATTAGAAATGTAGTATAGTATTTTTGGTTCGCTAGCTCTCTTACCTCATGTGCAGAGCATCGCAGGACCTTAGGTATCCATGGTTACGACCACTAGCAGCTAGCCAACTAACTGTGATTTTATCAGTGGACGTAACCATGGATACCTAAGGTCCTGCGATGCTCTGCACATGAGGTAAGTGGCGAATCAAAAATACTATACTACATTTCTAATTAGAGGCATTTGCTAATATTACTATTATTACACCTACTACATATTGGGATAGGATCTTGGAGATGGGAGTACCCCTTTAAGTGTGCACAAGTGTGGTAATCTCATGTGGTGTATGGCAGGGGGCTGCACTCCTCGCAGTATACAATGTATCTCGCTGTGGACAGTTTTCTGTCAGGAGAAGAGTCCTCTCTTCTCAAATTAAACTCCACAATATAATATTTTTCCAGTAAATGCCTCCAGGTAGAGGGTGATGATGGTGGTAGTAGTCTGTGCACCCGAGCGCCAGTCATAAAGAAGCCTAAAGAACTTAAACAGAAGTCTCTTTACTGGGGATAATGGGTCAAATTCTTAGGCTCTGTGCCCACGATGCGTTTTTAATGCGTTTTTGAAGCGTTTAGCAGCAGCAAAAACACTTGGTAGAAGGCCCGCCATGTCCCCCAATGATAATCCGCGTGTGCTCTGCACATGCTGCTCAAATTTCCGCTTCCGTTTTTTCATGGGGAAAAAAAACGCAGCACCACCAATTATTTTGCAGCAGCGCTGCGTTCTCGCCGCCATTGACTTGCATTGGAACGCTTCAAATCTGCAAATATGTAAAACTACTTGCAGAATTAAAGCGCATTTGCTGCGATTTTGGAACACAAGACTGCAGCAAATGGGAAGTGACCTCATGCGGGGGCGTTCCAGCCATCCCATAAATCCAGGAAGACGAGAATCCCATATCATTCCTGTCTTCCTGGATCATGGCTGAGCACCTGGGGTGGTACAAGATGGACCTGAATGTCCCGGTCATGATTGGTGTCTGCGGGTGTCTGCGCTGGAAACCTGCGCGGTGTCAGCATGGGCTCTGTGCGGTGTCTGCGGTTGTCAGCGGGTGTCTGCGTGCAGGCAGACATAGGTCTATGTGACACTACTACTCCCATCGGCCTATGTCTGTCCCCCGTCCACTAGTGGCAGCAGGATCAGCTCGATGGGAGCAGTAGTTCCCATCAGCCTCATCCTGCTGTTAAAATTGCCCTAATGTGTCCGTACAACTGCCCCATATGTTATTTTTGGCCTCCATAGGTTTATATTTTTGCCCCTATACATTTTTTATTTTTTGTATGCCCCCATATTTTTTTTTTGGCAACCTATTTTTTTTTTTATTAATTTAAAGTCCCCATTTTTTTTTTTTTTGGTCTCCAATTAATTTTAAAAATACATTTCATTGGTGGCCAGTGGTTGCCTAAAGAAATTTAGTTTATACATTACCTGTTCCCGCCGATCGCCACCTAAAATAAAGTAAAAAATAAAAAAAATACACCTATACGCCGAATTCCCCGAAGCCCTCAATCTCCTGTAATAAAATATAAAATAAAAAAAACACAATTTTATCCTTACCCCTCCGTAGTAGTCCACGAGTGTCCCATGAAGATCTCCAGTTTAGAGCAGCCACATAGAATGTGACCGCTCTAAACCGCTGCCGCTACAATGACGTGGCCGTAAAGCAGCCCCGTCATTGCATAAGTGAGTTCACCGGAGTTCAGGCAGCGCTGCTCCAGTGACCTCCTTTATGGCCCCGCTGACCGTGAGAAATTCCCACGGTACAGCAGGGCCGTAAGGGGGGGTCACAAAAGCTGCGCTGACTGAATGCACTCCGGTGACTTCAGTCAGTGCCTCACACTGTCGGGAGCGGACGTGTTCCCGGCAGTGTGAGCTTACAGCAGCCATGACAGCTGTCACATCTCCAGATGTGACAGCTGTGCATGGGAGATCATCGCAGGAACATGGACAGGTAATTATTTTTTTTTAGTAAATCAATAATTAAATAAAATTGTGTGTTTTATTTCAAATAAATAATTATTTTCTGGGTGTAGTGTGTGTTTTTTCTTTTTAACTCTTTGTAGGTTAGTAATGGGGGTGTCTTATAGACGCCCCTCATTACTAACCTGGGCTTTATGGCAGCTGGCGCTGACATGAACCCCACTACTATTAACCTCTGCCACCGCACCAGGGCAGCGTGGAAGAGCGAGGCTAAGAGCCAGATTTGGCGCACAAATATGATGCGCCAAATCTGGGGCTGCTGAGGGCTGATATTATAGCCTGGGAGGGGGCCTATAACCTTGGCCCCTTTCTAGGCTATTAATATCAGGTCGCAGCTGTCCGCCTAGCCTTTGCTGGCTCCAATTTATAGGGGGACACTATGTCATTTTTTTTTTTTGGGTCCCCCTGTAGAATGGACAGTAAAGGCTAAGCTAACTGCTGCGGCCTGATATTAATAGCAAGGGAAGGGGCCATGATCCTTGGCTACTTCCTGACGCGCCCCCTGGGCCGTGTTTCAGGGGATACCCGGAGCCGGATCTGGATGGGGGTAGTAGTCCTTGTGGCAGTGACCCGGTCCGTGCCCAGGGTGTCAAACTAAGTGGCAGTCTAAAGCAGTAGATGTTACTTTGATTGTCGACTACGCCACCCGTTGAGTGCGGCTTTGAAGCCGCCGCTGCAGAGCAGTCCGCTGAGGCCGGTGGTATATGTGCAGCAGTGATGGTATAACCCCCAACGGGAGGGGTATGGCCTCAGGGCAGCAGGTGTAGATGGAGGTGATGGTGGTACACGAGCGCAGCAAAGACAACTCGGAGTCCTGATGGTGCAGTTCAGGGTCTTTACTCACGGTTACTCGGTTACTGCTCCAGGCCACCGCTGCAGAGGTGGCCGCCTGTGTCGCGCTGTGCTCACCAGGTGAGGGGCTCGGTTAACTCCCAGGTCTTTCTGGAGTGCTTTGCAGGACCCCCTTTATGTCTCCTGTCTCTGGTCTTCAACCCCACTAGTGACCACGCTTATGTCCAGCTGCCTCGGACCTTCTTGGTGGGCAAACGTTGGCCTGCATTTCCCAGGTCCTATGTGGTGCCTTTCTAGCGGGTTTGGTGAGGGGCTGCTCCACATGTAATGTCGCAGCCTCCGGTTCTTAGTTGAGGGTAGTTTCTCTCCTCCACTAATTTGGGATCCGGTTCCCTTCTTCTAGACCTGATCCCCCTACTCAGGTAGCGGTGGGCGTGTGGTGGCTACCAGCCAGTCCACACCCCTGGGGTCCCCTCTGTCCTTCTTGGAGCCCAGTCTGCTCCTCTTCCTCCTTCAGACTCAGGCCTCCTGACAGGGCCTGCCTGTGGAGCAGAGCCCATAAAGCAGCTCTGCTCCCTGTCTTCTCCTCTTGGCTCAGGCCTCCTGACAGGGCCTGCCTGTGGAGCAGAGCCCATAAAGCAGCTCTTCTCCCTGGCTTCTCCTCTCTGCACTCTCTTTCTTTCCAAGATGGTGCCCCCCTCTTATACTCCTGTACAGGGTGCACCCAGGATCTACTTCCCCCACGCACACACTACCGGGTTCCCTTCTCTAGGTGTTCCCTCCCCCACTCCAGCCAGGGACATGCTCACTCGTGCCTGCATAACTAATGGGAGCACCGTCGAGCTATCCCCCGGAAATGTGGTGTAGTGCATGTGGGTGTTAGGGTCCTGAGCCACACTCCATCCTTACCTGGAAGTGAGATATCGCACATCTGGGTGAGATGCAATACCTCTGTAGCAACCGAACCCTCGGGGTGCTACATTCCCCCCTGGCAAAACCCAGCACGTCCGCGGGCTGGAACTGAGCAAAAGACAGGGTATACATTAGAACATGCAAATTTTTCATAAACAACAAGTATAACAGGTATCAACATTCAGTTTCCCTTTATGGGAACGGCTCTCTCTTAAACGATATAAGTGTTCTGAGGTAGTTTAAGCTTGTTGTAAAACCAATATGGGGCACTTAAAGAAGTGCAACTATATACAAGAGTTGGCCGCTCTCAGTCCTCGGCCAGGTAGGGGTGGCTGTTCACAGTTGTCCCAACGGGGAACATATTTTGATTGGTAGCAGTTCTTGTACCCTAACGGGTAACTATATACAGTTCTTTGTTCATGCTACTTCCCTTCAGTAGCGGTGTCCTCTCTGTGCTCCCTCCTGAGGGTAGTCTTCAGACCCGTCCGGGTCCTCTTGGCTTTCCTCGTACTGGTAGTACTGCAGCTCCTCCTCGGTTAGCCGGTGAACGTGGAGGGCATACAGTCCTTTTGCACCTGGGGAGTTCAGGCCTTGCGACCGGGCGTGGAGAGGGTCGCCGTTGATGACGCCCGGGGTCAGAGGGTGCGACTTTGGGCCTGGGCGCGGGCTGGTGGTGGCAGTGCCCAGGGCTGGAGGGCTCGGCCGCAGGGCTTGTTGCGGGGGCTGGTGCAGATCGGTGTCTACAGCGCCCGGGGTCAGCGGCTCCACCAGGGGGCCCGGGAGCAGGCTGACGCTGGCAGCGTCCGGGACAGGGAGACTCCTCTTACCTGCTCCCGCGACCGCTCCTGCGTCACGCGTCTTCTCCTGGTGCTGGTCGGGGCCCGCGACGGCTGGGGCGCTGCCGATGCTGGGCAGCTTAGTCTGCTGCCGGTCCGCCATTTTGCTGTCCGTTCCTGGTGTCCTCCTCCCCCCTGGCGGACCGTGGCCTACCTGGCGATGTTCCTCTTCCGTAGGCCGCGGCTCCGCAGTGGATCGTCAGGGTCGAGGACCTTCCGTCGCGCTCCTGTGACGTTGGCGTCTGCTGGGCTCCTTCCAGGACCTTACGCAACGTCCGGACGTGAGGCGGGGCTTCAGTTCTCGCGCGCTTTCGGAGTCCACGCCCCTCTTCTTCCCGCGCGGCGTCCTCAAGATGGCGTCCAATGGCGGGAAAACTCCACGGATGGCGGGAAGAAGGCTGAAGATGGCGCCGGATGGCGGGAATCTTCACCGATGGCGGGAAGAAGGCTGAAGATGGCGCCGGATGGCGGGAATCTTCACCACAGATAAGTTTTAAAAGTCTCTTTTTCAGGCACGCAGTACCCGGTGGTTGCGGGCACGAAATCCTGCCGACTACGCCAAAAGTTGACGCGCTCCCTGGGCCGTGTTTCAGGGGATACCCGGAGCCGGATCTGGATGGGGGTAGTAGTCCTTGTGGCGGTGACCCGGTCCGTGCCCAGGGTGTCAAACTAAGTGGCAGTCTAAAGCAGTAGATGTTACTTTGATTGTCGACTACGCCACCCGTTGAGTGCGCCGCCGCTGCAGAGCAGTCCGCTGAGGCCGGTGGTATATGTGCAGCAGTGATGGTATAACCCCCAACGGGAGGGGTATGGCCTCAGGGCAGCAGGTGTAGATGGAGGTGATGGTGGTACACGAGCGCAGCAAAGACAACTCGGAGTCCTGATGGTGCAGTTCAGGGTCTTTACTCACGGTTACTCGGTTACTGCTCCAGGCCACCGCTGCAGAGGTGGCCGCCTGTGTCGCGCTGTGCTCACCAGGTGAGGGGCTCGGTTAACTCCCAGGTCTTTCTGGAGTGCTTTGCAGGACCCCCTTTATGTCTCCTGTCTCTGGTCTTCAACCCCACTAGTGACCACGCTTATGTCCAGCTGCCTCGGACCTTCTTGGTGGGCAAACGTTGGCCTGCATTTCCCAGGTCCTATGTGGCGCCTTTCTAGCGGGTTTGGTGAGGGGCTGCTCCACATGTAATGTCGCAGCCTCCGGTTCTTAGTTGAGGGTAGTTTCTCTCCTCCACTAATTTGGGATCCGGTTCCCTTCTTCTAGACCTGACCCCCCTACTCAGGTAGCGGCGGGCGTGTGGTGGCTACCAGCCAGTCCACACCCCTGGGGTCCCCTCTGTCCTTCTTGGAGCCCAGTCTGCTCCTCTTCCTCCTTCAGACTCAGGCCTCCTGACAGGGCCTGCCTGTGGAGCAGAGCCCATAAAGCAGCTCTGCTCCCTGTCTTCTCCTCTTGGCTCAGGCCTCCTGACAGGGCCTGCCTGGGGAGCAGAGCCCATAAAGCAGCTCTGCTCCCTGGCTTCTCCTCTCTGCACTCTCTTTCTTTCCAAGATGGTGCCCCCCTCTTATACTCCTGTACAGGGTGCACCCAGGATCTACTTCCCCCACGCACACACTACCGGGTTCCCTTCTCTAGGTATTCCCTCCCCCACTCCAGCCAGGGACATGCTCACTCGTGCCTGCATAACTAATGGGAGCACCGTCGAGCTATCCACCGGAAATGTGGTGTAGTGCATGTGGGTGTTAGGGTCCTGAGCCACACTCCATCCTTACCTGGAAGTGAGATATCGCACATCTGGGTGAGATGCAATACCTCTGTAGCAACCGAACCCTCGGGGTGCTACACTTCCCAGACTATATCAGCCCTCAGCCGTCTGCTTTCCCTCTGCTGGTTATTAAAAATACACGTGAACCCACCCATTTTTTTTTTTTTAATACATTGAAATGTAAGATTATTGTACAGCGTATGCGTGACCAAGCATACATTGAAATGGGTCTGTGTGTGTTTCCAAAATGGTGAATAGGGGTTTGACTAGGAAATTACATTATTGGCCTTTTTTTTCCCCACTAACTTTATTTGGCTTCAAAAACGCTTAAAAAACGTTTACAAAACGCATGAAAAAACGCATCAAAAAAGCGTCAAAAACGCACATAGAATCCGCATGCATTTTTCTGGCAAGGAGATGCAGAAATGGTCAGGAAAATTTTTGCTTCATTTCTGCATCGTGGGCACATAGCCTTATTCACAAGCGGTAGGGAGCTGAGGTACAGGATGACACTCATGGTTGAATATTGTTGTGCACCTGCAGACAGGCAGATCCTGGAAACCTCTGGTTTCATCAAATCTGAATATTTCTTCCTCAGCGCTGTGCTCTGTTTCTGCCCTGAGGTAATTCTTCCTAATATGAAGACTATCAGCTCCCCTTATTGTGTCTGTCCCCTTTTTAAGCGCAGCAGTCAGGGAGAAGGTAGGTAACTCCTTCACCTACAAAATGGCTTCCTCTTCTCAAAATGTCTGACCACCAACTGCCTCTTCAATCCTTAACTACCTCACAGGATTTAGCTCCTCCCACTCCCATGTGACTGTTAGAGCTGCAGTCATTGGCTGACTGCCCAGAGGCGTTTTTCCAGAAGCTTCTGCATATTAAACAGAGCTGGGTCACATGATCAAGCCTGTTAGAGGAAGATTAACCCTTTTTGTACTGCCTGTCAGCAGGTCTCACCATTTATATAATATGCACAGTTTACACAAAAAAACCACATCATTTATATGAAACACACTATATATCCGGTATCCCATAGGGATAGGATCTTGGAGATGGGAATACCCCTTTAATTCTTCTGAATATTAAATTATATCATTAATATTAACTCCTTTACCCCCGAGGGTGGTTTGCACGTTAATGACCCGGCCAATTTTTACAATTCTGACCACTGTCACTTTATGAGGTAATTACTCTGGAACGCTTCAACGGATCCCCCTGATTCTGAGATTGTTTTTTCGTGACATATTTTACTTCATGATTGTGGTAAAATTTCTTCGATATCACTTGCGTTTGTGAAAAAAACGGAAATTTGGCGAAAATTTCGCAATTTTCAAAATTTGAGTTTTTATGCCCTTAAATCAGAGCGATATGTCACACAAAATAGTTAATAAATAACATTTCCCACATGTCTACTTTACATCAGCACAATTTTGGAACCAAAATTTTTTTTATTAGGGAGCTATAAGGGTTAAAAGTTGACCAGCGATTTCTCATTTTTACAACAAAATTTACAAAACCATTTTTTTAGGGACCACATCATATTTGAAGTCACTTTGAGAGGCCTTTATGACAGAAAATACCCAAAAGTGACACCATTCTAAAAACTGCACCCCTCAAGGTGCTCAAAACCACATTCAAGAACTTTATTAACCCTTCAGGTGCTTCACAGGAATTTTTGGAATGTGGAAGAAAAAAATTAACATTTAACTTTTTCACAAAAATGTTACTTTAGACCCAATTTTTTTTATTTTCGCAGGGGTAAGAAGAAAAAATGAACCCCAAAATTTGTTGTGCAATTTCCCCTGAGCACGCAGATACCCCATATGTGAGGAAAGATCACTGTTTGGGCGCACGGCAGGGCTCGGAAGGGAAGGAGCGCCATTAGACTTTTTGAATGTAAAATTTGCTTGAATAATTAGCGGACGCCATGTTGCGTTTGGAGAGCCCCTGATGTGCCTAAACAGTGGAAACCCCCCACAAGTGCCACCATTTTGGAAACTAGACCCCTCAAGGATTTTATTAAGGGGTATAGTGAACATTTTGAACCCAGAGGTACGACATAGAATTTGATAATATTAGGTCATCATATTGAATAAGTTGTCATTAGTGCTCACTACATGATTTTGCATCAGGTACTCGGGTATGCACCATGTATCGCGGGTGCTCGAGTCCCCGCTCGCATGTTTCATGGTTATTAGACACCCAAAAAAAAACATGCGGGGATCGCTCGTGCATGGCAGGCAATCCCCGCGAGTTTTTTTGGCCACGATGCATATGGGACGGAGACTCGAGCACCCGCTATACTCGGTGCATACCCGAGCACCTGATGCAAACTCAAGTAGCGAGCACTTGCGCTTGACACTAGTCGCCATATCGTCATCTTTTTTTTTTTTACTTTTGAAAAAAATCCCAACCCCATCACAACCCCAACCCCAAACCCAGCCCTAACCCTAGTCCAACCCTAACCCTAGAGTTTATTTTTTACGCCGTTCCTCGTGCGGTATAAGTGATTAGACGACTTTATTCTTCGGGTCGGTGCGATTGCAGCGATACCAGAATCATATCGGGTTTTTATGATTGACAGCTGTCACACACTAAAAGACGCATTTTTTAAAACAAAAAATCTAGTTTTTGCATCGCCATATTTTAAGAGCTATAATTTTTCCATATTTTGGCCGACAGTCATGTGACGGCTTGTTTTTTGCGGGATGAGTTGACGTTTTTATTGGTACCATTGTCAGGCACGTGACATTTTTTGATCACTTTCTATTCCAATTTTTGGGAGGCAGAATAAACAAAGAACAGAATTTCCAGAAAAAAATTTAATGTTTTTTTTTTTTTATTCTGTTCTGCGTGTGGTAAAATTGATAAGGCAGCTTTATTCTTTGGGTCTGTACGTTTACAGCGGTACCACATTAATATCATTTTTCTATGTTTTGGCGCTTTTACACAATAAAAGCAATTTTATAGAAAACAATTTTTTTTTGCATCGCTTTATTCTGAGAGCTATAACTTTTTTATTTTTCGGCTGATGGAGCTGTATCGTGGCTTGTGTTTTTGCGGGACAAGATGGTGTTTTCAGCGGTACCATTTTTATTTACATTCGCCTTTTTGATCGCGTGTTATTACCTTTTTTGCTTGGCGCTATGGTGATAAAGCATTGTTTTTTGCTTCGTTTTTTTTTTTTTTTTTTTACCGTGTTCACTGAAGGGGTTAACTAGTGGGACAGTTTTATAGATCGGGTCGTTCCGGACGCGGCGATACCAAAAGTGTTCTTTATTTATTTTTATGTAAATATGTGTATTTAATTAATAATTTTTCCTTTCTTTGTTGTTGTTTTTTTAAAATGTTTTTACAAATTTTAAAAACTTTTTTTTTTTACACTAATTGACCTTGTCTCTGGACGGGACATCAACCTTTCCTGCCCGGATCGCTGATCTAATACTCTGGATTGCTTGCATCAGGTGCTGCATGTACAGTGAATGTCATGAAGAGGTTAAATGGAATCTGTCACCAAGTTATTGCCACTGACTGGCAGCTTTCTGCCTATGCACAGTGTACAGAGAGCGGCCAATCAGGGCTGTGGGCGGAGCTATACAGAGTTCAGAGCACTACCAGAGCTACAGCAGAAAAAACAGGGATTTCATCAGAACTGCAGCGATCAGCCCAGTAAGCGACCGATCGCTGGAATCAGGGTCTCTGCCCCCACATCATGATGCTCTCATATCAGATAGATGTCGGACTTGTTACATAACACAATAAAGCTGATAGAAATGTAGAGGAGTTACCTCTCCGCTCAGCAGGGAGATGATCTCCAGGGTGAAGTGTAATAATCTTCTGGTGGTCTCGTCCTCGTCCATCCTCGGGGTCATTCAGGAGAAGGAGGGATGAGCACTGGTTCACCTGGAGGGATCTCGTCCTGCCGGCTGATAACAGCGAGCAAGAGCTGCACACAACCAGGACGGAGATCTGCACTGAGAGCTAGAGGACCTGTGGTGACATCACCGCCATGTGATCAGGGGGCGGAGCTCAGGAGAGAAGTGGTGAAGCTCCTCCCCCTCAGTGCAGCAGACGCTTCATACTTATTCTGGATCTCTGTTCTCTCTGTTATCAGCCATTATACAGAGACCTGCGCCCAGGAGACATTATATACAGAGCAGAGAACATTCCCCGCAGATTATATTCCTGGAGACAGAACAGGATCTGTGTGACGTCAGTGTGGCACCCCAGGGGTCTGGTTTCCACAGTAACAGCAATGTTATGTCTGAGAGCAGGTGGGAGGTCTCTTGGTCAGGGATCTTATGCATGCCACACCTCCTGCCCAGTCCTGGGAGGGGAAGAACTTCCCCTATATAAAACTGGGGCTGAGGCAGGGTGAGTGAGTAGAGAAGAAGTAGAGACAGAGAAGCAGACATAGGAAAAGGACTTCAGGAGCTCTGTGGGAGCAGTGTTACAAGGAGTCAGGGGCTGGCAGCTGCAGAGCTCGCCCTGACTGAGAAGTTATCACTGGACCCGGAGTCCGAGGCTGTGGGGACTAATCTTTACCCAGCAGCAGAAACCGACCGGCAGGGGATTGCAGGTCCTCAGGCCCAGAAACCCGAAGGCACGGTCACACGCGTGGGACCAGCACCGCCATCGTGGAGCGGAAGCCATTAGAAGGCCCCGAGTCTCCGGCCATACGGGTGAGCACCACACGGTACACTCAGGGACGTGGGCTACTTATACCCGCCTCTAGCAAGGTAGCCAGAAGAGTATCGTTAGTTTGGGAGGCCTACAACTCCGCCTGGCCAGGGGAGATCCCATCTGCTCAAGGACTGACCAGGCCCCAATCGCTAGTCAGTACTCCGGGAGGGTCTATCTTTGTCACCAGTAAAGACCCTGAACTACACCGTACCGTCTCCGAGTGGTTCCTGCTACCCCCATCATCCACGTCGGCTGCCCTGAGGCCATACCCCTCCCGTTGGGGGTTATACTATCACACTGCACAATCCTACCACCGGCCTCAGCGGTCTGCCCTGCAGCAGCAGCTCCTTAGCTGTACTCAACGGGTGGCGTAGTCGTCCAACATCTACCGCTAATACAGCGCCACTTAGTCTGACTCCCTGGGCACGGACCGGATCACCGCCACGAGACTACAACCCTCAACAGATCCGGCTCCGGGTAAGCTCCCGCGTGCGCAACGCAGCGCGACACAGGCCCAGGGGCGCGTCATCAGCACTGAGGGGATTCCAGGGGGAGACCAGAGGCCGAGAGACCGGATCCATCAGTGACCGGAGCCTTAGTTACAGGATCCATCGGTCGTGGTTGGTGACGTCTTGTAGATGTGATCGGAGCCTTAGTTACAGGATCCATCGCTCGTGGACGGTGAAGTCTTGTAGATGTGATCGGAGCCTTAGTTACAGGATCCGTAGGTCGTGGTCTGTGACGTCTTGTAGATGTGATCGGAGCCTTAGTTACAGGATCCATCAGTGGTCGGTGACGTCTTGTAGATGTGATTGGAGCCTTAGTTACAGGATCCATCGCTTGTGGTCGGTGACGTCTTGTAGATGTGATCAGAGCCTTAGTTACAGGATCCATCGGTCGTGGTCGGTAACGTCTTGTAGATGTGATCGGAGCCTTAGTTACAGGATCCATCGGTCGTGGTTGGTGACTTCTTGTAGATGTGATCGGAGCCTTAGTTACAGGATCCATCGCTCGTGGTCGGTGACGTCTTGTATATGTGATCAGAGCCTTAGTTACAGGATCTATCGCTCGTGGTTGGTGATGTTTTGTAGATGTGATCGGGGCCTTAGTTACAGGATCCATCGGTCGTGGTTGGTGACGTCTTGTAGATGTGATCAGAGCCTTAGTTACAGGATCCATCGCTCGTGGTTGGTGATGTTTTGTAGATGTGATCGGGGCCTTAGTTACAGGATCCATCAGTCGTGGTCGGTGTCGTCTTGTAGATGTGATCGGAGCCTTAGTTACAGGATCCATTGGTCGTGGTCGGTGACATCTTGTAGATGTGATCGGAGCCTTAGTTACAGGATCCATCGGTCGTGGTCAGTGACGTCTTGTAGATGTGATCAGAGCCTTAATTACAGGATCCATCGGTCGTGGTTGGTGACGTCTTGTAGATGTGATCGGAGCCTTAGTTACAGGATCCATCGGTCGTGGTCGGTGACGTCTTGTAGATTATTATTATTATTTATTATTATAGCGCCATTTATTCCATGGCGCTTTACATGTGAAAAAGTGGTATAATGCAAGAACAATTACAATAATCTTGAACACAATGTGACAGCGACTGGTACGGGAGGAGCGAGGACCCTGCCCGCGAGGGCTCACAATCTACGAGGGATGGGTGAGGATACAGTAGGTGAGGGTAGAGCTGATCGTGCAGCGGTATGGTGGAGCGGTGGTTACTGCAGGTTGTAGGCTTGTCGGAAGAGGTGGGTCTTCAGGTTCCTTTTGAAGGTTTCCACGGTAGGCGAGAGTCTGATACGTTGGGGTAGAGAGTTCCAGAGTAGGGCGGAAGCACGGGAGAAATCTTGTATACGGTTGTGGGAGGAGGAGATAAGAGGGGAGTAGAGCAGGAGATCTTGTGAGGATCGGAGGTTGCGTACAGGTATGTAATGGGAGACTAGGTCGGAGATATATGGAGGAGACAGGTTGTGAATGGCTTTGTATGTCATGGTTAGGGTTTTGAACTGGAGTCTCTGAGCAATGGGGAGCCAGTGAAGAGATTGACAGAGAGGAGAGGCCGGGGAATAGCGGGGGGACAGGTTGATTAGTCGAGCAGCAGAGTTTAGGATAGATTGGAATGGTGCAAGAGTGTTACAGGGAATGCCACAGAGCAGGAGGTTGCAGTAGTCAAGGCGGGAGATGATGAGGGCGTGCACTAGTGTTTTTGCAGATTCATGGTTTAGGAATGTGCGGATCCGGGAGATATTTTTGAGTTGGAGTCGGCAGCATAGGCGGATTATAATGAGGGCAATCCGGGCGACCGCCCGGGGCCCCGAGCCTGCAGGGGGCCCGCGGCTCCGGGTGGGGTGTCTAATGCCGTATTGCCCTCATTATATGTGCGGGCCGCTGCGGCACATACCGGTAGCAGTGGCGAGAGGGGGCCCGGACCGCTCCCCCAGCAGCGGCCGCCGCTACTTCTTCATCGGCCGGGCCAGCACTGCAGCAGTTAACTTCCCTGTGCTGGCCTGGCCGCGTCACTGCTAGGAGACACGGCCCTGTGCGCGGCCGTGTCTCCTAGCTCTGACGTCACGCAGTGCGCCCCGGCCTGCACTGCTGCAACGGAGAAGAGAGAGAGCAGGCAGGAGGAATGGAGCCGGTGAGTGTGTATGTGTGTGTGTGTGTGCAGGTGTGTGTCTGTGTGGGCAGGTGTGTGTGTGTGTGTCTGTGTGGGCAGGTGTGTGTGTGTGGGCAGGTGTGTGTGCGTGGGCAGGTGTGTGTGTGTATGTGTGTGTGTGTGTGTGTGTGAGGTGCCGTCTCTGGGCTCCACTCTCTCTCTCTGTGTGTGTGTGTGTGTGTGTGAGGCTCCGCTCTCTCTCGCTCTGTGTGTGTGTGAGGCGCCGTCTCTGGACTCCGCTCTCTGTCTCTCTGTGTGTGTGTGTGTGAGGCGATGGCTCTGCGCTCTCTCTGTGTGTGTGTGTGTGTGTGTGTGTGAGGCGACGTCTCTGGGATCCGCTCTCTCTCTCTCTGTGTGTATGTGAGGCGCCGGCTCTGCTCTCTCTTTTTCTCTCTCTCTCTGTGTGTGTGTGTGTGGCGCCGTCTCTGGGCTCCTCTCTCTCTCTCTCTCTGTGAGGCGCCGTCTCTGGGCTCCTCTCTCTCTCTGCGTGTGTGTGAGGCGCCGTCTCTGGGCTCTGCTCTCTCTCTCTTTCTCTCTCTCTGTGTGTGCGTGTGTGAGGCGCCGTCTCTGGACTCCGCTCTCTCTCTCTGCGTGTGTGTGAGGCGCCGTCTCTGGACTCCGCTCTCTCTCTCTATGTGTGTGAGGCGCCGACTCTGGGCTCCGCTCTCTCTCTTTCTGTGTGTATGTGAGGCGCCATCTCTGGGCTCTGCTCTCTCTTTCTCTCTCTCTCTGTGTGTGTGTGTGTGTGAGGCGCCGTCTCTGGACTCCGCTCTCTCTGTGTGTGAGGCGCCGTCTCTGGGCTCCACTCTCTCTGTGTGTGTGTGTGTGTGTGGCGCCGTCTCTGGACTCCGCTCTCTCTCTCTCTGTGTGTGTGTGAGGCGCCGTTTCTGGGCTCCGCTCTCTCTCTCTCTGTGTGTGTATGTGAGGCGCCGTCTCTGGGCTCCGCTCTCTCTCTCTATGTGTGTGAGGCGCCGTCTCTGGGCTCCGCTCTCTCTCTCTGTGTGTATGTGAGGCGCCGTCTCTTGGCTCTGCTCTCTCTGTGCGTGAGTCGCCGTCTCTGGGCTCCGCTCTCTCTGTGTGTGAGGCGCCGTCTCTGGGCTCCGCTCTCTCTGTGTGTGAGGCGCCGTCTCTGGGCACCTCTCTCTCTCTCTCTGTGTATGTGAGGCGCCGTCTCTGGGCTCTGCTCTCTCTCTCTTTCTCTCTCTCTTTCTGTGTGTGTGTGTGAGGCGCCGTCTCTGGGCTCCGCTCTCTCTCTGTGTGTATGTGAGGCGCCGTCTCTTGGCTCTGCTCTCTCTGTGCGTGAGTCGCCGTCTCTGGGCTCCACTCTCTGTGTGTGAGGCGCCTCTTTGGGCTCCGCTCTCTCTCTCTCTCTGTGCATGTGAGGCGGCGTCTCTGGGCTCTGCTCTCTCTCTTTCTCTCTCTGCGTGTGTGAGGCGCTGTCTCTGGGCTCCACTCTTTCTCTCTGTGTGTGTGAGGCGCAGTCTCTGGGCTCGTCTCTCTCTCTCTCTGCGTGTGTGTGAGGCGCCGTCTTTGGGCTATGCGCTCTCTCTCTCTGTGTGTGTGTGAGGCGCTGTCTCTGGGCTCCTCTCTCTCTCTCTGTGTGTGAGGCGCTGTCTTTGGGCTATGCGCTCTCTCTCTCTGTGTGTGTGTGTGTGTGAAGCTCCGCTCTCTCTCGCTCTGTGTGTATGTGTGAGGCGCCGTCTCTGGACTCCGCTCTCTCTCTGCGTGTGTGTGAGGCGCCGTCTTTGGGCTATGCGCTCTCTCTCTCTCTCTGTGTGTGTGTGTGTGTGTGTGTGTGTGTGTGTGTGTGTGTGTGTGTGAGGTGCGGTCTCTGGGCTCCGCTCTCTCTCTGTGTGTGTGAGGCGACGTCTCTGGGCTCTGCGCTCTCTCTCTGTGTGTGTATGTGTGTGTGTGTGTGTGTGTGAGGCGACGTCTCTGGGCTCCGCTCTCTCTCTCTCTGTGTGTGTGTGAGGCGATGTCTCTGGGCTCTGCTCTCTCTCTCTCTGTCTGTGTGTGTGAGGCGCCGTCTCTGGGCTCCTCTCTCTCTCTGTGTGTGAGGCACGTCTCTGGGCTCCGCTCTCTCTCTCTGTGTGTGAGGCGCCGTCTCTGGGCTCCGCTCTCTCTCTCTCTGTGTGTGTGTGTGTGTGTGTGTGTGAGGCGCCGTCCCTGGGCTCTGCTCTCTCTCTCTGTGTGTGTGTGTGTGTGTGTGAGAGGCGCTGTCTGTGTGTGTGTGTGTGGCGACGGCTCTGCTCTCTCTCTCTCTCTGTGTGTGAGGCGCCGTCTCTGGGCTCCGCTCTCTCTCTCTCTGTGTGAGGCGTCGTCTCTGGACTCCGCGCTCTCTCTCTCTCTGTGTGAGGCGCTCTCTGTGGGCTCTGCTCTCTCTGTGTGTGAGGCGTCGTCTGTGAGCTCCTCTCTCTCTCTTTCTGTGTGTGAGGCGTCGTCTGTGGGCTCCGCTCTTTCTATCTCTGTGTGAGGCGTCGTCTGTGGGCCCTGCTCTCTCTCTGTGTGTGTGAGAGGCGCTGTTTGTGTGGCGACGGCTCTGCTCTCTCTCTGTCTGTGTGTAAGACGCCGTCTCTGGGCTCTGCTCTCTCTCTGTGTGTGAGGCGTTGCCTCTGGGCTCCACTCTCTCTCTCTGTGAGGCGCCGTCTCTGGGCTCCGCTCTCTCTCGCTGTGTGTGTGTGAGGCGCTGTCTCTGGGCTCCGCTCTCTCTCTCTGTGAGTCGCCATCTCTGGGCTCCGCGCTCTCTCTCTGTGTGTGTGAGACGCGTCTCTGGGCTCCACTCTCTCTCTGCGTGTATGTGTGTGAGGCGCCGTCTCTGGACTCTGCTCTCTCTTTCTCTGCGTGTGTGTGAGGCGCCGTCTCTGGGCTCTGGGCTCTCTCTCTGTGTGTGTGTGTGTGTGTGTGAGGCGCAGTCTCTGGGCTCCGCTCTCTCTCTCTCTGTGTGTGTGTGTGTGGCGCCGTCTCTGGGCTCTGCTCTCTCTCTCTGTGTGTGTGTGTGTGTGTGTGTGTGTGTGTGTGTGTGTGTGTGTGTGTGTGTGTGAGGCGCCGGCTCTGCTCTCTCTCTCTCTCTCTCTTTCTCTCTCTCTCTGTGTGTGTGTGTGTGAGGCGTCGTCTCTGGGCTCTGCTCTCTCTGTGTGTGAGCCGCCGTCTCTGGGCTCCACTCTCTCTCTCTCTCTCTCTCTGTGTGTGTGTGAGGCGCCGTCTCTGGGCTCCTCTCTCTCTCTCTCTGTGTTTGTGAGGCGCTGTCTCTGGGCTCCGCTCTCTCTCTGCGTGTGTGTGAGGCGCCGTCTTTGGGCTATGCACTCTCTCTGTGTGTGTGTGTGTGAGGCGACGTCTCTGGGCTCCGCTCTCTCTCTCTGTGTGTGAGGCGCCGTCTCTGGGCTTTGCTCTCTCTCTCTGTGTGTGTGTGTGAGGCGCTGTCTCTGGGCTCTGGTCTCTCTCGCTCTGTGTGTGTGAGGCACCGTCTCTGGGCTCTGCGCTCTCACTCTCTCTGTGTGTGAGGCACGTCTCTGGGCTCTGCCCTCTCTCTCTCTGTGTGTGTGTGAGGCGCCGTCTCTGGGCTCCGCTCTCTCTCTCTGTGTGTGAGGCGCCGTCTCTGGAGTCCGCTCCCTCTCTCTGTGCATGTGAGGCACTGTGTCTGGGCTCCGCTCTCTCTCTCTCTGTGTGTATGAGGCACGTTTCTGGGCTCTTCTCTCTCTCTCTCTCTGTGTGTGTGAGGCACTGTCTCTGGGCTCCGCTCTCTGTGTGTGTGTGAGGCGCTGTCTCTGGACTCTGCTCTCTGTGTGTCTGTGAGGTGCCGTCTCTGGGCTCTGCTCTCTCTCGCTGTGTGTGTGTGAGGTGCCATCTCTGGGCTCCGCTCTCTCTCTCTGTGTGTGTGAGGCTCTGTCTCTGGGCTCCGCTCTCTCTCTTTGTGTGTGAGGTACTGTCTCTGGTCTCTGCTCTCTCTCGCTCTGTGTGTGTGTGTGTGTGAGGCGCCATCTCTGGGCTCTGCGCTCTCTCTCTGTGTGTGTGTGAATCGCCGTCTCTGGTCTCTGCTCTCTCTCTCTCTGTGTGTGTGTGAGGCGCCGTCTCTGGGCTCCGCTCTCTCTCTCTCTCTGTGTGTGAGTCGCTGTCTCTGGGCTTTGCTGTCTCTCTCTCTCTGTGTGTGTGTGAGGCATCATCTCTGGGCTCCTCTCTCTCTCTCTCTGTGTGTGAGGCGCCGTCTCTGGGCTCCTCTCTCTCTCTGTGTGTGAGGCACGTTTCTGGGCTCCGCTCTCTCTCGCTCTGTGTGTATGTGTGAGGCGCTGTCTCTGGGCTCCGCTCTCTCTCGCTCTGTGTGTATGTGTGAGGCGCTGTCTCTGGGATCTGCTCTCTCTCTGTGTGTGTGTGAGGCGCCGTCTCTGGACTCCGCTCTCTCTCTCTGTGTGTAAGGCGCCTTCTCTGGACTCCACTCTCTCTCTCTGCGTGTGTGTGAGGCGCCGTCTCTGGGCTTTGCTCTCTCTCTCTCTCTCTCTCTCTCTGTGTGTATGTGAGGCGCCGTCTCTTGGCTCTGCTCACTCTCTCTGTGTGTGAAGCTCTGCTCGCTCTCTATGTGCGTGAGTCGCCGTCTCTGGGCTCCGCTCTGTGTGTGAGGCGCCGTCTCTGGGCTCCGCTCTCTCTGTGTGTGAGGCGCCGTCTCTGGGCTCCACTCTCTCTCTCTATGTGAGGCACGTCTCTGGGCTCCGCTCTCTCTCTGTGCGTGTGTTAGGCGCTGTCTCTGGGCTCCGCTCTCTCTCTGTGTGTGTGTGTGTGTGTGTGTGAGGCGCTTTCTCTGGGCTCCGTTCTTTCTCTGTGTGTGTGAGGCGCTGTCTCTGGGATCTGCTCTCTCTCTCTGTGTGAGGCGTCGTCTCTGGGTTCTGCTCTCTCTCTCTGTGTGTGAGGCGCCGTCTCTGGGCTCCGCTCTCTCTGTGTGTGAGGCTCCGTCTCTGGGCTCCACTTTCCCTCTCTCTCTGTGTGCGAGGCGCCGTCTCTGGGCTCCGCTCTCTCTGTGTGTGAGGCTTCGTCTCTGGGCTCCACTTTCCCTCTCTCTCTGTGTGTGAGGCGCTGTCTCTCCCTCTGTGTGTGTATGTGAGGCGCCGTCTCTCTCTCTGTGTGTGTTTGTGTGTCTGTGTGTGTGAGGCGCCGTCTCTGGGCTCTGCTCTCTCTCTCTGTGTGTGAGGCGTCGTCTCTGGGCTCCACTCTCTCTGTGTGTGTGTGTGCGTGGCGCCGTCTCTGGGCTCCGCTCTCTCTCTGTGTGTGTGTGTGAGGCGCTGTCTCTGGGCTCTGCTCTCTCTCTCTGTGTGTGTGAGGCGCCGTCTCAGGGCTCTGCGCTCTCTGTGTGTGTGTGTGTGTGTGTGTGTGTGAGGCGCCGTCTCTTGGCTCCGCTCTCTCTCTGTGTGTGTGTGTGAGGCGCTGTCTCTGGGCTCTGCTCTCTCTCTCTGTGTGTATGTGAGGCGCCGTCTCTGGGCTCCGCTCTCTCTCTCTGTGTGTGAGGCGCCGTCTCTGGACTCCGCACTCTCTCTCTATGCGTGTGAGGCACTGTCTCTGGGCTCCGCTCTCTCTCTCTGTGTGTGTGAGGCGCTGTCTCTGGGCTCCTCTCTCTTTGTGTGTGTGTGAGGCGCTGTCTCTGGACTCTGATCTCTGTGTGTCTATGAGGCGCCGTCTCTGGGCTCTGCTCTCTCTCGCTCTGTGTGTGTGAGGCGCCGTCTCTGGGCTCCTCTCTCTCTCACTGTGTGTGTGAGGCACTGTCTCTGGGCTCCACTCTCTCTGTGTGTGTGTGAGGTGCTGTCTCTGGGCTCTGCTCTGTGTGTGTGTGTGAGGCGCCGTCTTTGGGCTCTGCTCTGTGTGTGTGTGTGAGGCGTTGCCTCTGGGCTCCAGTCTCTCTCTCTGTGTGTGTGTGTGTGTGTATGCGTGTGTGTGTGTGTGTGTGTGAGGCGCCGTCTCTGGGCTCTGCGCTCTCTCTCTGTGTATGTGAGGTGCTGTCTCTGGGCTCTGCTCTGTGTGTGTGTGTGAGGCGCCGTCTCTGGGCTCTCTCTCGCTCTGTGTGTGTGTGTGAGGCGCCGTCTCTGGGCTCTGCGCTCTCCCTCTCTATGTGTGTGTGTGAGGCGCCATCTCTGGGCTCCGCTCTCTCTCTCTGTGTGTGAGGCACGTTTCTGGGCTCCGCTCTCTCTCGCTCTGTGTGTATGTGTGAGGCGCTGTCTCTGGGCTCCAATCTCTCTCTGTGTGTGAGGCTCCGCTCTCTCTCGCTCTGTATGTATGTGTGAGGCGCCATCTCTGGACTCCGCTCTCTCTCTCTGCGTGTGTGTGAGGCGCCATCTCTGGGCTTTGCTCTCTCTCTCTGTGTGTATGTGAGGCGCCATCTCTTGGCTCTACTCGCTCTCTCTGTGTGTGAGGCTCTGCTCGCTCTCTCTGTGTGTGAGTCGCCGTCTCTGGGCTCCGCTCTGTGTGTGAGGCGCCGTCTCTGGGCTCCGCTCTGTGTGTGAGTCGCCGTCTCTGGGCTCCGCTCTGTGTGTGAGTCGCCGTCTCTGGGCTCCGCTCTGTGTGTGAGGCGCCGTTTCTGGGCTCCACTCTCTCTCTCTCTGTGTGAGGCGCCGTCTCTGGGCTCCGCTCTCTCTCTGTGTGTGTGTGTGTATGTGTGAGGCGCCGTCTCTGGACTTCGCTCTCTCTCTCTGCGTGTGTGTGAGGTGCCGTCTCTGGGTTCCGCTCTCTCTCTCTCTGTGTGTGTATGTGAGGCGCCGTCTCTGGGCTCCTCTCTCTCTCTCTCTCTCTCTCTCTCTCTGTGTGAGGCGCCGTCTCTGGGCTTTGCTCTCTCTCTGTGTGTGTGTGTGTGTGTGTGTGTGCGTGTGTGTGTGTGGCGCTGTCTCTGGGCTCCGCTCTTTCTCTGTGTGTGTGAGGCGCTGTCTCTGGGCTCCGCTCTCTGTGTGTGTGTGTGTGTGTCTCCGCTCTCTCTCCCTCTGTGTGTGTGAGGCACAGTCTCTGGGCTCCGCTCTCTGTGTGTGTGTGTGTGTGTGTGTGTGTGTCTCCGCTCTCTCTCCCTCTGTGTGTGTGAGGCACAGTCTCTGGGCTCTGCTCTCGCGCTCTCTGTGTTTGTGTGTGTGTGGCGCCGTGTCTGGGCTCCGCTCTCTCTCTCTCTGTGTGAGGCGCCGTCTCTGGGCTCCGCTCTCTCTCTCTCTGTGTGAGGCGTCGTCTCTGGGCTCCGCTCTCTCTCTGTGTGTGTGAGGCGCCGTCTCTGGGCTCCGGTCTCTCTCTCTGTGTGTGAGGCGCCATCTCTGGGCTCTGCTCTCTCTCTCTGTGTGTGTGTGTGTGAGGCACTGTCTCTGGGCTCCGCTCTCTCTCTCTCTGTGTGTGTGTGTGAGGCACTGTCTCTGGGCTCCCCTCTCTCTCTGTGTTTGAGTGTGTGAGGCACGTTTCTGGGCTCCGCTCTCTCTGACTCTGTGTGTGTGTCTGTGTGAGGCACCGTCTCTGGGCTCCGCTCTCTCTCTGTGTTTGAGTGTGTGAGGCACGTTTCTGGGCTCCGCTCTCTCTCTGTGTTTGAGTGTGTGAGGCACGTTTCTGGGCTCCGCTCTCTCTCGCTCTGTGTGTGAGGCACACTCTGGGCTCTGCGCTTTCTCTCTCTCGGTGTGTGTCTGAGAGGCGCCGTCTCTGGGCTCCGCTCTCTCTCTCTGTGTGTGAGGCGCCGTCTCTGGGCTCCGCTCTCTCTCTCTGTGTGTGAGGCGCCGTCTCTGGACTCCGCACTCTCTCTCTGTGCGTGTGAGGCACTGTCTCTGGGCTCCGCTCTCTCTGTGTGTGTGTGAGGCGCTGTCTCTGGGCTCCTCTCTCTCTGTGTGTGTGTGAGGCGCTGTCTCTGGGCTCCGCTCTCTCTCTCTGTGTGTGAGGCGCCATCTCTGGGCTCTGCTCTCTCTCTCTCTGTGTGAGGCGTCGTCTCTGGGCTCCGCTCTCTCTCTGTGTGTGTGAGGCGCCGTCTCTGGGCTCCGCTCTCTCTCTCTGTGTGTGAGGCGCCATCTCTGGGCTCTGCTCTCTCTCTGTGTGTGTGTGTGTGTGTGAGGCACTGTCTCTGGGCTCCGCTCTCTCTCTCTCTCTCTGTGTGTGTGTGTGTGTGAGGCACTGTCTCTGGGCTCCGCTCTCTCTCTGTGTTTGAGTGTGTGAGGCACGTTTCTGGGCTCCGCTCTCTCTCGCTCTGTGTGTGTGTCTGTGTGAGGCACCGTCTCTGGGCTCTGCGCTTTCTCACTCTCTCTGTGTGTGAGGCACGTCTCTGGGCTCTGCGCTTTCTCTCTCTCGGTGTGTGTCTGTGAGGCGCCGTCTCTGGGCTCTCTCTCGCTCTGTGTGTGTGTGTGAGGCGCCGTCTCTGGGCTCTGCGCTCTCCCTCTCTATGTGTGTGTGTGAGGCGCCATCTCTGGGCTCCGCTCTCTCTCTCTGTGTGTGAGGCACGTTTCTGGGCTCCGCTCTCTCTCGCTCTGTGTGTATGTGTGAGGCGCTGTCTCTGGGCTCCAATCTCTCTCTGTGTGTGAGGCTCCGCTCTCTCTCGCTCTGTATGTATGTGTGAGGCGCCATCTCTGGACTCCGCTCTCTCTCTCTGCGTGTGTGTGAGGCGCCATCTCTGGGCTTTGCTCTCTCTCTCTGTGTGTATGTGAGGCGCCATCTCTTGGCTCTACTCGCTCTCTCTGTGTGTGAGGCTCTGCTCGCTCTCTCTGTGTGTGAGTCGCCGTCTCTGGGCTCCGCTCTGTGTGTGAGGCGCCGTCTCTGGGCTCCGCTCTGTGTGTGAGTCGCCGTCTCTGGGCTCCGCTCTGTGTGTGAGTCGCCGTCTCTGGGCTCCGCTCTGTGTGTGAGGCGCCGTTTCTGGGCTCCACTCTCTCTCTCTCTGTGTGAGGTGCCGTCTCTGGGCTCCGCTCTCTCTCTGTGTGTGTGTGTGTGTGTGTATGTGTGAGGCGCCGTCTCTGGACTTCGCTCTCTCTCTCTGCGTGTGTGTGAGGTGCCGTCTCTGGGTTCCGCTCTCTCTCTCTCTCTGTGTGTATGTGAGGCGCCGTCTCTGGGCTCCTCTCTCTCTCTCTCTCTCTCTCTCTCTGTGTGAGGCGCCGTCTCTGGGCTTTGCTCTCTCTCTGTGTGTGTGTGTGTGTGTGTGTGTGCGTGTGTGTGTGTGTGTGTGTGTGGCGCTGTCTCTGGGCTCCGCTCTTTCTCTGTGTGTGTGAGGCGCTGTCTCTGGGCTCCGCTCTCTGTGTGTGTGTGTGTGTGTCTCCGCTCTCTCTCCCTCTGTGTGTGTGAGGCACAGTCTCTGGGCTCCGCTCTCTGTGTGTGTGTGTGTGTGTGTGTGTCTCCGCTCTCTCTCCCTCTGTGTGTGTGAGGCACAGTCTCTGGGCTCTGCTCTCGCGCTCTCTGTGTTTGTGTGTGTGTGTGGCGCCGTGTCTGGGCTCCGCTCTCTCTCTCTCTGTGTGAGGCGCCGTCTCTGGGCTCCGCTCTCTCTCTCTCTGTGTGAGGCGTCGTCTCTGGGCTCCGGTCTCTCTCTGTGTGTGTGAGGCGCCGTCTCTGGGCTCCGCTCTCTCTCTCTGTGTGTGAGGTGCCATCTCTGGGCTCTGCTCTCTCTCTCTGTGTGTGTGTGTGTGAGGCACTGTCTCTGGGCTCCGCTCTCTCTCTCTCTGTGTGTGTGTGTGAGGCACTGTCTCTGGGCTCCCCTCTCTCTCTGTGTTTGAGTGTGTGAGGCACGTTTCTGGGCTCCGCTCTCTCTGACTCTGTGTGTGTGTCTGTGTGAGGCACCGTCTCTGGGCTCCGCTCTCTCTCTGTGTTTGAGTGTGTGAGGCACGTTTCTGGGCTCCGCTCTCTCTCTGTGTTTGAGTGTGTGAGGCACGTTTCTGGGCTCCGCTCTCTCTCGCTCTGTGTGTGAGGCACACTCTGGGCTCTGCGCTTTCTCTCTCTCGGTGTGTGTCTGAGAGGCGCCGTCTCTGGGCTCCGCTCTCTCTCTCTGTGTGTGAGGCGCCGTCTCTGGACTCCGCACTCTCTCTCTGTGCGTGTGAGGCACTGTCTCTGGGCTCCGCTCTCTCTGTGTGTGTGTGAGGCGCTGTCTCTGGGCTCCTCTCTCTCTGTGTGTGTGTGAGGCGCTGTCTCTGGGCTCCGCTCTCTCTCTCTGTGTGTGAGGCGCCATCTCTGGGCTCTGCTCTCTCTCTCTCTGTGTGAGGCGTCGTCTCTGGGCTCCGCTCTCTCTCTGTGTGTGTGAGGCGCCGTCTCTGGGCTCCGCTCTCTCTCTCTGTGTGTGAGGCGCCATCTCTGGGCTCTGCTCTCTCTCTCTGTGTGTGTGTGTGTGTGAGGCACTGTCTCTGGGCTCCGCTCTCTCTCTCTCTCTCTGTGTGTGTGTGTGTGAGGCACTGTCTCTGGGCTCCGCTCTCTCTCTGTGTTTGAGTGTGTGAGGCACGTTTCTGGGCTCCGCTCTCTCTCGCTCTGTGTGTGTGTCTGTGTGAGGCACCGTCTCTGGGCTCTGCGCTTTCTCACTCTCTCTGTGTGTGAGGCACGTCTCTGGGCTCTGCGCTTTCTCTCTCTCGGTGTGTGTCTGTGAGGCGCCGTCTCTGGGCTCCGCTCTCTCTCTCTGTGTGTGAGGCGCCGTCTCTGGACTCCGCACTCTCTCTCTGTGCGTGTGAGGCACTGTCTCTGGGCTCCACTCTCTCTCTCTGTGTGTGTGTGAGGCGCTGTCTCTGGACTCTGCTCTCTGTGTGTCTGTGAGGCGCCGTCTCTGGGCTCTGCTCTCTCTCGCTCTGTGTGTGTGAGGCGCCGTCTCTGGGCTCCGCTCTCTCTCACTGTGTGTGTGAGGCGCTGTCTCTGGGCTCCACTCTCTCTGTGTGTGTGTGAGGTGCTGTCTCTGGGCTCCGCTCTCTCTCGCTCTGTGTGTGTGTGTGAGGCGCCGTCTTTGGGCTCTGCTCTCTCTCGCTCTGTGTGTGTGTGTGAGGCGCCGTCTCTGGGCTCTGCGCTCTCTCTCTCTGTGTGAGGCGTTGCCTCTGGGCTCCAGTCTCTCTCTCTCTGTGTGTGTGTGTGTGTGTGTGTGTGTGTGTGTGTGTGAGGCGCCTTTTCTGGGCTCTGCACTCTCTCTCTGTGTATGTGAGGTGCTGTCTCTGGGCTCTGCTCTGTGTGTGTGTGTGAGGCGCCGTCTCTGGGCTCCGCTCTCTCTCTCTGTGTGTGAGGTGCCGTCTCTGGGTTCCGCTCTCTCTCTCTGTGTGTGAGGCACTGTCTCTGGGCTCCGCTCTCTCTGTGTGTGAGGCGCTGTCTCTGGGCTCCTCTCTCTCTGTGTGTGTGTGAGGCGCTGTCTCTGGACTCTGCTCTCTGTGTGTCTGTGAGGCGTCGTCTCTGGACTCTGCTCTCTCTCTGTGTGTGTGTGAGGCGCTGTCTCTGGGCTCTGCTCTCTCTCTCTCTCTGTGTGTATGTGAGGCGCCGTCTCTGGGTTCCGCTCTCTCTCTCTCTCTCTGTGTGTGAGACGCTGTCTCTGGGCTCCGCTCTCTCTCGCTCTGTGTGTGTGTCTGTGTGAGGCACCGTCTCTGGGCTCTGCGCTTTCTCACTCTCTCTGTGTGTGAGGCACGTCTCTGGGCTCTGCGCTTTCTCTCTCTCGGTGTGTGTCTGTGAGGCGCCGTCTCTGGGCTCCTCTCTCTCTCTCTGTGTGTGAGGCGCCGTCTCTGGACTCCGCACTCTCTCTCTGTGCGTGTGAGGCACTGTCTCTGGGCTCCACTCTCTCTCTGTGTGTGTGTGTGAGGCGCTGTCTCTGGGCTCCTCTCTCTCTGTGTGTGTGTGAGGCGCTGTCTCTGGACTCTGCTCTCTGTGTGTCTGTGAGGCGCCGTCTCTGGGCTCTGCTCTCTCTCGCTCTGTGTGTGTGAGGCGCCGTCTCTAGGCTCCTCTCTCTCTCACTGTGTGTGTGAGGCGCTGTCTCTGGGCTCCACTCTCTCTGTGTGTGTGTGAGGCGCTGTCTCTGGGCTCTGCTCTGTGTGTGTGTGTGAGGCGCCGTCTTTGGGCTCTGCTCTCTCTCGCTCTGTGTGTGTGTGTGAGGCGCCGTCTCTGGGCTCTGCGCTCTCTCTCTCTGTGTGAGGCGTTGCCTCTGGGCTCCAGTCTCTCTCTGTGTGTGTGTGTGTGTGTGTGTGTGTGCGTGTGTGAGGCGCCTTTTCTGGGCTCTGCACTCTCTCTCTGTGTATGTGAGGTGCTGTCTCTGGGCTCTGCTCTGTGTGTGTGTGTGAGGCGCCGTCTCTGGGCTCCGCTCTCTTTCTCTGTGTGTGAGGTGCCGTCTCTGGGCTCCGCTCTCTCTCTCTGTGTGTGAGGCACTGTCTCTGGGCTCCGCTCTCTCTCTCTCTCTCTGTGTGTGTGAGGCGCTGTCTCTGGGCTCCTCTCTCTCTGTGTGTGTGTGAGGCGCTGTCTCTGAACTCTGCTCTCTGTGTGTCTGTGAGGCGCCATCTCTGGGCTCTGCTCTCTCTCGCTCTGTGTCGCTGTCTCTGGGCTCCAATCTCTCTCTGTGTGTGAGGCTCCGCTCTCTCTCGCTCTGTGTGTATGTGTGAGGCGCCGTCTCTGGACTCCGCTCTCTCTCTCTGCGTGTGTGTGAGGCGCCGTCTCTGGGCTTTGCTCTCTCTCTCTGTGTATGTGAGGCGCCGTCTCTTGGCTCTACTCGCTCTCTCTGTGTGTGAGACTCTGCTCGCTCTCTCTGTATGTGAGTCACCGTCTCTGGGCTCCGCTCTGTGTGCGAGGCGCCGTCTCTGGGCTCCGCTCTCTCTGTGTGTGAGGCGCCGTTTCTGGACTCCACTCTCTCTCTCTCTGTGTGAGGCGCCGTCTCTGGGCTCCGCTCTTTCTCTGTGTGTGAGAGGCGCTGTCTCCGCTCTCTCTCCCTCTGTGTGTGTGAGGCACAGTCTCTGGGCTCTGCTCTCGCGCTCTTTGTGTGTGTGTGGCGCCGTCTCTGGGCTCCGCTCTCTCTCTCTCTGTGTGTGTGTGTGAAGCACTGTCTCTGGGCTCCGCTCTCTCTCTCTCTCTGTGTGTGTGTGTGTGAGGCACTGTCTCTGGGCTCCGCTCTCTCTCTGTGTTTGTGTGTGTGAGGCACGTTTCTGGGCTCCGCTCTCTCTCTCTGCGTGAGGCCCTGTCTGTGGGCTCCGCTCTCTCTCGCTCTGTGTGTATGTGTGAGGCGCCGTCTCTGGGCTATGCGCTCTCTCTCTCTGTGTGTGTGCGTGAGGTGACGTCTCTGGGCTCCGCTCTCTCTCTCTGTGTGTGAGGCGCCGTCTCTGCTTTGCTCTCTCTCTCTGTGTGTGTGAGGCACGTCTCTGGGCTCCACTCTCTCTCTCTCTCTCTCTCTGTGTATGTGTGAGGCGCCGTCTCTGGACTCCGCTCTCTCTCTCTGCGTGTGTGTGAGGCGCCGTCTCTGGGCTCCGCTCTCTCTCTCTGTGTGAGGCGCCGTCTCTGGACTCCGCTCTCTCTCTCTGCGTGTGTGTGAGGCGCCGTCTTTTGGCTCCGCTCTCTCTCTCTGTGTGAGGCGCCGTCTCTGGGCTCCGCTCTCTCTCTCTGTGTGTGAGGCGTCGTCTCTGGGCTCCGCTCTCTCTCTCTCTGTGTGTGAGGCGTCGTCTCTGGGCTCCGCTCTCTCTCTCTCTGTGTGTGAGGCGTCGTCTCTGGGCTCCGCTCTCTCTCTCTCTGTGTGAGGCGTCGTCTGTGGGCTCCGCTCTCTCTCTCTGTGTGAGGCGCCGTCTGTGGGCTCCGCTCTCTCTCTTTCTGTGTGTGAGGCGTCGTCTGTGGGCTCCTCTCTCTCTCTTTCTGTGTGTGAGGCGTCGTCTGTGGGCTCTGCTCTCTCTCTCTGTGTGTGTGGCGTCGTCTCTGGGCTCTGCTCTCTCTCTCTCTGTGTGTGTGGCGCAGTCTCTGGGCTCTGCTCTCTCTCTCTGTGTGTGTGTGGCGCCGTCTCTGGGCTCTGCTCTCTCCCTCTCTCTCTCTCTGTGTGTGTGTGAGGCGCCGTCTCTGGGCTCTGCTCTCTCTCTCTGTGTGAGGCGCCGTCTCTGGACTCTGCTCTGTGTGTGTGTGTGTGTGTGTGTGTGAGGCGCAGTCTCTGGGCTCTGCTCTCTCTCTCTGTGTGTGTGTGGCGCCGTCTCTGGGCTCTGCTCTCTCCCTCTCTCTCTCTCTGTGTGTGTGTGAGGCGCCGTCTCTGGGCTCTGCTCTCTCTCTCTCTGTGTGAGGCGCCGTCTCTGGGCTCTGTTCTCTCTCTGTTTGTGTGGCGCCGTCGTCTCTGGGCTCTGCTTTTTCTCTGTGTGTGTGTGTTGTTGAGGTGCCATCTCTGGGCTCCACGGTCTCTGTGTGTGTGTGAGGAGTTGTTATGGTTAATATTTTATATCTGGCTTCATTATTATTTAGAACAACAATTATACCTTTTCTATGTCTTTAGTCTGTGCTTAAAACTTGCATCATGGAATCTCTGACTAAGTTACTGGTTTCCTGTGAATTCCCTGACGAGAAGGTTTTATGTTGGGCCATGTCGCTGTCTCTGTGTCGCTGTCTCTGGGCTCCAATCTCTCTCTGTGTGTGAGGCTCCGCTCTCTCTCGCTCTGTGTGTATGTGACGCACCCCTGGGCCTGTGTCGCGCAGCGTTGCGCACGCGGGAGCTTACCCGGAGCCGGATCTGTTGAGGGTAGTAGTCTCGTGGCGGTGACCCGGTCCGTGCCCAGGGGGTCAGACTAAGTGGCGCTGTATTCGCGGTAGATGTTGGACGACTACGCCACCCGTTGAATGCAGCTATGGAGCTGCCGCTGCAGGGCAGACCGCTGAGGCCGGTGGTAGGATTGTGCAGCGTGATAGTATAACCCCCAACGGGAGGGGTATGGCCTCAGGGCAGCCAACGTGGACGATGGGGGTAGCAGGAACCACTCGGAGACGGTACGGCGTAGTTCAGGGTCTTTACTGGTGACAAAGATAGACCCTCCCGGAGTACTGGCTAGCGATTGGGGCCTGGTCAGTCCTTGAGCAGATGGGATCTCCCCTGGCCAGGCGGAGTTGTAGGCCTCCCAAACTAACTGTACTCTTCTGGCTACCTTGCTAGAGGCGGGTAAAAGTAGCCCACGTCCCTGAGTGTGCCGTGTGGTGCTCACCCGTATGGCCGGTGACTCGGGGCCTTCTAGTAGCTTCCGCTCCACGACGGCGGTGCTGGTCCCCTGCGTGTGACCGTGCCTTCGGGTTTCTTGGCCAGAGGACCTGGAATCCCCTGCCTGACGGATTCTGCTGCTGGGTAGGAGTTAGTCCCCACAGCCTCGGACTCCGGGTCCGGTAAGAAATCTTCTCAGTCAGGGCGAGCTCTGCAGCTGCCAGCCCCTGACTCCTTGTAACACTGCTCCCACTGAGCTCCTGATGTTTTGTTCCTATATTTGCTTCTTTTCTCTGTCTCTACTTCTTCTCTACTCACTAACCCTGCCTCAGCCCCAGGTTTATATAGGGGAAGTTCTTCCCCTCCCAGGAGTGGGCAGGAGGTGTGGCATGCATAGGATTCCTGACCAAGAGACCTCCCACCTGCTCTCAGACATAACATTGCTGTTACTGTGGAAACCAGACCCCTGGGGTGCCACATATGTGTGAGGCGCCGTCTCTGGACTCCGCTCTCTCTCTCTGCGTGTGTGTGAGGCGCCGTCTCTGGGCTTTGCTCTCTCTCTCTCTTTGTGTATGTGAGGCGCCGTCTCTTGGCTCTACTCGCTCTCTCTGTGTGTGAGACTCTGCTCGCTCTCTCTGTATGTGAGTCACCGTCTCTGGGCTCCGCTCTGTGTGCGAGGCGCCGTCTCTGGGCTCCGCTCTCTCTGTGTGTGAGGCGCCGTTTCTGGGCTCCACTCTCTCTCTCTCTGTGTGAGGCGCCGTCTCTGGGCTTTGCTCTCTCTGTGTGTGAGGCGCCGTTTCTGGGCTCCACTCTCTCTCTCTCTGTGTGAGGCGCCGTCTCTGGGCTTTGCTCTCTCTCTGTGTGTGTGTATGTGTGTGTGTGTGTGGCGCTGTCTCTGGGCTCCGCTCTTTCTCTGTGTGTGAGAGGCGCTGTCTCCGCTCTCTCTCCCTCTGTGTGTGTGAGGCACAGTCTCAGGGCTCTGCTCTCGCGCTCTCTGTGTTTGTGTGTGTGTGGCGCCGTCTCTTGGCTCCGCTCTCTCTCTCTCTGTGTGTGTGTGTGAGGCACTGTCTCTGGGCTCCGCTCTCTCTCTCTCTCTCTCTCTCTGTGTGTGTGTGTGTGAGGCACTGTCTCTGGGCTCCGCTCTCTCTCTGTGTTTGTGTGTGTGAGGCACGTTTCTGGGCTCCGCTCTCTCTCTCTGCGTGAGGCCCTGTCTGTGGGCTCCGCTCTCTCTCGCTCTGTGTGTATGTGTGAGGCGCCGTCTCTGGGCTATGCGCTCTCTCTCTCTGTGTGTGTGCGTGAGGTCACGTCTCTGGGCTCCGCTCTCTCTCTCTGTGTGTGAGGCGCCGTCTCTGCTTTGCTCTCTCTCTCTGTGTGTGTGAGGCACGTCTCTGGGCTCCACTCTCTCTCTCTCTTTGTGTATGTGTGAGGCGCCGTCTCTGGACTCCGCTCTCTCTCTCTGCGTGTGTGTGAGGCGCCGTCTCTGGGCTCCGCTCTCTCTCTCTGTGTGAGGCGCCGTCTCTGGACTCCGCTCTCTCTCTCTGCGTGTGTGTGAGGCGCCGTCTTTTGGCTCCGCTCTCTCTCTCTGTGTGAGGCGCCGTCTCTGGGCTCCGCTCTCTCTCTCTGTGTGTGAGGCGTCGTCTCTGGGCTCCGCTCTCTCTCTCTCTGTGTGTGAGGCGTCGTCTCTGGGCTCCGCTCTCTCTCTCTCTCTGTGTGTGAGGCGTCGTCTCTGGGCTCCGCTCTCTCTCTCTCTGTGTGAGGCGTCGTCTGTGGGCTCCGCTCTCTCTCTCTGTGTGAGGCGCCGTCTGTGGGCTCTGCTCTCTTTCTCTGTGTGTGAGGCGTCGTCTGTGGGCTCCGCTCTCTCGCTTTCTGTGTGTGAGGCGTCGTCTGTGGGCTCCGCTCTCTCTCTTTCTGTGTGTGAGGCGTCGTCTGTGGGTTCCTCTCTCTCTCTTTCTGTGTGTGAGGCGTCGTCTGTGGGCTCTGCTCTCTCTCTCTGTGTGTGTGGCGTCGTCTCTGGGCTCTGCTCTCTCTCTCTCTGTGTGTGTGGCGCAGTCTCTGGGCTCTGCTCTCTCTCTCTGTGTGTGTGTGGCGCCGTCTCTGGGCTCTGCTCTCTCCCTCTCTCTCTGTGTGTGTGTGAGGCGCCGTCTCTGGGCTCTGCTCTCTCTCTCTCTGTGTGAGGCGCCGTCTCTGGGCTCTGCTCTGTGTGTGTGTGTGTGTGTGTGTGAGGCGCAGTCTCTGGGCTCTGCTCTCTCTCTCTGTGTGTGTGTGGCGCCGTCTCTGGGCTCTGCTCTCTCCCTCTCTCTCTCTCTGTGTGTGTGTGAGGCTCCGTCTCTGGGCTCTGCTCTCTCTCTCTCTGTGTGAGGCGCCGTCTCTGGGCTCTGCTCTGTGTTTGTGTGTGTGTGTGTGTGTGAGGCGCTGTCTCTGGGCTCTGCTCTCTCTCTCTCTGTGTGTGTGTGTGTGTGTGGCGCCGTCTCTGGGCTCAGCTCTCTCTCTCTGTGTGAGGCGCCGTCTCTGGGCTCTGCTCTCTCTCTGTTTGTGTGGCGCCGTCGTCTCTGGGCTCTGCTTTTTCTCTGTGTGTGTGTGTTGTTGAGGTGCCGTCTCTGGGCTCCACGGTCTCTGTGTGTGTGTGAGGAGTTGTTATGGTTAATATTTTATATCTGGCTTTATTATTTAGAACAACAATTATACCTTTTCTATGTCTTTAGTCTCTGCTTAAAACTTGCATCATGGAATCTCTGACTAAGTTACTGGTTTCCTGTGAATTCCCTGACGAGAAGGTTTTATGTTGGGCCATGGGAAGTGTGTTATCACTGATGGTCTATTTCGGTTTCCTGTTCAGTTGCATGTAACAGTTGTGGTTCCGCTTTCTCTAGCTAATAAATATGGTGAGTCTTAGCCGTCACACAGAAGACTCTACCTGCTGATAATACACATCGCGTGTATTTTGTCTCCCTCCCTTCATCGAATTATTTTCATTTGAATCTCACTGGCAAGGTGAAGACCCTTTGCTGTCTATTACAAAGTTCTCCCTAAAGAAAAAGGGTCACCACAACAGGCGCGGTCTCTGGCCTTCTCTCTCTCTTTGTGTGTGAGGCGCTGTCTCTGGGCTCAGCTCTCTCTCTGTGTGTGAGGCGCCGTCTCTTGGCTCAGCTCTCTCTCTGTGTGTGTGAGGAGCCGTCTCTTGGCTCAGCTCTCTGTGTGTGTGAGGAGCCGTCTCTTGGCTCAGCTCTCTCTCTGTGTGTGAGGCGCAGTGTCTGGGCTCAGCTCTCTCTCTGTGTGTGAGGCGCAGTCTCTGGGCTCAGCTCTCTGTGTGTGAGGCGCAGTCTCTGGGCTCAGCTCTCTCTCTGTGTGTGAGGCACAGTCTCTGGGCTCAGCTCTCTCTCTCTGTGTGTGAGGCGCCGTCTCTTGGCTCAGCTCTCTCTCTGTGTGTGAGGCACAGTCTCTGGGCTCAGCTCTCTCTCTCTGTGTATGAGGCGCTGTCTCTGGGCTCAGCTCTCTCTCTGTGTGTGTGAGGCGCCGTCTCTTGGCTCAGCTCTTTCTCTGTGTGTGAGGCGCAGTCTCTGGGCTCTGCTCTTTCTCTGTGTGTGAGGTGCTGTCTCTGGCCTCTGCTCTTTCTCTGTGTGTGAGGTGCCGTCTCTGGCCTCTACCCACTACATAACCCAGGTATATGGCTTCTTTCCCCGTGGCACATTTCTTCCGGTTTATTGAAAGCCCCACCTTCCATAGAGCATCAAACTATGCCTGGACCTTTTCCAGATGACTCTCCCAGTCCTGGCTGAAAATAACTATATCGTCCAGGTATGCCGCAGCATATTGCTTATGGGGAGCAAGGATTCAATCCATAGCTCTCTGGAAGGTTGCAGGAGCACCCTGCCGTCCAAACGGCATTCAGACATACTGGAGGCATCCATCCGGAGTAGAAAACGCAGTCTTCTCCTTGACTCCCTGTGCCATAGGGATCTGCCAATATCCCTTTGTCAACTCCAAGGTGGTTATGTACCTTGCAAGCCCACGTCTCTCGATCAGCTCTTAGACGCGTGGCATGGGATATGCGTAGAATTTGGAGACCTCATTCAACTTCCGATAGTCATTGCAGAACCTCCATTCACCATCGGGCTTTGGGACTAGGACAATCGGACTCGACCAGCCACTCTTAGATTCTTCAATGACCCCGAGTTTCAACATATGCTCCACCTCATTGGAGATCACTTCTCGTCGGGCCTCCAGGATTCGATAGGGCTTCACGTTTACGCGTACATGTGGCTCCGTCAGAACTTTGTGTTCTAAGACCTTTGTGCAACCCGGTAATTCAGAGAACAGATCATAACAATAGGACCCCCTGGGGGCACTCCTGTAGCGTTGGTGTCTGGGTGCAGGTTTTGGAGCGCCCCTGATGTTTGTGCAATCTCAAGCAGCCAGACACGCAGGTGAACTTCTAAACATAACAATTTTACTGAAGGAGGTAACGGGGTACAGTCTCTCTTACAGGCAAAGTTCACAGTGTATTGTGCATATGAAAGTAATGGTTCTCTCCTCATGAGACAAGCATTGTTATGGCCTCTCAGGGCGGCTGGAGCAGAGGTCTCTTCACTTGCTAGTAGAGGAAATGCTCTGCGCAGTCCAAGAAATATTACACTGATGGAGGGACCTTCACAGATTGGCTCTCTGTAGAAAACACACTAAAGTGTGGATGTACTCACAGTGTTTAGCCCACCGTTCCCTCTCGCAGGGGGTAGGTTTACACAAAGTCAGTGGCATGGCAGCCATGTGGATCTGGTCCTGGCTATAAGCGATCAGGATAACCAGCGTTCAGGAGAGCCCATGTACATTGTTCTCTCTCCTGACTGGAAGAGGCTTCACTCTTTTGTGAAAGAGATTATGTGAGGAACAATGTCCCCTCAGTGTAGACTGGCATTGAAAACTCCTCTCTGAGAGAATAATGTCTGTCCTAAGTCTTCCTGAGGCATCAGGAGCCGCCCACAACTGGTCTGTACCAGCGTTCAGTCAGAGTGAGACCCCCGAGCTGGGGCCGTTGCTATGGCGGCTTGTTGCGAGGAGAACTTAACTTTCATATATACACATTGGCAAGTAAATGGCAGCAAAGTACAATTTACAATGCAATGCCCTACATTCCCCAACTCAGAACACCCCAACAAACCCACTACCACACTACAACGGTCTCACTCAGCAGCAATAGAACGGGCACCGGGATTATAGGGATTGTACTCACTCAGGTGCCATGAGAGGCAAACAGGGCATATGTCAGCTGATTATTACATCTGACATGTGCCCGCAACAGCCGTGGGTGGAATCGCGATCCATCAGCGGCTGTTAACTAGTTAAATGCCGCTGTCAATCTCCGACAACGACATTTAACTCGCGCAAACCAGATGCGCGTTGTTAGCCCCGCCCATTGGTGACCCCGTCACATGATCACGGGTCACCGATGGGTTGGCATGACAACCCGAGGTCTGCAGCAGACCCCTGTGGTTGTCATGTCAAGTTTGCTATGAGCGCCGCCCAGTGGTCGGCGTGCGTAGCAAGTGAGCACATCTGCTGCATGCAGGCGATCTGGTTGTCGCCTGTATGTAGCAGAGCCGATCAGGCAACTGCTGCTTCTAGCAAAAAATAAGCCTTCACACGGCCATATTGACCATAAAATTTATGGCTCTGGAACAAGGGGAGCAAAAAATTAAAACGCAAAAACGGAAAATGCTCTGGTCATGAAGAGGTTAATAACTAGACAATGGAGACACAAACTCTGGAACATTCTCAGAAAAATCCTTTGAACCGAGGATGCTGCTTCCTTGGACCAATGGCGGCCCCTGCACTGCTCTGCCCCTGCGGAAATAGATCTCAAGCTGACAGTCTTTTTCCCCAGCAGAAATCCTGTTTTAATCACCTGTCCATGCGAGAAGGTCTGTGCTTCAAAAAGGAGATGAGGTGCTCTCGCTCTCTCTAGCTATAATTAGTTTTCTCTCTTTCCCATATGTTTATTGTGAGGGGGACATGTCCATGGAGATGTGTTATGGATTTTAATCTCTCTCTGACGGTGACCTTCCAAAAGTTTTTTTATTAGCTTGGAAGCAAGGACACTTCTGTGAAACCAAACTGTCCACTTAGGAAGCAACACTGATTGACAATCAATTTCACAGGCTGTTGTGCAAATGGAATAGACAATAGATGGAAATTATTGGCAATTATCAAGACACCCTCAATAAAAGGAGTGGTTCTGCAGGTGGGGACCACAAACCACATCTCAGTACCAATGCTTTCTGGCTGATGTTTTGGTCACTTTTGAATGTTGGTTGTGCTTTCACACTCGTGGTAGCATGAGAAGGACTCTACAACCCACAGAAGTTGCTCAGGTAGTGCAGCTCGTCCAGGATGGCACATCAATGCGAGCTGTGGCAAGAAGGTTTGCTGTGTCTGTCAGCGTAGTGTCCAGAGGCTGGAGGCGCTACCAGGAGACAGGCCAGTACACCAGGAGACATGGAAGGGGCCGTAGGAGGGCAACAACCCAGCAGCTGGACCGCTACCTCCGCCTTTGTGCAAGGAGGAACAGGAGGAGCACTGCCAGAGCCCTGAAAAATGACCTCCAGCAGGCCACAAATGTGCATGTGTCTGCACAAACGGTTAGAATCCGACTCCATGAGGGTGGTATGAGGGCCCGACGTCCACAGATGGGGGTTGTGCTCACAGCCCAACACCGCGAAAGAAACTTGGCATTTGCCACAGAACACCAGGATTGCCAAAGTTGCCACTGGCGCACTGTGCTCTTCACAGATGAAAGCAGGCTCACACTGAGCACATGTGACAGACGTGACAGAGACTGGAGACGCCGTGGAGAGCGATCTTCTGCCTGCAGCATACATCGACACCTGGAGAGCAAACCCGCAGTCCATGGGTTCAGCAGTAAGGGGGTAGTTGGCACTGCCGGCACCTGATAGCAGTGGCCCCGCTAGTCCACCAGACCGGTTTAGGGGAAACTGGTCTACTGCCACCCTAAGTTCGGAGAACCTCCTCTATGTGGGCTTGGTTCTGACTGATCCCAGCAAAGGGTCTTGTCCCATTTCCAGGCTCACTAGCTTGAAGGGCCCAGTGAGATACCTACAGTGGGGCAGAGTCCCGTACCAAGTCCTGGGTGACCATATAACGTTTTATCAGGCTAACCACCTCATCTAGGTTGCCTGAGTCCCCTTGCCTCACTCAGTGCTGTATGTTTACTGGCAGAGTTCACACCCACCGGTCGACTGCTAGCCTCTCTACCATCTGGGCTAGGCTCAAGGTCTTAAACAGGAGACATTTTTTTACTTGATTCAGCAAGTTATATGTCTGAGACCTAGCAGGTCAGGTCTCTACATAGGTCCACTGGTACACTCGCTGTGCCCGTACATAAATATTAACACCCATCCGGGCAAGTATCTCACCTTTTGAGTTTCCCATAGTACTGGGCATCCTCCCAGGTGAAGTCAAAATAAGCTTTCTGGGCGTCTCCCATCAGGCATGGGCCCACCACTCAGCCCACTGGGAGATCAGCAAAGTCCCCCGCCCTGCCTTCGAACACGGTGAGAAAGGATTTCCGGTTGTCCTCTGGACTCAACTTCCTCAGCGCCGACTTAACTTTGTCCCGGGCTTCGGGAAGGACCGGGGGTCGAGGGTGAAGACGTCTCGACAATCTGTTGTAGAATCAAGTTGTTAGTCTGCTGCTATTGCATATGGGAGAGGACCAACTGCTTCAGGAGTTCCTCCATCTTGTCTGCGGGCCTGAGTTGTAGCGTAGCTGGCTTAATCACAGGCATGCAGTTTTCTTTGCAGTATGCCTCACTTCACACTGCCCACATTCCCCACCATATGTAAGACAGAGGCTTTCACGTCCGTGCAGTAATGAGGCAGTGACCCAAAAAAGTTCAACCTAAATGTCTTTATTTACCAACTTACGAAAATAAATCCAAACTTTATCATCCGATTCGCATACGGAACGTCCGTATCAGTCTGTTGCCGTGGGCGACTGCACCACCGTATACTCGTGGGTGCTGCAATGGCTTTGCTCTCTCTGCTCTGGTCTGTGTTTAGTCTCACACAAATAGGCATATACAGAGCCTCCTGCTCTGCTGCTTGCAAAGCAACACTGACACACCCAACACTTACCGAATAGTTTAAATGTGAACCGCGGCCATGGGCCACGCCCAAGACCCGGACTGGAGGGAGATATTTCTCCCACTACCTTCCTACAGATCTCTCCAAAAATACAGCTGTGGCTGTAATTACAATGCTCTCCAGCGGGTTCAGTATGTTTCTGTTACGGATCCGGGTGGTGGAACCTCTGTGCCGCGGTGCAAGGAGGGACCAGAGGGGCGTAACAAGGTATCAACTCGGACTGACCAAGGTCGTGCAGCGGCTCAATCAACTCCATGAACCAGGGAAGGACCGAGCAGAGGGACCAGGTGCTACTCTGGACCAGTCCTTGTATGATAGCAGGTGACTCCCATGGGTCAGAAGGCAGGGACTGACTGGTACAGCAGATGAGCACGGCAGGCAGGCTGACGGGTAACACCATGGGTAACTGGCAGGAGCCTCCAGGTAGGCTGGCTGGTAGGCACAGCAGGTAACTGGCACTTTCTCCGGGTAGGCAGGCAAGCCTGGCCCGTAGCCAGACTGGCGGGTTAGGACCGTAGGCAGACCGTCGGGCTGGAGATTGTACTTGGGTGGCAGACACAGGTAGACAGGCTGGCGGACTGGACTGGTAGACAGGCTGGCAGACTAGACTGGTAGACAGGCTGGCAGACTGGACTGGTAGACAGGCTGGCGGACAGGACTGGTAGTCAGGCTGGCGGACAGGACTGGTAGTCAGGCTGGCGGACTGGACTGGTAGTCAGGCTGGCGGACTGGACTGGTAGTCAGACTAGCAGCGGGACCTGAGGGCTGAAGGAGAGTTTAGAACACAGAGCTACAACCTTGCACGGGCCCTTCCATATTGAAGGAGGTGGCTTTTATAGGAGAGGTCCTCCGGTCATTGGCCGTGGACTTGTTAGGATGGCGCGCGCGGCCCCTTGTATATAATTCCCCTTACTGCCTCACAGGGTGAAGTGATCATATTGATACCATGGGTGTGTCACAAAATGTTATAACATTGGGCAGTGAAGAAAAAATAATTACATTTAGTACAAAAATTTTGTTTTAGCCCCAGATTTTACATTTTCACATGGGAAATGGGTAGAAATGGCGCCAAAATTTGTCCCACAATTTACGCTGAACATGGCAATACCCCGTATGTGTCTGTACAGTACTGCTTAGTCACACGGCGAGATTCAGGAGGGACAGAGCGCTATTTGACTCTTGGAGCGCAGATTTTCCTAGAATAGTTTGCGGACTCCATATACAGAGACACTAAGTGCTAGAAAAGGAGAATTCCCCCCTCAAGTGACCCCATTTTGTAAATTACACCCCTCTGGGAATTTATCTACAGATGTAGCGATGATTTTGACTCAATGGATGTTTTCTCAAAACAAGCAGCAGTGGATGTTGCTGAGTGAAAGTTGCAAATCTGCTATTGTAATACCCATATATTGTGCCCAGCTCGTGGTTCTGGAGATATGCACCCGTAAATTAAGAAATGGCAAACATTTGGACTAAACACTTGGCAGAAAGTAGCACAAATAGGGGCTTATCTGACATACAATCTGATAAATAACTCCAATTGTACCAGTGGCGTACCGCCAATGGCGGCAGGCCATGCGACTGCTATGGGGCCCGTGAGCCGGGGGCCCTGAAGCAGCGGGGGAACCAGGAGGATAGGATGAGTATTGTATTTACACTATATACTTGAGTATAAGCCGAGTAAAGCTCCCCTTTAGGTGGCAGAGGAGTGGGGCACACACCGTAGGCGGTTGCTGCAGCTACCAAGTGTCCATGGGCGTGGAGAAGAATGAATTTTCATTCTCTTTAGTAGCGGGTATGGAGGAACGCTAAGCCGCAGCTCCTGCTGACAGTGCCCGCTACTAAAGAGAAAGTGTATTCACTCTTCTCCACGCACATAGTCCTGGCCTGGAGAGGAGTGAATATGCCGGCCACTCACATCAGCGTCTGAGAGGGCGCACTGCTCAGATGCCGACATGAGCTGCTGTCTGACAGGATGCAGCGCTGGAGCAGAGGTGAAGAAGGAAGGTGAGTATAAGTGTTTATTTTTTTATGTGTAAAGTGATTGGGCCACAGATACCAGGATTGGGGGATGAGGGGGCCACACATACCAGGATTGGGGGATGAGGGGGCCACACATACCAGGATTGGGGGATGAGGGAGCCACACAAACCAGGATTGGGGGATGAGGGAGCCACACATACCAGGATTGGGGGATGAGGGGGCCACACATACCAGGATTGGGGGATGAGGGGGCCACACATACCAGGATTGGTGGATGAGGGGGCCACGCATACCAGGATTGGGGGATGAGGGGGCCACGCATACCAGGATTGGGGATGAGGTGTACCATGCATACCATGATTGGGGATGAGGGGTGCCATGCATACCAGGATTGGGGGTGAGGGGTGCCATGCATACCAGGATTGGGGATGAGGTGTACCATGCATACCAGGATTGGGGATGAGGGGTGCCATGCATACCAGGATTGGGGATGAGGGGTGCCATGCATACCAGGATTGGGGATGAGGGGTGCCATGCATACCAGGATTGGGGATGAGGGGTGCCATACATATTAGGATTGGGGGATGAGGGGTGCCATACATACCAGGATTGGGGGATGAGGGGTGCCATACATACCAGGATTGGGGGATGAGGGGTGCCATACATACCAGGATTGGGGGATGAGGGGTGCCATACATACCAGGATTGGGGGATGAGGGTGCCATACATACCAGGATTGGAGAGTAGGGATGTCATACATACCAGGATTGGGGTATGAGGGGACCATGCATACCAGGATTGGGGGACGACAGGGCCATCCTTACCAGGATTGGGGGGATGATGGGGCCATGCATATCAGGATTGGGGGATGAGGGGGACATGCGTGCCAGGATGGGGAAATTTACCAGTAACTGCTGCATATCCAACCATAGGCTTATACTCGAGTCAATACGTTTTCCCAGTTTTTTGTTGTAAAATTAGGTACCTCGGCTTATACTCGGGTCGGCTTATTTAAAATATATGGTATTTTAAAATTAAAGAGTACATGGTGCCCATAATACTGCAGGACTGTGGGTGCATTATACTATATGGGGGCTGCATATTACCCTATGGTGTGTGTAATATACTGTATGGAGGACTATGGAGAGTGCATTATATTCTATGTAGGACCATGGGAAGTTCATTATACTATATGGAGGATTATGGGGGGCGCATTATACTATATGGAGGATTATGGGGGTGCATTATACTATATGGAGGATGATGGGGGTGCATTATACTATATGGAGGATTATGGGGGTGCATTATATAATATGGAGAATTATCGGTGGCGTATTATGACTCGCCCCCTGGGCCGTGGGGTACTCAAGACCGGGCCTTCTTGTGTACGGTGCCGGTGGGGGTAGTAGTGGCAACCCGGTCCCGTGGCTCAGGGTGGTCAGACCAATGTTGTGGCAGTCTATTAATCAGTATAATGAATGTCCGACTACGCCACCTGTTAGAACCTTGCTGTTAGGTTTTTTTTCCTTTGCTGGTCTCATGACCTTGTTGGCCTATTTAATCCTGCTCCGCCCTTCTGGCTTTGCTGGACTTCATTGTATATCTACTTTCTAGCTAGCCTGTGCTCTGTATCTAACTCTGTTAGTTTGCTTGGTCTACTGACCTCTATGTTCTATATATTTTGTTTGTTCGTCTGTCTGCTACTATTTCTGTTAGGAGGTGTCCCATATTCCTCCCAGTCCTTAGTACTTGTAGGGATTCCCTCCCCACATCTATAGGTCTCCGTACAGACTAGCTTAGGACTTTAGCAGGTCTGATCGCAGGATCAGGTCCCCTGTTACATCGTAGGGATTAAGCTGAGTTCTCTCGTAGGGACAGATCTCCTCTCTTTCCTTAGCTCTGGTAGCAGAACATAACAGTAAGTCCAGCCTGCAAATTCTCTAAGGAAAGATTTTTCTGTTCCATCATGGTGTCGGTTCAGGATTTGGTTCATCGCCTGCAGGGACTCTCTCTGGAGGTGGCCGAGCTCCGTCAGCACGTGAGTAACTGTCCTGGAGCACATTTCTTGGAGCCTAAGGTATGTTTGCCGGATTTATTTTTTGGTGAACACCGAGAATTTTTTTCATTTAAAAATGCTTGCTTATTGTATTTTCGTTTGAGACCTAAGTCCTCTGGGGATGAATCCCAGCGCGTAGGGTTCATAATGTCACTTTTGCGCAAAGAGCCTCAGGAGTGGGCCTTTTCTTTGCAACCTAGTGATTCATGCTTCAGATCAGTGGATAGTTTTTTTTCTGCTTTGGGACTATTATATGATGATCCTGACCGTGTCGCATCAGCTGAGACTGAGTTGAGACGTTTAAAACAAGGATCAGGTAATGTTGAAAAATATTGTACTCATTTCCGTCGTTGGTCGACTCAAACAGGGTGGAACGATTCTGCTCTGAAAAGTCTATTTCTTGCTGGGCTCAGTGAAAGGGTTAAAGACCTGCTAATTGCTTATCCTACACCTGAGGATTTGCAACAGGCTATGCAATTAGCTATACGGGTGGATAGAAGACTGCGTGCTAGGGTTAATGAGAGCAAATCCTCTGCTATGTCAGTTTCTGGTTATGAGAATGTGTGTGCTAACAGTGGTGAACCGATGGAGATTGGATCGGTGGCACCTCGCTCTCAAGAAAAAGACCGTCGTTTTTCGGAAGGCTTGTGTTTCTATTGCGGAAAATCTGGTCATTTGATTAAAGGCTGTGAGCTTCGTATGAAGAAAGAAAAAAAAATGGTCAGTCACGCCCGTATTGCCTGTTTAAATTCCAAGGGTATATTTTTAGCTGCTTCCACGATTGCTCAGGAAAAATTAATGGAATTTCGGGTGTTTGTTGATTGCGGGTCTACACTGAATGTAATTGATGGGGGATTCGTGGAAAAACTCAATTTAAAACCTGAACCTTTATCATCCCCCATTGCTGTGGTTTCTGTGGATGGCTCCCCTTTGAAGAATATTACTCTCAAGGTCAGTGAATTTCCTCTCACTATTAATGGTGTTCACCATGAGAAATTGGATTTGGTAGTGTTGAATAACTTGCCTTCTCCGGTGGTGTTGGGTTTGCCCTGGTTAAAATTTCACAATCCTGTACTGGATTGGTCTACCAGTGAAATTAAATCCTGGAGCCATAAATGTTATGACAAGTGTTGTAACGGGCGTATTGCAGCTTTGGATAGGGGAGAATTGCCTGTTCCTATTCAGGATTTTTGGAGAGTTTTTTCTGAGAAAGAATCGCAGGTTTTGCCTCCCCATAGAGACTATGATTGTTCTATTGAATTTGTCCCTGGAGCGACTCTTCCTAAAAGTCGTTTATTTAACCTTACTATTCCTGAGAGGAAGGCTTTGGAGGAATACATACAGACAAGTTTGGCCGCCGGTCACATTAGGCCCTCTAAGTCTCCTGTGGCGGTTGGATTTTTTTTTGTAAAAAAAAAGGACGGCGGTTTACGTCCTTGTCTGGATTTTCGTGAGATTAACAAAATTACGGTACGCAATCCTTACCCACTGCCATTGATTCCTGATCTGTTTAACCAGTTATTGGGGGCCAAGTGGTTCTCTAAAATTGACCGTAAGGGGGCATACAATCTGTTGCGCATGAAGGAGGGTGATGAATGGAAGACTGCTTTTAACACTCCTGTGGGTCATTTTGAGAATCTGGTTATGCCTTTTGGTCTTACTAATGCTCCTGCATTTTTTCAGAATCTGATTAATGACATCCTTAGACCTTTGATCGGTAAAAATGTGGTTGTGTATTTGGATGACATTTTGATTTATTCGCCAGATCTGGAGTCTCATTGGCGGAGCGTGCGTGAGGTATTACAGTTATTAATGGACAATTCGCTTTTTGCTAAGCTGGAGAAATGTGAGTTCGCTGTACAGAGAATTAGTTTTTTGGGCTACATTATCTCCAGCGAAGGTTTTGAGATGGACCCGGTTAAGGTTCAGGCTGTGCAGGAATGGCCTAGGCCTATTGGTTTGAAATCGATACAGAGGTTTTTGGGTTTCGCCAATTACTATAGAAAATTCATAAAAAATTTTTCTAGTATTGTCAAACCTCTGACTGATCTCACCAGGAAAGGTGCTGATGCGGTTCAGTGGTCTTCTGAGGCCATTGAAGCTTTTGTGTATCTCAAGGAGAGGTTCACCTCTGCTCCCATCCTTATGCAGCCTGATGTTACTAGGCCGTTTTTGGTTGAGGTTGATGCTTCCTCTGTGGGGGTTGGCGCAGTATTGTCTCAGGATAACGGGGATGGATTACATCCCTGTGCCTTTTTTTCAAAAAAATTTTCGGAGACTGAATTGAATTACGATATTGGTAATCGGGAATTATTGGCTATTAAACTCGCATTTGAACACTGGCGCCACTTCTTGGAAGGTGCGGAATTTCCCGTTCAGGTTCTTACGGATCATAAAAATCTGATATATCTTGATGCTGCCAAGCGCCTGAATGCCCGTCAGGCTAGGTGGGCACTGTTTTTCTCGCGGTTTAATTTCTCCGTTACTTACATCCCTGGTACTAAGAATGTTAAGGCGGATGCCTTGTCTCGCAGTTTTTCTCCCATAGTCGGTGCTGAGAAAGAGGAAAACATTTTACAAGAAGGTGTTGTGATAGCTGCTTTAGACTCCGTTTTGGAAGATGAGATTCTTAAAACTCAGGAGAATGCCCCATCTAACACTCCTCATGGGAGGTTGTTTGTGCCTGGGACCTTTAGGAGAGATTTGTTTGTTGAGTGTCACGAATCTCGGTTGGCAGGTCATCCCGGAATCTCTGAGACCAAGAGACTGGTGGGTCGCAATTTTTGGTGGCCTGGATGGCAGAAGGAAGTCATTAAGTGGGTGCGCCAATGTACTATATGTGCTAGATCTAAGTCCTCACATACTCCTGCTGCAGGGTTGCTTTGTCCTTTGGAGGTCCCCAGTGCTCCTTGGACACATTTGGCTATGGACTTTATAACTGACCTTCCCCCCTCTGAGGGTTTTACTGTCATCTGGGTGGTCGTGGACCGTTTTAGCAAGATGTGTCACTTGGTTCCCTTCGTCAAACTGCCCTGCGCTAAAACTCTCGCTAAGGCCTTTGTCAAGGAAATTGTCAGACTTCATGGCGTTCCTACTGACATTGTTTCTGATAGGGGTCCTCAGTTCGTGGCTCGTTTTTGGCGTGCCTTTTGTGACAGGTTGGGAATTCATTTGTCGTTTTCATCCGGATATCATCCTGAATCTAATGGCCAGACAGAAAGGAAAAACCAGGATGTTGAGCAGTTCTTGCGTTGTTTTGTGGCAGACAATCAAGAGGGGTGGTCTGAGTTTCTGTCACTTGCCGAATTTGCTCTGAACAATCATACATCTTCTTCTGCTGGTTGTTCGCCTTTTTTTTGTTGTTCTGGGAGACATCCGTCGTTTGGGTCGTTCTCCAAGTTGGGATCTGCCGTGCCTGAGGAGGAGAATTTTTCCGGTGATTTGGAAAGAGTTTGGACGGATGTGCGTGGTAATCTTCAGGAGGCCAACAGAAAATCTAAAGACTACTTTGATAGGAAACGACAGGAGGTTTTGTTCGCTGTTGGTGACATGGTTTGGTTGTCCTCTAGGAATCTGCGGTTGAGGATTCCTTCTAAGAAATTGGGTCCCAAGTTTGTAGGGCCCTTTAAGGTGCTTCAGGTTGTCAACCAATCTGCTGTTAGGTTGGAGGTTCCTACCTCCTGGAGAATTAATCCGGTCTTTCATGTCTCTCTGTTAAAAAAAGCTGTTGTGTCGGATGGTGACACCTCTGCCTCTGTTCCTCCGGTGGTGGAGGACGGGGAATATGAAATTTCTCGCATCCTTGACTCTAGACGGTATAGAGGTAGTTTGCAGTATCTTGTGGCCTGGAAAGGTTTCGGACCCGAGGATAACTCTTGGGTGAGGTCAGATGATGTTTCCGCGTCCAGACTTATCAGAGCGTTTCACAGGAGATTTCCTGATAAGCCTGGTCCTAGGGGATCCGGAGGATCCTCTTAGAAGGGGGGGTACTGTTAGAACCTTGCTGTTAGGTTTTTTTCCTTTGCTGGTCTCATGACCTTGTTGGCCTATTTAATCCTGCTCCGCCCTTCTGGCTTTGCTGGACTTCATTGTATATCTACTTTCTAGCTAGCCTGTGCTCTGTATCTAACTCTGTTAGTTTGCTTGGTCTACTGACCTCTATGTTCTATATATTTTGTTTGTTCGTCTGTCTGCTACTATTTCTGTTAGGAGGTGTCCCATATTCCTCCCAGTCCTTAGTACTTGTAGGGATTCCCTCCCCACATCTATAGGTCTCCGTACAGACTAGCTTAGGACTTTAGCAGGTCTGATCGCAGGATCAGGTCCCCTGTTACATCGTAGGGATTAAGCTGAGTTCTCTCGTAGGGACAGATCTCCTCTCTTTCCTTAGCTCTGGTAGCAGAACATAACACCACCTGTGGATCGCGGTCAGGGATAACCGCCGCTGCTGGGCAGACCTCTGAGGCTGGTGTTGGTGTGCAGCATGGTGTGGTATAACCCCCCACGGCAGGTGTGTAGCCCCAGGGCAGCGTGAAGGGATGATGGCGGTTGTTGTGGTGCAGAGCGTCCCAGTACTGTTAGTGCTGGCGTGGTGAGGAAGTACAGAGACAAGGTGTTGCAGTTCAGATTCTTTACTCACAGTTCTTATATTCCAAGTCACTTATGCCGGCAATGACTGCCCAAGCCGTGCTGCGTCCATCAGGTATGGGGCTCGGTCAACCCCCGGGAAATTCTGGAGTGTGGCACAGGACTCCCTTCTATCCTTTCTCTGGCCGTGCCCCACCAGTGACCAAACTTCTGTCCAGCTGCCTCGGGCCTTCTCTGGGCAAACCTGGCATCGGTTTCCCTGACCCTATATGGTGCCTTCCTAGTAGGTTTAGCGAGGGGTCGCACCAGTAAATGATCACGACCTCCGGTTCTTGGCTGAGGATTAGTTTCCTCCACCAACTTGGGATCCGGTACCCTGTTCTGCCTGACCCGTCACCCGCAATCTCCTGAGTCCTTAGGGTCCCTTCTGCCTTCGTGTTCCTGGGCCTTTCTCCCTCTTGGTTCCTACTCCTCCTGTTCTGTTCCTTTCTTACTTTCCTTTCTGTTCCGTTCCTTTCTTCTTTCTAGCCCTGGCCGTGTCCCGTGGCCCGCCTCTGGAGCAGAGCTCCTGCAGAGCCTCCGCTCCCCGTCTTCTCCACTCTTACTTTCTCTCCACAGACTGAACACTGAACTAAGATGGTGCCCACCTTATATACCTCCTCACTGAGTATGAGCCCAGGTGACCTGCATCCAATGAGCTCCAACCTCTGCCCAGAAACCAACCCCTATCTGCTCCCACATCACTAGGTTCCCCCATCCCCACTCCAGGCAGGGAACAAGGTCACTCATGCCTGCTTATACTAATGGGAGCACCTTCGAGCTGTCCCCCCTGAAATGAGAAGTGTGAATGTGTGCAGCTAACGGAGCCCTGGTCCACACACCATCCTTACCCGGGAGTGGAATATCACACCTCTGGATGAGGTGCAACACCTCTGTAGCAACCGAGCCCTCGGGGCGCTACATTCCCCCCTGGTAAAGCACAGCATGTCCTCGGGCTGGAACAGAGCAAAAACAGTTAATTTTTTAAAACATGCAAAAACATTTTTTTTTTTTTAAACTCAGACCACTGCTGACAGGTACAACTCCCTTTATGGGAAAACACTTTTCTCTTGTGTAACACTTTCCTTTTTCTAGACTTTATAAAATATTCTTTATACTACCGGAACTCTTTTATAAAACATTATATAAAACATTTTCATTATTAGGTAGCTGCATATAAAACTTTTCCTATCAAACATTTTCAAGTAAAACATTTTTCAAACATATTCTTGAGCATCAGCCGCTGTGCAACTTGCGGCCGGGTGTCCATATTTCTCTTAAAGGTGCAACAGTCTTGCAAACTTCTTTTGAGGTAAATGTTGCAGTTCTTTTATAAAGCCAATAGGGGGCGCCTTAAAAAGCGCAACTATATACAGGATGGCCGCTCTCAGTCCTCGGCCAGTTGGGGAAGGGGATGGCTGTTCTCAGTCCCCAGCCAGTTTAGGGAAAAGGGGATATGGCTGTTCTCAGTCCCCAGCCAGGAACGGGAAGGGGGCAACTTTAAACAGTTAACAGTTCTTTATCAGTCTTTGTACCCTGACGGGTAACTATGTACAAAGGCGCTTTCTTTCTCTTACTGCAGACGACGTCCTCCATATGCGCCTTGCTCCTCCTGGTAATCTTCAGGCCCGTCTGTACCCTCTTGATTCCATTCATTGTAGTACTGCAGCTCTTCCTCTGTTAACCGGTGGACGTGGAGGGCGTACCACCCCTTTACGCCCTTGTGCCTGGTGTAAGTCACCACGTCACCAGGTTACAGGTCTCGTCCTCGGTGTCTCTCCGGTAGGTGGCTTTCGACATCCCTCCGGGTTACAATGACGTCACTGATGGTGGAAGGGTCTTTGATGAAGCCCCAGCCATGCTCCATTTGAAACTTCACCACGGTCCCGGTGGCTCGGGGACTGCGGGCGGCTCGGGGGTCTTGTCGGGCTCTGCTTTTCTGCTCCGCGCTCTGTACCTGTAGTTGTTCCTGTCTGATACGCCGCTCCCTCTCAAACATCGCCAGCTGCTCACGGCAGGACTCTCGTCGACGGGCTGCTTCCGCCCGGGTCTCTTGGGTGAACCCCATCAGATTTTCTCCGGTGGGGTCCCATTCAAACTGGGCGTCCTCGAGCGGGGGCTGGGAGACTTCCTTAGGCTCCGGAGCAGGTATCAGAGGCTCGGACGGGGATTCAGCCCCTGCGGGCTGGTCTCTCTGCAGCCGGGGATTGACAAACTCGGGCGGCCAGGCAAAGGGTAGTCCATCCGGACCTGTGTGCTGGGCGAACAGGTCCGTGCCCAGAGGTAGTATGGCAGGGGGCACCGGCGGGGGAGCAGCGCCCGGGGGTACTCGGCCTTGCGACCAGGCCTGCGGTGGTCGTCTTCCGGTCGTGCCCGGGGGTGGCACAGCCGAGGCAGGGGGCGCTGGCGGGGCAGCGGCGCCCGGGGGCACTAGGCCTTGCGACCAGGCCTGTGGTGGTCGTGTTTCAGTCGCACCCGGGGGCACTAGGCCTTGCGACCAGGCCTGTGGTGGTCGTGTTTCAGTCGCGCCCGGGGTTAAAGGGCACGGCGCGGGGCGCAGCCGCGGCGCTTGCAGCCTGAGGCCTAGCTGGTAGCAGCGGAGGCGTGGTGACAGATACAGCTCCCAGCGCTTCGCAACGGGAGGCTGGGGCAGGCTTGCGGCTTCAGGTCTCGGGGTGATGACGTCCCCGTTACCTGCCTCTGTCGTTGTGGCCTCCTCCGCGGTGTCGTCCTCGGCCTCCGGTCCTCTTTCACCGCCCTCGGAGGCAGGCATGCTGCTGGGTGGTGGTGACGCCTCCTGCTGTCGGGTTGCAGCCTGCCGGGCCAACTCCTCCTTCCACCCAGCGATCACATCCCGCTGCGCCCGGACCATCCTCCGGTTCAGATCCTCCAACGCAGCTCGCGCACACTCCGGGTCCTTGGGGAGCTGTGCTAGCAGCTCCGTGAAGCTGCATGGTGGTTCGGCCTGCAGCAGGCCACGCGCCAAGGTGCTGGTGCTGATCTCTCCTTCCATTCCCGGGTGCGGTCTGTACAGACTGATCCAGACCGCACCCTGCCCCGCAGTTTTCTTCTCTTTGCGCCCCCACTGGGGGTGGTTTTGGGGCCATCTGCTGACAATCACTTTCAGGGGCAGCCCCCCCACGTTGATGGACATCTCCACAGCCGCACTCATGGCTGGTGGGGGCGGGCTCCGTCTTTGGCGCCATTCTGGGACCTGGCCCATGATGGGAGGTGGCTTCCTGTTGTCTTTTGGCGCGCACATAATGGCGTCCGCTCTGCTGGGGCGGGCGCCACATTCAACACAGTCAATTTCAACAAAAACAGTCTTTCTTCTCAGGCACGCAATACCCGTTTGTGGCGGATTGGTCACGATCCTGCCGACTACGCCAAAAGCTGACTCGCCCCCTGGGCCGTAGGGTACTCGAGACCGGGCCTTCTTTGTGTACGGTGTCGGTGGGGGTAATAGTGGCAACCCGGTCCCGTGGCTCAGGGTGGTCAGACCAATGTTGTGGCAGTCTATTAATCAGTATAATGAATGTCCGACTACGCCACCCGTGGATCGCGGTCAGGGATAACCGCCGCTGCTGGGCAGACCTCTGAGGCTGGTGTTAGTGTGCAGCATGGTGTGGTATAACCCCCCACGGGAGGGGTGTAGCCCCAGGGCAGCGTGAAGGGATGATGGCGGTTGTTGTGGTGCAGAGTGTCCCAGTACTGTTAGTGCTGGCGTGGTGAGGAAGCACAGAGACAAGGTGTTGCAGTTCAGATTCTTTACTCACAGTTCTTATATTCCAAGTCACTTATGCCGGCAATGACTGCCCAAGCCGTGCTGCGTCCATCAGGTATGGGGCTCGGTCAACCCCCGGGCAATTCTGGAGGGTGGCACAGGACTCCCTTCTATCCTTTCTCTGGCCGTGCCCCACCAGTGACCAAACTTCTGTCCAGCTGCCTCAGGCCTTCTCTGGGCAAACCTGGAATCGGTTCCCCTGACCCTATATGGTACCTTCCTAGCAGGTTTAGCGAGGGGTCGCACCAGTAAATGATCACGACCTCCGGTTCTTGGCTGAGGATTAGTTGCCTCCACCAACTTGGGATCCGGTACCCTGTTCTGCCTGACCCGTCACCCGCAATCTCCTGGGTCCTTAGGGTCCCTTCTGCCTTCGTGTTCCTGGGCCTTTTTCCCTCTTGGTTCCTACTCCTCCTGTTCTGTTCCTTTCTTCTTTCTAGCCCTGGCCGTGTCCCGGCTCTGGAGCAGAGCTCCTGCAGAGCCTCCGCTCCCAGTCTTCTCAACTCTTACTTTCTCTCCACAGACTGAACACTGAACTAAGATGGTGCCCACCTTATATACCTCCTCACTGAGTATGAGCCCAGGTGACCTGCATCCAATGAGCTCCTACCTCTGCCCAGAAACCAACCCCTATCTGCTCCCACATCACTAGGTTCCCCCCTCCCCACTCCAGGCAGGGAACAAGGTCACTCATGCCTGCATATACTAATGGGAGCACCGTCGAGCTGTCCCCCCTGAAATGAGAAGTGTGAATGTGTGCAGCTAACTGAGCCCTGGTCCACACACCATCCTTACCCGGGAGTGGAATATTACACCTCTGGATGAGGTGCAATACCTCTGTAGCGACCGAGCCCTCGGGGCGCTACAATTATACTATATGGAAGGCTATGTGGGCCATTATATTTTGAGGGCTATGTGGGGGGCCAAGGTACTGTGTGAAAGCAATTATACGGTATGAAGGTTTGTATGGGGTCCATCATACTGTTTGGAGGGCTAGTGTGGGCCATTATACTGTGTTAGGGTCACCATACTTTGCCTTGGAAGTTGAAGTGGGGAACAACAGGGTAATTATGCTGTGAATGTGGAGGCTAATGTGGAGGAATTCACCATGGGTGGGATCATACTGTGTTTGGAGGGGGGCATTTTTATTGGCATCATACTTTATGGGGGAAATTAAAGAGGAATCTGGGACTTCAGCAGGAGGAAAACTGCTATGTAAAGGCTGGAAAGTTGTGAGATCTGCTCTTCTGTGACACAGACAAATATTTATTTTTTTGTGGGGGGCCCAATTAGTGCTTCTGCTATGGGGCCCAATGATTTCCATGTACACCCCTGGATTGTACTAACTTAATTTATGATATGAAAAGCATTTTAAATCATTCTACAGCTGCTGCGTATCCACGGGTTGTAAAACCGACAAGTATTAAGGTAGGAATAACTTGTGGATACCTCCCGCTCTGCTGTGTATGGAAGACGTCAATTCTCAGGGATTTATTCAAACATGTGGCTTTTATTCAACATGTTTCAAAGTGTCTAGAGCTTCTTCTTGAAGAAGATAAAAGCCACATGTTTGAATAAATCCCTGAGAATTGACGTCTTCCATACACAGCAGAGTGGGAGGTATCCACAAAATATTCATATCTTCAAACATGTGGACGCTAGCTGCGGTTTAGGCACACTGAGGCTTAGCCTTTGTACTACCAGTAACGTGGAAGCCCCTATATTTCCGATAACAGATGATGGTCCTGAGTGGGCTTTTTTTTGTGGATTGAGTTGAAGCTTTTATTGGGAACATTTACAGAAAATTTTGAATCACATTTATCCTGCGCTCTACACTGAGCACTTATATCGGGGTTTCTATCGAAATCTCTGAGTGATGTGATTTAGATGAAAACCCCCAAGGGATCCATTCACTATAATGAGGCAGCAGAGTTACTCTGGACTCTGTCTGGCCTCTGTTCAGCAGTGTCTTTTTCAGAGGTGCACAAAACTGTAGTCAAACACGCTTAAAAAGATGGACACAGGCCAGACAGAGTCCACAGTGCCTCCATCTGCCTCATTATAGGGAATCTTCCGCTGGGGGTTCTGTCTGAATCATGTATTTCAGAGATTTACACGGAAACCCCTGTGTAAGTGCTCAGCGCAGAGCGCAGGATAAATGTGAGCCGAGCCTTAGGCCACGGCCCCACTATCAGTATTTGGTCAGTATTTTTTCTCAGGAGTGGGAGCCAAAGCCAGGTGAATAAATAAGAGAAAAGGTATAATAGAAACAAGTCACCAATTCTGCATTTATCACCCACTCCTGGTTTTGGCTTCCACTCCTGTGAAAAAATACTGACCAAATACTGATAGTGGGGCCGTAGCCTTAGGCTATGTGCCCACGATGCAGAAATGCTCCGGATTTTTCCTGAGCGTTTCTGCATCTTCCCTGGCACAAAAAACACATGCTGATTGTACATGCATTTTCCTGCCAGGGACATGCGGAAATGAACCGGTCTTCACTAGCATTTCCGCATGCGGGTTGACAAGTGCTTTCCTAGCGATTTTAGCATCACTTGGAAAGTGCTTGTCAACTTGGTCACACTATATAAATCCATGCAAACAGCAAACAGCATGGATTTCTATAGTGTGACTGGAAAGAATGTTTAAAATAAAAAAAGAAATCTATATTTACCTTCTGATGGCCCCCGCAGTCTTGCTTCCCTCCGTCCTGGCTGCCGGCACATCGCGGTACACTGAAGGACCTGCCGACGTCAACGTCGCGTGACCCATCACATGACTATGATGTCAGCGCAGGTTCTCCAGTCCATCGCGATCTGCTGGCAAGCACAGACCGGGGGCCATCAGAAGGTAAGTATAACATTTATTTTTTATTTTATTCTTTTTTTTTTTTTTTAGTTTTCTATGGTACCCGGGTCCAGAGGAGAGTCTCCTCTTCTCTAGACCTGGGTACCATCCGCACATTGAACGCATGTATTCCGCATGTGCTTTTCTAGTGAAGCGGAATGCACACGTTCTAATGCAAGTGAATGGCGGCGAAAACGCAGCACTTCCGCAAAATAATTGGTAGTGCTGCGTTCTTTTCCGCAATGATAATGCGCAGCGGAAATTTCCGCAGCATGTGCACATGCGAATTATCATTGGGGAACATGGCGGACCTTCTACCATGCGTTTTTTTAAGCGTTTCTGCAGTGTTTTTGCCGCTGCGGAAATGCTTAAAAAACACATTGTGGGCACACAGCCTTACTGCAATTTTTGGGAGGCAGAATGAACAAATTAACAGCAAGTGAAGAATTGGTTTAAGTTATTTTTACACTGTTCCTCGTGTGGTATAAGTGATTAGACAACTTTATTATTGTTTTATTTTTCGCTATCACAAACTGAATTGCCATATTTTGATAGCTATAATTTTTCCATATTTCTACCGACAGTCATGTGAGCGCTTGTTTTTTGATGGACGAGTTGACGTTTTTACTGGTACCATTTTTGGGCACATGCATTTTCTGAATCGCTTTCTATTCTGATTTTTGGGAGGCAGAATGAACAAAAACCAGCAACTCAGGATTTTTTTTTTATGCTGTTCACACTTTAACCACATGGTGAAGGCAGCTTTACTCTTCAGGTCGTCATAGCGATACCACATTTTTATGATTTCTTTTATGTTTTGGCGCTTTTTACTAGAAAATTGCTATTGTGTAAATGTATTGTTTTTGCATCGCTGTATTCAGAGAACTATAGCTTTTCTATTTCTCCTGTGATGGAGCTGTATGGCGTTTTTAGATATACCATTTATATTTACAATCGTCTTTTTGGTTGCATTTTATTCTTTTTTTTGGTGATATGATAAAAAGGATAGTTTTTTGCCATGTTTTTATTTATTTTATTAACCAGTGTGACAGTTTTGTAGGTAGGATTGTTCCGAACATGGCGATATCAAATATGTGCACTTTTTAGTTTATTTTTACAATGAAAAAAAACATTATACCAATAAGGACGTACATTTATGTAAAGACAAAAATAATTACAAAATAAAGAACAAAAACAATCTTTTTAAACTTTTTTTTTTTTTTACCTCTATGGTACGAACTTCTCTTACTCTGATCGCTGGTATAATGCACCAGCATTGCAATGCATTATACCTGTCAGTGTGACGCAGAACACTGACAGAACACCTTTTAGACCATCCATGCTCCTAGCATGGTCTAACAGGCCATTGTAGCTGGTATACCCAGAGGTCATTATTTTACCTTCTGCTGTCATGGCAACCACTGGACTCCAGTGATCATCTTGCGGGGGTGCCGATCGGGTAGAAGAGGGAGCCCCCTCCCTTTTCTTCGAATTGCTATTAGAGAGTTAAACAGCCAGAGCTAAGCTATTACTTAAGCAGAATGCATAGCGGCATGCATGCAGGCACAGCTCCTGCGCCCGCACAATTGGCATCATGTACCCAGGAGTGGGATTCAATTTTTTAACAACAGGTTCCCTATTTGTGTTTGGAAACCACGTCCAATTTTGAAACATGCCTATTTGGGGGCCACACCCATTTTGTTAGCCACACCCATTTTCACTCACACAAGATGCATATAATGGCAACTGAAAGTAAAAGCGCTTTACCCTTGCTACCCTACTTATACCTTTATTTATAGTCTCATTGCCTCCTGGCAAGTACATGGTGTTCCAGTCACTTCTTAGTATGCTGACTAGCGTTAAAGGGGTACACCTGGGAAATAAAAAAATATTCTAACGGCCATGCCTTCATAAGCCGTAAAGATAGCATCTGTAGTGCTGTTTCCCATCCTCACGCTGCCTGCGATCCCGAGTGATGGTGGACTGGCTGCTTCTTGGTGCTCCCCCTCCAGTCTGGGACGTTACGTCACAGATAAGGGGGTGAGGTCTGCTTATAGTAGTTACCAGCCCCCTGATACATAGATTTACTGCTGCTTGCAGCAGATAGTAATGCTAATACATGCTGCGATCCTTTGCAGTGCAGCCATGACAGTCCATAATGTGTACAGTCATGGCCAAAAGTTTTGAGAATGACACCAAAATTATATTTTCACATGATCTGCTGGCCTCTGGTTTTTATTAGTGTTTGTCTGATGTTTATATCACATACAGAAATATAATTGCAATCATATTATGAGTATCAATAGGTTATATTGACAGTTAGAATGAGTTAATGCAGCAAGTCAATATTTGCAGTGTTGCCCCTTCTTCTTCAAGACCTCTGTAATTCTCCCTGGCATGCTCTCAATCAACTTTTGGACCAAATCCTGACTGATAGCAGTCCATTCTTGCATAATCAATGCTTGCATTTTGCCAGAATTTGTTGGTTTTTTTTTGTCCACCCGTCTCTTGATGATTGACCACAAGTTCTCAATGGGATTAAGATCTGGGTAGTTTCCAGGCCATGGACCCAAAATCTCTATGTTTTGTTCCATGAGCCATTTAGTTATCACCTTTGCTTTATGGCAAGGTGCTCCATCATGCTGGAAAAGGCATTGTTGGGTGCCAAACTGCTCTTGGACGGTTGGGAAAAGTTGCTCTTGGAGGACATTCTGGTACCATTCTTTATTCATGGCTGTGTTTTTAGGCAAGACTGTGAGTGAGCCGATTCCCTTGGCTGAAAAGCAACCCCACACATGAATGGTTTCAGGATGCTTTACAGTTGGCATGAGACAAGACTGGTGGTAGCGCTCACCTCTTCTTCTCCGAATAAGCTGTTTTCCAGATGTCCCAAACAATCGAAAAGGGGATTTATCAGAGAAAATGACTTTGCCCCAGTCCTCAGCAGTCCACTCCCTGTACCTTTTACAGAATATCAGTCGGTCCCTGATGTTTTTTCTGGAGAGAAGTGGCTTCTTTGCTGCCCTCCTTGAAACCAGCCCTTGCTCAAAGAGTCTCCGCCTCACAGTGCGTGCAGAAGCACTCACACCAGCCTGCTGCCATTCCTGAGCAAGCTCGGCACTGCTGGTAGTCCGATCCCGCAGCTGAAACAGTTTTAAGATACGGTCCTGGAGCTTGCTGGTCTTTCTTGGGCGCCCTGGAGCCTTTTTGACAACAATGGAAGCTCTCTCCTTGAAGTTCTTGATGATGCGATAGATTGTTGACTGAGGTGCAATCTTTGTAACTGCGATACTCTTCCCTGTTAGGCCATTTTTGTGCAGTGCAATGATGGCTGCACATGTTTCTTTAGAGATAACCATGGTTAACTGAAGAGAAACAATGATACCAAGAACCAGCCTCCTTTTAAAGTGTCCAGTGATGTCATTCTTACTTAATCATGACTGATTGATCGCCAGCCCTGTCCTCATCAACACCCACACCTGTGTTAATGGATCAATCACTAAAACGATGTTAGCTGCTCCTTTTAAGGCAGGACTGCAATGATGTTGAAATGTGTTTTGGGGGTTAAAGTTCATTTACTGGGCAAATATTGACTTTGCAAGTACAGTAATTGCTGTTAAGCTGATCACTCTTTGACATTCAGGAGTATATGCAAATTGCCATTACAAAAAATGAAGCAGTAAACTTTGTAAAAATTACTATTTGTCTCATTCTCAATACTTTTGGCCATGACTGTACTGTCATGTGTCAGGCAGGGAGCACAGGCAGAGCACTGCATTGACTTATTCAGTACTGCCACAGTCTCCCCTCCTTCCATATCAACTCGGTTGTGTTCTGACCCCTGCAACTTTATCACTCTGGATACTGTCAGACATGGTAAAATCCACCCCACCTCCACCAAGTCCCATTATTATGCCCCGATCCTTATACTGTGCACTAAATATAGATGGGTTTATAGTCTGTCTATCCATCATCTATGTATATAGTCTTCTACCCATCTATTAACCTATCCTTTTATCCTTCAATCTATCCTATCTATGTATCTTTCCATCTATCCTTCTATCGATCCATTTACCTAGCCTTCTATCCTTCTAGCCATCTATCTATCTGATGAGGATAGATAGATAGATAGATAGATAGATAGATAGATAGATAGATAGAGTGTTTGTTACGCTGGAAAAGCGTCAGCGTTGCAATATGGAGCCATGCATATAACTTTTTAAACAAATGCACCACATTTTTAATTTTCTTGGAAGTGTCAGCTCTTTTTTCTTCGTCCTTTCCTACTAAATAAACCCTGCTCAAATAGGAAAGGACGAGCCCCTGTCCATCTGTCACCTCAACTGTCTGCGGCATCTAATCTGTAACTTCAGGGGACACAGGCACAATATACAGTATAGGTAAGTCATAAAAATATCAAGAAAATATTAAGGATTTCTCTCTTCCCTCCTCCATACCAACTGTCAAAGGAGAAGAGCTGACATTTTGGCCAGTGGCTTCTATGCAAATTAGCACACACAGGAGAAGTGGCTAACAGGCAGATGCTAGCCCAAAAGGTGCTACCAACCCAATTAACATGTGAGTGTATTTTTCAGTGGCACAGGCCTGCGATAAATTTACACCTAGATGAGAAGGATACAGTTCCTGGCTTCAAAAGAATTCAACAGAAACCACAAAGGTTACCATACAGTAGTCTTATTTCAACTAAATATCATTCTAAATGTAAGAGATATAAATGACTTTTAAAAGTTAAGATATTAATGAATATCAAAATAAGAAAAGACTTTATTACAATTATTATAACAATCCTACTAATTCTTTCAATACCCCCTTGCATTGTCTTTTGGAGGAGGGTTTGGTATCGGCTGTACTTAATGCCAAACAAATAGAACGATTAAAGGAAAATCACCCACAATGTCCAATATTTCATACATTACCGAAAACCCACAAAGAAGGAAACATCCATCAGTCTAGAGATACATTCAATACTGGCTGCAGAGAAGATTCCTATAATATAGTGAATATTACCAGAAAACATTTACCTATGTTATACACCGACAAGGATCCAGCAACAAGAAAGACAACTGACACGTGGAGGACAAACACCAAAGGTTTCATTGAATGTGGGAGAAATAAATGTGGTTTGTGCAAGTCTGTGCACAAAGCAAAAATGTCTGCATCTACTAACCATAATAAACCCTATAATATCCGACATCTCATTAGTTGTAGCTCCACACGTCATTGACACCATACAATGTGAAGCTTGTCTGCTGCAATATGTGGGGGGCACGGTCAGACCCTTACGTCACCGCATTGGGGGACACGTTAGGGACGTTCTTGGCCCCACAACACGTAATACATCTGCAGCATCACAACATCTCATACAACACAATAGGGATTAATCACTTTACAGTTGTGGGTATTGAATATGTCACCAGACCAGCTAAGGGGGGAGATTGGTATAAAAAGTACACCCCCGAGAAGCCTTGTGGATTCTGGAATTGGACCCCAGATTCCCCAGTGATATGAAGCTTCGTTCAGACCTTGTATCCATTTACTGAATTGTGTTTTTTCCTCTTTTATAGTAATTATACATAATATACACATTATAGATGCAGACACTTCATTCTTCTATTGCACGGATGCTTTTTGTTGTGGACATATGATCATCCATAGGGGTAATGTAGACATACTTGCACATGTCCATTTGGGTCTGGGGGTCTCCGCTGTGCATTAGACCCTATGATGTGTATAAGAAGCCGGTTACTGGTTATTTATTATGACATTAATAAGGACCGAACACAAATGCTGGTTCAAAACGCGTAGATTTTTTGCTACTATTCCAGGATGTTCTGTTTTTTAATGTTTCTATGATTTTAATTTGGATGTTTCAATAAAAAAAATTATTCACACTGGAAAACAGGTGCTGGATTATCAGTAACTTTCTAAATCCCGTCCATTCTTTCCTAACTGTGATTTTCCCTCCGAGCTCTTCCCATGGATCTCACCAAGCATTGAGAGATGAGCTGAAAGCAGACAATGTTTTCTATAGAGGAATGGCAGACATGGGTGTTGTCCACATAGAAAGCCTCTCCTAAATCCCACACACAAAAAAGCCGCCCTACAATCTGCCAGGACACATGCGGAAACATATGAAGACTCCTGGGACTTTATACTCGGGACTGTATGGCATTGCAAAGGTGAGGAATACAATGAGAAATGGTGTCTACAGGGTAACCTGGTGGTGGCCGTGTCCTTATGTGCGGCTGCATGAGGAGCTACAGGTCATTGATGACATCATGAATTCACAGATGTTCTGCTCTATAGTGAAAAAGAAGATGCTGCCATCACTCCATGCCCTTGCTACACCTGCATTTTCCAACATGACAATGATCCAAAACACACATCTAAGGCAACTGTTGCATTTCTGAAGAACAGGGTGACAGTGATTCAGTGGCCAAGTGTCTCCTGATCTGAACCCAACCAAACACCTATGGGGAATTCTGAAGAGACAAGTTGTCATCAATCCATCCAGCATCCAGACTCTAAGAGAGCTCGATCTTGAAGAAGGGAAGATAGATAGATGATGCATTATGTTACTAACTTGTTCATTCGAGGCCTAGAAGACTTGGTGCTGTCCTTAAAAATCATTGAGGCCATACAAAACACTAGATGTAGTAGCTTTTGATGTGGGGTGTACTCATTTTTGCATTAACTAATTTGAGTTAAACTGAAGATTTTGTAATGAGAGTTATATTATTACTTTCATGTTTTGATTAAAAAAAATGTTCTATGAAACTCAGTGTTGGCAAAATGTTAGAAATTGTTCTTGTGTTCAGTGAGATATTAATTTAAATCTTACTTATCAAAGGGGGTGTACTCTTTTATGCTGAGTAATGTTTGTTAAAATTTATAGAACACAATTACAGTTTCTTTCCTGTATGACTTGTCTCATGTTTTGCAAGGTGTGATTTATGTATAAAAGATTTCCCACATTCTGAACATGAATATGGCTTCTCTCCTGTGTGAATTCTCTGATGTGTAATAAGATTCCCTTTCTCTGTGAAGGACTTCCCACATTCTGAACATGAATATGGCTTCTGTCCTGTGTGAATTCTCTGATGTGTATTAAGATTCCCTTTATTTGTGAAGGACTTCCCACATTCTGAACATGAATATGGCTTTTCTCCTCTGTGAATTCTTTGATGTTCAACAAGATTTGATTTATCTCTAAAACATTTCCCACATTCTGAACATGAAAATGGCTTTTCTCCTGTATGAATTCTCTCATGTGTAGCAAGGACTGATTTATATATAAAAGATTTGCCACATTCTGAGCATGAAAATGGCTTTTCGCCTGTATGAATTCTCTCATGTGTAGCAAGGAGTGATTTATATATAAAAGATTTACCACATTCTGAACATGGATACGGCTTCTCTCCTGTGTGACTTCTTTCATGTTTCAAAAGACCTGATTTAGCTGTAAAGCATTTCTCGCAGAATGAACATGAATACGGCTTTTCTCCTGTGTGAATTCTCTGATGTATAACAAATTCAGATTTTTTTGTAAAGCATTTCCCACAATCTGAACATGAATACGGCTTCTCTCCTGTGTGAATTTGCTGATGTATAATAAGACTCCCTTTATATGTAAAGCATTTCCCACATTCTGAACAGGGGTATGGCTTTTCTCCTTTGTGCTTTCTTTGTGTTAAAAAATCTAAACTTCTAGTAAATTGCTTGTCACACTGAAATCTTGTATCTGTGTCACCTGGAATTATGGTAACAATGTGAGATTGCTCAGGAGAGGGTTCCTCATGTTCTGGAGGATTATAAGAAAGTGAAGTGCTGTGAAGTCCAGGAGGTCCATGAAAGGTAATGAAGTTTTCTTCATTAGAGTGCTTCCTGATATCTTCTTTTTTACAATTTAGTGATAAACCGTTATTTTCACAAGGATTGCCTATTAGGACGAAAGATAGATTAGACTCACTGAAATGGATGCTAAAACATAACTTTTATTCAAACTTTTTTTTTTAAATAACCCCTATGACATATAACATGACGCACTCATGTGTCTCAATTCCTAGAGTGACAGAGAATTGACAAGAGACAACAAAAAACAAAACCACAAACTACCCCTAAATCTACTCTAGATTAAAATACACTGTCTCGGTCCTGTCGCTCCGATTAGGGCAACTCATCAGGAGACACACACTAAAGAATTGGAGACAACCTAGCTTAACCTAGAGAGAGAGAGGATTCAAAAAGACCTAAATAAACTGGAGCAGTGGGCAGTAACTAACAATGGTTGTTAACAGGGAAAAATGCAAAGTACTACATCTGGGCAATAAAAATGAAAAAAGCATATACAGAATGGGAGGAATAGAGCTAAGCAACAGTACATGTGAAAAAGACTTAGGTATACTAATAGATCATAGACTGCACATGAGTCAACAGTGTGATGCAGCAGCAAAAAAGGCAAATACAATTCTGGGATGTATTAACAGAAGCATACAGTCTAGATCACGTGAAGTCATTATCGGACTTTACTCCTCTTTGGTCAGACCTCATCTGGAATACTGCGTCCAGTTTTGGGCACCACATTTTAAAAAAGACATCGACAAACTGGAGCAAGTTCAGAGAAGAGCGACCAGAATGGTGACCGGTCTGCAAACCATGTCCTATGAGGAACGGTTACAGGATTTGGGAATGTTTAGCTTGCAAAAAAGAAGACTGAGAGGAGACGTAATAGCTGTCTACAAATATCTCAAGGGCTGTCACATTGTAGAAGGATCATCTTTATTCTCATTTGCACAAGGAAAGACTAGAAGCAATGGGATGAAACTGAATGGGAGGAGACACAGATTAGATATTAGAAAAAACTTTTTGACAGTTAGGGTGATCAATGAGTGGAACAGGCGGCCACGAGAGGTGGTGAGTTCCCCTTCAATGGACGTCTTCAAACAGAGGCTGGACAGACATCTGTCTGAGATGATTTAGTGAATCCTGCTTTGAGCAGGGGGTTGGACCAGATGACCCAGGAGGTCCCCTCCAACTCTACCATTCTATGATAACCCTTTCATGCTGCAGCCCTTTTCCATTTTTTGCGTTTTCGTTTTTTGCTCCCCTTGTTCCCATAGCTTTTTTATTTTTTGGTCAATATGGCCATGTGAGGGCTTGTTTTTTGCGGGACGAGTTGAACTTTTGAACGCCACCATTGGTTTTACCATATCGTGTACTGGAAAACGGAAAAAAAATTCCAAGTGCGGTGAAATTGCAAAAAAAGAATGCAATACCACAGTTGTTTTTTTTTATTTTTTTTTACCACATTCACTGAATGCTAAAACTGACCTGCCATTATGATTCTTCAAGTCATTATGAGTTCATAGACACCAAACTTGTATAGGTTCTTTTTTATATGAGTGGTGAAAAAAATATCCAAAGTTTGTTATAGAAAAAAAAAAAGGCGCCATTTTCCGAGATCCATAGCGTCTCCATTTTTCAGGATCTGGGGTCGGGTGGGAGCTTATTTTTTGCCCACCAAGCTGACGTTTTTATTGATACCATTTTGGTTTAGATATGATCTTTTGATCGCCCGTTATTGCATTTTATTGCAATGTTGCCGCGACCAAAAAAAGTAATTCTGGCGTTTAGAATTTTTTTTTCGATACGCCGTTTACCGATCTGATAAATTCTTTTTTTATACCGATAGATCGGGCGATTCTGAACGCAGCGATACCAAATATGTGCATGTTTGATTTTTTTTTTATTGTTTTATTTTGAATGGGGCAAAAGGCGGGTGATTTATACTTTCATATTTTTAACCCCTTTACAACCCAAGGTGGTTTGCACGTTAATGACCCGGCCAATTTTTTCAATTCTGACCACTGTCACTTTATGAGGTAATTACTCTGGAACGCTTCAACGGATCCCGCTGATTCTGAGATTGTTTTTTCGTGACATATTGTACTTCATGATTGTGGTAAAATTTATTCGATATCACTTGCGTTTATTTGTGAAAAAAACTGAAATTTGGCAAAAATTTTGAAAATGTTACAATTTTCAAAATTTGAATTTTTAAGCCCTGAAATCAGAGAGATATGTCACACAAAAGAGTTAATAAATAACATTTCCCACATGTCTACTTTACATCAGCACAATTTTGGAACCAAAATTTTTTTTTGTTAGGGAGCTATAAGGGTTAAAAGTTGACCAGTGATTTCTAATTTTTCCAACAAAATTTACAAAACCATTTTTTTAGGGACCACATCACATTTGAAGTGACTTTGAGGGGTCTTTATGACAGAAAATACCCAAAAGTGACACCATTCTAAAAACTGCACTCCTCAAGGTGCTCAAAACCACATTCAAGAAGTTTATTAACCCTTCAGGTGCTTCACAGGAATTTTTGGAATGTGGAAGAAAAAAATGAACATTTAACTTTTTTCACAAAAATGTTACTTTACCCCCCTGTCGCAGGGGTAACAGGAAAAAATGGACCCCAAAACTTGTTGTGCAATTTCCCCTGAGCACGCAGATACCCCATATGTAGGGAAAAAACACTGTTTGGGCACACGGCAGGGCTCGGAAGGGAAGGAGCGCCATTTGACTTTTTGAATGTAAAATTTGCTTGAATAATTAGCGGACGCCATGTTGCGTTTAGAGAGCCTCTGATGTGCCTAAACAGTGGAAACCCCCCACAAGTGACACCATTTTGGAAACTAGACCCCTCAGGGAACTAATCTAGATATGTGGAGAGCACCTTGAACCCCCAGGTGCTTCACAGAAGTTTATAACATTGAGCCGTAAAAATAAAATTTTCACATTTTTCCCACAAAAATGTTTTTCAGCCCCCAATTTTGCATTTTCATAAGGGTAACAGGAAAAATTGCACCCAACAGTTTGTTGTGCAATTTCTCCTGAGCATGCCAATACCCCATATGTGGGGGAAAACCATTTTTTTGAAGCACGGCAAGGTTCGGAAGGGAAGGAGAGCCATTTTACTTTTTGATTGTAAAATTTGCTTGAATAATTAGCGGATGTGCCCCTGATGTACCTAAACAGTGGAAACCCCCCACAAGTGACACCATTTTGGAAACTAGACCCCTCAGGGAACTTATCTAGATGTGTGGTGAGCACCCTGAACCCCCAAGTGCTTCACAGAAGTTTATAACATGGAGCCGTGGAAATAAAAAAATCAAACTTTTTCCACAAAAATTATGTTTCAGCCCAAATTTTTTTTATTTTCACAAGGGTAAGAGGAGAAAATGGACCCCAAAAACTTTTGTGCAATTTCTCCTGAGTAAACCAATATCCCATATGTGGGGAAAATACAGTGTTTGGGAGCACGGCAGAGTTCAGAAGGGAAGGAGAACTGTGTGACTTTTTGAATTCAAAATTGGCTGGAATCGAGAGCGGACGCCATGTCGCGTTTGGAGAGCCCCTGATGTGCCTAAATAGTGGAAACCCCCCCACAAGTGACCCCATTTTGGAAACTAGACCCCTCAAGGATTTTATCAAGAGGTATAGTGAACATTTTGAACCCAGAGGTATGACATAGAATTTGATAACATTAGGTCATCATATTGAATAAGTTTATTGAATAAGTTGTCATTAGTCTTGAGCGCAAGTGCTCGCTACTTGAGTTTGCATCGGGTACTCAGGTATGCACCATGTATCGTGGGTGCTCGAGTGACATGCTCGAGTCCCCGCCCGCATGTTTCACAGTTATTAGACACCCCAAAAAAAAATGCGGGGATTGCTCATGCATGGCAGGCAATCCCTGCGAGGTTTTTTTGGCCACGAAGCATATGGGGCGGAGACTCAAGCATGTCACTCGAGCACCCGCGATACTTAGTGCATACCCGAGCACCCAATGCTAACTCAAGTAGCGAGCACTTGCGCTCAACACTAGTCGCCATATCGTCATCTTTTTTTTTACTTTTGAAAAAAATCCCAACCCTAACCCCAGCCCAACCCTAACCCCAACCCTACCCTAACTCTAACCCTAGCCCAACCCCAACCCTAACCCTAGCCCAACCCTACCCTAACCCTAGCCCAACCCCAACCTTAACCCTAGCACAACCTTAAACTTAACCCAAGAGTTTATATTTTACGACGTTCCTCATGCGGTATAAGTGATTAGACGACTTTATTCTTCGGGACGGTGCGATTACAGAGATACCAGATTCATATCGGGTTTTTAGGATTGACAGTTGTCACACACTAAAAGACGCTTTTTTTGTAAAATCTAGTTTTTGCATCGCCATAGTTTGAGAGCTATAATTTTTCCATATTTTGGCCGACAGTCATGTGACGGCTTGTTTTTTGCGGGATGAGCTGATGTTTTTATTGGTGCCATTTTCAGGCACGTGACATTTTTTGATCGCTTTCTATTCCAATTTTTGGGAGGCAGAATAAACAAAAACCAGCAATTATGGAATTTTTTTTTATTTCTTTTTTTTTTTACAGTTTTTTATGCTGTTCCGCGTGTGGTAAAATTGATAATTTTTTGTTTGGCTGTATGATGATAAAGCATTGTTTTTTGCTTCGTTTTTTTTTTTTTTTTTTAACGTGTTCACTAAAGGGGTTAACTAGTGGGTCAGTTTTATAGGTCAGGTCGTTCCGGATGCGGCGATACCAAATGTGTGTACTTTTATTGTTCTGTTTTTTTTTCATTATAATATTTATTGATGGGTAAATAACTGCTGCTGCTGCTCTCTCGTTTGGTGGGCTGAAATTTTCACATACCGCCAGACCTGGCAACAGACAGGATGGAGGTGTTGGTTTGCTCCTTTCCTCACAATGTGCTTTCCAGGTCATCCCCCCGGTTCCCTCACTTATGTTTCCTTCCTTTGAAGTCCACACCGTCAGACTCTTCAAACCCTTCTCCCTGTGAGTGGTGGTTGTGTATCGCCCTCCAGGCTCCTCCCGCCAGTTCTTGGATCACTTCGCCACCTGGCTTCCTCACTTTCTATCCTGTGACATCCCCACCCTAATCATGGGCGACTTTAACATCCCCATCGATGATCCCCTCTCCCAATCTGCCTCTCAGCTACTTTCTCTAACCCCTTCATTCCGTCTCTCACAATTTACTAATTCTCCTACCCATGAAGACTGGAATAGTCTGGACCTGTTTTTTTCCAGTCTCTGCTTTCTGGATGACTTTACCAACGCCCCTCTCCCGCTCTCGGACCACAACCTTCTTTCCTTCTCTGTCAAGAACTGTCTCCTCACCCGGGAAACCCCCACTTACCACACTTATAGGAATACTGGTACCATTAATACCCAGCAGCTTATGGACAATCTCCACACATCTTCAGCCCCCATCTCCTCCCTCTCCTGTCCAGACTTGGCATGGTCACACTACAATAATACACTGAAGAGCGCCCTAGATGAAGCAGCACCTTCTACTCGCCGAAAGATCCGACACAGACAACGGCAGCCCTGGCACACAATGCAAACACATTTTCTTCAACGTTGCTCAAGGTGTGCTAAGCATCAGTGGAGAAAATCTTTTTTAGCAGAGGACTTCATCCACTATAAATTCATGCTCAAAACCTATAACTCTGCCCTTCATCTGGCCAAACAATCCTACTTCACCACCCTCATCACTTCAATGTCCAACAATCCAAAACGACTTTTTGAAACCTTAAACTCCCTCCTGAAACCTAAAGCACAGGCCCCCACCACCAACCTCAGCGGTGAGGATCTGGCCACTTATTTCTTAGAAAAAATCAACTACATCCATCAGGACATCTCAGCCCAATCTCCTCAGTGCCTGGATCCCCTTCCCTGCCGCACTTCAAGCTCATTTGCCATCTTTGAGCCTGTTACAGAAGAAGAAGTTACCCAGCTTCTCATTGTTATGTTCTGCTACCAGAGCTAAGGAAAGAGAGGAGATCTGTCCCTACGATAGAACTCAGCTTAATCCCTATGATGTAACAGGGGACCTGATCCTGCGATCAGACCTGCTAAAGTCCTAAGCTAGTCTGTACGGAGACCTATAGATGTGGGGAGGGAATCCCTACAAGTACTAAGGACTGGGAGGAATATGGGACACCTCCTAACAGAAATAGTAGCAGACAGACGAACAAACAAAATATATAGAACATAGAGGTCAGTAGACCAAGCAAACTAACAGAGCAAGACACAGAGCACAGGCCAGCTAGAAAGTAGATATACAATGAAGTCCAGCAAAGCCAGAAGGGCGGAGCAGGATTAAATAGGCCAACAAGGTCATGTGACCAGCAAAGGAAAAAAGACCTAAGAGCAAGGTTCTAACAGTACCCCCCCTTCTAAGAGGATCCTCCGGATCCCCTAGGACCTGGCTTATCAGGAAATCTCCTGTGAAACGCTCTGATAAGTCTGGACGCGGAAACATCATCCGACCTCACCCAAGAGTTATCCTCGGGACCGAAACCTTTCCAGGCCACAAGATACTGCAAACTACCTCTATACCGTCTAGAGTTAAGGATGCGAGAAATTTCATATTCCCCGTCCTCCACCACCGGAGGAACAGAGGCAGAGGCGTCACAATCCGATACAACAGCTTTTTTCAACAGAGAGACATGAAATACCGGATTAATTCTCCAGGAGGTAGGAACCTCCAACCTAACAGCAGATTGGTTGACAACCTGAAGCACCTTAAAGGGCCCTACAAACTTGGGACCCAATTTCTTTGAAGGAATCCTCAACCGCAGATTCCTAGAGGACAACCAAACCATGTCACCAACGGCGAACAAAACCTCCTGTCGTTTCCTATCAAAGTAGTCTTTAGATTTTCTGTTGGCCTCCCGAAGATTACCACGCACATCCGTCCAAACTCTCTCCAAATCACCGGAAAAATTCTCCTCCTCAGGCACGGCAGATCCCAACTTGGAGAACGACCCAAACGACGGATGTCTCCCAGAACAACAAAAAAAAGGCGAACAACCAGCAGAAGAAGATGTATGATTGCTCAGAGCAAATTCAGCAAGTGGCAGAAACTCAGACCACCCCTCTTGATTGTCTGCCACAAAACAACGCAAGAACTGCTCAACATCCTGGTTTTTCCTTTCTGTCTGGCCATTAGATTCAGGATGATATCCGGACGAGAACGACAAATGAATTCCCAACCTATCACAAAAGGCACGCCAAAAACGAGCCACGAACTGAGGACCCCTATCAGAAACCATGTCAGTAGGAACGCCATGAAGTCTGACAATTTCCTTGACAAAGGCCTTAGCGAGAGTTTTAGCGCAGGGCAGTTTGACGAAAGGAACCAAGTGACACATCTTGCTAAAACGGTCCACGACCACCCAGATGACAGTAAAACCCTCAGAGGGGGGAAGGTCAGTTATAAAGTCCATAGCCAAATGTGTCCAAGGAGCACTGGGAACCTCCAAAGGACAAAGCAACCCCGCAGCAGGAGTATGTGAGGACTTAGATCTAGCACATATAGTACATTGACGCACCCACTTAATGACTTCCTTCTGCCATCCAGGCCACCAAAAACTGCGACCCACCAGTCTCTTGGTCTCAGAGATTCCGGGATGACCTGCCAACCGAGATTCGTGACACTCAACGAACAAATCTCTCCTAAAGGTCCCAGGCACAAACAACCTCCCATGAGGAGTGTTAGAAGGGGCATTCTCCTGTGCTTTAAGAATCTCATTTTCCAAAACGGAGTCCAAAGCAGCTATCACAACACCTTCTTGTAAAATGTTCTCCTCTTTCTCAGCACCGACTATGGGAGAAAAACTGCGAGACAAGGCATCCGCCTTAACATTCTTAGTACCAGGGATGTAAGTAACGGAGAAATTAAACCGCGAGAAAAACAGTGCCCACCTAGCCTGACGGGCATTCAGGCGCTTGGCAGCATCAAGATATATCAGATTTTTATGATCCGTAAGAACCTGAACGGGAAATTCCGCACCTTCCAAGAAGTGGCGCCAGTGTTCAAATGCGAGTTTAATAGCCAATAATTCCCGATTACCAATATCGTAATTCAGTTCAGTCTCCGAAAATTTTTTTGAAAAAAAAGGCACAGGGATGTAATCCATCCCCGTTATCCTGAGACAATACTGCGCCAACCCCCACAGAGGAAGCATCAACCTCAACCAAAAACGGCCTAGTAACATCAGGCTGCATAAGGATGGGAGCAGAGGTGAACCTCTCCTTGAGATACACAAAAGCTTCAATGGCCTCAGAAGACCACTGAACCGCATCAGCACCTTTCCTGGTGAGATCGGTCAGAGGTTTGACAATACTAGAAAAATTTTTTATGAATTTTCTATAGTAATTGGCGAAACCCAAAAACCTCTGTATCGATTTCAAACCAATAGGCCTAGGCCATTCCTGCACAGCCTGAACCTTAACCGGATCCATCTCAAAACCTTTGCTGGAGATAATGTAGCCCAAAAAACTAATTCTCTGTACAGTGAACTCACATTTCTCCAGCTTAGCAAAAAGCGAATTGTCCATTAATAACTGTAATACCTCACGCACGCTCCGCCAATGAGACTCCAGATCTGGCGAATAAATCAAAATGTCATCCAAATACACAACCACATTTTTACCGATCAAAGGTCTAAGGATGTCATTAATCAGATTCTGAAAAAATGCAGGAGCATTAGTAAGACCAAAAGGCATAACCAGATTCTCAAAATGACCCACAGGAGTGTTAAAAGCAGTCTTCCATTCATCACCCTCCTTCATGCGCAACAGATTGTATGCCCCCTTAAGGTCAATTTTAGAGAACCACTTGGCCCCCAATAACTGGTTAAACAGATCAGGAATCAATGGCAGTGGGTAAGGATTGCGTACCGTAATTTTGTTAATCTCACGAAAATCCAGACAAGGACGTAAACCGCCGTCCTTTTTTTTTTACAAAAAAAAATCCAACCGCCACAGGAGACTTAGAGGGCCTAATGTGACC